>NC_090921.1:46660218-47288241 GCF_040938575.1 Ambystoma mexicanum
ATCGACGGCCCTTCTTGAATGCCTTCCCTTTCAAGCGGGAGGCACGGGGCGTCGAACGTCCGTCGACGAACGAGGTAGAATGATGTCGAAGAGGCTGCAGCTTCGTCCGAGCTGTGCTCGTCGGCGTCGAGACGTCGGCGTCCTGCAAGGCGGAGGTGTGCGGGGCACCTCGATGACAATAGTTCTGGACCGCAAAGATTGTAGAGACGGAAACCCAGCAAGGGCGTCGAATCGTCCAAGTCTTTGAGTTCGTTGGGTGGCGGGAAACCCACCGGCAGGTTACTCCTCGGCGCGTTGGTCGTCCTCGACTTTCCCCGGCAGGATAAGCGGTCGACGAAGCGGTCGAGAGAGTCCTTCGATTGAATGTTCTTAGGCAAAGAGCGGACGGCTCCGGTCGTCGGCGGCATGGCGTCAAGTGGTTCCCACGGCTGGGCAACACAACTTCGACGGGCCTCCAGCGGTTCCACAAACCTGCGAACCCTGGCCAACGGCAATGGACTTCGACGGCGTCGATGTCCGGGTGCTTCACTTCGATCTCCTCAGCGGTCCCGTCTCGGGTCGACAGCCTTTCGAGGGTCTGCCTTCCAGGGCGCTTCGGCGAAGATGGAGCGGTGCTCGATGGTCCCTCGGAGCACGGGAAGAGGGCGCCTTACCAGGTCCTCTCTCGGGTCAGCCCTCGACGATCTCGTCAGCCTTCAGATCGGTCGAAGCAAATGCCACAGCAAGTCTTCTTCTTCCAGCTGGACGTCGAGGATCAGCAGTTCCAGTTACTCGTAGAGTGGAGACTCAGCACCCTGGCTGCTTTAGGAGCACCAAGGTCCCTTCTGAACCAATGGTTCCTTCTGAACACTGAACACTTTTCCAGTGGTGAGAGGTCCCCAGATATACTATCCTCACTCTCATCCACACTGCTGGCACACACTCAGCAGCCAATCATACTGCAGGGCATTCATGCAGTCAGTCAGCCAATCAGGCACACAGTGCATTCAGGCCACACTCCTCCCTTCCAGACACTCACAACAAGAAATGTGGATTGGGACAAGTACCCAGCCATTCAACACTACACACTGCATTCAGGCCAGTTTCGGGCAGGGCTGTCTCAGTCTTTGTCTCTCATGCCAGAAACCAGACAACCACAACAAGGAGTGTATATTGGTCACACACTCCATTCACCCAGGTCCCACCCACAGGAGGTACCCACAGCATACAGTCACTGGGAAGGCTCCAGCCAGTCTAGCTGGGCCTTCACAACAACACCATATATGGAACTTCCACCCAACAGCCAGTCAGGGGGAAGGGACAGAGACAGGGCTTCCCAGGACTTTGGGAAAACAAGATAACAGGCAATAGAAAGCAAGAGGCCACAGGGGCCATCTTGTTTCCTATCAGGAATCAACAGATCCCAATGGCAGGGCCTGGGTATCCCAAAATGGAGGACACCCAGAGCACCTGTCGATTTCAGCACGGAGCTGCCACCAGCCCATACCCTGCTCTGGGGCCACCCACAGGTGCCCAAAAACATACACTAGGGGCACAGGGTTGCACCCCTACCCATGGGTGCCATAAGGGTATCCCATGGGTCTGTTCACCAAACCAAAAGAGAGAGCTGCACTGCCAGGAGTCCCACATGGACTCCGGGGCAGAAAACATAACAGAACACACGGTAAAAACAGAAAAAGGACAAGGATTCAGAGGCCCTGTCCCTCAGATGCATTTCCAGCATCACAGTCGCCCCCCCCAGACTGAGGTGTAGGGTGTCTAATCTCCCACGGGATAGACACCCTCATCCAGACGGTCAACATACCTTCTGGAAAGGCCATCTGCATTATCGTGACTCTTCCCTGGTCGGTGCTCTATGGTGAAGTCTAGCCCTTGCAGGCTAATGGACCACCTGAGCGATTTCGGGTTCTCACCCTTCATCTGCATAAGCCACTTCAGGGGCTTATGATCTGTCTGGACCTTGAAGGTAGACCCCGTAAGGTAGGCCCTAAAACGCCTAAGGCTCCAAACTATACTAAAACACTCCTTTTCAACAGTAGCCCACCTAAGTTCTCTACCCTTGAGTTGTCTACTGATGAATATGATAGGGTGTTCTCTCCCTTTGTCATCTAACTGGGACAAGACAGCTCCAATTCCGGTGTCGCAGGCATCCGTCTGGACGATAAAGGGTCGGCTGTAGTCAGGCGCACTCAACACAGGTGCCCTACACAGACTTTCTTTCAAGCCATCAAAGGCCCTCTGACAGTCTTCGGTCCAAGTAACCTTCCTAGGCTGCTTGGGTGACGTTAGAGCTGTCAGAGGTGCAGCTATGGTTCCATAGTCTGCCATGAAATTGCGATAGTACCCAGTGAGGCCCAAAAAGGCTCTCACCTGGGTTTGAGTAGTGGGAGTCTCCCAGTTCTGTACATCCTGTACTTTACTGGCGAGAGGCTGGATTTGACCCCCTCCTACCTCATGACCAAGATAGGTAACTTTCCCCTGAGCTATCTGGCACTTGGTGGCCTTGATATTGAGGTTAGCCCTTTTTAAGGCCTGCAACACCCTATCCAGATGTGTCAAATGCTCTTCCCAGGTGGAACTGTAGACGGCAATGTCGTCTAAGTAAGCCACACAAAAGGCTTCCAGCCCACTGAGCGCATGATTGACCAATCTCTGGAAGGTGGCAGGGGCATTCTTCAACCCAAAAGGCATGACTCTAAACTGGTAGAGTCCCTCAGGTGTTGAGAAGGCCGTCTTTTCCTTGGCATGGTCCGTCAGAGCTATTTGCCAATAGCCTGAAGTGAGGTCAAAGGTGCTCACAAACTTGGCAGCACCGATGGTGTCCACGAGCTCATCAGCCCTGGGCAATGGGTGCGCGTCAGTCTTGGTGATGGCATTGACTCCTCGGTAGTCCACACAGAACCTCCAATCCTTGATGCCCGCCTGGGAACTTGCCTTGGGGACAAGGACCACTGGACTGGACCAGGGACTGGTTGAGGGTTCAATAACACCCAGATCCAACATCTTGGCGACCTCAGCCTGGATGTGGTTCTTAACGGTATCTGACATACGGTAGCACCTGCTTTTGACAGGCACACTGTCACCAGTGTCAATTTCGTGCTTACACCACGGGGTAAGGCCTGGCTTCACTGAAAACAGAGAGGCGTCCTGTTGGAGCAAAGCCCTACAGGCCTTCTGTTGCTCTGTTGTCAAATCTGGAGAGAGATGTACTCCCTCCACTGAGCCATCCTGAGGGTTGCTATGCAGCAAATCAGGAAGGGGCTCACTCTCATCCTCTTCTTGCCCAGAAGCTAGCAAGAGACATGAGACTTCTGCTCGCCGGTGGAAAGGCTTGAGCCTGTTGACATGGAATATCTGAGGGGCTACCCCAGAGGCTCCCATGTCAACCAGATAATTGACTTCGCCCATCTTGGAGATGATCCTGAAGGGTCCAGTCCACTTGTCTGCCAAAGCTCTAGGCTTGGTAGGCTCCATCACAAGGATTTCCTGTCCCGGAGTCCAATCCACTTGCGAGGCTTTAAGGTCATGCCAGTACTTATTCAATTCCTGGCTGGCCTTGAGATTTGCTGTTGCCTGGCCCATCATCTGTGTCATCCTCCGTCTGAGGCCTAACACATAGTCCCCCACTTGCTTGGCGGGACCCGGAGGGGTGGCTTCCAAGCCTTCTCTGATCAAGGCGAGGGGCCCCCTCACCGGATGTCCAAAGAGTAACTCAAAGGGGCTGAAACCAACACCCTCTTGAGGTACCTCTCTGTAAGCAAACAGCAGGCATGGCAGGAGGAGATCCCATTTCCTCCTTAGGGGTTCTTCCAAAGCCCCTAGCATGCCCTTGAGAGTTTTATTAAATCTCTCAACCAAACCATTGGTCTGGGGGTGGTAAGAGGTGGAGAACTTGTAGGTTACCCCGCACTCTTTCCACATGGTTTTCATGTAACTAGACATGAAGTTGGATCCTCTGTCAGAGACAACCTGCTTGGGGAATCCAACACGGGTGAAAATGCCCAGGAGAGCCCGGGCAACCACCTTGGCAGTAACAGTCCGAAGGGGTATCGCCTCATGGTACCTGGTGGCATGATCTACCAAGACCAGGATGAACCGATGTCCACCTGAAGTGGGAGGGTCAAGGGGACCGACGATGTCGATGCCCACCCTCTCAAATGGGGTGCCAACCACTGGCAACGGCTGCAGTGGGGCAATGACACTGCCTCCAGTCTTGCCAGACAACTGACAAGTTGGGCAGGTCCTGCAGTGGGACTCCACCTCTGCTCCCATCCGTGACCAGTAGAAATGGGCAGAGAGCCTCTGCTTAGTCTTCTTGGTCCCAAGATGACCAGCCAAGGGCACCTCATGTGCCAACTGCAGTAGGAAGGGCCTGTAAACCTGGGGTACCACCAACCTCTTGCGGGCACCAGGTTCAGGCTTAGTGGGCTCACTAACAAGGAGCTCACCCTCCCAATAAATCCGGAAGTTCCTAGGCACCTCTCCTTGTGCCTGGGCCAGGGCCTGTTTCCTCAGTCCCTCGAGAGAGTGGCACTCTCTCTGTCCCTTACAGAAGTCTGCCCGGGAGGGTCCCCCTTCAGCTAACAAGCATTGAAGGTCGGGATGATCCTCCGGGTTAAGAACCTCTCCCACAGGAGAGTCTTCTGCCTCTTCTCCCAAAGGAATTGAGTTGGGGTTTTCCATTGGACCCAGCCCGTCCGGAGCATGGATCCCAATGGGTGCAGCAGGAAGAGAAGGTGCTCCCTCCACAGGGGTGGCCTTCTTTGTCTTCCTCCTTCTTGCCTTAGGCCTCGCCTTTGGCTCGGGTATATGACCCACAGCCAGACCCGGTGTCACCTGTGATCTAGTGACGGCAGCAGCAGTCATGGGAAGACCATCCGAGATCAACCCCAACTCTACTAGATCATTCCCTAACAAAATGTTAGCAGGGACATTGTCCTGAACCAGGACAGGAAGCTTTGCTGTCTTGTCGCCAATCAGGAGTGTGACTAAGGCTACAGGTGATAATTTGGGAGGCCCACCAGCTAACCTGGTGGTTTGCAGAGGAGCACCTTCATAGTCCTCTGGCCTGAGCAGGGTCCTGTCCACCACTGTCATGCTTGCCCCGGTGTCTCTCAAACCAGTAGAAGGCTGGCCATTCAAGAGGACACTCCTCAAAAACCTACGGGTGTTCTGTGGGATAGTCGCCAGTACTTCCGCGTACTGGTCCCAGGCCCCAAGGGACACTAAGGAAATCTCCACCGGAGCACCAAATGTGACACCGGCAGAGGAGGGGAGGACGGTGGCCTCCACCTCAGACACGGGGTAAGGGTAGGTCAGGCTGACAGCCTGTACTCCAAGTGCCTTACCTTTACACTTGGGGTCACCCCTTTTGTGATCCAGAGCCCCACAGTCCCAACAAGTGCCAGGAGTGCGGGGTACGGTACTGGAACCACTGGGAGCCTGCTTTGCAGCAGGTGGACCACTACTCTTATTCCCACCCCCAGATGACTTATCCACACTAGATTTTTGGGTCTTAGGAGAGGAAGGTTTTGGTTTACCCGACTGTGATTGCTTGGGGGACTCCTCAGCTTTCTGAGAGGCCCCCTTCTCTTTATCCTTGTCCTTCCCACTGGAGTCCTTAGGGGACACCCGGTGGGAGACCCACTTGTCAGCCAACCTAGCCAGCTTAAAGGGGTCCAAAATGTTCTGGTCAGCCACATACTGACGCAGCTCTGGTGAACAGGCTTCAGAGAAATGCTCAAAAAACAAGAGGTGGGACAATTCAACAAAAGTCTTAACCTTTTATCCATCGATCCACCCCATCATGTTCATGTGCGCAGCACTCACCCAGTCAACCCAAGACATATTCTCCTTTTTCTTAAAATCCCTGAACCTTCTAAGGTATTGGGTAGGTGTCTTGCCGAACTTGGCAATCAAAGCAGACTTCATACACTCGTACTGACCCCTTTCTTCCATACTCAGCTTCAGAATACAGTCATACCCGGTTTGAGGCACTCTGCTTAAAAAACACTTCGCCCAATCTCTTTTATCCACATCATGAATCTCACAAGCCATTTCAAACGCTTCAATCCATTGGAGGATATCCGAACCCTCCGCAAATACACCAACCAAATCTTTCATAAACTTGGTGGCTGGGGACCTGACACTCTCACTGGATCTAGCTGAAGTCTCCACTCTAGCTTTCTCTAGCTGGATCCTCTGACATTCAGTGTCCTGGCTCTTGAGTTCAAGGTCCTTATTTTTGAGTGCAACTTGTTGAGCCAACTCCTCTTTCTTAAGCTCAGCATCTATTTCCAACTTGCGGTATTCAAAGGCCAATTTCATCCTTAATATCTCAAGCTCTAAGGAATTGCTGGAGTTTGGAACAGAGGCAGCAGGAATGGCGGCATTCCCAGAAACAGATTCAGCAGAAACCCCAGGGGCAGAGTCCTCATTGATTGCATTCCCCCCCTCATCAAGAGTTTCACTATCAGTCTGGTAGTCCACCAGGGCAGCTATCAGCTCAGCCCTAGACTTATCCACAAAGTCTAATTCCCTGGCTTCACAAGCACTCTGGAGAGCCTCCAAGCTCATCCGAGTTAATTTGCCATTTGCAATAGACTCCATTGTTTGTAATGCAGTTACCTGGTACACAACTAAACCTTAATTCAATAAAGGGCAAATATCCTTTGTAAGTGGCACGGTTATACACTGATTCTTAAAACCATAAGCATCCCACAGCTGCCACCAGTGTGAGAGAACAGATCTCAACGACCGGTGGGGGGTGTCTGTACTCCCACTCCCTATATGGTGGAGGAGAGGCACAGGAGACCCCAGCCAAGATTCTCTATTCGGTAGCAATGGTCGAGCAATCAAGGCCTAGCTTCTCAGGAGGTGATGCAGGCTGGTTCTTAAGTACAGGGTATCCCCAAGCCCCCACAAAGGAATATCCACACTCTGTATTGGTTAGAACACAGTCTTTATATAATCAAAAGTTAAGGTTATGTACATTTATCATGATAACTCACTTTGTACTCTGGCAAAATCTACAATGACAAATATTTACAATCCTAAAGTGGTACCACCCTAGATCTCATTGAAGTGCATGAACAATACTGTACAATATCACACAGACCAATAGAGTGAAACCAGCAATAGAGAGAGGAGAGAAAATAAGATGGTTGAGCAATAGGCAGAATACTGACCCCTACCACTAGGCACAGTTCTGTGTGGAGATCCCCCCACCTGGGCAACCTGTAAAGAAAGATATAGTACTAGCCCAGTCCATATATTGCTCTGCAAGTCTTATTCTCTCCTATAATGTTTTTACCCCCCCAATGTACCTGGTGGAGTCGAGCTCCTCGAAGCGGCGTCGACAAACGTCGAGGGACTCGCTGTTCGGCGACGGGGAATCGACGGCCCTTCTTGAATGCCTTCCCTTTCAAGCGGGAGGCACGGGGCATCGAACGTCTGTCGACGAACGAGGTAGAATGATGTCGAAGAGGCGGCAGCTTCGTCCGAGCGGTGCTCGTCGGCGTCGAGACGTCGGCGTCCTGCAAGGCGGAGGTGTGCGGGGCACCTCGATGACAATAGTTCTGGACCGCAAAGATTGTAGAGACGGAAACCCAGCAAGGGCGTCGAATCGTCCACGTCTTTGATGTCCCATGAGATACCTTTGGCTGGTCACCTGAGTTTCAAGAAGACCAAGGAAAGGCTCTCACTCTACTTTTATTGGCCAAAGATGGGGGCTGAAGTAGATAGATATTGTAAGAGCTGCCATACCTGCCAGGTTTCTGGTAAGGTTGGTTCCAAGAATGTGGCACCGTTAGTGCCTCTCCCAGTTGTGGGAGTCCCATTTGAGAGGGTAGGGATTGACATTGTTGGTCCCCTTGATCCCCCAACCTCCTCAGCCAACAGGTTTATACTTGTTGTAGTAGACCATGCTACTAGGTACCCTGAGGCAATTCCTATGAGGACTGTTACAGCTCCGGCTGTGGCTAAGGCCCTCCTTGGTATTTTCACCAGGGTTGGGTTTCCTAAGGAAGTAATCTCTGACAGGGGGTCAAACTTTATGTCCCACTACATGAAAGCCATGTGGAAAACCTGTGGAGTTACTTACAAGTTCTCAACAGCATACCACCCTCAGACAAACGGGTTGGTTGAAAGGTTTAACAGAACCATGAAGAGCATGATAGGTGCTTTAGAGGAACCCCTTAAGAAAAAATGGGACCTTCTACTGCCATGCCTGCTCTTTGCTTATAGAGAAGTCCCTCAGGAGGGAGTAGGTTATTCTCCCTTTGAGCTTCTCTATGGCCATCCGGTCAGAGGTCCATTGGCCCTGATTAAGGAGGGGTTGGAAGGTGCTCCTCCCCTCAAGCCAGTCAGAGTGACTGACTATGTGATAGGTCTCCGGAGGAGAATGTCACACATGATGGCAGAAGCAAGTGACAACTTGAAAGCTGGTCAAGCTCTGGTCAAACATTGGCATGACCAGAAGGCTAACATGGTTGAGTTTACTCAAGACCGGCTAGTGCTAGTTATGCTCCCAACAAGGCAGAGGGCCTTGCAAGACAAGTGGATGGGACCCTTCAAGATTGTGGGAAAGCTTGGAGAGGTCAACTATCTGGTGGATCTGGGCAGACCCAGGGAAGCTCCTAGAGTCTTCCACACCAACAGACTAAAAGCATACATCTCCAGACCTGACGTAGGAGCCTTGCTTCTAGCTTCAGCTGCAGAGGAGGAAGAGAGTGAATCTCTCCCTGATCTCCTCAGAGGGGTGCCTTTAGATGAAAAAGTCGAAGGAGTTAATCTCTCTTCAGACCTGACACCTGAGCAACAAGAGGAGTGCAAATCTATGTTAAATCAGTTTGCCTCCCTGTTCTCACTGTCACCAGGCTTGACCCCTTGGGGCCAGCATGAGATACTCACTGGTGACTGTCTGCCAGTCAAAAGCAGAGGGTACAGAATGTCAGAACATATCAGAACCCACATCAAAGGAGAGGTCAAGAAGATGCTTGATCTCGGGGTAATAGAACCCTCTACTAGTCCATGGTCTAGCCCAGTTGTGTTAGTACCAAAGGCAGGATCCAAAGACTTGAGATTCTGTGTGGACTATAGAGCTCTAAATGCAGTCACCAAGACTGATGCCCACCCTTTGCCCAGGACAGATGAGCTGGTGGATAAACTTGGTGCAGCCAAGTACCTCAGCACATTTGACCTTACGTCAGGCTATTGGCAAATAGCCCTGACAGACCATGCCAAGGAGAAGACTGCATTTTCAACCCCAGTTGGCTTGTACCAGTTTAAGGTCATGCCTTTTGGATTAAAAAATGCACCTGCCACATTCCAAAGGATGGTGAACCAAGTTCTGGCTGGGATGGAGGATTTCTGCATGGCATACTTGGATGACATTGCAGTCTTCAGCCACTCCTGGGAAGAACATGTGAACCACCTAGGACATGTGTTGCAGGCTCTGGAACAGGCCCATTTGACAATCAAAGCCAGTAAGTGCCAGATTGGTCAAAGTAAAGTGGTCTACCTTGGGCATGAGGTAGGAGGTGGAGAAATAAGGCCTTTGCTCAGCAAGATTGAAGCTGTGCAAAGTTGGACAACACCAACTACTCAAACCCAAGTGAGAGCCTTCCTACGCCTCACTGGGTATTACAGGAACTTCATTGAGAACTATGGGACCATAGCTTCTCCACTGAATGTAATCTCCTCTCCTAAATTCCCTAAAAAGGTAAAATGGAATGAGGAGTGCAATCAGGCCTTTGAAAAACTGAAGAGAGCTCTTTGCCAAGCTCCAGTATTGAGAGCTAATGACTACCACCAAACTTTCATTGTACAAACTGATGCTTCCAATGTAGGTATAGGTGCAGTTCTAAGCCAACTGGATGAGAAGGGTAGGGAGCACCCCATTTGCTTCATCAGTAGAAAACTGAAGGATCCTGAGACAAGGTGGGCAACAATCGAAAGAGAATGCTTTGCTATTGTGTGGGCACTGAAGAAGTTTAGGCCATACTTGTATGGTTCTACTTTTGTTATTCAGACTGACCACCAACCCTTGAGATGGTTAATGCAAATGAAAGGGGAAAATCCAAAACTATTGAGATGGTCAATCTGCCTGCAAGGGTTTGATTTCACCATTGAGCACAGGTCAGGGTGTCACCATCAAAATGCTGATGGACTCTCTAGGATGTATATCATCGACTAGAGGTATGAGGTTCATCCAGGAGTGGATTAAATCCTCCTGTCCCTTAGTCTGGGGGGGGCGAGTGTTAGGGAGAATTCTCTGTTTAGGCTGAATTTCCCTACCTAGTGAGTCCCCCAGCAGCTTTGCTGGATTTCTGGGGTTTCTTTTTTTCTCCTGCCAAGAGTGAGACTCTTTTTCCCTCACTCTTGGACATGTTGAAGTGTGTTTTCTTGGTTAAACCTTGTGTTGAATGGGCTATGGGGTCTTTTACTCCATAGGGCTTCATGTATTTTTGTGATGTGGGTTACACAGCACCCTCTGTGCCGTAACCCAGGGGTGTCCTAGGGACTCCCCAACATAGACTCCATACCCTGGGACTGACTACTGTCTCCCAGGGCATGTAAAGTCACCAAAGACTTTGCTAGTCTTGAATCCTGAACAGAACCAGTACAAACCATCATATTGTGGACGTACTGGCTGGGGCAATTCGATTGCACCAGGGTCTGTTAGTCGAGGGGGCACGTCTCCGTCCCCCCTGATCGAGTTTTGGCTGGTGGCAGTGGAAACTACTTTTTATATTCGACCGCGAATATTTCCCTATGGGATTTCCCATTGTTTTAGGCTAACACATTTAATTATTTATTTACGGTAGCCTTAAACATACCGCCGGTTTATATATTTATTATTATAACTCCGGTTGGGACTTTTTGCCAAAACTTGATTCTAAAATGGCGTTGGCGTTCGCCTCTGTAACTCTGACCCAAAGTGGAGCCCTTTGTTCCACTTTTGGCGGGCTTCTCCACAGAAGCCCTCCAAAGTGGTGCCACTCTGTCTGGGGTACTTAGGAGGGGTGGAGGGGGATTTAGGCACCATGGATTGAGTTACCTTGGTAACTCAAGTCGCACTCCGTCCTGATTGGCCCAAGTGGTGAGCCGGCCGGCTCACCACTTAGCATGTTTGAGTGACAGCTAGGCTGGGTGAATGGGGGTTTGCTGCATAAAAGCAGGGCTTTGGGGACTGGAACTTCAGAAGTCGCCACAGGACCAAGAATCCGACGAGGGAAGAACTGAGCCGACCTGCTTCGACGACACCACCCGGTGGAGCCCTGCTGAACCGTCTCACCACTTTTCCCGACGACCGAGGAGAACTCTTAACGGAGTGGCTCCTTCCCTTGACTGGTGGGGACAACCAGTTTTCACCTTCTTTCCGCTCCTGGAGGTATCTCGTGGCCGCCTTGCCAGTGCCAAGCACCCCGGCAACCGGAACCCCCACCACTTTTACCCCAACCACGAAAGTCGGTACAACCCTTTAACCGGAGGACTCCGCGGCTGGTTTCTTCCCGGGCAGTGCAACGACCCTCTTCTTCTGCTCTTCAGCGAGAACTTCTTCTCCTCTGACCGACGTCGAGCCTTGCTACCACTGCCTGGAACAACTGCCACCGCTGGAGGACCCTTTCCGCTTAAGGTACCGTGTTCCGCCTGGCTTCCCTTGCCACCGACTGTACGGGGTAGATTTAGCCCCCGGCTTTCGAACCTGGGAGTGCCGGGAACACCCTGGCTAAACTTTCTAAGCCACCCTAAACTCTTTCTAACTCTTTGCAAGACTTCGAATCCCTAATAACAGTGTGATCTTGGGCACATTTTTTGCTCCGGCTACTCTAAGAGTGGGCCCTGCCTAGTGACTTTTGCTCACCTGTGACTTTGTGCTTCTTTGAGCCTATTGCAAGTGTTCTGGACCTTAGAGTGGTGTGTTTAACCCATTTCTGTTTCTTTTTATCCCTTTCTTGAACCTACTAGAGTGTCATCTAACGTTAAGCGCTCACCTCTGTTTTAATTATGTGGTGTTAACCTAGAGTTGTCTAGATAGGAGTAAGGGTTGAAACTGCTTTCATAATAACTGTGTTTGAAGTGTTTTTACTATATTTTGCTAGAGTGATTTCAACTTATGTGTGTTTAATAAATAAATAACTATATACTTTTGAAACCAAGCTCTGGTCAGTGTTTGCTTGTGCTATTGTATTTGAGTACCTATTGTGTATACTTTACATACTGCCTAACTCTTCTTGAGGGAAGTCTGACTGCTCAGCCACAGCTACCAGGTAAATCTGGGTGGTGCAGACTGCTACCAAGTGGGTTTACTGCTATACCTGTAGTCTTAAATCTTTTGCAGTGGTCCCCAAGGGAACTGCACAGGTTTCTGCCTAACAACCAGTAATACACGTAACCCGCTCGCACAGGGCCAATAGAGTCTGAAAATGCCCCCGAACACCAGTAATACATGTACCCCGCTCGCACAGGCCCAATCGTGTGTGAAACTGCCCACGAACCCCAGTAATAGACATACCCCGCTCTCACAGGGCCAATCGCGTGTGAAACTCCCAGCGAAACCCAGTAATACACGTACTCCGCTCTCACAGGCCCAATCGCGTGTGAAACTGCCCGCGAAACCCAGTAATACACATAACCCGCTCGCACATGCCCAATTGCGTGTGAAACTCCCTGTGAACCCCAGTAATACACGTAGCCCGCTCGGACAGGCCGAATCGCGTGTGAAACTCCCCGCGCACCCCACTGGATACACGTACCCCACTCTGACAGCAAAATTGCGTGTGAAACTCCCCGCGAACCACAGTAATACACGTAGCCCGCTCGCACAGGCCGAATCGCGTGTGAAACTCCCCGCGCACCCCACTGGGTACACGCACCCCGCTCTGACAGCAAAATCGTGTGTGAAACTCCCCGCAAACCCCAGTAATACACATACCCCGCTCGCACAGGCCCAATTGCGTGTGAAACTCCCTGCGCACCCCACTGGATACAAGTACCCAGCTCTGAAAGTGAAATCGTGTGTGAAACTCCCCGCGAACCCCAGTAATACACGTACTCCACTCGCACAGGCCCAATTGCGTGTGAAACTCCCTGCGCACCCCACTGGATACACTTACCCCGCTCTGACAGCGAAATCGCATGCAAAACTGCCCGCGAACACCAGTAATACACATACACCGCTCGCACATCCCCAATCGCGTGTGAAACTGCCCACGAACCCCAGTAATACACGTAACCCGCTCGCACAGGGCCAATCGAGTCTAAAAATGCCCCCGAACACCAGTAATACATGTACCCGCTCCCACAGGCCCAATCGTGTGTGAAACTGCCCACGAACCCCAGTAATAGACATACCCCGCTCTCACAGGGCCAATCGCGTGTGAAACTCCCCGCGAACCCCAGTAATACACGTACTCCGCTCGCACAGGCCCAATCGCTTGTGAAACTGCCGGCGAAACCCAGTAATACACATAACCCGCTCGCACATGCCCAATCGCGTGTGAAACTCCCTGAGCAACCCACTGGATACACGTCTATGACAGCGAAATCGTGTGTCAAAATCCCCATGAACCCCAGTAATACACGTACCCTGCTCGCACAGGCCCAATCGCGTGTGAAACTCCCCGCGCAACCCACTGGATACACGCATCCCGCTCTGACAGCGAAATTATGAGTGAAACTCCCCGCAAACCCCAGTAATACACATACCCTGCTCGCCCAGGCCCAATCGCGTGTGAAACTCCTCGCACACCCCACTGGATACACGTACCCCGCTCTGACAGTGAAATCTCGTGTGAAACTCCCAGCGAACCCCAGTAATACACGTACCCCGCTCGCACAGGCCCAATTGCGTGTCAAAGTCCCTGTGCACCCCACTGGATACACGTATCCCGCTCTGACAGCGAAATCGCATGTGAAACTCCCCGCAAACCCCAGTAATACACATACCCCGCTTGCACAGGCCCAATTGCGTGTGAAACTCCCTGCACACCCCACTGGATACAAGTACCCAGCTCTGAAAGTGAAATCGTGTGTGAAACTCCCCGTGAACCCCAGTAATACACGTACTCCACTCGCACAGGCCCAATTGCGTGTGAAACTCCCTGCGCACCCCACTGGATACACTTACCCCGCTCTGACAGCGAAATCGCATGCAAAACTGCCCGCGAACACCAGTAATACACATACACCGCTCGCACATCCCCAATCGCGTGTGAAACTGCCCACGAACCCCAGTAATACACGTAACCCGCTCGCACAGGGCCAATCGAGTCTGAAAATGCCCCCGAACACCAGTAATACATGTACCCCGCTCGCACAGGCCCAATCGTGTGTGAAACTGCCCACGAACCCCAGTAATAGACATACCCCGCTCTCACAGGGCCAATCGCGTGTGAAACGCCCTGCGAACCCCAGTAATACACGTACTCCGCTCGCACAGGCCCAATCGCTTGTGAAACTGGCCACGAACCCCAGAAATACACGTACCCCGCTCGCACAGGCCCAATCGTGTGTGAAACTGCCCACGAACCCCAGTAATAGACATACCCCGCTCTCACAGGGCCAATCGCGTGTGAAACTCCCAGCGAAACCCAGTAATACACGTACTCCGCTCTCATAGGCCCAATCGCGTGTGAAACTGCCCGCGAAACCCAGTAATACACATAACCCGCTCGCACATGCCCAATTGCGTGTGAAACTCCCTGTGAACCCCAGTAATACACGTAGCCCGCTCGGACAGGCCGAATCGCGTGTGAAACTCCCCGCGCACCCCACTGGATACACGTACCCCGCTCTGACAGCAAAATTGCGTGTGAAACTCCCCGCGAACCACAGTAATACACATACCCCGCTCGCACAGGCCCAATTGCGTGTGAAACTCCCTGCGCACCCCACTGGATACAAGTACCCAGCTCTGAAAGTGAAATCGTGTGTGAAACTCCCCGCGAACCCCAGTAATACACGTACTCCACTCGCACAGGCCCAATTGCGTGTGAAACTCCCTGCGCACCCCACTGGATACACTTACCCCGCTCTGACAGCGAAATCGCATGCAAAACTACCCGCGAACACCAGTAATACACATACACCGCTCGCACATCCCCAATCGCGTGTGAAACTGCCCACGAACCCCAGTAATACACGTAACCCGCTCGCACAGGGCCAATCGAGTCTAAAAATGCCCCCGAACACCAGTAATACATGTACCCGCTCCCACAGGCCCAATCGTGTGTGAAACTGCCCACGAACCCCAGTAATAGACATACCCCGCTCTCACAGGGCCAATCGCATGTGAAACTCCCCGTGAACCCCAGTAATACACGTACTCCGCTCGCACAGGCCCAATCGCTTGTGAAACTGCCGGCGAAACCCAGTAATACACATAACCCGCTCGCACATGCCCAATCGCGTGTGAAACTCCGTGAGCAACCCACTGGATACACGTCTATGACAGCGAAATCGTGTGTCAAAATCCCCATGAACCCCAGTAATACACGTACCCTGCTCGCACAGGCCCAATCGCGTGTGAAACTCCCCGCGCAACCCACTGGATACACGCATCCCGCTCTGACAGCGAAATTGTGAGTGAAACTCCCCGCAAACCCCAGTAATACACATACCCTGCTCGCACAGGCCCAATCGCGTGTGAAACTCCCCGCACACCCCACTGGATACACGTACCCCGCTCTGACAGTGAAATCTCGTGTGAAACTCCCAGCGAACCCCAGTAATACACGTACCCCGCTCACACAGGCCCAATTGCGTGTGAAAGTCCCTGTGCACCCCACTGGATACACGTATCCCGCTCTGACAGCGAAATCGCATGTGAAACTCCCCGCAAACCCCAGTAATACACATACCCCGCTTGCACAGGCCCAATTGCGTGTGAAACTCCCTGCACACCCTACTGGATACAAGTACCCAGCTCTGAAAGTGAAATCGTGTGTGAAACTCCCCGCGAACCCCAGTAATACACGTACTCCACTCGCACAGGCCCAATTGCGTGTGAAACTCCCTGCGCACCCCACTGGATACACTTACCCCGCTCTGACAGCGAAATCGCATGCAAAACTGCCCGCGAACACCAGTAATACACATACACCGCTCGCACAGGGCCAATCGAGTCTGAAAATGCCCCCGAACACCAGTAATACATGTACCCCGCTCGCACAGGCCCAATCGTGTGTGAAACTGCCCACGAACCCCAGTAATAGACATACCCCGCTCTCACAGGGCCAATCGCATGTGAAACTCCCAGCGAACCCCAGTAATACACGTACTCCGCTCGCACAGGCCCAATCGCTTGTGAAACTGGCCACGAACCCCAGAAATACACGTACCCCGCTCGGACACGCCCAATCGCGTGTAAAACTGCCCGCGAACCCCAATAATACACGTACCCCGCTCGCACAGGGCCAATCGCATGTGAAACTGGCCACGAACCCCAGTAATACACGTACCCCGCTCGCACAGGCCGAATCGCATGTGAAACTCCCTGCGCACCCCACTGGCTACACATACCCCACTCTCACAGCGAAATCGCGTGTGAAACTCTCCACGAACCCCAGTAATATACGTACCCCGCTCGCACAGGCCCAATCGTGTGTGAAACTCCCCGCGCACCCTATTGGATACACGCACCCCGCTCTGACAGCGAAATCGTGTGTGAAACTCCCCGCGAACCCCAGTAATACACATACCCCACTCGCACAGGCCCAATTGCGTGTGAAACTCCCTGCGCACCCCACTGGATACACGTACCCCGCTCTGACAGTGAAATCACATGTGAAACTCCTTGCAAACCCCTGTAATACACGTACCCCGCTCGCACAGGTCCAATAGCGTGTGAAACTTCCCGTGCACCTCACTGGATACACGTACCCTGCTCTGCCAGCGAAATCGCGTGTGGAACTGCCCACATACCCCAGTAATACATGTAACCCGCTCACACAGGCCAAATCGTGTGTGAAACTGCCCGTGAACCCCAGTAATGGACGTACCCCTCTCGCACAGGGCCAATCGCGTGTGAAACTCCCCACGAACCCCAGTAATACACGTACCCTGCTCGCACAGATCCAATCGCGCGTAAAACTGCCTGCGAACCCCAGTAATACACGTACCCGGCTCGCACATGCCCAATCGCGTGTGAAACTGCCCGCGAAGCCCAGTAATACACGTACCCCGCTCGCACAGGGCCCATCGCGAATGAAACTCCCCGCGCACCCCACAGGATACATGTACCCTGCTCTGACAGCAAAAATGTGTGTGTGAAACTGCCCGCGAACTCCAGTAATACACGTTCCCCGCTCGCACAGGGACAATCGCATGTGAAACTGCCCGCGAACCCCAGTAATACACGTACCCCGCTCGCACAGGCCCAATCGCGTGTGAAACTGGCCACGAACCCCAGTAATACACATACCCCGCTCACGCAGGGCCAATAGCGTGTGAAACTCCCTGCGCACCCCACTGGATACACGTACCCCACTCTGACAGTGAAATTGCGTGTGAAACTCCCCGCGAACCCCAGTAATACATGTACCCCGCTCGCACAGGCCGAATCGCATGTGAAACTCCCTGCGCACCCCACGGGCTACACGTTCCCCACTCTGACAGCGAAATCGCGTGTGAAACTCTCCACGAACCCCAGTAATACACGTACCCCGCTTGCACAGGCACAATCGTGTGTGCAACTCCCCGCGCACCCTACTGGATACACGCACCCCGCTCTGACAGCGAAATCATGTGTGAAACTCCCCGCGAACTCCAGTAATACACATACCCCACTCACACAGGCCCAATTGCGTGTGAAACTCCCCGCGCACCCCACTGGATACACGTACCCCGCTCTGACAGTGAAATCGCGTGTGAAACTCCCCGCGAACCCCAGTAATACACGTACTCCACTCGCAAAGGCCCAATTGCGTGTGAAACTCCCTGCGCACCCCACTGGATACATTTACCCCGCTCTGACAGCGAAATCGCGTGCGAAACTGCCCGCGAACACCAGTAATACACATACACCGCTCGCACATCCCCAATCGCGTGTGAAACTGCCCACGAACACCAGTAATACACGTAACCCGCTCGCACAGGGCCAATCGAGTCTGAAAATGCCCCCGAACACCAGTAATACATGTACCCCGCTCGCACAGGCCCAATCGTGTGTGAAACTGCCCACGAACCCCAGTAATAGACATACCCCGCTCTCACAGGGCCAATCGCGTGTGAAACTCTCAGCAAACCCCAGTAATACACGTACTCCGCTCTCACAGGCCCAATTGCGTGTAAAACTGCCAGCGAAACCCAGTAATACACATAACCCGCTCGCACATGCCCAATTGCGTGTGAAACTCCCTGTGAACCCCAGTAATACACGTAGCCCGCTCCGACAGGCCGAATCGCGTGTGAAACTCCCCGCGCACCCCACTGGATACACGTACCCCGCTCTGACAACAAAATTGCGTGTGAAACTCCCCGCGAACCACAGTAATACACGTAGCCCGCTCGCACAGGCCGAATCGCGTGTGAAACTCCCCGCGCACCCCACTGGGTACACGCACCCCGCTCTGACAGCAAAATCGTGTGTGAAACTCCCCGCAAACCCCAGTAATACACATACCCTGCTCGCACAGGCCCAATTGCGTGTGAAACTCCCTGCGCACCCCACTGGATACACTTACCCCGCTCTGACAGCGAAATCGCATGCAAAACTGCCCGCGAACACCAGTAATAAACATACACCGCTCGCACATCCCCAATCGCGTGTGAAACTGCCCACGAACCCCAGTAATACATGTAACCCGCTCGCACAGGGCCAATCGAGTCTGAAAATGCCCCCGAACACCAGTAATACATGTACCCCGCTCGCACAGGCCCAATCGTGTGTGAAACTGCCCACGAACCCCAGTAATAGACATACCCCGCTCTCACAGGGCCAATCGCATGTGAAACTCCCCGCGAACCCCAGTAATACATGTACTCCGCTCGCACAGGCCCAATCGCTTGTGAAACTGCCGGAGAAACCCAGTAATACACATAACCCGCTCGCACATGCCCAATCGCGTGTGAAACTCCCTGAGCAACCCACTGGATACACGTATCCCGCTATGACAGCGAAATCGTGTGTCAAAATCCCCATGAACCCCAGTAATACACATACCCTGCTCGCACAGGCCCAATCGCGTGTGAAACTCCCCGCGCAACCCACTGGATACACGCATCCCGCTCTGACAGCGAAATTGTGAGTGAAACTCCCCGCAAACCCCAGTAATACACATACCCTGCTCGCACAGGCCCAATCGCGTGTGAAACTCCCCGCACACCCCACTGGATACACGTACCCCGCTCTGACAGTGAAATCTTGTGTGAAACTCCCAGCGAACCCCAGTAATACACGTACCCCGCTCGCACAGGCCCAATTACGTGTGAAAGTCCCTGTGCACCCCACTGGATACACGTATCCCGCTCTGACAGCGAAATCGCATGTGAAACTCCCCGCAAACCCCAGTAATACACATACCCCGCTTGCACAGGCCCAATTGCGTGTGAAACTCCCTGCGCACCCCACTGGATACAAGTACCCAGCTCTGAAAGTGAAATCGTGTGTGAAACTCCCCGCGAACCCCAGTAATACACGTACTCCACTCGCACAGGCCCAATTGCGTGTGAAACTCCCTGCGCACCCCACTGGATACACTTACCCCGCTCTGACAGCGAAATCGCATGCAAAACTGCCCGCGAACACCAGTAATACACATACACCGCTCGCACATCCCCAATCGCGTGTGAAACTGCCCACGAACCCCAGTAATACACGTAACCCGCTCGCACAGGGCCATTCGAGTCTGAAAATGCCCCCGAACACCAGTAATACATGTACCCCGCTCGCACAGGCCCAATCGTGTGTGAAACTGCCCACGAACCTCAGTAATAGACATACCCCGCTCTCACAGGGCCAATCGCGTGTGAAACTCCCCGCGAACCCCAGTAATACACGTACTCCACTCGCACAGGCCCAATCGCTTGTGAAACTGGCCACGAACCCCAGTAATACACGTACCCCGCTCGGACACGCCCAATCGCGTGTGAAACTGCCCGCGAACCCCAATAATACACGTACCCCGCTCGCACAGGGCCAATCGCATGTGAAACTGGCCACGAACCCCAGTAATACACGTACCCCGCTCGCACAGGCCGAATCGCATGTGAAACTCCCTGCGCACCCCACTGGCTACACGTACCCCACTCTGACAGCGAAATCGCGTGTGAAACTCTCCACGAACCCCAGTAATACACGTACCCCGCTCGCACAGGCCCAATCGTGTGTGAAACTCCCCGCGCACCCTATTGGATACACGCACCCCGCTCTGACAGCGAAATCGTGTGTGAAACTCCCCGCGAACCCCAGTAATACACATACCCCACTCGCACAGGCCCAATTGCGTGTGAAACTCCCCGCGCACCCCACTGGATACACGTACCCCGCTCTGACAGTGAAATCGCATGTGAAACTCCTTGCAAACCCCTGTAATACACGTACCCCGCTCGCACAGGTCCAATAGCGTGTGAACCTTCCCGTGCACCTCACTGGATACACGTACCCTGCTCTGCCAGCGAAATCACGTGTGGAACTGCCCACACACCGCAGTAATACATGTAACCCGCTCACACAGGCCAAATCGTGTGTGAAACTGCCCGTGAACCCCAGTAATGGACGTACCCCTCTCGCACAGGGCCAATCGCGTGTGAAACTCCCCACGAACCCCAGTAATACACGTACCCTGCTCGCACAGATCCAATCGCGCGTAAAACTGCCTGCGAACCCCAGTAATACACGTACCCGTCTCACACATGCCCAATCGCATGTGAAACTGCCCGCGAAGCCCAGTAATACACGTACCCCGCTCGCACAGGGCCAATCGCGAATGAAACTCCCCGCGCACCCCACAGGATACATGTACCCTGCTCTGACAGCAAAAATGTGTGTGTGAAACTGCCCGCGAACTCCAGTAATACACGTACCCCATTCGCACAGGGACAATCGCATGTGAAACTGCCCGCGAACCCCAGTAATACACGTACCCCGCTCGCACAGGCCCAATCGCGTGTGAAACTGGCCACGAACCCCAGTAATACACATACCCCGCTCACGCAGGGCCAATCGCGTGTGAAACTCCCTGCGCACCCACCTGGATACACGTACCCCACTCTGACAGTGAAATTGCATGTGAAACTCCCCGCGAACCCCAGTAATACATGTACCCCGCTCGCACAGGCCGAATCGCATGTGAAACTCCCTGCGCACCCCACGGGCTACACGTACCCCACTCTGACAGCGAAATCGCGTGTGAAACTCTCCACGAACCCCAGTAATACACGTACCCCGCTTGCACAGGCACAATCGTGTGTGCAACTCCCCGCGCACCCTACTGGATACACGCACCCCGCTCTGACAGCGAAATCGTGTGTGAAACTCCCCGCGAACCCCAGTAATACACATACCCCACTCGCACAGGCCCAATTGCGTGTGAAACTCCCTGCGCACCCCACTGGATACACGTACCCCGCTCTGACAGTGAAATCGCGTGTGAAACTCCCCGCGAACCTCAGTAATACACGTACTCCACTCGCAAAGGCCCAATTGCGTGTGAAACTCCCTGCGCACCCCACTGGATACATTTACCCCGCTCTGACAGCGAAGTCGCGTGCGAAACTGCCCGCGAACACCAGTAATACACATACACCGCTCGCACATCCCCAATCGCGTGTGAAACTGCACACGAACACCAGTAATACACGTAACCCGCTCGCACAGGGCCAATCGAGTCTGAAAATGCCCGCGAACCCCAGTAATACACATACCCCACTCGCACAGGCCCAATTGCGTGTGAAACTCCCCGCGCACCCCACTGGATACACGTACCCCGCTCTGACAGTGAAATCGCATGTGAAACTCCTTGCAAACCCCTGTAATACATGTACCCCGCTCGCACAGGTCCAATAGCGTGTGAAACTTCCCGTGCACCTCACTGGATACACGTACCCTGCTCTGTGAGCGAAATCGCGTGTGGAACTGCCCACACACCCCAGTAATACATGTAACCCGCTCACACAGGCCAAATCGTGTGTGAAACTGCCCGTGAACCCCAGTAATGGACGTACCCCTCTCGCACAGGGCCAATCGCGTGTGAAACTCCCCACGAACCCCAGTAATACACGTACCCTGCTCGCACAGATCCAATCGCGCGTAAAACTGCCTGCGAACCCCAGTAATAAACGTACCTGGCTCGCACATGCCCAATCGCGTGTGAAACTGCCCGCAAAGCCCAGTAATACACGTACCCCGCTCGCAGAGGGCCAATCGCGAATGAAACTCCCCGCGCACCCCACAGGATACATGTACCCTGCTCTGACAGCAAAAATGTGTGTGTGAAACTGCCCGCGAACTCCAGTAATACACGTACCCCGCTCGCACAGGGACAATCGCATGTGAAACTGCCCGCGAACCCCAGTAATACACGTACCCCGCTCGCACAGGCCCAATCGCGTGTGAAACTGGCCACGAACCCCAGTAATACACATACCCCGCTCACGCAGGGCCAATCGCGTGTGAAACTCCCTGCGCACCCACCTGGATACACGTACCCCACTCTGACAGTGAAATTGCGTGTGAAACTCCCCGCGAACCCCAGTAATACATGTACCCCGCTCGCACAGGCCGAATCGCATGTGAAACTCCCTGCGCACCCCACGGGCTACACGTACCCCACTCTGACAGCGAAATCGCGTGTGAAACTCTCCACGAATCCCAGTAATACACGTACCCCACTTGCACAGGCACAATCGTGTGTGCAACTCCCCGCGCACCCTACTGGATACACGCACCCCGCTCTGACAGCGAAATTGTGTGTGAAACTCCCCGCGAACCCCAGTAATACACATACCCCACTCGCACAGGCCCAATTGCGTGTGAAACTCCCCGCGCACCCCACTGGATACACGTACCCCGCTCTGACAGTGAAATCGCATGTGAAACTCCCCGCGAACCCCAGTAATACACGTACTCCACTCGCAAAGGCCCAATTGCGTGTGAAACTCCCTGCGCACCCCACTGGATACATTTACCCCGCTCTGACAGCGAAGTCGCGTGCGAAACTGCCCGCAAACACCAGTAATACACATACACCGCTCGCACATCCCCAATCGCGTGTGAAACTGCCCACGAACACCAGTAATACACGTAACCCGCTCGCACAGGGCCAATCGAGTCTGAAAATGCCCCCGAACACCAGTAATACATGTACCCCGCTCTCACAGGGCCAATCGCGTGTGAAACTCCCAGCGAACCCCAGTAATACACGTACTCCGCTCTCACAGGCCCAATTGCGTGTAAAACTGCCCGCGAAACCCAGTAATACACATAACCCGCTCGCAAATGCCCAATTGCGTGTGAAACTCCCTGTGAACCCCAGTAATACACGTAGCCCGCTCGGACAGGCCGAATCGCGTGTGAAACTCCCCGCGCACCCCACTGGATACACGTACCCCGCTCTGACAGCAAAATTGCGTGTGAAACTCCCCGCGAACCACAGTAATACACGTAGCCCGCTTGCACAGGCCGAATCGCGTGTGAAACTCCCCGCGCACCCCACTGGGTACACGCACCCCGCTCTGACAGCAAAATCGTGTGTAAAACTCCCCGCAAACCCCAGTAATACACATACCCCGCTCGCACAGGCCCAATTGCGTGTGAAACTCCCTGCGCACCCCACTGGATACAAGTACCCAGCTCTGAAAGTGAAATCGTGTGTGAAACTCCCCGCGAACCCCAGTAATACACATACTCCACTCGCACAGGCCCTATTGCGTGTGAAACTCCCTGCGCACCCCACTGGATACACTTACCCCGCTCTGACAGTGAAATCGCATGCAAAACTGCCCGCGAACACCAGTAATACACATACACCGCTCGCACATCCCCAATCGCGTGTGAAACTGCCCACAAACCCCAGTAATACACGTAACCCGGTCGCACAGGGCCAATCGCGTGTGAAACTCCCCGCGAACCCCAGTAATACACGTACTCCGCTCGCACAGGCCCAATCGCTTGTGAAACTGGCCACGAACCCCAGTAATACACGTACCCCGCTCGGACACGCCCAATCGCGTGTGAAACTGCCCGCGAACCCCAATAATACACGTACCCCGCTCGCACAGGGCCAATCGCATGTGAAACTGGCCACGAACCCCAGTAATACACGTACCCCGCTCGCACAGGCCGAATCGCATGTGAAACTCCCTGCGCACCCCACTGGCTACACGTACCCCACTCTGACAGCGAAATCGCGTGTGAAACTCTCCACAAACCCCAGTAATACACGTACCCCGCTCGCACAGGCCCAATCGTGTGTGGAACTCCCCGTGCACCCTATTGGATACACGCACCCCGCTCTGACAGCGAAATCGTGTGTGAAACTCCCCGCGAACCCCAGTAATACACATACCCCACTCGCACAGGCCCAATTGCATGTGAAACTCCCCGCGCACCCCACTGGATACACGTACCCCGCTCTGACAGTGAAGTCGCGTGCGAAACTGCCCGCGAACACCAGTAATACACATACACCGCTCGCACATACCCAATCGCGTGTGAAACTGCACACGAACACCAGTAATACACGTAACCCGCTCGCACAGGGCCAATCGAGTCTGAAAATGCCCGCGAACCCCAGTAATACACATACCCCACTCGCACAGGCCCAATTGCGTGTGAAACTCCCCGCGCACCCCACTGGATACACGTACCCCGCTCTGACAGTGAAATCGCATGTGAAACTCCTTGCAAACCCCTGTAATACACGTACCCCGCTCGCACAGGTCCAATAGCGTGTGAAACTTCCCGTGTACCTCACTGGATACACGTACCCTGCTCTGCCAGCGAAATCGCGTGTGGATCTGCCCACACACCCCAGTAATACATGTAACCAGCTCACACAGGCCAAATCGTGTGTGAAACTGCCCGTGAACCCCAGTAATGGACGTACCCCTCTCGCACAGGGCCAATCGCGTGTGAAACTCCCCACAAACCCCAGTAATACACGTACCCTGCTCGCACAGATCCAATCGCGCGTAAAACTGCCTGCGAACCCCAGTAATACACGTACCCGGCTCGCACATGCCCAATCGCGTGTGAAACTGCCCGCGAAGCCCAGTAATACACGTTCCCCACTCGCACAGGGCCAATCGCGAATGAAACTCCCCGCGCACCCCACAGGATACATGTACCCTGCTCTGACAGCAAAAATGTGTGTGTGAAACTGCCCGCGAACTCCAGTAATACACGTACCCCGCTCGCACAGGGACAATCGCATGTGAAACTGCCCGCGAACCCCAGTAATACACGTACCCCGCTCGCACAGGCCCAATCGCGTGTGAAACTGGCCACGAACCCCAGTAATACACATACCCCGCTCACGCAGGGCCAATCGCGTGTGAAACTCCCTGCGCACCCCACTGGATACACGTACCCCACTCTGACAGTGAAATTGCGTGTGAAACTCCCCGCGAACCCCAGTAATACATGTACCCCGCTCGCACAGGCCGAATCGCATGTGAAACTCCCTGCGCACCCCACGGGCTACACGTACCCCACTCTGACAGCGAAATCGCGTGTGAAACTCTCCACGAACCCCAGTAATACACGTACCCCGCTTGCACAGGCACAATCGTGTGTGCAACTCCCCGCGCACCCTACTGGATACACGCACCCCGCTCTGACAGCGAAATCGTGTGTGAAACTCCCCGCGAACCCCAGTAATACACATACCCCACTCGCACAGGCCCAATTGCGTGTGAAACTCCCCGCGCACCCCACTGGATACACGTACCCCGCTCTGACAGTGAAATCGCGTGTGAAACTCCCCGCGAACCCCAGTAATACACGTACTCCACTCGCAAAGGCCCAATTGCGTGTGAAACTCCCTGCGCACCCCACTGGATACATTTACCCCGCTCTGACAGCGAAATCGCGTGCGAAACTGCCCGCGAACACCAGTAATACACATACACTGCTCGCACATCCCCAATCGCGTGTAAAACTGCCCACGAACACCAGTAATACACGTAACCCGCTCGCACAGGGCCAATCGAGTCTAAAAATGCCCCCGAACACCAGTAATACATGTACCCCGCTCGCACAGGCCCAATCGTGTGTGAAACTGCCCACGAACCCCAGTAATAGACATACCCCGCTCTCACAGGGCCAATCGCGTGTGAAACTCCCAGCGAACCCCAGTAATACATGTACTCCGCTCTCACAGGCCCAATTGCGTGTAAAACTGCCTGCGAAACCCAGTAATACACATAACCCGCTCGCACATGCCCAATTGCGTGTGAAACTCCCTGTGAACCCCAGTAATACACGTAGCCCGCTCGGACAGGCCGAATCGCGTGTGAAACTCCCCGCGCACCCCAATGGATACACGTACCCCGCTCTGACAGCAAAATTGCGTGTGAAACTCCCCGCGAACCACAGTAATACACGTAGCCCGCTCGCACAGGCCGAATCGCGTGTGAAACTCCACGCGCACCCCACTGGGTACACGCACCCCGCTCTGACAGCAAAATCGTGTGTGAAACTCCCCACAAACCCCAGTAATACACAAACCCCGCTCGCACAGGCCCAATTGCGTGTGAAACTCCGTGGCAACCCAACAGGATACAAGTACCCAGCTCTGAAAGTGAAATCATGTGTGAAACTCCCCGTGAACCCCAGTAATACACGTACTCCACTCGCACAGGCCCAATTGCGTGTGAAACTCCCTGCGCACCCCACTGGATACACTTACCCGGCTCTGACAGCGAAATCGCATGCAAAACTGCCCGCGAACACCAGTAATACACATACACCGCTCGCACATCCCCAATCGCGTGTGAAACTGCCCACAAACCCCAGTAATACACGTAACCCGCTCGCACAGGGCCAATCGAGTCTGAAAATGCCCCCGAACACCAGTAATATATGTACCCCGCTCGCACAGGCCCAATCGTGTGTGAAACTGCCCACGAACCCCAGTAATAGACATACCCCGCTCTCACAGGGCCAATCGCGTGTGAAACTCCCAGCGAACCCCAGTAATACACGTACTCCGCTCGCACAGGCCCAATCGCTTGTGAAACTGCCGGCGAAACCCAGTAATACACATAACCCGCTCGCACATGCCCAATCGCGTGTGAAACTCCCTGAGCAACCCACTGGATACACGTATCCCGCTATGACAGCGAAATCGTGTGTCAAAATCCCCATGAACCCCAGTAATACACGTACCCTGCTCGCACAGGCCCAATCGCGTGTGAAACTCCCCGCGCAACCCACTGGATACACGCATCCCGCTCTGACAGCGAAATTGTGAGTGAAACTCCCCGCAAACCCCAGTAATACACATACCCTGCTCACACAGGCCCAATCGCGTGTGAAACTCCCCGCACACCCCACTGGATACACGTACCCCGCTCTGACAGTGAAATCTCGTGTGAAACTCCCAGCGAACCCCAGTAATACACGTACCCCGCTCGCACAGGCCCAATTGCGTGTGAAAGTCCCTGTGCACCCCACTGGATACACGTATCCCGCTCTGACAGCGAAATCGCATGTGAAACTCCCCGCAAACCCCAGTAATACACATACCCCGCTTGCACAGGCCCAATTGCGTGTGAAACTCCCTGCGCACCCCACTGGATAGAAGTACCCAGCTCTGAAAGTGAAATCGTGTGTGAAACTCCCCGCGAACCCCAGTAATACACGTACTCCACTCGCACAGGCCCAATTGCGTGTGAATCTCCCTGCGCACCCCACTGGATACACTTACCCCGCTCTGACAGCGAAATCGCATGCAAAACTGCCCGCGAACACCAGTAATACACATACACCGCTCGCACATCCCCAATCGCGTGTGAAACTGCCCACGAACCCCAGTAATACACGTAACCCGCTCGCACAGGGCCAATCGAGTCTGAAAATGCCCCTGAACACCAGTAATACATGTACCCCGCTCGCACAGGCCCAATCGTGTGTGAAACTGCCCACGAACCCCAGTAATACACGTAACCCGGTCGCACAGGGCCAATCGCGTGTGAAACTCCCCGCGAACCCCAGTAATACACGTACTCCGCTCGCACAGGCCCAATCGCTTGTGAAACTGGCCACGAACCCCAGTAATACACGTACCCCGCTCGGACACGCCCAATCGCGTGTGAAACTGACCGCGAACCCCAATAATACACGTACCCCGCTCGCACAGGGCCAATCGCATGTGAAACTGGCCACGAACCCCAGTAATACACGTACCCCGCTCGCACAGGCCGAATCGCATGTGAAACTCCCTGCGCACCCCACTGGCTACACGTACCCCACTCTGACAGCGAAATCGCGTGTGAAACTCTCCACGAACCCCAGTAATACACGTACCCTGCTCGCACATTCCCAATCATGTGTGAAACTCCCCGCGCACCCTATTGGATACACGCACCCCGCTCTGACAGCGAAATCGTGTGTGAAACTCCCCGTGAACCCCAGTAATACACATACCCCACTCGCACAGGCCCAATTGCGTGTGAAACTCCCCGCTCACCCCACTGGATACACGTACCCCGCTCTGACAGTGAAATCGCATGTGAAACTCCTTGCAAACCCCTGTAATACACGTACCCCGCTCGCACAGGTCCAATAGCGTTTGAAACTTCCCGTGCACCTCACTGGATACACGTACCCTGCTCTGCCAGCGAAATCGCGTGTGGAACTGCCCACACACCCCAGTAATACATGTAACCCGCTCACACAGGCCAAATCGTGTGTGAAACTGCCCGTGAACCCCAGTAATGGACGTACCCCTCTCGCACAGGGCCAATCGCGTGTGAAACTCCCCACGAACCCCAGTAATACACGTACCCTGCTCGCACAGATCCAATCGCGCGTAAAACTGCCTGCGAACCCCAGTAATACACGTACCCGGCTCGCACATGCCCAATCGCGTGTGAAACTGCCCGCGAAGCCCAGTAATACACGTACCCCGCTCGCACAGGGCCAATCGCGAATGAAACTCCCCGCGCACCCCACAGGATACATGTACCCTGCTCTGACAGCAAAAATGTGTGTGTGAAACTGCCCGCGAACTCCAGTAATACACGTACCCCGCTCGCACAGGGACAATCGCATGTGAAACTGCCCGCGAACCCCAGTAATACACGGACCCCGCTCGCACAGGCCCAATCGCGTGTGAAACTGGCCACGAACCCCAGTAATACACATACCCCGCTCACGCAGGGCCAATCGCGTGTGAAACTCCCTGCACACCCCACTGGATACACGTACCCCACTCTGACAGTGAAATTGCGTGTGAAACTCCCCGCGAACCCCAGTAATACATGTACCCCGCTCGCACAGGCCGAATCGCATGTGAAACTCCCTGCGCACCCCACGGGCTACACGTACCCCACTCTGACAGCGAAATTGCGTGTGAAACTCTCCACGAACCCCAGTAATACACGTACCCCGCTTGCACAGGCACAATCGTGTGTGCAACTCCCCGCGCACCCTACTGGATACACGCACCCCGCTCTGACAGCGAAATCGTGTGTGAAACTCCCCGCGAACCCCAGTAATACACATACCCCACTCGCACAGGCCCAATTGCGTGTGAAACTCCCCGCGCACCCTACTGGATACACGTACCCCGCTCTGACAGTGAAATCGCGTGTGAAACTCCCCGCGAACCCCAGTAATACACGTACTCCACTCGCAAAGGCCCAATTGCGTGTGAAACTCCCTGCGCACCCCACTGGATACATTTACCCCGCTCTGACAGCGAAATCGCGTGCGAAACTGCCCGCGAACACCAGTAATACACATACACCGCTCGCACATCCCCAATCGCGTGTGAAACTGCCCACGAACACCAGTAATACACGTAACCCGCTCGCACAGGGCCAATCGAGTCTGAAAATGCCCCCGAACACCAGTAATACATGTACCCCGCTCGCACAGGCCCAATCGTGTGTGAAACTGCCCACGAACCCCAGTAATAGACATACCCCGCTCTCACAGGGCCAATCGCGTGTGAAACTCCCAGCGAACCCCAGTAATACACGTACTCCGCTCTCACAGGCCCAATTGCGTGTAAAACTGCCCGCGAAACCCAGTAATACACATAACCCGCTCGCACATGCCCAATTGCGTGTGAAACTCCCTGTGAACCCCAGTAATACACGTAGCCCGCTCGGACAGGCCGAATCGCGTGTGAAACTCCCCGCGCACCCCACTGGATACACGTACCCCGCTCTGACAGCAAAATTGCGTGTGAAACTCCCCGCGAACCACAGTAATACACATAGCCCGCTCGCACAGGCCGAATCGCATGTGAAACTCCCCGCGCACCCCACTGGGTACACGCACCCCGCTCTGACAGCAAAATCGTGTGTGAAACTCCCCGCAAACCCCAGTAATACACGTACTCCGCTCGCACAGGCCCAATCGCTTGTGAAACTGCCGGCGAAACCCAGTAATACACATAACCCGCTCGCACATGCCCAATCGCGTGTGAAACTCCCTGAGCAACCCACTGGATACACGTATCCCGCTATGACAGCGAAATCGTGTGTCAAAATCCCCATGAACCCCAGTAATACACGTACCCTGCTCGCACAGGCCCAATCGCGTGTGAAACTCCCCGCGCAACCCACTGGATACACGCATCCCGCTCTGACAGCGAAATTGTGAGTGAAACTCCCCGCAAACCCCAGTAATACACATACCCTGCTCGCACAGGCCCAATCGCGTGTGAAACTCCCCGCACACCCCACTGGATACACGTACCCCGCTCTGACAGTGAAATCTCGTGTGAAACTCCCAGCGAACCCCAGTAATACACGTACCCCGCTCGCACAGGCCCAATTGCGTGTGAAAGTCCCTGTGCACCCCACTGGATACACGTATCCCGCTCTGACAGCGAAATCGCATGTGAAACTCCCCGCAAACCCCAGTAATACACATACCCCGCTTGCACAGGCCCAATTGCGTCTGAAACTCCCTGCGCACCCCACTGGATACAAGTACCCAGCTCTGAAAGTGAAATTGTGTGTGAAACTCCCCGCGACCCCCAGTAATACACGTACTCCACTCGCACAGGCCCAATTGCGTGTGAAACTCCCTGCGCACCCCACTGGATACACTTACCCCGCTCTGACAGCGAAATCGCATGCAAAACTGCCCGCGAACACCAGTAATACACATACACCGCTCGCACATCCCCAATCGCGTGTGAAACTGCCCACGAACCCCAGTAATACACGTAACCCGCTCGCACAGGGCCAATCGAGTCTGAAAATGCCCCCGAACACCAGTAATACATGTACCCCGCTCGCACAGGCCCAATCGTGTGTGAAACTGCCCACGAACCCCAGTAATACACGTAACCCGGTCGCACAGGGCCAATCGCGTGTGAAACTCCCCGCGAACCCCAGTAATACACGTACTCCGCTCGCACAGGCCCAATCGCTTGTGAAACTGGCCACGAACCCCAGTAATACACGTACCCCGCTCGGACACGCCCAATCGCGTGTGAAACTGCCCGCGAACCCCAATAATACACGTACCCCGCTCGCACAGGGCCAATCGCATGTGAAACTGGCCACGAACCCCAGTAATACACGTACCCCGCTCGCACAGGCCGAATCGCTTGTGAAACTCCCTGCGCACCCCACTGGCTACACGTACCCCACTCTGACAGCGAAATCGCGTGTGAAACTCTCCACGAACCCCAGTAATACACGTACCCCGCTCGCACAGGCCCAATCGTGTGTGAAACTCCCCGCGCACCCTATTGGATACACGCACCCCGCTCTGACAGCGAAATCGTGTGTGAAACTCCCCGCGAACCCCAGTAATACACATACCCCACTCGCACAGGCCCAATTGCGTGTGAAACTCCCCGCGCACCCCACTGGATACACGTTCCCCGCTCTGACAGTGAAATCGCATGTGAAACTCCTTGCAAACCCCTGTAATACACGTACCCCGCTCGCACAGGTCCAATAGCGTGTGAAACTTCCCGTGCACCTCACTGGATACACGTACCCTGCTCTGCCAGCGAAATCGCGTGTGGAACTGCCCACACACCCCAGTAATACATGTAACCCGCTCACACAGGCCAAATCGTGTGTGAAACTGCCCGTGAACCCCAGTAATGGACGTACCCCTCTCGCACAGGGCCAATCGCGTGTGAAACTCCCCACGAACCCCAGTAATACACGTACCCTGCTCGCACAGATCCAATCGCGCGTAAAACTGCCTGCGAACCCCAGTAATACACGTACCCGGCTCGCACATGCCCAATCGCGTGTGAAACTGCCCGCGAAGCCCAGTAATACACGTACCCCGCTCGCACAGGGCCAATCGCGAATGAAACTCCCCGCGCACCCCACAGGATACATGTACCCTGCTCTGACAGCAAAAATGTGTGTGTGAAACTGCCCGCGAACTCCAGTAATACACGTACCCCGCTCGCACAGGGACAATCGCATGTGAAACTGCCCGCGAACCCCAGTAATACACGTACCCCGCTCGCACAGGCCCAATCGCGTGTGAAACTGGCCACGAACCCCAGTAATACACATACCCCGCTCACGCAGGGCCAATCGCGTGTGAAACTCCCTGCGCACCCCACTGGATACACGTACCCCACTCTGACAGTGAAATTGCATGTGAAACTCCCCGCGAACCCCAGTAATACATGTACCCCGCTCGCACAGGCCGAATCGCATGTGAAACTCCCTGCGCACCCCACGGGCTACACGTACCCCACTCTGACAGCGAAATCGCGTGTGAAACTCTCCACGAACCCCAGTAATACACGTACCCCGCTTGCACAGGCACAATCGTGTGTGCAACTCCCCGCGCACCCTACTGGATACACGCACCCCGCTCTGACAGCGAAATCGTGTGTGAAACTCCCCGCGAACCCCAGTAATACACATACCCCACTCGCACAGGCCCAATTGCGTGTGAAACTCCCCGCGCACCCCACTGGATACACGTACCCCGCTCTGACAGTGAAATCGCGTGTGAAACTCCCCGCGAACCCCAGTAATACACGTACTCCACTCGCAAAGGCCCAATTGCGTGTGAAACTCCCTGCGCACCCCACTGGATACATTTACCCCGCTCTGACAGCGAAATCGCGTGCGAAACTGCCCGCGAACACCAGTAATACACATACACCGCTCGCACATCCCCAATCGCGTGTGAAACTGCCCACGAACACCAGTAATACACGTAACCCGCTCGCACAGGGCCAATCAAGTCTGAAAATGCCCCCGAACGCCAGTAATACATGTACCCCGCTCGCACAGGCCCAATCGTGTGTGAAAATGCCCACGAACCCCAGTAATAGACATACCCCGCTCTCACAGAGCCAATCGCGTGTGAAACTCCCAGCGAACCCCAGTAATACACGTACTCCGCTCTCACAGGCCCAATTGCGTGTAAAACTGCCCGCGAAACCCAGTAATACACATAACCCGCTTGCACATGCCCAATTGCGTGTGAAACTCCCTGTGAACCCCAGTAATACACGTAGCCCGCTCGGACAGGCCGAATCGCGTGTGAAACTCCCCGCGCACCCCACTGGATACACGTACCCCGCTCTGACAGCAAAATTGCGTGTGAAACTCCCCGCGAACCACAGTAATACACATAGCCCGCTCGCACAGGCCGAATCGCGTGTGAAGCTCCCCGCGCACCCCACTGGGTACACGCACCCCGCTCTGACAGCAAAATCGTGTGTGAAACTCCCCGCAAACCCCAGTAATACACATACCCCGCTCGCACAGGCCCAATTGCGTGTGAAACTCCCTGCGCACCCCACTGGATACAAGTACCCAGCTCTGAAAGTGAAATCGTGTGTGAAACTCCCCGTGAACCCCAGTAATACACGTACTCCACTCGCACAGGCCCAATTGCGTGTGAAACTCCCTGCGCACCCCACTGGATACACTTACCCCGCTCTGACAGCGAAATCGCATGCAAAACTGCCCGCGAACACCAGTAATACACATACACCGCTCGCACATCCCCAATCGCGTGTGAAACTGCCCACAAACCCCAGTAATACACGTAACCCGCTCGCACAGGGCCAATCGAGTCTGAAAATGCCCCCGAACACCAGTAATACATGTACCCCGCTCGCACAGGCCCAATCGTGTGTGAAACTGCCCACGAACCCCAGTAATAGACATACCCCGCTCTCACAGGGCCAATCGCGTGTGAAACTCCCCGCGAACCCCAGTAATACACGTACTCCGCTCGCACAGGCCCAATCGCTTGTGAAACTGCCGGCGAAACCCAGTAATACACATAACCCGCTCGCACATGCCCAATCGCGTGTGAAACTCCCTGAGCAACCCACTGGATACACGTATCCCGCTATGACAGCGAAATCGTGTGTCAAAATCCCCATGAACCCCAGTAATACACGTACCCTGCTCGCACAGGCCCAATCGCGTGTGAAACTCCCCGCGCAACCCACTGGATACACGCATCCCGCTCTGACAGCGAAATTGTGAGTGAAACTCCCCGCAAACCCCAGTAATACACATACCCTGCTCGCACAGGCCCAATCGCGTGTGAAACTCCCCGCACACCCCACTGGATACACGTACCCCGCTCTGACAGTGAAATCTCGTGTGAAACTCCCAGCAAACCCCAGTAATACACGTACCCCGCTCGCACAGGCCCAATTGCGTGTGAAAGTCCCTGTGCAACCCACTGGATACACGTATCCCGCTCTGACAGCGAAATCGCATGTGAAACTCCCCGCAAACCCCAGTAATACACATACCCCGCTTGCACAGGCCCAATTGCGTGTGAAACTCCCTGCGCACCCCACTGGATAGAAGTACCCAGCTCTGAAAGTGAAATCGTGTGTGAAACTCCCCGCGAACCCCAGTAATACACGTACTCCACTCGCACAGGCCCAATTGCGTGTGAAACTCCCTGCGCACCCCACTGGATACACTTACCCCTCTCTGACAGCGAAATCGCATGCAAAACTGCCCGCGAACACCAGTAATACACATAGACCACTCGCACATCCCCAATCGCGTGTGAAACTGCCCACGAACCCCAGTAATACACGTAACCCGCTCGCACAGGGCCAATCGAGTCTGAAAATGCCCCCGAACACCAGTAATACATGTACCCCGCTCGCAGAGGCCCAATCGTGTGTGAAACTGCCCACGAACCCCAGTAATAGACATACCCCGCTCTCACAGGGCCAATCGCGTGTGAAACTCCCCGCGAACCCCAGTAATACACGTACTCCACTCGCACAGGCCCAATCGCTTGTGAAACTGCCCGCGAAACCCAGGAATACACATAACCCGCTCGCACATGCCCAATCGTGTGTGAAACTCCCTGAGCAACCCACTGGATACATGTATCCCGCTATGACAGCGAAATCGTGTGTCAAAATCCCCATGAACCCCAGTAATACACGTACCCTGCTCGCACAGGCCCAATCGCGTGTGAAACTCCCCGCGCAACCCACTGGATACACGCATCCCGCTCTGACAGTGAAATCTCGTGTGAAACTCCCAGCGAACCCCAGTAATACACGTACCCCGCTCGCACAGGCCCAATTGCGTGTGAAAGTCCCTGTGCACCCCACTGGATACACGTATCCCGCTCTGACAGCGAAATCGCATGTGAAACTCCCCGCAAACCCCAGTAATACACATACCCCGCTTGCACAGGCCCAATTGCGTGTGAAACTCCCTGCGCACCCCACTGGATACAAGTACCCAGCTCTGAAAGTGAAATCGTGTGTGAAACTCCCCGCGAACCCCAGTAATAGACATACCCCGCTCTCACAGGGCCAATCGCGTGTGAAACTCCCCGCGAACCCCAGTAATACACGTACTCCGCTCGCACAGGCCCAATCGCTTGTGAAACTGGCCACGAACCCCAGTAATAGACATACCCCGCTCTCACAGGGCCAATCGCGTGTGAAACTCCCCGCGAACCCCAGTAATACACGTACTCCGCTCGCACAGGCCCAATCGCTTGTGAAACTGGCCACGAACCCCAGTAATACACGTACCCCGCTCGGACACGCCCAATCGCGTGTGAAACTGCCCGCGAACCCCAATAATACACGTACCCCGCTCGCACAGGGCCAATCGCATGTGAAACTGGCCACGAACCCCAGTAATACACGTACCCCGCTCGCACAGGCCGAATCGCATGTGAAACTCCCTGCGCACCCCACTGGCTACACGTACCCCACTCTGACAGCGAAATCGCGTGTGAAACTCTCCACGAACCCCAGTAATACACGTACCCCACTCGCACAGGCCAAATCGTGTGTGAAACTCCCCGCGCACCCTATTGGATACACGCACCCCGCTCTGACAGCGAAATCGTGTGTGAAACTCCCCGCGAACCCCAGTAATACACATACCCCACTCGCACAGGCCCAATTGCGTGTGAAACTCCCCGCGCACCCCACTGGATACACGTACCCCGCTCTGACAGTGAAATCGCATGTGAAACTCCTTGCAAACCCCTGTAATACACGTACCCCGCTCGCACAGGTCCAATAGCGTGTGAAACTTCCCGTGCACCTCACTGGATACACGTACCCTGCTCTGCCAGCGAAATCGCGTGTGGAACTGCCCACACACCCCAGTAATACATGTAACCCGCTCACACAGGCCAAATCGTGTGTGAAACTGCCCGTGAACCCCAGTAATGGACGTACCCCTCTCGCACAGGGCCAATCGCGTGTGAAACTCCCCACGAACCCCAGTAATACACGTACCCCGCTCGCACAGGGCCAATCGCGAATGAAACTCCCCGCGCACCCCACAGGATACATGTACCCTGCTCTGACAGCAAAAATGTGTGTGTGAAACTGCCCGCGAACTCCAGTAATACACGTACCCCGCTCGCACAGGGACAATCGCATGTGAAACTGCCCGCGAACCCCAGTAATACACGTACCCCGCTCGCACAGGCCCAATCGCGTGTGAAACTGGCCACGAACCCCAGTAATACACATACCCCGCTCACGCAGGGCCAATCGCGTGTGAAACTCCCTGCGCACCCCACTGGATACACGTACCCCACTCTGACAGTGAAATTGCGTGTGAAACTCCCCGCGAACCCCAGTAATACATGTACCCCGCTCGCACAGGCCGAATCGCATGTGAAACTCCCTGCGCACCCCACGGGCTACACGTACCCCACTCTGACAGCGAAATCGCGTGTGAAACTCTCCACGAACCCCAGTAATACATGTACCCCGCTTGCACAGGCACAATCGTGTGTGTAACTCCCCGCGCACCCTACTGGATACACGCACCCCGCTCTGACAGCGAAATCGTGTGTGAAACTCCCCGCGAACCCCAGTAATACACATACCCCACTCGCACAGGCCCAATTGCGTGTGAAACTCCCCGCGCACCCCACTGGATACACGTACCCCGCTCTGACAGTGAAATCGCGTGTGAAACTCCCCGCGAACCCCAGTAATAGACATACTCCACTCGCAAAGGCCCAATTGCGTGTGAAACTCCCTGCGCACCCCACTGGATACATTTACCCCGCTCTGACAGCGAAATCGCGTGCGAAACTGCCCGCGAACACCAGTAATACACATACACCGCTCGCACATCCCCAATCGCGTGTGAAACTGCCCACGAACACCAGTAATACACGTAACCCGCTCGCACAGGGCCAATCGAGTCTGAAAATGCCACCGAACACCAGTAATACATGTACCCCGCTCGCACAGGCCCAATCGTGTGTGAAACTGCCCACGAACCCCAGTAATAGACATACCCCGCTCTCACAGGGCCAATCGTATGTGAAACTCCCAGCGAACCCCAGTAATACACGTACTCCGCTCTCACAGGCCCAATTGCGTGTAAAACTGCCCGCGAAACCCAGTAATACACATAACCCGCTCGCACATGCCCAATTGCGTGTGAAACTCCCTGTGAACCCCAGTAAGACACGTAGCCCGCTCGGACAGGCCGAATCGCGTGTGAAACTCCCCGTGCACCCCACTGGATACACGTACCCCGCTCTGACAGCAAAATTGCGTGTGAAACTCCCCGCGAACCACAGTAATACACGTAGCCCGCTCGCACAGGCCGAATCGCGTGTGAAACTCCCCGCGCACCCCACTGGGTACACGCACCCCGCTCTGACAGCAAAATCGTGTGTGAAACTCCCCGCAAACCCCAGTAATACACATACCCCGCTCGCACAGGCCCAATTGCGTGTGAAACTCCCTGCGCACCCCACTGGATAGAAGTACCCAGCTCTGAAAGTGAAATCGTGTGTGAAACTCCCCGCGAACCCCAGTAATACACGTACTCCACTCGCACAGGCCCAATTGCGTGTGAAACTCCCTACGCACCCCACTGGATACACTTACCCCGCTCTGACAGCGAAATCGCATGCAAAACTGCCCGCGAACACCAGTAATACACATACACCGCTCGCACATCCCCAATCGCGTGTGAAACTGCCCACAAACCCCAGTAATACACGTAACCCGCTCGCACAGGGCCAATCGAGTCTGAAAATGCCCCCGAACACCAGTAATACATGTACCCCGCTCGCACAGGCCCAATCGTGTGTGAAACTGCCCACGAACCCCAGTAATAGACATACCCCGCTCTCACAGGGCCAATCGCGTGTGAAACTCCCCGCGAACCCCAGTAATACACGTACTCCGCTCGCACAGGCCCAATCGCTTGTGAAACTGCCGGCGAAACCCAGTAATACACATAACCCGCTCGCACATGCCCAATCGCGTGTGAAACTCCCTGAGCAACCCACTGGATACACGTATCCCGCTATGACAGCGAAATCGTGTGTCAAAATCCCCATGAACCCCAGTAATACACGTACCCTGCTCGCACAGGCCCAATCGCGTGTGAAACTCCCCGCGCAACCCACTGGATACACGCATCCCGCTCTGACAGCGAAATTGTGAGTGAAACTCCCCGCAAACCCCAGTAATACACATACCCTGCTCGCACAGGCCCAATCATATGTGAAACTCCCCGCACACCCCACTGGATACACGTACCCCGCTCTGACAGTGAAATCTCGTGTGAAACTCCCAGCGAACCCCAGTAATACACGTACCCCGCTCGCACAGGCCCAATTGCGTGTGAAAGTCCCTGTGCACCCCACTGGATACACGTATCCCGCTCTGACAGCGAAATCGCATGTGAAACTCCCCGCAAACCCCAGTAATAAACATACCCCGCTTGCACAGGCCCAATTGCGTGTGAAACTCCCTGCGCACCCCACTGGATAGAAGTACCCAGCTCTGAAAGTGAAATCGTGTGTGAAACTCCCCGCGAACCCCAGTAATACACGTACTCCACTCGCACAGGCCCAATTGCGTGTGAAACTCCCTGCGCACCCCACTGGATACACTTACCCCGCTCTGACAGCGAAATCGCATGCAAAACTGCCCGCGAACACCAGTAATACACATACACCGCTCGCACATCCCCAATCGCGTGTGAAACTGCCCACGAACCCCAGTAATACACGTAACCCGCTCGCACAGGGCCAATCGAGTCTGAAAATGCCCCCGAACACCAGTAATACATGTACCCCGCTCGCACAGGCCCAATCGTGTGTGAAACTGCCCACGAACCCCAGTAATAGACATACCCCGCTCTCACAGGGCCAATCGCGTGTGAAACTCCCCGCGAACCCCAGTAATACACGTACTCCGCTCGCACAGGCCCAATCGCTTGTGAAACTGCCCGCGAAACCCAGTAATACACATAACCCGCTCGCACATGCCCAATCGCGTGTGAAACTCCCTGAGCAACCCACTGGATACACGTATCCCGCTATGACAGCGAAATCGTGTGTCAAAATCCCCATGAACCCCAGTAATACACGTACCCTGCTCGCACAGGCCCAATCGCGTGTGAAACTCCCCGCGCAACCCACTGGATACACGCATCCCGCTCTGACAGCGAAATTGTGAGTGAATCTCCCCGCAAACCCCAGTAATACACATACCCCGCTCGAACAGGCCCAATCGCGAGTGAAACTCCCCGCACACCCCACTGGATACACGTACCCCGCTCTGACAGTGAAATCTCGTGTGAAACTCCCAGCGAACCCCAGTAATACACGTACCCCGCTCGCACAGGCCCAATCGCGTGTGAAAATTCCCTGTGCACCCCACTGGATACACGTATCCCGCTCTGACAGCGAAATCGCATGTGAAACTGCCCGCGAACCCCAGTAATACACGTAACCCACTCGCACAGGCCTAATCGTGTGTGAATCTGCCTGCGAACCCCAGTAATACATGTACCCCGCTCGCACAGAGACAATTGCATGTGAAACTCCCCACGAACCCCAGTAATACACGTACCCTGCTCGCACAGGCCCAATCGCATGTGAAACTGCCCGCAAACCCCACTAATACACGTACCCCGCTCGCACATGCCCAATCATGTGTGAAACTGCCCGCGAACCCCAGTAATACACGTACACCGCTCGCACAGGACCAATCGCGTGTGAAACTGCCTGCGAACCCCAGTAATACATGTACCCCACTCGCACAGGCCCAATCACATGTGAAACTGGCCAAAAACCCCAGTAATACACGTACCCCACTCGCACAGGGCCAATCGCGTGTGAAACTCCCCGCAAACCCCAGTAATACACGTACCGTGCTCGCACAGGCCCAATCACGTGTGAAACTCCCTGCGAACCCCAGTAATACATGTTCCCCACTCGCACAGGCCCAATCGCGTGTGAAACTCCCCACGCACCCCACTGGATACACGTACCCCGCTCTGACAGCAAAATCGAGTGTGAAACTCCCCACGAACCCCAGTAATACACGTACCCCGCTCGCACAGGCCCAATCGTGTGTGAAAATCCCCGTGCACCCCACTGGATACACGCACCCCGCTCTGACAGCAAAATCATGTGTGAAACTCCCCGCGAACCCCAGTAATGCATGTAACCCGCACACAGGCCCGATCGTGTGTGAAACTGCCTGCGAACCCCAGTAATACACATACCCCGCACGCACAGGGCAAATCGTGTGTCAAACTCCCCACGCACCCCAGTAATACACGTACCCTGCTTGCACAGGCCCAATCGCGTGTGAAACTGCCCGCAAACCCCACTAATACACGTACCCCGCTCGCACACGCCCATTCACGTGTGAAACTGCCCGCTGTTAAGCGGAAACCTGTGAAATTCCCTCTGGGACCACTGAAAAAGATTTAGGCCTACAGGTGTTTGGCAGTAAACCCACTTGGTAGCAGTCTGTACCACACAGATTCACTTGGTAGCTGTGGCTGAGCAGTCAGACTTCCCTCAAGAAGAGTTAGGCAGTATATGGAGTCTACAAAATAGGGCAATTTACACAGTAGAACAAGCAGACACGGAACAGAACTTGGGTGTAAAGATATATAGTTATTTATTTATAAAAACACATCTATGAAAAACACACTGGCACTAATACGGCAAACAACTTCAATTACAATTACTATAAGTATCTCACTCCTCTAACAATATTTCGACAAGTCTAGGTTCAACGGCACCACTTATTTGCAGACAGAGGTGAATGCTTTAACCTAGATGGCACTCTAATATTCATTAGAATGGGAGAGAAAAGGCAGGGTATGAAACCAACTCGGTACCAACTCTTTTATGAAGCAAATGCAAGGCAAGTAAGGCAGGGTCTACTGTGGATCACAAAGTTCAGAGGCCAGGCCCACTTGGAGAGAGGCAAGGCGATATGTCCCAAAAAGTATCACAGTGGAAGTGCACTTCGAGTCTTTGTAGCAAATTGTCACAGAAAGGTTGGACCAGTTTAGAACAAAAAGTTAAGAAGGTCTGGAGGCGACCCAAGGAAAGGTACGGATTTAAGACACCTCACGCTAACCGTCACAAGGGAAGCCAGGCGGACACGGTACCTTGTAAGTGAAGAGACAGCTCCGGTGGGGGCAGTTGTTCCTGGTGGTGGATGCAGGTCGGGGCTTTGCCAAGAGATGAGATGGTCTCATCGTCGAAGGAAAGTTGAAGATCAATGCACCACCAGGGAAGAGACCAGCCGCGGAGTGCTCCGTCACAAGGCACCACCTTTTGGTCACGATATAGGCTAGTGGCTATCCAGTTTGTTAGGCAGAAACCTGTGCAGTTCCCTTGGGGAACACTGCAAAAGATTTAAGACTACAGGTATAGCAGTAAACCCACTTGGTAGCAGTCTGCACCACCCAGATTTACCTGGTAGCTGTGGCTGAGCAGACAGACTTCCCTCAAGAAGAGTTAGGCAGTATGCAAAGTATACACAATATGTACCCCCGACACAGTAGCCCAAGCAAACACTGACCAGAGCTTGGTTTCAAAAGTATATAGTTATTTATTTTCAAGAACACATAAGCTGAAAACACTCTAGCAAAGTATAGTAAAAACACTTCAAACACAGTTATAATGAAAGCAGTTTCAACCCTTACTCCTATCTAGACAACTCTAAGTTAACACCACATAATTAAAACAGAGGTGAGCGCTTAACGTTAGATGACACTCTAGTAGGTTCAAGAAAGGGATAAAAAGAAACAGCTATGGGTTAAACACACCACTCTAAGGTCCAGACCACTTGCAATAGGCTCAAAGAAGCACAAAGTCACAGGTGAGCAAAAGTCACTAGGCAGGGCCCACTCTTAGAGTAGCCGGAGCGAAAATGTGCCCAAGATCACACTGTTATTAGGGATTCAAAGTCTTGCAAAGAGTTAGAAAGAGTTTAGAGTGGTTTAGAAAGTTTAGCCAGGGTGTCCCAGGCACTCCCAGGGTCGAAAGCCGGGGGCTAAATCTACCCCGTACAGTCGGTAGCAAGGGAAGCCAGGCGGAACACGGTACCTTAAGCGGAAAGGATCCTCCAGCGGTGGCAGTTGTTCCAGGCAGTGGCAGCAAGGCTCGACGTCGGTCAGGGGAGAAGAAGTTCTCGCTGAAGAGCAGAAGAAGAAGGTCGTTGCACTGCCCGGGAAGAAACCAGCCGCGGAGTCCTCCGGTTAAAGGGTTGTACCGACTTTCGTGGTTGAGGTAAAAGTGGTGGGGTTCCGGTTGCCGGGGTGCTTGGCACTGGCAAGGCGCCCACGAGATACCTCGAGAAGCGAAAAGAAGGCGAAAACTGGTTGTCCCCACCAGTCAAGGGAAGGAGCCACTCCGTTAAGAGTTCTCCTCGGTCGTCGGGAAAAGTGGTGAGACGGTTCAGCAGGGCTCCACCGGGTGGTGTCGTCGAAGCAGGTCGGCTCAGCTCTTCCCTCGTCGGATTCTTGGTCCTGTGGCGACTTCTGAAGTTCCAGTCCCCACAGCCCTGCTTTTATGCAGCAAACCCCCATTCACCCAGCCTAGCTGTCACTCAAACATGCTAAGTGGTGAGCCGGCCGGCTCACCACTTGGGCCAATCAGGACGGAGTGCGACTTGAGTTACCAAGGTAACTCAGTCCAGGGTGCCTAAATCCCCCTCCACCCCTCCTAAGTACCCCAGACAGAGTGGCACCACTTTGGAGGGCTTCTGTGGAGAAGCCCGCCAAAAGTGGAACAAAGGGCTCCACTTTGGGTCAGAGTTACAGAGGCGAACGCCAACGCCATTTTAGAATCAAGTTTTGGCAAAAAGTCCCAACCGGAGTTATAATAATAAATATATAAACCGGCGGTATGTTTAAGGCTACCGTAAATAAATAATTAAATGTGTTAGCCTAAAACAATGGGAAATCCCATAGGGAAATATTCGCGGTCGAATATAAAAAGTAGTTTCCACTGCCACCAGCCAAAACTCGATCAGGGGGGACGGAGACGTGCCCCCTCGACTAACAGACCCTGGGGCAATCGAATTGCCCCAGCCAGTACGTCCACAATATGATGGTTTGTACTGGTTCTGTTCAGGATTCAAGACTAGCAAAGTCTTTGGTGACTTTACATGCCCTGGGAGACAGTAGTCAGTCCCAGGGTATGGAGTCTATGTTGGGGAGTCCCTAGGACACCCCTGGGTCACGGCACAGAGGGTGCTGTGTAACCCACATCACAAAAACACATGAGGCCCTATGGAGTAAAAGACCCCATAGCCCATTCAACACAAGGTTTAACCAAGAAAACACACTTCAACATGTCCAAGAGTGAGGGTAAAAGAGTCTCACTCTTGGCAGGGAAAAAAAAAAGAAACCCCAGAAATCCAGCAAAGCTGCTGGGGGACTCACTAGGTAGGGAAATTCAGCCTAAACAGAGAATTCTCCCTAACACTCGCCCCCCCCCAGACTAAGGGACAGGAGGATTTAATCCACTCCTGGATGAACCTCATGCCTCTAGTCGATGATATACATCCTAGAGAGTCCATCAGCATTTTGATGGTGACACCCTGACCTGTGCTCAATGGTGAAATCAAACCCTTGCAGGCAGATTGACCATCTCAATAGTTTTGGATTTTCCCCTTTCATTTGCATTAACCATCTCAAGGGTTGGTGGTCAGTCTGAATAACAAAAGTAGAACCATACAAGTATGGCCTAAACTTCTTCAGTGCCCACACAATAGCAAAGCATTCTCTTTCGATAGTTGCCCACCTTGTCTCAGGATCCTTCAGTTTCCTACTGATGAAGCAAATGGGGTGCTCCCTACCCTTCTCATCCAGTTGGCTTAGAACTGCACCTATACCTACATTGGAAGCATCAGTTTGTACAATGAAAGGCTGGTGGTAGTCAGGAGCTCTCAATACTGGAGCTTGGCAAAGAGCTCTCTTCAGTTTTTCAAAGGCCTGATTGCACTCCTCATTCCATTTTACCTTTTTAGGGAATTTGGGAGAGGAGATTACATTCAGTGGAGAAGCTATGGTCCCATAGTTCTCAATGAAATTCCTGTAATATCCAGTGAGGCCTAGAAAAGCTCTCACTTGGGTTTGAGTAGTTGGTGTTGTCCAATTTTGTACAGCTTCAATCTTGCTGGGCAAAGGCCTTATTTCTCCACCTCCTACCTCATGTCCAAGGTAGACCACTTTACTTTGACCAATCTGGCACTTACTGGCTTTGATTGTCAAATGGGCCTGTTCCAGAGCCTGCAACACATGTCCTAGGTGGTTCACATGTTCTTCCCAGGAGTGGCTGAAGACTGCAATGTCATCCAAGTATGCCATGCAGAAATCTTCCATCCCAGCCAGAACTTGGTTCACCATCCTTTGGAATGTGGCAGGTGCATTTTTTAGTCCGAAAGGCATGACCTTAAACTGGTACAAGCCAACTGGGGTTGAAAATGCAGTTTTCTCCTTGGCATGGTCTGTCAGGGCTATTTGCCAATAGCCTGACGCCAGGTCAAATGTGCTGAGGTACTTGGCTGCACCAAGTTTATCCACCAACTCATCTGTCCTGGGCAAAGGGTGGGCATCAGTCTTGGTGACTGCATTTAGAGCTCTATAGTCCACACAGAATCTCAAGTCTTTGGATCCTGCCTTTGGTACTAACACAACTGGGCTAGACCATGGACTAGTAGAGGGCTCTATTACCCCGAGATCAAGCATCTTCTTGACCTCTCCTTTGATGTGGGCTCTGATATGTTCTGACATTCTGTATCCTCTGCTTTTGACTGGCAGACAGTCACCAGTGAGTATCTCATGCTGGCCCCAAGGGGTCAAGCCTGGTGACAGTGAGAACAGGGAGGCAAACTGATTTAACATAGATTTGCACTCCTCTCGTTGCTCAGGTGTCAGGTCTGAAGAGAGGTTGACTCCTTCAACTTTTTCATCTAAAGGCACACCTCTGAGGAGATCAGGGAGAGATTCACTCTCTTCTTCCACTGCAGCTGAAGCTAGAAGCAAGGCTCCTACATCAGGTCTGGAGATGTATGCTTTTAGTCGGTTGGTGTGGAAGACTCTAGGAGCTTCCCTGGGTCTGCCCAGATCCACCAGATAGTTGACCTCTCCAAGTTTTCCCACAATCTTGAAGGGTCCCATCCACTTGTCTTGCAAGGCCCTCTGCTTTGTTGGGAGCATAACTAGAACTAGCTGGTCTTGAGTAAACTCAACCATGTTAGCCTTCTGGTCGTGCCAATGTTTGACCAGAGCTTGACCAGCTTTCAAGTTGTCACTTGCTTCTGCCATCATGTGTGACATTCTCCTCCGGAGACCTATCACATAGTCAGTCACTCTGACTGGCTTGAGGGGAGGAGCACCTTCCAATCCCTCCTTAATCAGGGCCAATGGACCTCTGACTGGATGGCCATAGAGAAGCTCAAAGGGAGAATAACCTACTCCCTCCTGAGGGACTTCTCTATAAGCAAAGAGAAGGCATGGCAGTAGAAGGTCCCACTTTTTCTTAAGGGGTTCTTCTAAAGCACCTATCATGCTCTTCATGGTTCTGTTAAACCTTTCAACTAACCCGTTTGTCTGAGGGTGGTATGCGGTGGAGAACTTGTAGGTAACTCCACAGGTTTTCCACATGGCTTTCATGTAGTGGGACATAAAGTTTGACCCCCTGTCAGAGATTACCTCCTTAGGAAACCCAACCCTGGTAAAAATACCAAGGAGGGCCTTAGCCACAGCCTGAGCTGTAACAGTCCTCATAGGAATTGCCTCAGGGTACCTAGTAGCATGGTCTACTACAACAAGGATAAACCTGTTGCCTGAGGAGGTTGGGGGATCAAGGGGACCAACAATGTCAATCCCTACCCTCTGAAATGGGACTCCCACAACTGGGAGAGGCACTAAAGGTGCCACATTCTTGGAACCAACCTTACCAGAAGTCTGGCAGGTATGGCAGCTCTTACAATATCTATCTACTTCAGCCCCCATCTTTGGCCAATAAAAGTAGAGTGAGAGCCTTTCCTTGGTCTTCTTGAAACTCAAGTGACCAGCCAAAGGTATCTCATGGGCTAGTTGTAAGAACTGTTGTCTGTTCTCTTGTGGGACTACAAGGCGTTTGTAGTCTCCAGGTTCAGACTCAGTGGGTTCACTGTAGAAGAGGCCATCTTCCCAGTGCAACCTATACTTCCCAGGCTCTTGCCCATCAGCTTGAGAAGCTGCCTGGTGGCGGAGACCTTCCAGAGTTGGACATTCTCTTTGCCCCTTACGAAAAGCTGCCCTGCTAGGCCCACCTTCTGCCAGTAAAGACTGCAGCTCAGGATGGTCCTCAGGGTCCAAATCTCCAATAAGGTTGGGGCCTCCTTCTAGCTCTTCCTCAGAGTCTAGCTCAACCACACAGGGTTGTACCTCTCTCTCAGTCTCAGCTGGAGGTGGAGTTACAGGTGTAACTTTGGACAACCTAGGGGAAGTCCTTGTTGGAAGCACTGGAGTGCTTGCTGCTGGCTTTTTCCTAGGAGTCTTGGGTTGCCCCTTTGCTCCTGGTCTGGTAGTTACTGCAGTAAGTTGCTCCAGTGGGAGAGGAGTGATTTCTGTCATCATCTCCTGAGATAACCCTCTCAGGGTTTTCTCTCTTGCAGGTTTTGTGAGTTCCTGTAACCTTTTGCTAGGGGGTCTGGGGGTATGAGATACAACTCCAAGAGCTTTGAGGTCATTACCCAACAGAACCCTACCTGGCACTTCACATTGTACACTGACAGGTATTTTTACAGCCATATCATTACATTGGATGAGAACTGGTAACTGGGGACACATCTGCACAGGCCCACCAGCTAACTTGGTGAGGCATTTGGGTGCCTTAGCAACATTCTCTGCCTTGAAAAATGATTCATCCACCACAGTTATGCTGGCTCCAGTGTCCCTAATGGCAGGAGTCTCCTGACCATTCACCTGGACACTGTCCTTATAATACTCTTTAGTATTATCTGGGATAGAGTTATAGACATCTAAATTCTGTTGTTCCCACAACCCCAGAGAGACTAAAGAAACACTAGCTGAGACTCCAGTGGGTTCATCAGCTAGTAATAGAAAGTTTCCACTTGCCATATGTACTTCCTCTTCTGGAGCGAAGGCTAAGGAGGCAAGCTGGACCCCTGAAGGTTTACCCTTACATCTGGGATCTCCTTTCACATGGTCAGTAGCCTTACAAACAAAGCATGAGCCAAAGGCTCGCTGGAATGGAGGCTTGTTCTGACCTCCTTCTGGTCTGGGACCAGGAGGTACACTAGCCTGATTTGGTTTCCCTTGTGGCTTACCCTTATAGTTTTGTTTGGGGCCCTCTTTGGAATTTGTAGTATTAGAATTCTCTTTGGAGTCCTTTTTAGGCTGTTTCTCCCCATCCTTCTTCTGAGTTACCCCAGAATCCTTGTGAGTGGCCCTGTTGGCAACCCACAAGTCAGCAGCCTTAGCTAGCTTCCGGGAATCTAATTCCCTGGAATCAGCCAAGTGTTGTCTGAGCTCAGGAGAGCAGGCATCATAAATAGTCTCCAACATAAACAAATTCTTCATACCTTCATAAGTGTTCACCTTGTAACCCTTAATCCATCCCTCTAAGTTTTTCAAACATTCACTCACCCAGGTAGCCCAAGGGGTACCATCATGCTTTTTGAGGCTCCTAAACCTCTTAAGATACTGGGAAGGGGTCTTCCCAAACCTAGCTATCAAAGCTAGTTTCACACATTCATAGTCCTTCCTATCCTCCTCCCCCATCTCCATTACCACATCAGTTGCAACAGGGGGAAGCCTAGAGAACAACCAGGTGAGTAAGTCATTTCCTGTGATGTTCTGGAGCCCATGATTATATTCAAACAGAGACAACCAATCCAACACATCCAACTTAGGCTCATACATACCAATCAATTCTTTAGGCATCCGGGGTCTTTTAGGACTGGAACTTCTAGAGGAGCCAGAGAGAGAAACATTCTCAACAGATAATTTCTTCATTTCTAAGTCATACTTGAGCTCCATTTCCCTTAGCCTTAGTTCTTTGTCAGTTTGAGCATTAAGTTTCTTATACTCCAATTCTAGCTTCATTTTCTCCAGTTCAAAGTACTGAGGACTAAATGTGGGACCTGGTAGAGGTCCAGTAGGTACAGCAGGTAGAGCAGGCAGAGGCCTAGGGGGGACAGTTACAACAGCCTCACCCTCCTCTTCTGACTCTTCCTCAGAATCATCAACATTTTGCTCCATGTTAACTTCAATACTGTCATCTACAGTTGCTGGAGTGGTAGGTTCCTCTGAACCATCACCCAGACTTTGGTTAGCTAACAATCTTTCAATCAGCTCCATTTTCTTGCCCTTAGTCAGGAGATCCTTATGTTTACAGAGCACTCTTAAACAATCAGCAGTTTTGGCTGCAAGGGACTCTTGACTATAGCTTTCTATAACTGACATGTTAGAGGATTACTTTTACAGTGCTAAGCTTTGTGGTTAGTTGCACTAAGGTATCTAAAGTACAATAAAATGTATACTCAATACAAATCCCACCGCTGTACACCAGTGTTAGGCAGAAACCTGTGCAGTTCCCTTGGGGAACACTGCAAAAGATTTAAGACTACAGGTATAGCAGTAAACCCACTTGGTAGCAGTCTGCACCACCCAGATTTACCTGGTAGCTGTGGCTGAGCAGTCAGACTTCCCTCAAGAAGAGTTAGGCAGTATGCAAAGTATACACAATATGTACCCCGACACAGTAGCCCAAGCAAACACTGACCAGAGCTTGGTTTCAAAAGTATATAGTTATTTATTTTCAAGAACACATAAGCTGAAAACACTCTAGCAAAGTATAGTAAAAACACTTCAAACACAGTTATAATGAAAGCAGTTTCAACCCTTACTCCTATCTAGACAACTCTAAGTTAACACCACATAATTAAAACAGAGGTGAGCGCTTAACGTTAGATGACACTCTAGTAGGTTCAAGAAAGGGATAAAAAGAAACAGCTATGGGTTAAACACACCACTCTAAGGTCCAGACCACTTGCAATAGGCTCAAAGAAGCACAAAGTCACAGGTGAGCAAAAGTCACTAGGCAGGGCCCACTCTTAGAGTAGCCGGAGCGAAAATGTGCCCAAGATCACACTGTTATTAGGGATTCAAAGTCTTGCAAAGAGTTAGAAAGAGTTTAGAGTGGTTTAGAAAGTTTAGCCAGGGTGTCCCAGGCACTCCCAGGGTCGAAAGCCGGGGGCTAAATCTACCCCGTACAGTCGGTAGCAAGTGAAGCCAGGCGGAACACGGTACCTTAAGCGGAAAGGATCCTCCAGCGGTGGCAGTTGTTCCAGGCAGTGGCAGCAAGGCTCGACGTCGGTCAGGGGAGAAGAAGTTCTCGCTGAAGAGCAGAAGAAGAAGGTCGTTGCACTGCCCGGGAAGAAACCAGCCGCGGAGTCCTCCGGTTAAAGGGTTGTACCGACTTTCGTGGTTGAGGTAAAAGTGGTGGGGTTCCGGTTGCCGGGGTGCTTGGCACTGGCAAGGCGGCCACGAGATACCTCGAGAAGCGAAAAGAAGGCGAAAACTGGTTGTCCCCACCAGTCAAGGGAAGGAGCCACTCCGTTAAGAGTTCTCCTCGGTCGTCGGGAAAAGTGGTGAGACGGTTCAGCAGGGCTCCACCGGGTGGTGTCGTCGAAGCAGGTCGGCTCAGCTCTTCCCTCGTCGGATTCTTGGTCCTGTGGCGACTTCTGAAGTTCCAGTCCCCAAAGCCCTGCTTTTATGCAGCAAACCCCCATTCACCCAGCCTAGCTGTCACTCAAACATGCTAAGTGGTGAGCCGGCCGGCTCACCACTTGGGCCAATCAGGACGGAGTGCGACTTGAGTTACCAAGGTAACTCAGTCCAGGGTGCCTAAATCCCCCTCCACCCCTCCTAAGTACCCCAGACAGAGTGGCACCACTTTGGAGGGCTTCTGTGGAGAAGCCCGCCAAAAGTGGAACAAAGGGCTCCACTTTGGGTCAGAGTTACAGAGGCGAACGCCAACGCCATTTTAGAATCAAGTTTTGGCAAAAAGTCCCAACCGGAGTTATAATAATAAATATATAAACCGGCGGTATGTTTAAGGCTACCGTAAATAAATAATTAAATGTGTTAGCCTAAAACAATGGGAAATCCCATAGGGAAATATTCGCGGTCGAATATAAAAAGTAGTTTCCACTGCCACCAGCCAAAACTCGATCAGGGGGGACGGAGACGTGCCCCCTCGACTAACAGACCCTGGGGCAATCGAATTGCCCCAGCCAGTACGTCCACAATATGATGGTTTGTACTGGTTCTGTTCAGGATTCAAGACTAGCAAAGTCTTTGGTGACTTTACATGCCCTGGGAGACAGTAGTCAGTCCCAGGGTATGGAGTCTATGTTGGGGAGTCCCTAGGACACCCCTGGGTCACGGCACAGAGGGTGCTGTGTAACCCACATCACAAAAACACATGAGGCCCTATGGAGTAAAAGACCCCATAGCCCATTCAACACAAGGTTTAACCAAGAAAACACACTTCAACATGTCCAAGAGTGAGGGTAAAAGAGTCTCACTCTTGGCAGGGAAAAAAAAAAGAAACCCCAGAAATCCAGCAAAGCTGCTGGGGGACTCACTAGGTAGGGAAATTCAGCCTAAACAGAGAATTCTCCCTAACACAGTTGCCGGGGTGCTCAGCACGGGCAATTCGACCACTACGCCCAGGAAGCGAAGAAAAAGCAAAGGGACTGGTTGTTCCCACTAGTCAGGGGAAGAAGACTCTCCAGCCGGGAGATCTCCTATATCGTTGGGAAGTGGTGAGTCGGTCCAGCAGGGCTCCACCGGAGGTGTCGTCATTGCAGGTCGGCTCAGCTTTACCCTCGTTGGATTCTTAGGTCCTGTGGCGACTTCTCAAGATCCAGTCCCAAAAGCCCTGCTTTTATGCAGAAAAACCCCATTCATTCAGCCTAGCTGTCAATAAAAACACGCTAAGTGGTGAGTGGGGTGGCTCACCACTTGGGCCAATCACACCAGAGTGCGACTTGAGTTGGCAAGGCAACTCAGTCCAGGGTGCCTAAACCCCCTCCCACACCCCCTGTGGTACCCAGACAGAATGGCACCACTTTGGAGGGCTTCTGTGTAGAAGCCCGCCAAAAGTGGAACAAAGGGCTCAACCTTTGGTTCGGAGTTACAAAGGTGAACACAGATGCCATTTTAAAAACCGAGTTCTGGCAGAAAATACCGACCGGTAGATTTATTTAAGACAAATAAACCGGCGGTATGTTAGAGACTAACGGGAAAAAGTATTAGCCTCCAACAATGGGAAGAATCCCATAGAATTATATTTGGGGTCGAATATAATAAGTAGTTTCCACTGCCATCAGCCAAAACTCGACGAGGGGGGACGGGACAGTCCCCCCTCGAATAACAGACCCAGGGGTAATCGAATGACCCCTACTAGTACGTCCACAATAGGATGGTTTGTACTAGTTCTGTTAGTAAATTTAGGTCTAGTAAAGCCAATGGTGACTTTACATGCCCTGCGAGACAGTAGTCAGTCCCAGGGCATGGAGTCTATGGTGGGGATCCTCTAGGACGCCCCAGTGTTACGGCACGGAGGGTGCGGTGTAACACACATAGCAAAACACATGAGACCCTATGGAGTAAAAGACCCCATTGCCCATAGAACACATTGACATTCACAGGAATCAACCACATTCATGTCCAAGAGTGGGAGAAAAGAGTCTCACTGTTGGCAGGATGGACAAAAACAAACTCCAGAAATCCAGCAAAGCTGCTGGGGGACTCACTAGGTTAGGAAATTCAGCCTAAACAGAGAATTCTCCCTAACACCCGCGAACCCCAGTAATACACGTACCCCACTCGCACAGGGCCAATCGCGTTTGAAACTGCCCGCGAACCCCAGTAATACATGTACCCCACTCGCACAGTCCCAATCACATGTGAAACTGCCCACAAACCCCAGTAATACATGTACCCCGCTCGCACAGGGCCAATCGCGTGTGAAACTCCCAGCGAACCCCCGTAAAACAGGTACCGCGCTCGCACAGGCCCAATCGCGTGTGAAACTCCCTGCGAACCCCAGTAATACACGTACCCCGCTCACACAGGCCCAATCATGTGTGAAACTCCCCACGCACCCCATTGGATACACGTACCCCGCTCTGACAATGAAATTGCGTGTGAAACTCCCCGCGAACCCCAGTAATACATGTACCCCGCTCGCACAGGCCGAATCGCGTGTGAAACTCCCTGCGCACCCCAATGGCTAAACGTACCCTGCTCTGACAGTGAAATCGTGTGTGAAACTCCCCACGAACCCCAGTAATAAACGTACCCAGCTCGTACAGGCCCAATCGTGTGTGAAACTCCCCGCGCATCCCACTGGATACACGCACCCTGCTCTGACAGCGAGATCGTGTGTGAAACTCCCCGCGAACCCCAGTAAAACACATACCCCGCTCGCACAGGGCCAATTGCGTGTGAAATTCCCCACGCCGCACTCCACTAGATACACGTACCCCGCTCTGACAGTGAAATCGCGTGTGAAACTCCCCGCAAACCGCAGTAATACACGTACCCCGCTCGCACAGGCCCAATCGCGTGTGAAACTCCCCGTGCACCTCACTGGGTACACGTACCCTGCTCTGACAGCGAAATCGCGTGTGGAACTGCCCACAAACACCAGTAATACACGTAACCCACTCACACAGGCCAAATCGTGTGTGAAACTGCCCACGAACCCCAGTAATAGACGTACCCCTCTCGCACAGGGCAATGGCGTGTGAAACTCCCCAGGAACCCCAGTAATACACGTACCCCGCTCGCACAGGGCCAATGGCATGTGAAACTGCCCGCGAACCCCAGTAATACACGTACCCCGCTCGCACAGGCCCAATTGCGTGTGAAACTGGCCACGAACCCCAGTAATACACGTACCCCACCCGCACAGGTCCAATCGCGTGTGAAACTCCCCGTGAACCCCAGTAATACACGTCCCCCACTCGCACAGGCCCAATCGCGTGTGAAACTCACCACGCACCCCACTGGATACACGCACCCCGCTCTGACAGCGAAATTGCGAGTGAAACTCCCTGCAAACCCCAGTAATACACATACCCCGCTCGCACAGGGCCAATCACGTGTGAAACTGCCCACAAACCTCAGTAATACACGTACCCCACTCGCACATGGCCAATCGCATGTGAAACTCTCTGTAAACCCCAGCAATACACGTACCGCGCTCGCACAGGGCCAATCGCATGTGAAACTGCCCGCGAACCCGACTAATACACGTACCCCGCTCGCACACGCCCAATCATGTGTGAAACTGCCCGCAAACCCCAGTAATACATGTACCCCGCTCGCACAGGGCCAATCACGTGTGAAACTGCCCACAAACCTCAGTAATACACGTACCCCACTCGCACATGGCCAATCGCATGTGAAACTCTCTGTAAACCCCAGCAATACACGTACCGCGCTCGCACAGGCCCAATCGCGTGTGAAACTCCCCGCGAACCTCAGTAATACACGTACCCCGCTTGCACAGGCCCAATCACGTGTGAAACTGCCCACAAACCCCAGTAATACACGTACCCCGCTCGCACAGAGCAAATCGCATGTGAAACTCCCTGTAAACCCCAGTAATACACGTACCCCACTCGCACAGGCCCAATCGCGTGTGAAACTCCCTGCGCACCCCATTGGATACACGTACCCCGCTCTGACAGTGAAATTGCGTGTGAAACTCCCCGCAATCCCCAGTAACACATGCACCCTGCTCGCACAGGTCGAATCGAGTGTGAAACTCCCCGCGCACCCCACTGGATACACGTACCCCACTCTGACAGCGAAATCGCGTGTGAAACTCCCCACGAACCCCAATAATACACGTACGCTGCACGCACAGGCCCACTCATGTGTGAAAATCCCTGCGCACCCCACTGGATACACGCACCCTGCTCTGACAGCAAAAGCGTGTGTGAAACTCCCCGCAAACCCCAGTAATACACATACCCCGCTCACACAGGCCCAATCGCGTGTGAAACTACCCGTGCACCCCACTGGATACACGTACCCCACTCTGACAGCGAAATTGCGTGTGAAACTGCCCGCGAATCCCAGTAATACACGTAACCCGCTCGCACAGGCCAAATCGCGTGTGAAACTGCCCACGAACCCCACTAATATACGTACCCCACTCACACACGCCCAATCACGTGTGAAACTGCCCGCGAACCCCAGTAATACATGTACCCCACTCGCACAGGCCCAATCGCATGTGAAACTCCCTGCGCACCCCACTGGATACACGTACCCCGCTCTGACAGTGAAATTGCGTGTGAAACTCCCCGCGAACCCCAGTAATACATGTACCCCGCTCGCACAGGCCGAATCGTGTGTGAAACTCCCCGCGCACCCCACTGGCTACACGTACCACGCTCTGACAGCGAAATCGCGTGTGAAACTCCCCAGGAACCCCAGCAATACACGTACCCCACTCACACAGGCCCAATCATGTGTGAAACTCCCCGCGCACCCCACTGGATACACGCACTCCGCTCTGACAGCGAAATCGTGTGTGAAACTCCCCGCGAACCCCAGTAATACACATACCCCACTCGCACAGGCCCAATTGCGTGTGAAACTCCCCGCGCACCCCACTGGATACACGTACCCCGCTCTGACAGTGAAATCGTGTGTGAACCTCCCCGCGAACCCCAGTAATACACGTACCCTGCTCGCACAGGCCCAATCGTGTGTGAAACTCCACGTGCACCTCACTGGATACACATACCCTGCTCTGACAGCGAAATCGCGTGTGGAAATGCCCACAAACCCCAGTAATACACGTACCCCACTCGCACACGCCCAATCGTGTGTGAACCTGCCCGCAAACCCCTGTAATACACGTACCCCGCTCGCACAGGGCCAATCGCATGTGAAACTGCCATGAACCCCAGTAATACACGTACCCCGCTCGCACAGGCCCAATCGCGTGTGACACTGGCCACGAACCCCAGTAATACACGTACCCCGCTCGCACAGGGCCAATAGCATGTGAAACTTCCCGCGAACCCCAGTAATACACGTACCTCGCTTGCACAGGCCCAATCGCGTGTAAACTGCCTACGAACCCCAGTAATACACGTACCCCGCTCGCACAGGCCCAATCGCGTGTGAAACTCCCAGCGCACTCCACTGGATACACGTACCCTGCTCTGACAGCGAAATCACGTGTGAAACTGCCCGCGAACCCCAGTATTATACGTACCCTGCTCGCACAGGCCCAATCGCGGGTGAAACTCCCCACGAACCCCAGTAATACACATACCCGCTCGCACAGGCCCAATCGCATGCGATTCTCCCCAGGGGTGTACATGTATTCGTAGGGGTGCGCGGGGAGGTTTACAGGCATTTTCATGGTTGGGGGGCTGTATGCTGGTCCACTGGCCTGTGCGCCATGTACGGGATTTGTGCTCTGTGCATGGTGCACGGGGAGTGGTTGGGGGCATACCCGGTGCTGCAGCAGGATCACTGCGCCACTCTGCGCCACGCTGGTTTTGGAGGTTAAAATCCATGAATATGCTGTACGCGGAAATGGATTTTGGCGGACGCGGCTGGAGCAGACTCTCGCATGCGCACACTGTGCTGCACGTCTTGTGCGCTGGATTCTATGAATTACCCCCTTAATCCGGTATGTATTGTATTTTTTATTTATATAGCACCTATACACAGTCAAAGCGCTCAAGGAGGTTGGGAACATGGAGAAAAACATAACAGTAGCTCAGCGCCCTTGAAAACTGAGACGATAATAAGTAAGTGCGTTAAAAGTCCATTTAACAGTATGGGATTCAGCACAGAGGCCTGACAGCGATTTTGCAGTTTAACAGCGCAATTAGGGGTGACAGGGGAGAACAGGCAGATGATCTTCAGGCGTGTGCATATGGATCGAGCAAGTGCGCAGAGGGTCACAGGGAGGGGGAGGATCAAGTGCACCCAGTCGGTTGTGGTGAAGTCAGTTTCCTATGTGGTAAAGAAGTGTGGTATTTAAAATGCTGCTCTTTTTACCATTACCGCCAGACTCATAACTATAAGTGAATATATTTTCAAATAACTTTGATTCACTGCAATGGTCAGACCACGACAGGCACAGAAATTAAAACTCAGAATGTGCTTCTCTTTCATTAGACTCCAGCCAGAGTACATCCTGCTTAATCCCTTAATGACTGTAATGTTTGCTCAAGGATGGTTAGAAAATGCAGTTCATTATTAGAATTACGTATTTATGTAGCACAGACCTATCTTGTGACTGGGTTGCTGAACAGATCATAAAGCAAAACATCGGTAACAAGAATTTAACACGTTATCAACTGGAAACTATTAATACATGAAAACAGCTCAGTCAGTAATAAAGAAAAGGCCAGTATAGGATTCATTACAGACCGCAGTGGTCACATGCTGCTATATTTAAAGATGATTTGAGCAAATCGACCAAATACATATGTATATATATGAACAAAAGCGTGACATCGGCAGGTGACTGGCTAGCACTAAACACATGGCAACTGTACACAGACAAAAATGTGTCAGTTTAGAAAAATATTTTACTGAGAAAAATGTCAACACAAAAAGGAGAAAAGCACAATTATTTGTGTCACTCTAGGCACTTGTTCACACTAAAATCTCAACATCAATGATCTAAGCATTAGAGTGCAACTCTATGGTGTTCACCTGCATGCATTACAACAGTCTCTCAGTTCAGCCATGTTTGAATAGGTCACTAGCCAGTTAAACATTCATACAATGGTAAGTAAATAACATGAAAGTCAAACTGCATAAAAATATATCTGCTGCCATTGTATCATAAAATCTGCAAATACACACTTGCTCCTACAAATGCAAAAGCTTTACATTAAAATAACTCATTCATCAGATGTGCTCCCCTATTGCCCGCTGCATATTGAAATGTGCTATATGTTGGAGATGTCAAAGTGACCGCACTGCCGCGAGATTTGAATAATGAAGGATACAGCATACAATTAAAATGCAAAGTGCAGTGCAGGAATAGCAGCCCAAAACACACAGAAACTGAAATATTGGACAATAGGCAAATCTTTGGGACAGGATACATCCTTCAAGCGCACAATAGCATAAAGTGCTAAATGTATGGGCAAAACGGACATCTGGGTAGGATTGCGGAATACACCCACTGCCAGGTATGACATATTACTGGAAAGTGCAATGAATATGCAGATGTTATAAAGTGCCTTGTGCTTACAGTCAATAATGCATTAAGAAATGGGAAAATCGAGATGTAATTGGGGAGCAGATTTAAAGTGCAAAGTGCATCTCAGAAAGAAAGCAGCATAAAATCACAGAATCCGGAATCTTAAAAGATGAGCGAGACTGAAGTGCAACAGGCATCCTGCAAGAACAGAATGGCATAAAGTGTTAAATGTATACGCAAAGCTGATAACTGGGTTTAAAATTCCAAATACCCGTGAGAATGTGGGATGTCATGCCTGATGTAGACATCAATACCACCACATTGCCAGTTATGACAAATTACTGGAAGAGCGATAAAATCCGCAGGTGTCATAAAGTACATTGTGCATGGATACAGACATACACTGAGAATTGAAAAATATAAATGTGTATGGGTTGCACATTTAAAGTGCAAAGTGCATCCCAGAAGGAATAACAGAAAAGCGTCATCAGCTATGAGTTTAGACAATGGGCACATCTAAAGCGCATAATGTTTTTTTAAAGTGCAAATTAGTATGAAATGCTCAAGGCATGTGAAAAACATATGCCTGGGTAGAGTACCCAATAACATGAATCTAAATCCAAAATGAATGACTGGGACAAGAAACAAGTGCCACAAGAAGCTTGGCCATGTGGCGACTGCCTCCGAGCCATGATATCCAATCGAATGAAGATATACATGAATTGTGCAGGGGACCAGAGGGCACCCCTTCCATTCAGTTCTGGTTATGTTTAAGGTACTCTGGAGGGTGGAAGCTCCAGAGTCCTATAGGCTGCTGCACCAAGGTAATAAATGCCTTGGATCTGAGTGTCACACTGTGGTTTACTCCCCTCCCTCCCCCACTGCGGGTGTTGGGGAGTGAGCAGAATGCCTGCAAACCTAAAGATTACAGCTACCATAATTCCTTGCAGCAGAATAAACATTGATTGATTACGCCTGCACTGGCTCTTTGATGCAAGTGACACAGGGAAGGTCTCCCTGATGACGTGGCAAGCACAGAAACTGGTTGGAGAGAACATCAGTAGCTGTGGAGGTGAATTTTCCATTGAACCAGAGTCAACCCCTTTCATTTAGTGCTGGTTATATGGACATATATAGTTAAGTGGAGCTTGTGGTGGGGCTGTGGGGCTGAGGAGGGATGGTTTGGGGCGTTCTCCCCATGAGGGAAAAAAATGGTGGTAGACCAGATGTAAACCGACCAAATGAGTTTTCTTTTAACAATGTAGAACAATGAAGTGGAAGCGGCATCCTCTAGGTTACAAGGAGACCTATTGCTTTTGGCAATGATTGTTTAGGGTCACTTGCATGTCAAGTGCTATTTATTGAAGGACCTAAATCGCTGTCTTTACACAGGGCGCAATCCATGGGAAATATGGATTTTCCAGCCCATCCTCACCTCTCCTCTCATCTCTGTCTTTAAACATTGCTTGTGTCATCTCAGAGCATCTGCCAATTCAGAAGCAGCCTCGCCTCGCTGATCAAACACAAGGTAGAACAGTAAAATGTCAGGGTGCTCCGGGGCATCCTGCTGAGAAAGTTTTCTCAGAAGTGCTGCAAGACTGGGTACATTCCACACGCACAGGGCCACCTGAGAGAGCCGGCAAATATTAATAACCAATTCAGACTTTGCTGCAGAAAAGCCACATATCCCACCCCACACCCATGTGGGGTCACTATGGCAACTTAAACATACATGTGTGAATTAAATGTAATCCCCAGCACTCTATTATTAAATGAATAACGAAACTCACTGACTGAGATTTTTAGTTCAACTGTAAATCAAATGTATTTTACTGCAATGCTTTTCCCGTTTTAAAAATGTGAACACTTCAGCTGCTAAAAAGCCCTGTATGCTATTTTAAATCTATCATCACTTACCTAATTGTCCATTTTACCAAAATGCTTTCACATGATGTGGTATCCTGCCAAGGGAGTCATTAGTTCTCATTCCGAGGAAGGCGGTAGGGGATTAACAGCGCTGATAGAGCTGCCAGTGCCGTTAACCCCCAACCGCCTCATTACAAAGTCTGCTCACGGGACCCGCAAAGAACGCCTGGTTCTACCAGGTGTCCTTAGCGGGTCCCGGGAGCAGACCAGGATGCTAACAATGGGCCCGTTATTAACAGACCCGTTGTTATAATCCTCCCATTCCCTTTGATCCCTATGGGGGTTCAAATGGTAATGGGGATGTACCGGGTCCGGGTTCCTTGAATGGGGAAATACTGGGCCCTCCAAGGTCGGAATGGCCCGGTATTTCCCCATTCAAGGAACCCGTACCCGGGACCCGGTATGGGGGTAGCCATGCCGCTAGAAGCGGCATGGCTACCTCCATACCTGTAATGAGGCCCATTGTCTAAAGCAGAGGTAAACTGTCAGGTGACCTCTCACCCCTACTTGTGCCTGAGGAAATGTTGCATCTTAGTGGCTGAACTTAAAAGCACAGGCACAACTAGACTAGATCAAGGGCCTGAAGGGAGTTGACTAATGGAGGATCATCATTGTTTCGGTTCCTGTCAGCAGCCTGAGGTGTACCCAGGACTTCATACACTCAGCTAAGTCTGCCATCAGAAAGGAGTGCATGTTATTCTGATCCCTGTTCCAATGCCCGCCCACTCCAGCGCTACCATGCTGCATGCCCACTCCAGCGCCACCACGCTGCATTCCCACTACAGTGCCATCATGCTGGATGCCCACTCCAGCACTACCACGCTGCATGCCCACTCCAGTGCAGCGCTAACATGCTGCATGGCCACTCCAGCACTTCCACACTGCATGCCCACATGCTGCATGCCCACTCCAGCGCTACCATGCTGCATGCCCACTCCAAAACTACCATGCTGCATGCCCACTCCAGCACTACCATGCTGCCCACTGCATCACTGCCACCATGCATGCCTACTCCAGCACTAGCATGCAGCATGCCCACTCCAGAGCTACCACACTGCCCACTGCAGCGCTACCACACTGCATGCCCACTCCAGCACTACCACCCTGCATGAGCACTCCAGAGCTACCTTGCTGGTTGCCCACTCCAGTGCTATCATGCTGCATGCCCACTCCAGCACTTCCATGCTGCATGCCCACTCCAATGCTACCACGCTGCATGCCCTCTCCAGTGCTACCATGCGGCATGCCCACTCCAGTGCTACCACACTGCATGCCCATTCCTGTGCCACCATGCTGCATGCCCACTCCAGCACAACCACACTGCATGCCCTCTCCAGTGCTACCATGCTGCATTCCCACTCCAGCGCTACCATGCTGCCCACTCCAGCACTACCATGCTGCAAGCCCACCCTAGCGCTACCACACTGCATGCCCACTCCAGCGCTACCATACTGCATGCCCACTCCAGCGCTACCACCCGGCATGACCACTCCAGAGCTACCACGCTGGTTGCCCACTCCAGCGCTATCACGCTGCATGCCCACTCCAGCACTTCCATGCTGCATGTCCACTCCAATGCTACCATGCTGCATGCCCTCTCCAGAAGCTACCATGCTGTATGCCCACTCCTGCGCCACCACGCTGCATGCCCACTCCAGCGCCACCACGCTGCATGCCCACTACAGTGCCATCATGCTGGATGCCCACTCCAGCACTACCACGCTGCATGCCCACTCCAGTGCAGCGCTAACATGCTGCATGGCCACTCCAGCACTTCCACACTGCATGCCCACATGCTGCATGCCCACTCCAGCGCTACCATGCTGCATGCCAACTCCAAAACTACCATGCTGCATGCCAACTCCAGCACTACCATGCTGCCCACTGCATCACTGCCACCATGCATGCCTACTCCAGCACTAGCATGCAGCATGCCCACTACAGAGCTACCACACTACCCACTGCAGCGCTACCACACTGCATGCCCACTCCAGCACTACCACCCTGCATGAGCACTCCAGAGCTACCACGCTGGTTGCCCACTCCAGTGCTATCATGCTGCATGCCCACTCCAGCACTTCCATGCTGCATGCCCACTCCAATGCTACCACGCTGCATGCCCTCTCCAGTGCTACCATGCTGCATGCCCACTCCAGCGCTACCACACTGCATGCCCACTCCTGTGCCACCATGCTGCATGCCCACTCCAGCACAACCACATTGCATGCCCTCTCGAGTGCTACCATGCTGCATGCCCACTCCAGCGCTACCACGCTGCCCACTCCAGCACTACCATGCTGCATGCCCACCCCAGCGCTACCACACTGCATGCCCACTCCAGCGCTACCACACTGCATGCCCACTCCAGCGCTACCACCCTGCATGACCACTCCAGAGCTACCACGCTGGTTGCCCACTCCAGCGCTATCACGCTGCATGCCCACTCCAGCACTTCCATGCTGCATGTCCACTCCAATGCTACCACGATGCATGCCCCCTCCAGAGCTACCATGCTGCATGCCCACTCCTGCGCCACCACGCTGCATGCCCACTCCAGCACAACCACACTGCATGCCCTCTGCAGTGCTACCATGCTGCATGCCCACTCCAGCACTACCACGCTGCCCACTCCAGCACTACCATGCTGCATGCCCACCCCAGTGCTACCACACTGCATGCCCACTCCAGTGCTACCACACTGCATGCCCACTCCAGCGCAACCATGCTGCATGTCCACTCCAGCACTATCATGATGCATGCCCACTCCAGCACTACCATGCTGCCATGCTGCAGGCCCATTCCAGCACTACCTTGATGCATGCCCACTCCAGTGCAACCATGCTGCATGCCAAATCCAGCTCCACCCCACTGCATGCCCACTCCAGTGCTACCACACAGTACTGAACGAAGGAGAAGAAAATGAACATACAAAGAAATATATGTCTTTTTAGTTTGGTTTATTGGGTGTCGCTGGCAACACCTATAAGTCAAACCTATTGCATTGGAGTACAGATACAGAGGATCAGGGGTGGACTGGGACCCAAATGGAGCCCTTCCCAAAACGACAGATGAAGAGGGACACAGACTCTCTAGGTGTTGGTTGGCTGTGTGCCCACCCATTGCATGCCCATGACCATGCCAATCCCAATGGACATTCCCACCCAAAACACCTATTCATTGGAACTCTTTAAGCTTGCTTTAATCAAGCCCTTCCATTAGACTTCACATTCAAAGTGCCTGCCAGTATTTGTTCAAAGCATTCTTCTGAAGTTTAATGGGCCTCATTACAAGTGTGTACCTGTACTGCTGGAATTACTGGCATATTACAAGTGCCCGCAATAGTGGTAATCCCCCATTCCATGGAGTCCAATAGAACTCGTGGGGGGGGAAGGTCGGTGTTGCTGGCACTGGTAATACTGGTGCTGGTAATACCAGTATTTTTTAGTGGTGAGTTGCCGGAATAACTGGCATACTTGTAATGAGGCTCATGACTTAATTGGAATTGTAAACATGATGTTTTACCAGGCCTGCCTTCAGCCACTCGATTTATAAACATGCTGCGTGTCCGTCATTCCTGGTAAAAGTCCTGCTTAAACAAGCAATGGCAAAGCCAATATTTTCAGCTTGCGCACCACCTATAAACCGAAATTATGGCATTAGAATATGTGAGGAGCGAGATGGGATGTGAGGAGGGACACACAACTTGTCAACATTGTTTGTTCATTTATCAACCCATTCATTAGCCATGGCCATGCCAATCCCTATAGCCATGCGCACCATCAACCCCAACCTGCTGATCTCTACAACAACCTGTCTTTGAGCTAGCTCCATCACTCAGTAACATCAAACGTTGTGCTGTAAATAACTTGACAGTGTTCTTTCAAAGCAGGCTTCTTAGAACAAATGGCTTAATTGGAGAAGTGAATATACTACTACTGCAATACACATGTCCTAAACAGGAGAGCCACCTCATCCACTTCATTTATAACAGAATGTATACTCTTGCATCTGTGTCTTGCACCAAAATCCTGTTAAAAACAAGCAGTGGAAGAAACATCATTTTTGGCTTTTGTGTAGGTATTAGCTGGATATCCGCTAGGTACTTCTATCATATGTCCAGGTGCTCGCATCAATTTACAGTTCGGCCCTCCTCATGGCTATGTCGTACAATTATGGCAGTAACTGGCAGATGGCTTTGCCAAAGCTTGTTTTTGGCTTGTGTGTAGGTATTAGATAGACACCTGCCAGGCACTGCTCTCATATGCGCAGGTACTCACATCATTTTGCAGCTCATACCTCCTTATGGCTATGCCGTACACTTATGGCAGTAACTGGCAAATGGCTGACACTTAATGGTGATTTGAAATAATACTCTTGCTTTTCCAGGTTATTTTCATGTGCATATCTTCCTGAAGTTCACAGTCCTGAACTAAAAAGAACACACATATATACTACTTTGTACTGCAGCAGTTTTGCACAAATAAACACCTGCATATAGATGTACATTCTAAAATAGGTGGTCAGCTGGTGATAAAACAGATTTATGCTAAACTGCTTAAAATATTAGTTAGCCACACATTATGGTTTGCATATTTGTTGATATAGTTCCGACACATACAGGTTCACATACTTTCAAGGACTTCTATTGCCAATGAGGGTCGAATGATGTCAAGTATTAAAGGAGGGGTGTGGAATTGGGGACTGCTCTCCATTTTGCTGTAGTAATAAAGTACTCAGCGATGAGGAAAGGCATGGAAAGTCACCTCAGAGTCCCCTGACCTTATAAGACAATCCCTCAGGGACTTATAATTGCCTAATTAGATGCAACGGTTGGGTAGGCATGGGGGGGGCGTTACTCAAATATAATAAATCCTCTAGTGCATGGACAGCTTAAGGTGTTTTATGCTTCATTGCAGGCTTGGTGGTAATGGTAAAAACGAAGTGTATTTTTAATACCAACTAGTTTTAAAATACAACCTATTTACAGGTTGGCATAATGTGGGAGTTTACAGAAAGGGGTACATAGAAAATATTGCAGCAGTTAAATACTGGACGTTTACCCCATACAGGATATTCACACATAAATGTACTCTACTTTATACCCAATACATTTCAACATTGACTGGAACCATAGAACATGTGGTCCTATTAGAGGCCCTGAATTAGAGCCCTTGGCCTCATAAAGCTCAAAATGTATACCTAGTGTGGTAATGCTTTCAAACCCTTGCCTAGCAAGCATGGTGTGGACTTTGTATACAGAAGTCATTTTGTCACATTTACCTTCTGTGTCGCGGATAGGAAGGAGATTAATGCGGCTGTCCTCTAAACTCCCAGGGTGCCTTGTCATCTGCAAGCACCGTCTGGGCTAAGGGTATAGAAAACGGCACGTTTTGCCCACCCCTACCACATGTGCTGCCAGCTGTTCCCCTCCTGCACCCAGGACCCTGCATGATTTTGGCATTGCTAGGCAGTATTCAGGGGGCTATAGCCATGGGTCTTATGGTTGAAGACCAGGATAGAAGCGCAGTGACTACAACCAAAAGGCTAGCTAGCCCCGAGTCCCAACATTAGCATAGCCCTGAAACTTTCCCGTCCAAGCAACACCCTTGTGTACTACACTCTATGTACAGAACCAAGAAGAAAAGCAGAGGAGCAAATTCTTAAAGTAATAGAAGGCCCGACTCCTGGGCAGAGAGAAAAACAAAGTTTGCCACAGGTCCATACCGTGTTATTAATGTTCTGAGTGATTTAAACTAGGGAGCTGCGCAGTGTCTTCTGCCATCTAAACCATGATAAAAGAAACACAGGAGTGGTACCACGCCGGGATGCTGACGGGTCTCACACCTTCCTTCTTGGGGTCTCACACCTTCCTTCTTGGGGTCTCACACCATCCTTCTTGCACGCCTTAGTACGGATATATATGAATATTGAAATAAGGACCATTTCTCTGGGTTTCACTGCCCGGAGCTCCAGGAAAAATAATCCCAGTTTTCTTCACACACTCCACACTCCCCAAGGTTGTTTAATTTCTGATCTGAGACAAGATTAAATTGAAAACACTCTCACTTGTCTTTAAAGCTCTACAAGAGAAAGGCTCCAAATATCGTAAAGGAGTTTCCATCTCTATTAGCCCCCTCACACAGAGAGATCCGCTGAAACACTCTACCTAGTAAACATTATGTTTGGCCAATACCCACCCACCTCCTGCATCCCCACCATCCATGACCCACCCACCTCCTCCAACACCCACACCCACCTGCTAGACCCATGCCAGGTGAAAAAGTGTAATGTGGTAACAATCATTTCCTTGGCCTCTTGCCCTTGCCAGGCTGTTCTGACTGTGGGTGGCCACATTTCTCAAGGAGCAGTGCCATGGGCCGCCAGATGATGAGACCTCTGTGAGGCAAGTGGATGGGTGTGGTGAAGATTGATGTGTGCCATAGCAGCATCTGGCTCCATAGACATTACTGCATGGGCTAGCTGTGGAGGGGCGGTTGCAGCTGCCGGGGGTTGTAGCACCTGGTGTGGACTGTGGTGGTGGTGCCACTGTAGGGCCCTGGTACCCCTCACTCCTGCCATTGCTCCTGCTTTTCCCAGTGCTCGACGGTGCAGGGGTGGAGGATGTTGTGGTTGCAAAAGTGGCCTTGCCATGGGACGTAGATGGGACGACATCCTCCTCCCAAGTCGACTGTGAACCTGTTGGGTGGACAATGACATGCTGTAGGTCATCATGCATACTTGTATGTGGGCTTGCAAGTCACTAATGCTACATGGTCGAAGGTCATCATACACACATGTGCTCAGGAGAATGGCCTGAAATATCTTAAACGGAAATTCAATCTGGATACGCCCCGTCGCACTCTGAGATCAGCTGAAACACTCTCCTTGGTAAACATTAGGTTTACGTGATCCAGGGCTATGGGACAGTTTCTCTAAGTTCAACACTGTAAACTCTGGAATTACTTCCCCTACGCCTTGAAGTCTGTTAAACAACTGTCAGAGTTCAGACGAAAACTAAAAACCTACCTCTTTTTTTTATTATTTGATTTCAGCTTATTACAAACTTTTTAAAATCATACAGTAAAGCAAAGAGAGAAAGAGAACTTTTCTCTTTCTTTTTCCAACAAGCAAGCCTCCCAAAATCGAATGAAAAAGTTCGAAAAAGAAACCTACCTCTTGGATTAGAGCCTTCACAGAATTGATTTCTACATTAACTCTTCTATTAGTGCCTAGATACTCTTGGGTGATCAGCGCTTTTACAAATACCACAGAATAGAATGGCATGACCAAAACAAACAGCTGCACACAAGCATTCTGTTGCAAAAGTGTGTAAACATGCTGACAGCGAAGACAGGAAGTGGCAAGAGAGCCCATGTCCCTTGTCTGTCACAGGACACCCAGTGGCTGTCACAGGACACCCAGTGGGTTAGAACAGAAAGTTAGTAAACACTTGCTTCCCCAGTCCCTTCCGACCCTCTGCATATATTAGGAGAGATTATAGGAGCCCAGAAACCTTTCAAGGCTCTGCTCTCATATAGGAAAGCCAGGTCCACTCCTCAATCTACCTTCCAAAGAGGTCCCAGTACAAAACCAGCCATTTGTTGTGGAGACATATTCTCATTCAAAGGTGACAGCATCGATAAGCGCTGCCTAAAGTGTTTCAGGAGAGAGGTAGGAAGAGAGAGAGAGAGAGGGGGGGGGGAGGTGGAGAGAGAGAGAGAGAGAGAGAGTGGGTGAGTCTGCCCCGGCCTCTTGGGATACCTGTACAGGAAAGACAACAAAATAAGAATGAAGCTACATGCCCAGCCCCTCCAACCTCTACGGGCCCTGCCTCGCTGTGAACAACGGTTCAGGAGTGGAAGGAAGGAACCTGCCCCTACTTCACCAACAGAGCACCGTTGTACGTCAGAACCAGAATCTATCCCCAAGAAGCTACCCCCATTCCTCCAGCATACAGCAGGCCTTCCAGACCCAAATGCATGACTGGCAGGCAGGCTTCTTTAGTTATCTTTATGACCGACAGCAGCTGTCATTGGATAATTTTGATTGTCAGGTGTTAGGAGTTATTTGTTGTGTGGAACTCAACAGGTTTTATCAGGAGCCCGGAAAATAACAGACTCTGGGGGTCATTACGAGATGGACGGTATTCCGGCATTAAATCCGGCAGAATACTGCCCAGTGCAATTACCATTACTGCCACTTGGTCCGGTGGTATTACCGCCAGATACCAAGTGGCGGTGACAGTGTGAACTCCCATTTTATTCAGTCCATTTGGCCACCAATGGGACTGGATCAGAGGGGGCTGCCGGTTTAAGCTGCACTACCACTTTCCCCAACGTTCTGTCAGAGAACATGGGAAATTTATAGAAATAAGGTATTGCGCCAAAGAGTCACAGAATAGCTGCGTTGGCGTAACTGTAGACATAGAGTTTGTAATGGGCGACTCCTTGGGCTGGGTAAAGGCATGTTCAATTTACTGAGTAAAAAAAGCTTGCTTGGCCGCATACATGGTTGTGTGATAGACTTTAGCAAATTGATGGCAAGTCTCCTACTCCAACACCCCATAGGCGCAACGCCATTTGCGTTCAGCCTGTCTCACCTAAAGGCAGTGGGTTCTAAGTTGTTCCGAAAACCATGGTTTCTAGGGGCGTCAACAAAGCTGGGTAAGCTTAGAGGGTGCAACTACATTAGCCGCTGCTCCCAGCCACTTGGTCAATAGAGGCAGCCTAACAATAGGGCTCATGCTGCACTCCTTTTCAACAATAGATAATAGGGCAATATGGTCCGCACAGCACCAATTGCGCCGCATGGCCGAAGTAGAAGACATTTTGAAAGGAGTAACCAGAAGCCTCAGCATAAGGGCACTAAGTGGTGATCTGACCAGGCCACCAGCTCCACTGGGAGGGCAGTGATTGAAACTCATTGGAGAACACTACATTGAGGGTAGTGATTGAAACTCACTGCAGAACATTAAATCAAGGGTAATGATTGAAACTCATTGGAGAACACTAAATCGAGGGTAGTTACTGAAACTCATTGGAGAACACTAAATCGAGGGTAGTGATTGAAACTCATTGGAGAACACTAAATCGAGGGTAGTTATTGAAACTCATTGGAGAACACTAAATCGAGGGTAGTGATTGAAACTTATTGGAGAACACTAAATCAAGGGTAATGATTGAAACTCATTGGAGAACACTAAATCGAGACTATTGATTGAAACTTATTGGAGAACACTAAATCGAGGGTAGTGATTGAAACTCATTGGAGAACACTAAATCGAGAGGGTTATCAAAGACATGGGTAGGCCCGGATCAGACAAGGCTTCAAAAAACTCGCTAAGAATGGGGGGAAGTGGAGAATTACATTTGCTATTAAACATGACCAGGACAACCAATTGCAAATATTTCACCTGGAGTACAGCCACTGGATCGAAAAACAGGGTTTAAGGACCCTCTTGTCGGGACCAGGTGGTCTGTAGGCAATCAGAAAGTGCCCGAAAAGTAGAAGATAAAGGCGAAACCTATTAGTAGAGCACCCATATCGACATCATGTGTGCAGGATACGAGATACATTAAATGGGGATCTAAATATGATTGCAACTTCACCACCCCGCCGGGGCAAAGTCCGATCGAAGTGAATGATTATATAATTCTCTGGAAGTACCTGTACCAACACAGGTGCAGAGGGTTCCCTGAGCCATGTCTCAGTGAGGCACATGAGATTGTGGGAGTGGTCATATAGACTTTCATAAAGAAACGCTGCAGGGGCTGCTAGGAAGCACACACAACAGAAAATTACTTTAAAGTAGGAACCCACTTCTTCCACACTGGTCGAGCAGCCAGCCAAGTGTGGTTCCAGTTAGCAGGGAATAATGTGTCGGGAGGAGCCAGGTCATGCATTGTCTTGTGGGAGAGTCATACTCCCCTGGCCCCATCAGGCCCGTACTGCGCACCGACAAGCACAGACTGGCTTGACCTTGGCGTGACTTCGGCATGCAAAGGCCTGTTCCCACTGTGCTCGTCCACTGTGCTTCCGGCCCACTGCTGCCATTATACACATACTATCACAGTAGCTGGGTCTCTAACACTGCAAGGGAAGTGAAAAGAGACTCCCAGTCCTCAGATGCAGCCGCCAGCTTCAGGGTGCGTGCCATGGAAGGCGTGGTGCGGGAAGCCATGCACCTTCCTGCTGGTATGAGCAGCTACAAAGAAAGTAGAGAATAATTAAAACAATTCATTAAATTAAAATGTGAACACTGCTTGCATTAATAGTGAGGGGTCCAGTCATCCACCAAATGCGCTAAGCGAGTAATGAAAGGAAAATAAAATAAGAGCAGTTCAATTAGTGTGTAAAGAAATATAAATAAATCAAAAGCCAAAAACATATAAAAACAAGGAACCCGCCTGTACCTGAGAGTCATCATGAAAATGCAGCATTAGCCTTTCTGTTTCCCACCAGGTTTTCTGGCATTACCAAAGCATGTTTAGAGCAGCTTTCACAACATGTGCCTCAATAAGACTTGCTATTTATTGTTCAACTTAAGAGTTGGTTTTTAGATGATTCCCACATCTAACAAAAAGATATTTTTTGCAGCCCGGCACGAGCTCCCCTCTCATCTCTGTGTCACAGCAATTAAGGGGGCTGATTCATGGAATTTTTGAGCCGAAAAACAGGGATTTGTGCGCCATTCTGCTCGCAAATCCCTATTTGTGAAACAGGTATTTGCGAGCAGAATGGCGCACAAATCCCCGTTTTTTGCCGCACAAATTCCAAGAATCAGCCAGTAAATATTAAATAATTGCCTCTGTCATCTCAGAGCATTTGCCAAGCTAGAAGCAGCCTCGCCTCTCTGATCAAACACAAGATAGAACAGTAAAATGCCAGGGTGCCCCAGGGCATCCTGCTGAGAAAGTTTCCTCGTGACTGCTGGAAGCAATGAGACACTTAAGATTAATTTATATCGAACAGTGCCACCTGGGAGCTTATACAGCTGCCAAGTCGCCAATTCTTGCTTCTCGAAAGTCACATGTGTAACCCCACATATATTTGGGCTCCCCTATGGTCTTAGGATAGTTTTGTAAATCCATCTACTAACTAGCACTGACATTGTATAAGAATATATATAAAAAACTGATACCAAGCAGAGATGTGAGACAGGCTATATTATGAAAACTAATAAATACAACATGTAAGGCATGTGGAAATGTAACACAGGCTATATTATGTAAACTTTAAAAAATATAACATGTAAGGCATGTGGAAATTTGACAGAGGCTATATTATGGAAACTGAAATAAACACAGACTATATTATGGAAACTGAAATAAATGCAACATGTAAGGCATGTGGAAATGTAACACGGGCTATATTATGGAAACTGAAATAAATGTTACATGGAAGGTATGTGGAAATGTGAGACATGCTATATTATGGAAACTGAAAAAAATGCAACATTTAATGCATGTGGAAATGTAACCTAGGCTGTATTATGGAAACTGAAACAAATGTAACATGTAGGGCATGTGGAAATGTGAGACAGGCTATATTATGGAAACTGAAATAAATGGTACATGCAAGGAATGTGGAAATGCAACACGGGCTATATTATGGAAACCGAAATAAATGCAACATGTACGGCAAGTGGCAATATAACACAGTCTATATTATGGAAACTGAAATAAATGCAACATGTAAGGCATGTGAAATGTAACACAGGCTATATTATGGAAACTGAAATAAATGCAACATGTAAGGCATGTGGAAATGTGAGACAGGCTTTATTATGGAAACTGAAATAAATGCAACATGTAAGGCATGTGGAAATGTGAGACAGGCTATATTATGGAAACTGAAATAAATGCTACACAAAAGGCATGTGGACATGTGAGACAGACTATATGGAAACTGAAATAAATGCAACATGTAAGGCCTGTGGAAATGTGAGACAGGCTATATTATGGAAACTGAAATAAAGCAACATGTAAGGCATGTGGAAATGTGAGACAGGCTATATTATGGAAACTTAAATAAACTAAACATGTAAGGCATGAGGAAATGTAAAACTGGCTATATTATGGAAACTTAAATAAATGTGACATGCAAAGCATGTGGAAAAGTGAGACAGGCTATATTATGGAAACTGAAATGAATGCAAAATGTAAGGCATGTGGAAATGTAACACACGCTAGATTATGGATATTGAAATAAATGCAACATACGAGGCATGTGGAAATGTGAGACAGGCTATCTGGAAACTGAAATAAATGTAACATATAAGGCATTTGGAAATGTAATGCAGGATTTCTATGGAACCTGAAATGAATGCAACATGTAAGGCATGTGGAAATGTAACACAGGCTATATTATGGAAACTTAAATGCAACATGTAAGACATGTGGACATGCAACACAGGCTATATTATGGAAACTGAAATAAATGTAACATGTAGAACATGTGGAAATGCAACACAGGCTATATTATGGAAACAGAAATAAATGCAACATGTAGGGCATGTGGAAATGTGAGACAGGCTATATTATAGAAACTCAAATGAATGCAACATGTAAGTCTGTGGAAATTTAACACAGGCTGTATTATGGAAACTGAAATATATGTAACTTATAAGGCACGTGGAAATGTAAAACAGCCTATATTATGGAAACTGAAATAAACACAGGCTATGTAGTCAAGGTGTCATGGCCCTTATTGTGCTCTTTTTCACCTCTTCCAGTCTGTCAGGCCCCTCTGGACAGTCTAGGGCCCTTTGTTTCTCTCTGGGACCCTCTCAGAAGCTTTCTGGAACTCTCCGATGTTTCAGCAAGCGTGACCAGACAGCAGGCAAGGAGAAAGAGTTAAGTTCATCAAGTTTTATTTCATGCCAAGCTGATCACAAAGCACAAAACAGCATTGTTGTCACGTACACAACCTCCATTCCCGAGCTCAAAACGGAGCTCTCTCTTATAGCTAGTCAGAGGGAGAATCCAGCCCCCACTCTCTCTACACATGTCCAGGCAAACTCCTTGTTGAGCATTCGCTCACCGGGCAATCATCTGTTATCTATGTAAACCTTCAAAAATGATATACATTCTGGCACACATTCTGGCTTTTTCCCGGTGCTCTGCCCCAAATATGGTTTATGCAGCTGGATCCTTTAGCTAAGTTTCCAGACACGGCCCAATTAACTGTCTGGTTTCTGCACATTTGTCTAATTTCTGAAAGCACGGCAGCCTTGAATGTTTCAACTTTAGAATTATCTCATACTACACGTTCTGCAGCATTACTTCATCTCACTTATTTTAGCCGCATTGTCAGTTACAGGTATTTCCAGTAAAAGGCATTTGTCGGGGTTCTTTTCTGTCTGTGTATAGGAAAACCTTGTTATGCATTCTGTACCTTGCCTACTTACTAAACCATGATAAATACATTTTTGACTTTATAAACATAGCACCTGTGAGAATACTCATTTAATATTCATAATGGTAATATCCCATACCATTATGAATACTATTTTCACATAATTACAATACTAAATGAGTCTATACAAATTTCTCTGCTTAGCTTTAAGTGGGTGGGGGACTGCCCCCTACTGCATTCAGTTGTTGGTACCTTATCTTCATATCAGCACCTCCATTACATTTCCCCATCTTTAAAGTTCTTTGTTTGTTAAAACAATGACTTTCAAACACATACATGTCCACCCTCCTTGATACGTATCTAAAAACATCCTATCACAATCGTACAATTTGTCACATACTAACGTATTGTTATTCTGAAAACAAATCATGTGTGTGTCATCTTTTTTCCATTTAAGCCCCACTTCCTGTAATCATTTGCTTTAAATTAACTGTATGCCTTAGATAATTTCACAGCCATTGTGCGACTCGAGAGGTTGGTCAAGCTTTGAGGTATTCCATTAGCTCATTGTCTCTTCGTATGTCATATCTTGTCTACAACTCCCACCACAACAAATGCACAATCTCTCCTTGATCTTCTTCTTCTGCCCATGCATATATATATATATTGTTCTCACTGTGTCTTTCCCTCGTTTCCACACTCTTTCTTCTTCCGTATCTTCCACTTTACTCGTCTTTAGTTTGGCGTTTGTAGACCGTCGGTGTCCTGTCGCCTTTGTCCTTTCTTTTGAGCTGTTTTCACAGTCAGTCTCTCAGTTTCCTTTGATGCTTAGACCAGGAGTGCATTGTCTCTTTTTTTCCTTTTCACAAGAAGTTCATCTTTACTAGAGTGTCTCTCTTTCAAAAATTAATTATTCAATGAGTCCAAAAGAGGGGATGTTTCAGCATGGGGACACAGGGTTGGGAGAGTCTTTTGCAGACATCATTCAGCGTTGGGCTTTCACTGGGTTTCTCTGCAACCTGCCTCTTTTCTCACGCAGTTCAACGTTAATTTCCCAAGGCAAACAGGTCCCTCGACGCATACCTGTAATATAAAATAGAGTGAGTTCCATTGTAAAATAAACATGTCTCTTCTATTTTACACATTTCCTATCAACCCATTTCCTTAACCCCTCTTCTTCGCATTGGCTCATACACCCTATTCCGTAAAGATCGTGAGACATTCCCTCTTATTTGACACCTCTGCCTCCTAGACAAAGCTACAAAACATTTTTCGCTTAACCATTCTCTTTTTATGGGTCATTCTCACATTACACAAAATACCCCCCCATCCCGAGCTCCGTGTCAGCTATCTAGGACAGGATGTTTGTTTTCAATAACATGTAATACATAGTGTCCTTCATGGGACTCATTTTTCCCCTACGGGTGCCACATGCAACCCTAAGGAGACAACAAAAAACAATTAAGGAAAGACGTCTTCTTCTGTTCTAGTCTTCTAAGCATGTCCGTAGCAGATGATGGAAATGTCCTTGGGTATCCCCGTCGTCTGCAGAAAGTCAAAATAGGGACAAAAGTCATTTGGGCACTGGCAAAGGGTCAGGTTTTCTTCCCAACTTCAACCCTTTCCTCCTTTTCTGCTATCAGAAAATACTTTCTGGATCATTCTCCCCTATTCGTTCGTGCACATAAACAACTATTTTCCAACCACCCCGCAGGATACTTAGTTTAAGCTTGGTCTTTCTCAGCTTAGCTGCACATGCTTCTTGGTTAGCCGTACATTCTTGCTGGTTAGCTGCACATACTTCCTCAGCTCAGCAGCCATTCTTCCTTTTCTCTTCTTGTCTTTTGGTTGGACCATGACCTTTGCTTGTGCTTTGCGATCGTCCTATGGAGACAAAACAGAGGTGTTTCGCTGCACATCGTCCCTGCCTAACATAATATAGTCTACCCCTTTTTTCAAGACTATGGCAGCAATTCTAACTATTTGCCTCCATGTATTATTGTACCCAACAATGTTTGCCTCTTCTAATGATTGCATACCCCTATCACATCAACCTTTTTTGACTTTATGAACATGAAAATAATTACTCACCTTCAATTTAACTTCTGTTTTCTGTGGTTGTCTGAAATGGCAATGTTGTCATCTATGTTCTACTCTGTCCACACCTTTATACCTATCTTGGGAAAAACAGCTAAAAGTTGAAGACATTGTGGGCCTCATCACAAGTTGGGAGGTAACGCCGGTGCTATTAGCCCTACCGCCAAACCCCCGGTGCTATTAGCGCCGGATCACGGGTTTGGTGGAACGGTTATTGGCCATTCCCCATTGGGCCCAGTCAGGAATTCCTCTTCCCCTATTGGGCCCAATGGGGAAAAAAATCGTGCTATTACCGCCGGCAGATTTCTCGATGGCGGTCAACATGCCAAAAATCAGCAAATTTGCGGCGGATTTCCCCCCAGCTCAGAACTGGGGGGAAATGTGCCAAGGTCATGATCTGGCGGACCCTTAAATGCGGCGGTAATAGCGCTAGTGCTACATTTAAGGGTTACCGCCAGACTTGTGATGAGGCCCTGTGTCTCTTACTACCTCTTTTCCTGTTACTAGAGCTGATCAAATGTATGGCCACACCCTTTTTGCGTGAACTAGTACTTACCTTTTCTGTTTCTGCCTAAGTTAAGGCCATGCTGACATTTCTCGTGCTTCCACGAAAGGGTCCATAACCTTTGTCTGAAAAATAAATCTAAATCGTTACAAGCACTCAAAAAGTAGTTCTTTATTTACCTCACTATATTTTCCTAAAATGGCTTGTGTGATTTTCCTTTGTTTAATTGACCCAAATATTTGTCAGCCATACTTCCTTTCTCGGTCTTCATGGTCACTGATGCTTTTGATTGCACTATGCTCCTTTTTGCTGTTGGCATGGAAACCTCATAAGTGCTATTTGTTTTCCAATTTTGTTCTGTCTATTTTACGCCTGTGTGTTTATTCCCTATCTGTTTGTTCATTTTCCCAATTGTTCCCTTTCTTAATTTTTCTTTTATTCATTGTTTTTGGTTTGTTTCAAGATAATCAATCACTTTCATTTTTTCCCTATTTATGTATTAATTTATTTATTTATTTATTCCTGATCCTGTGTAACATGGGCCCAAAGTCTCCCTAACGTTTTTTAATCCTTTATTCTAATCATCTCTTATTTACTACTTGCGTCTTCATTGTTCCTATTGATTTCTAATTTGTCCAGGAATATTTCCTTATTCCCACTACTTCAGGTGATATCGCCAGTGTCGTAGCGCTGGGTGCTCTCTAGACGCTTGTCTTCCCCCTACCTTTGGGGTATTTGTTCCAGCCCCATTTCATCATATATTCTATCAATCGTTTCTCTGATGCTTCTGGCGTTGAAGTCATCATCAATATTTTCCGTAGATGTGCCTGGAACTGAATCGTACGCAGGGAAGAATTCTTCGATGTCTTCCCAGTCTGCCACTGGAGCAGGTTTTTTTTTTAACTTCTCTCTCCAAATATTCGAGATCGTGTGCCCTCTGTCTTTGTTTACGTTCAATATCGTCATCAAATTCCTTACGCTTCCTTGCCTCTTCTCTGACCCTATCTTCTTCCTTTTTCCCTTCATTTCTACGTTCATCTGCCCTTTGAACTTCCTCATTTCTTCGTCTCCTTATCCTTTTTTCACGTACCCTTTGCTTTTCTTCTAACCTTTGCTGTTTCTGTCTGTCTTGTTCATCGGCTGCTCTATGTTTGCGATCAAGCTGCTTTTCTAGCTCTTTGCGATATAGCTGTTCTCGCCTCAGCCTATCTTTCCTTCTTATCCTTCCATCCCTTAACTCCTTTTCTTTCTCCTTTCTCTGTGCCTCATCTAACTTCTCTTTAGGTCTCACGTCATCACTTCCTTTCCCATCGAGTTTCAATAACATTTGTCATCCCATCCCTTCGCCTTTGTGAATACTACCTCATCAGTTCTGCCTTTTCTTCCTTTCCACTTCTTTCCCTCTCTCTCCTTGTCAGGAGATGCAGTTGTCTGTGCCTGACCCTTTCTTTCATCATTGCGTCTCCCCTTATCCCTCGGGACTATGGAGGTGAGATTCTTGTCTTTATCCTTCCCTTGATTTTCATCACTAATGTAAGTAGGTGACTCATATGCGGGGTTGCTGTACCCGTGGCTGCTTTGAGCTCCCTTAATGGGTAGAGTCCCACAGGCTTACTCTCTTTGGGTTCTGTTTAAGGCGGGGCAGCTGGCGCGGTAGGCGTCTCATCCTCCCTCCATGCATACATTTAATATCCAGTCTGCAGGTGGCTCTTCCTCCTTTGACTATTCGAACATTTTCCAGAGTTCTAGAACATCAAGGCTACATCAGATAACATATGAGTCAAATAGGTATGATTACAAAGACTGCCAAAGCATCACCTCATGTTATAGGAGGATACATCAGACAGCACATGGGTCAAATAGGTATAATTACAAAGACTGCCAAAGCGTGACCTCATGTAACAGGGGGCTACATCAGACAGCACATGGGTCAAATAGGTATGATTGCACAGACTGTCAAACCCTCATTTCATGTTACAGGGGTCTACATCAGGCAACATATGGGTCAACTAGGTATGATTAGACAGACTGGCAAAGCCTCATCACAAGTTACAGGTCGCTACATCAGGCAGCATATGGGTCAAATAGGTATGATTTCTAAGACTCGCAAGCCTCACCTCATTTTACAGGGGGCTACATCAGCAGCATATGGGTCATATAGGTATATGTACACAGACTAGCAAAGCCTCACCTCATGTTACAGGGGGCTACGTCTGGCAAAATATGAGTCAAATAGGTATGATTACACAGACTGCCAATGCCTCACCTCATATTACAGGGGGCTACATCAGGTAGCGTATGGGTCAACTAGGTATGATTACACAGACTGGCAAAGATTCACCTAATGTTACAGGGGGCTACATCAGGCAGCATATGAGTCAAATAGGTATGATTACACAAACTGGCAAAGTCTCCCCTCATGTTACAGGGGTTTACATCAGACAACATGTGAGCTAAATAGGAATGATTACACCGACTGGCAAAGCCTCACCTCATGTTACAGGGGGTTACATCAAGCAGCATATGAGTCAAATGAGTATGATTACAGAGACTGTCAAAGCCTCACCTCATGTTACAGGGGGCAACATCAGGCAACATATGAGTCAAATAGGTATGATTACACAGACTGGCGAAGCCTCACATCATGTTACAGGGGGCAACATCAGCCAACATATGAGTCAAATAGGTATAATTGCACAGACTGGCAAAGCCTCATCCTATGTTATAGGGGTCTAGATCAGGCAACATATGAGTCAAATAGATATGATTACAAAGATGGGCAAAGCCTCACCTCATGTTACAAGGGTCTACATCAGGCTGCATATGAGTCAAATAGGTATGATTAAACAGACTGGCAAAGCCTCACCTCATTTTAAAGGGGTCTACATCAGACAACATATGGGTCAAATAGGTATGATAACACAGACAGGCAAAGCCTCACCCCATGTTAAAGGGGGCTGCGTCAGGCAACATATGGGCCAACTAGGTATGATTACTTAGACTCACAAATCCTCATCTCATGTTACAAGGGGGCAACAGGCAGCATGTGGTTCAACTAGGTATGATTACATATACTGGCAAAGCCTCACATCATGTTACAGGGGGTTACATCAAGCAACATATGAGTCAAATGGGTATGATTACAGAGACTGTCAAAGCCTCACCTCATGTTACAGGGGGCAACATCAGGCAACATATGAGTCAAATAGGTATGATTACAAAGATGGGCAAAGCCTCACCTCATGTTATAATGGTCTACATCAGGCTGCATATGAGTCAAATAGGAATGATTAAACAGACTGGCAAAGCCTCACCTCATTTTAAAGGAGTCTACATAAGACAACATATGGGTCAAATAGGTAAGATAACACAGGCAGGCAAAGCCTCACCTCATGTTACAGGGGGCTACATCAGGCAACATATGGGTCAACTAGGTATGATTACTTAGAATCACAAATCCTCATCTCATGTTACAAGGGGGCAACAGGCAGCATATGGTTCAACTAGGTATGATTACATATACTGGCAAATCCTCACCTCATGTTACAGGGGGCTACATCAGGCAGCATATGGGTGAAATAGATATGATTACAAAGACTGGCAAAGCCTCACCTCATTTTACAGGGGGTTACATCAGGCAGGATATGAGTCAATAAGCATGATTACACAGACTGGCAAAGCCGTACCTCATGTTACAGGGGGTTACATCAGAAAACATGTGAGTCAAATGTGTATGATTACATAGACTGGCAAATCCTCACCTCGTGTTACAGGGGGCTAAATCAGACAGCATATGGGTAAAATGGGTATGATTAGACAAACTGGCAAATCCTCATTTCATGTTACAGGTGGCTACATCAGGCATATATGGGTCAACTAGGTATGATTACACAGACTGGTAAAGCCACACCTCAAGTTACAGAGGGCTATATCAGGCAACATATGGGTCAACAAGGTATGATTACACAGACTAGCAACGCCTCCCCTCATGTTACAGGGGTTTACATCTGGCAACATATGAGTCAAATAGGTATGTTTAGGCATATAGGCAAACCCTCACTTCATGTTAAAGGGGGCTACATCAGGCAACCTATGGGTCAACTAGTAATGATTACACAGAATGGCAAAGCCTCACCTCATGACACAGCGGGCTACATCAGGCAGCATATGGGTCAAATAGGTATGTTTACACAGACTGGTAAACCCTCACTTCATGTTACAGGGATCTACATCAGGCAACTTATGGGTCAACTAGGAATGATTACACAGACTGGCAAAGCCTCAACTCATGTTACAGGGGCTCACGTCAGGCAACATATGAGTCAAATGGGTATGATTACACAGACTGGCAAAGCCTCACCTCATGTTACAGGGGGCTACATCAGACAGCATATGGGTCAAATAGGTATTATTACACAGACTGGCAAAGTCTCACCCCATGTTACGGGGGGTACATAAGGCAACATATGAGTCAAATAGATATGTTCACACAGACTGGCAAAGCCTCACCACATGTTACAGGGGTTCACGGCAGGCTACATATGAGTCAAATGGGTATGATTACACAGACTGGCAAAGCCTCACCTCATGTTACAGGGGGCTATATCAGGTAACATATGTGTCAACTAGGTGTGATTACACAGACTGGCAAAGCCTCACCTCATGTTACAGGGGGCTACATCAGACAGCATATGGGTCAAATAGGTATTATTACACAGACTGGCAAAGTCTCACCCCATGTTACGGGGGCTACATAAGGCAACACATGAGTCAAATAGGTATGATTACCCAGACTGCCAAAGCCTCAACTCATGTTACAGGGTACTACATCAGGCAACACATGAGTCAAATAGATATGTTTACACAGACTGCCAAAGCCTCACCACATGTTACAGGGGTTCACGTCAGGAAACATATGATTCAAATGGGTATGATTACACAGACTGGCAAAGCCTCACCTCATGTTACAGGGGGCTACATCAGGCAACATATGAGTCCTATGGGTATGATTGCACAGACAGGCAGAGCCTCCCCTTATATTACAGGGGCAACATGAGACAGCATATGGGTCAACTAGGTATGATTACACAGACTGGCAAAGCCTAACATCATGTTACAGGGGTTTACATCAGGCAACATATGATTCAAATAGGTATGATTACACAGACTGGGCAAACCTCACATCATGTTACATGGGGCTACATCAGGCAACATATAAGTCAAATAGGTATATTAACACAGACTGCCAAAGCCTCACCTCATGTTACAGGGGGCTATATCAGGCAGCATATGGGTCAAATAGGTATTATTACACAGACTGGCAAAGTCTCACCCCATGTTAGGGGGGCTACATAAGGCAACACATGAGTCAAATAGATATGTTTACACAGACTGTCAAAGCCTGACCACATGTTACAGGGGTTCACGTCAGGCAACATATGAGTCAAATGGGTATGATTACACACACTGGCAAAGCCTCACCTCATGTTACAGGGGGCTACATCAGGCAACATATGTGTCAACTAGGTGTGATTACACAGACTGGCAAAGCCTCACCTCATGTTACAGGGGGCTACAACAGACAGCATATGTGTCAAATAGGTATTATTACACAGACTGGCAAAGTCTCACCCCATGTTACGGGGGCTACATAAGGCAACACATGAGTCAAATAGGTATGATTACCCAGACTGCCAAAGCATCAAGTCATGTTAGATGGTACTACATCAGGCAACACGTGAGTCAAATAGATATATTTACACAGACTGCCAAAGCCTCACCACATGTTACAGGGGTTCACGTCAGGCAACATATGATTCAAATGGGTATGATTACACAGACTGGCAAAGCCTCCCCTCATGTTACAGGGGTTTACATCAGGCAACATATGATTCAAATAAGTATGATTACAAAGACTAGGAAAGCCTCACATCATGTTACAGGGGGCTACATCAGGCAACATATGAGTCATATGGGTATGATTGCACAGACAGGCAGAGCCTCCCCTTATGTTACAGGGGGCTACATGAGACAGCATATGGGTCAACCAGGTATGATTACAAATACTGGAAAATCCTCAGATCATGTTACAGGGGTTTACATCAGGCAACATATGATTCAAATAGGTATGATTACACAGACTGGGAAAGCCTCTCATCATGTTACAGGGGGCTACATCAGGCAACGTATGAGTCAAACAGGTATGATAACACAGACTTCCAAAGCATCCCCTCATGTTACAAGGGTTTACATCAGGCAACATATGAGTCAAATGGGTATGACTGCACAGACAGGCAGAGCCTCCCCTCATGTTACAGGGGGCTACATCAGGCAGCATATGGGTCAAATAGATATGTTTACACAGACTGCCAAAGCCTCACCACATGTTACAGGGGTTCACGTCAGGCAACATATGAGTCAAATGGGTATGATTACACAGACTGGCAAAGCCTCACCTCATGTTACATGGGGCTACATCAGGCAGCATATGGGTCAACTAGGTATGTTTACACAGACTAGCAAAGCCTCCCCTCATGTTACAGGGAGCTGCATCAGGCAACCTATGGGTCAACTAGTCGGACTGGCAAAGCCTCACCTCATGTTACAGGGGGCTACATCAGACAACATATGAGTCAAATGGGTATGATTGCACAGACAGGCAGAGCCTCCCCTTATGTTACAGGGGGCTACATGAGACAGCATATGGGTCACCTAGGTATGATTACACAGACTGGCAAAGCCTCACCTCAGGTTACAGGGGTTTACATCAGGTAACATATGATTCAAATGGGTATGATTACAGAGACTAGGAAAGCCGCAAATGATGTTACAGGGGGCTACATCAGGCAACATATGAGTCAAATAGGTATGATAACACAGACTGCCAAAGCCTCACCTCATGTTACAGGGGTTTACATCAGGCAACATATGAGTCAAATGGGTATGATTGCACAGACAGGCAGAGCCTCTCGTCATGTTACAGGGGGCTACATGAGACAGCATATGGGTCAACTAGGTTTGATTACACAGACTGGCAAAGCCTCACATCATGTTACAGGGTTTTACATGAGGCAACATATGATTCAAATGGGTATGATTACACAGACTGGGAAAGCCTCACATCATGTTACAGGGGGATACATCAGGCAACATATGAGTCAAATAGTTATGATAACACAGACTGCCAAAGCCTCACCTCATGTTACAGGGGTTTACATAAGGCAACATATGAGTCAAATGGGTATGATTGCACAGACAGGCAGAACCTCCCCTCATGTTACAGGGGGCTACATCAGGCAGCATATGGGTGAAATAAATATGTTTACACAGACTGCCAAAGCCTCACCACGTGTTATAGGGGTTCACGTCAGGCAACATATGAGTCAAATGGGTATGATTGCACAGAAAGGCAGAGCCTCCCTCATGTTACAGGGGGATACATCAGGCAGCATATTGGTCAAATATATATGTTTAAACAGATTGCCAAAGCCTCACCACATGTTACAGGGGTTCACGTCAGGCAACATATGAGTCAACTAGGTATGATTACACAGACTAGCAAATACTGTCCTCATGTTACAGGGGTTGACATCAGGCAACATATGAGGCAAATAGGTCTGTTTAGACAATTAGGCAAACCCTCACTTCATGTTACAGAGATCTACATCAGGCAACCTATGGGTCAACTAGTTATGATAACACAGACTCGCAAAGCCTCACCTCATGTTACAGGGGGCTATATCAGGCAACATATGAGTCAAATGGGTATGATTGCACAGACAGGCAGAGCCTCCCCTTATGTTACGGGGGCTACATGAGACAGCATATGGTTCAAATAAGTATGATTACACAGACTCGCAAAGCCGCACATCATGTTACAGGGGTTTACATCAGGCAACATATGATTCAAATGGGTATGATTACACAGAATGGGAAATCCTCACATCATGTTACAGGGGGCTACATCAGGCAACACATGAGTCAAATAGGTATGATAACACAGACTGCCAAAGCCTCACCTCATATTACAGGAGTTTACATCAGGCAACAAATGAGTCACATGGGTATGATTGCTCAGACAGGCAGAGCCTCCCCTCATGTAACAGGGGGCTACATCAGGCAGCATGTGGGTCAAATAGATATGATTACAAAGACTGGCAAAGCCTCACTTCATTTTAATGGGTGCTACATAGGCCAACATATGATTCAAATGGGTATGATTACACAGACTAGCCAAGCCACACATCATGTTACAGGGGTTTACATCAGGCAACATATGAATCAAATGGGTATGATTGCACAGACAGGCAGAGCCTCCCCTTATGTTACAGGGGGCTACATGAGACAGCATATGGGTCAATTAGGTATGATTACACAGACTGGCAAAGCCTCACCTCATGTAACAGGGGTTTACATCAGGCAACATATGACTCAATGGGTATGATTACACAGACTTGGAAAGCCTCACATCATGTTACAGGGGGCTACATCAGGCAACATATGAGTTAAATAGGTAAGATAACTCAGACTGCCAAAGCCTCATCTCATGTTACAGGGGTTTACATCAGGCAACATATGAGTCAAATGGGAATGATTGCACAGACAGGCAGAGACTTCCCTCATGTTACAGGGGGCTACATGAGACAGCATATGGGTCACCTAGATATGATTACACAGACTGGCAAAGCCTCACCTCAGGTTACAGGGGTTTACATCACGCAACATATGATTCAAATGGGTATGATTGCACAGAAAGGCAGAGCCTCCCCTCATGTTACAGTACAGGGGGCTACATCAGGCAGCATATGGGTCAACTAGGTATGATTACACAGACTGGCAAAGCCTCACCTAGGGTTACAGGGGTTTACATCAGGCAACATAAGATTCAAATGGGTATGATTACACAGACTGGGAAAGCCGCACATGATGTTACAGGGGGCTACATCAGGCAACATATGAGTCAAATAGGTATGATAACACAGACTGCCAAAGCCTCACCTCATGTTACAGGGGTTTACATCAGGCAACATATGAGTCAAATGGGTATGATTGCACAGACAGGCAGAGCCTCCCGTCATGTTACAGGAGGCTACATGTGACAGCCTATGGGTCACCTAGATATGATTACACAGACTGGCTAAGCCTCACCTCATGTTACAGGGGGCTACATCAGGCAACATATGAGTAAAATGGGTATGATTGCACAGACAGGCAGAGCCTCCCCTTTTGTTACAGGGGGCTACATGAGACAGCATATGGGTCAACTAGGTATGATTACACAGACTGGCAAAGCCTCACCTCAGGTTACAGGGGTTTACATCAGGCAACATAAGATTCAAAAGGGTATGATTACACAGACTGGGAAAGCCGCACATGATGTTACAGGGGGCTACATCAGGCAACATATGAGTCAAATAGGTATGATAACACAGACTGCCAAAGCCTCACCTCATGTTACAGGGGTTTACATCAGGCAGCATATGAGTCAAATGGGTATGATTGCACAGACAGGCAGAGCCTCCCGTCATGTTACAGGGGCTACATGAGACAGCATATGGGTCAAATAGTTATGATTACACAGACTGGCAAAACCGCACATCATGTTACAGGGGTTTACATCAGGCAACATATGATTCAAATGAGTATGATTACACAGACTGGGAAATCCTCCCCTCATGTTACAGGGGGCTACATCAGACAGCATATGGGTCAGATAGGTATGATTACACAGACTGGCAAAGCCTCACCTCATGTTACAGGGCGCTACATCAGGCAACACTTGTTTCAAAGAGGTACGAAAACACAGAATTGAAAAGCCTCACCTCATGTTACAGAGGGCTACATCAGGAAACATATGAGTTAAGTAGGTATGATTACACAGACTGGCAAAACCTCGCCTAATGTTACAGGGCGTTACAACAAGCAACATATGAGTCAAATGGGTATGATTACACAGAATGGCAAAGCCTCACCTGATTTTACAGGGAGCTACATCAGGCAACAAATGGGTCAACTAGGTATGATTAGATAGACTTGTAAAGCCGCACCTCAAGTTACAGGGGGCTACATCAGGCAGCATATGGGTCACATAGGTATGATTACAACGACTGGCAAAGCCTCACCTCATTTTACAAGGGGCTACATCAGGCAGCATATGGGTCAAATAGGTATGATTACACAGTCTGGCAAAGCCTCACTTCATTTTACTGGGGGCTACATCAGGCAACATGTCAGAAAAATGGGTATATGTACACAGGCTGGCAAAGCCTCACCTTATGTTTCAGTGGACAACATCAACCAACATATGACTCAAATAGGTATGATAACACACACTAGCCAAGCCTCACATCATGCTACAGGGGCTACATCAGAAAGCATATGGGTCAAATAGGTATGTTTAGGCAGACCGGCAAACCCTCTCTACATGTTACAGGGGGCTACATGAGGCAGCATATGGGTCAAATAGGTATGATTACAAAGACTGGCAAAGCCTCACTTCATTTTACGGGGAGCTACATAGGGCAACATATGAGTCAAATGGGTATTTGTACACATACTGGTAAAGACTCACCATATGTTACAGGGGGCAACATCAGACAACATATGAGTCAAATAGGTAAGATTACACAGAAAGGCAGAGCCTCCCCTCATGTTACAGTACAGGGGGCTACATCAGGCAGCATATGGGTCAACTAGGTATGATTACACAGACTGGCAAAGCCTCACCTAGGGTTACAGGGGTTTACATCAGGCAACATAAGATTCAAATGGGTATGATTACACAGACTGGGAAAGCCGCACATGATGTTACAGGGGGCTACATCAGGCAACATATGAGTCAAATAGGTATGATAACACAGACTGCCAAAGCCTCACCTCATGTTACAGGGGTTTACATCAGGCAACATATGAGTCAAATGGGTATGATTGCACAGACAGGCAGAGCCTCCCGTCATGTTACAGGAGGCTACATGTGACAGCCTATGGGTCACCTAGATATGATTACACAGACTGGCTAAACCTCACCTCATGTTACAGGGGGCTACATCAGGCAACATATGAGTAAAATGGGTATGATTGCACAGACAGGCAGAGCCTCCCCTTTTGTTACAGGGGGCTACATGAGACAGCATATGGGTCAACTAGGTATGATAACACAGACTGCCAAAGCCTCACCTCATGTTACAGGGGTTTACATCAGGCAACATATGAGTCAAATGGGTATGATTGCACAGACAGGCAGAGCCTCCCGTCATGTTACAGGAGGCTACATGTGACAGCCTATGGGTCACCTAGATATGATTACACAGACTGGCTAAGCCTCACCTCATGTTACAGGGGGCTACATCAGGCAACATATGAGTAAAATGGGTATGATTGCACAGACAGGCAGAGCCTCCCCTTTTGTTACAGGGGGCTACATGAGACAGCATATGGGTCAACTAGGTATGATTACACAGACTGGCAAAGCCTCACCTCAGGTTACAGGGGTTTACATCAGGCAACATAAGATTCAAAAGGGTATGATTACACAGACTGGGAAAGCCGCACATGATGTTACAGGGGGCTACATCAGGCAACATATGAGTCAAATAGGTATGATAACACAGACTGCCAAAGCCTCACCTCATGTTACAGGGGTTTACATCAGGCAGCATATGAGTCAAATGGGTATGATTGCACAGACAGGCAGAGCCTCCCGTCATGTTACAGGGGCTACATGAGACAGCATATGGGTCAAATAGTTATGATTACACAGACTGGCAAAACCGCACATCATGTTACAGGGGTTTACATCAGGCAACATATGATTCAAATGAGTATGATTACACAGACTGGGAAATCCTCACATCCTGTTACAGGGGGCTACATCAGGCAACATATGAGTCAAATAGGTAAGATAACTCAGACTGCCAAAGCCTCATCTAATGTTACAGGGGTTTACATCAGGCAACATATGAGTCAAATGGGTATGATTGCATTAACAGGCAGAGACTCCCCTCATGTTACAGGGGGCTACATCAGACAGCATATGGGTCAGATAGGTATGATTACACAGACTGGCAAAGCCTCACCTCATGTTACAGGGCGCTACATCAGGCAACACATGTTTCAAATAGGTACGAAAACACAGAATTGAAAAGCCTCACCTCATGTTACAGAGGGCTACATCAGGAAACATATGAGTTAAGTAGGTATGATTACACAGACTGGCAAAACCTCGCCTAATGTTACAGGGCGTTACAACAAGCAACATATGAGTCAAATGGGTATGATTACACAGAATGGCAAAGCCTCACCTGATTTTACAGGGAGCTACATCAGGCAACAAACGGGTCAACTAGGTATGATTAGATAGACTTGTAAAGCCGCACCTCAAGTTACAGGGGGCTACATCAGGCAGCATATGGGTCACATAGGTATGATTACAACGACTGGCAAAGCCTCACCTCATTTTACAAGGGGCTACATCAGGCAGCATATGGGTCAAATAGGTATGATTACACAGTCTGGCAAAGCCTCACTTCATTTTACTGGGGGCTACATCAGGCAACATGTCAGAAAAATGGGTATATGTACACAGGCTGGCAAAGCCTCACCTTATGTTTCAGTGGACAACATCAACCAACATATGACTCAAATAGGTATGATAACACACACTAGCCAAGCCTCACATCATGCTACAGGGGCTACATCAGACAGCATATGGGTCAAATAGGTATGTTTAGGCAGACTGGCAAACCCTCTCTACATGTTACAGGGGGCTACATGAGGCAGCATATGGGTCAAATAGGTATGATTACAAAGACTGGCAAAGCCTCACTTCATTTTGCGGGGAGCTACATAGGGCAACATATGAGTCAAATGGGTATTTGTACACATACTGGTAAAGACTCACCATATGTTACAGGGGGCAACATCAGACAACATATGAGTCAAATAGGTAAGATTACACAGAAAGGCAGAGCCTCCCCTCATGTTACAGTACAGGGGGCTACATCAGGCAGCATATGGGTCAACTAGGTATGATTACACAGACTGGCAAAGCCTCACCTAGGGTTACAGGGGTTTACATCAGGCAACATAAGATTCAAATGGGTATGATTACACAGACTGGGAAAGCCGCACATGATGTTACAGGGGGCTACATCAGGCAACATATGAGTCAAATAGGTATGATAACACAGACTGCCAAAGCCTCACCTCATGTTACAGGGGTTTACATCAGGCAACATATGAGTCAAATGGGTATGATTGCACAGACAGGCAGAGCCTCCCGTCATGTTACAGGAGGCTACATGTGACAGCCTATGGGTCACCTAGATATGATTACACATACTGGCTAAGCCTCACCTCATGTTACAGGGGGCTACATCAGGCAACATATGAGTAAAATGGGTATGATTGCACAGACAGGCAGAGCCTCCCCTTTTGTTACAGGGGGCTACATGAGACAGCATATGGGTCAACTAGGTATGATTACACAGACTGGCAAAGCCTCACCTCAGGTTACAGGGGTTTACATCAGGCAACATAAGATTCAAATGGGTATGATTACACAGACTGGGAAAGCCGCACATGATGTTACAGGGGACTACATCAGGCAACATATGAGTCAAATAGGTATGATAACACAGACTGCCAAAGCCTCACCTCATGTTACAGGGGTTTACATCAGGCAGCATATGAGTCAAATGGGTATGATTGCACAGACAGGCAGAGCCTCCCGTCATGTTACAGGGGCTACATGAGACAGCATATGGGTCAAATAGTTATGATTACACAGACTGGCAAAACCGCACATCATGTTACAGGGGTTTACATCAGGCAACATATGATTCAAATGAGTATGATTACACAGACTGGGAAATCCTCACATCCTGTTACAGGGGGCTACATCAGGCAACATATGAGTCAAATAGGTAAGATAACTCAGACTGCCAAAGCCTCATCTAATGTTACAGGGGTTTACATCAGGCAACATATGAGTCAAATGGGTATGATTGCATTAACAGGCAGAGACTCTCCTCATGTTACAGGGGGCTACATCAGACAGCATATGGGTCAGATAGGTATGATTACACAGACTGGCAAAGCCTCACCTCATGTTACAGGGCGCTACATCAGGCAACACATGTTTCAAATAGGTACGAAAACACAGAATTGAAAAGCCTCACCTCATGTTACAGAGGGCTACATCAGGAAACATATGAGTTAAGTAGGTATGATTACACAGACTGGCAAAACCTCGCCTAATGTTACAGGGCGTTACAACAAGCAACATATGAGTCAAATGGGTATGATTACACAGAATGGCAAAGCCTCACCTGATTTTACAGGGAGCTACATCAGGCAACAAATGGGTCAACTAGGTATGATTAGATAGACTTGTAAAGCCGCAACCTCAAGTTACAGGGGGCTACATCAGGCAGCATATGGGTCACATAGGTATGATTACAACGACTGGCAAAGCCTCACCTCATTTTACAAGGGGCTACATCAGGCAGCATATGGGTCAAATAGGTATGATTACACAGTCTGGCAAAGCCTCACTTCATTTTACCCGGGGGCTACATCAGGCAACATGTCAGAAAAATGGGTATATGTACACAGGCTGGCAAAGCCTCACCTTATGTTTCAGTGGACAACATCAACCAACATATGACTCAAATAGGTATGATAACACACACTAGCCAAGCCTCACATCATGCTACAGGGGCTACATCAGACAGCATATGGGTCAAATAGGTATGTTTAGGCAGACTGGCAAACCCTCTCTACATGTTACAGGGGGCTACATGAGGCAGCATATGGGTCAAATAGGTATGATTACAAAGACTGGCAAAGCCTCACTTCATTTTACGGGGAGCTACATAGGACAACATATGAGTCAAATGGGTATTTGTACACATACTGGTAAAGACTCACCATATGTTACAGGGGGCAACATCAGACAACATATGAGTCAAATAGGTAAGATTACACAGACTGGCCAAGCCTCATATCATGTTACAGGGGTCTATATCAGACAGCATATTGGTCAAATAGGAATGATTACAAAGACTAGCAAAGCCTCACCCCATGTTGCAGGGGCTACATCAGGCAACACATGAGTCAAATAGGTATTATTATACAGACTGGCAACACTTTACCTCATGTGTCATGCCGTCTGCAACGAGATTCCCTTGGAGTCTGAGAAACCGATGGCAACTCCGCCGCCATTGATTGTTCCATATTTTTCCCCGTTTCCTGTTGCTACGCTCTAGTCTTTTTCCGACCTCTTCCTGGTTTTGCTCTTAACCACGCCTCTTTGTTTTGTCCGGCGCTTTGCAACTGAAGCTTTCACGCTCCGTTTCGCTAGTGCTCTCTCTCCAGTTCCTTGCCTGCTTCCTGACCGGTGTCTTTTGCCGGTTATCGTCCCTTCCTGCCCTCCTTTGTTGCCTTGCTCCTTCCCGGTACTCTGCCCTCCTTTTCTATATTTGTTATCCTTCCCCCGGACTTACCTGTCTTTTTCTTTTCCGTTTCCCTTCCAACTAGCCAACCCGCGGTCTCCATTATCCCTCGATTCCAGACCTCCTCTGGAGAAACAGCTTGTCTGGTTTACCTGGCTCCTCATCAGGATCGAGATTCACGAGAGGTTTTTTTTAGCTAACGCTTTTTTCCTCTCCTACGGCTCCTGCGGTAAGGGGGTCCCTTGCTTCCCTGGTTTACTAGTGGGAACAGGGTGGCTTCTAACCACGGAAGACCATACCTCTTCTCTAAAAAGAAATCAACAAGAAAAAAGGGGCGAAGACGCGAGGAGTCTACTGAAGAATCAGGTGAGGAGGAGTGGGTTCTGCAAAACGATGAATTTGGTTCCGACGAACCGAGAGGTCGGCCTGACATTCATGATAGATTGCAAAGCCTAAATGAACCAACCATGGCTACGGCTGAACAGATACAGGAGTTGCTTGCTGCGGTACATAACCTCACACAGGAATTGCAAACTGTCAAGGTAGAGAACACGGCCCTGAAGCAACGTATTGATAATCAAGAAAGAGCTCGTGCAGAATTACCCCCTATGCCCCTGGCAACGGGTAAATATGACGGCTCCCCACAGAAATTTAAAGAGTTCATGGAGGCATGTATAATACATTTTACTTTCAGACCCCAGACTTATGCCTCCGATAATGCCCGCATAGGGTTTCTCATATCCAATCTTACTGGAAACGCACTGGCATGGGCCACCCCATTAGTAACCAGTGCTAGCCCACTGCTGCAAGACTATAGTGGTTTTGCGGCACAATTCAAGGAAGCCTTCGAGAGACAAGAAACAGCCCTGATTGCCAGTGAGCAGTTGCTTGACATCCGTCAGGGTAGCTCGGATTTACTATCCTACATTTCCCATTTTAAGAGGGTTGCCGCCGAATCCGGGTGGCAAGAGGCGGCTCAATACACCGTTTTCCGTCGAGGCCTCAGAGAAGAACTAAAGGATGAATTGGCACGTATGCCCAGACCTGCAACCTTGTCGGAACTATGGTCTACCGTTCTCCAATTGGATTTCCGCCTTTCCGAGAGGCGTACAGAAAGACGAAGAGATCGATTCACGCCTATACTCTCCGAGCCTTGTCTACCCACTACCTCCTCCACCCATCAGACCAAGGATGAACCCATGCAGATAGGTACTACCCGAGGGCCCCTTTCGTCTGATGAACGAAGGAGAAGGAAGGACAATAATTTGTGCCTGTATTGTGGTTCTAAGCAACACCTGTTACGCGACTGTCCAGAAGTACCTCCACGACGGTCGGGAAACGCCCCACCTCGGAACTAGTGGGGACAAGTTACCGAGGGGGATTCCCAGGTCCCTACGTCTCAATGTCCATAACATCCATCTCATCCACAGAAGACACCCGTCTTATGGTTCTGGCAGTACAGCTCACCCTTCATCAAAGATCTTATGAAGTCCTGGCTTTACTGGACTGCGGAGCAGCAGGATGTTTCATGGACATCATGTGGGCTAACCAATCCGGCATAGGACGACTAGAGAAAGATGAAGACCAGAAGGTGGAAGGAGTTGATGGCAAGCCCTTAAGTTCTGGTCTGATTACGCATACCACTCCACCCATGACGATGAAGCTGCTTCAGCATACAGAGACTATCCAGTTTGACCTAATAAGAGCTGCCCATTTCCCGGTCATACTCGGGGTATCATGGTTGCGCAAACACAACCCTACCATAAACTGGAGAACCAATCAGATGTCTTTTTCTTCTGATCATTGTCTGAAGAAATGTCTTCCAGAGACTATACATGCCACCGTCCAAGTCATGTCCGAATTCTGTCCAACAACTGATACCGTGGGAATACATACCATTCCCATCGACCTGGCAAAGTTTAGTGAAGTCTTCCAAGACCAAGAAGTCCAAGAATTACCTCCACATAGACCAGAGGATTGCAGTATCGACCTGGTCCCAGAGGCCCTAGTCCCGTTTGGGCGAATGTTCTCCCTTTCTCTGAGGGAAAAAGAAGTCCTCAAGAAATACCTTGACTCCAATCTCCAAAATGGTCTCATTCAACCCTCACATTCTCCTGCTGGGGCATCTTTGTTTTTTGTGCCCAAAAAAGATTCGGTGGAACTAAGACCTTGCATCGACTACCGAGGACTGAACAGAATCACCATTAGAGATCGGTACCCGATGCCTTTGATTAAGGATATATTAGAAGCCGTACAAGGTGCCACTGTGTTCTCCAAGATCGACCTTCGTAGAGCCTACCATTTGCTTCGCATTCGGTCCGGCGATGAATGGAAGACTGCCTTTAGGACCCCCTTCGGTCATTTTGAGTATAGGGTGATGCCATTTGGTCTGGTCAACGCCCCATCGGTTTTCCAGCGGTTTATGGACCGCACCTTTTCTGACTTGTTGTATAACTGTACCATCATCTACTTGGACGACATTCTAGTGTTTTCCAAATCCCCTGAATTACATGCGCAACATCTTCATCAAGTCGTCCAAAGACTTAAGGAAGCCCATTTAAAGGCTAATCCAGACAAGTGTGTATTCCAGGTAGCTGAGGTTCCGTATCTTGGGTTTATTTTGTCTGCCGAGGGGATTCAGATGGACCCTCGTAAGGTAGAAGCCGTCTTACAGTGGCCAAGTCCGACTTCTGTAAAAGAAATCCAAAGATTCCTCGGACTAGCTAATTTCTATCGCAAGTTCATTTCTGAATTCTCCGATAAGGTATTGCCCATTACCTGTTTGTTGAAGAAGTCTACTTCTCCCTTTCTTTGGTCCGATGAAGCAGAGGACGCCTTTCTCCGACTTAAAACTGCTTTTTGTTCGGCTCCAGTTCTACGTCAACCGGATCAAGACCTCCCGTTCATAATAGAAACTGACGCCTCGTCCGCAGCTTTGGGAGCAGCATTGCTACAAGAACATGATGGCATTGAATTTCCAGTAGCCTATGTGTCAAAGACTCTAACCCCTAGCCAACGGAATTATTCTGTGATAGAGAAGGAGCTACTCGCGATGAAAGTGGCATGTGAAGAGTGGCGACATCTCTTACAAGGGGCTGTTTTTCCCTTCGAACTGCGCACGGACCATAAAAATCTAAAGGTCATACAAAGTATGGAGTGTATAAATTCACGACAAGCCCGATGGGCCCATTTTTTTTCCCAATATGACTTCGTCCTTACTTATTTACCCGGAACCCAAAATGTGCTTGCCGACGCATTATCCAGAAAACCCTCTGCCGAATGTTTACCAGGTCAACATCTAAACCTCATGTTGCCCCAGAAAAGGGTGATATGTACGGTTAATGCCTTTCTAGAAGGGGTTACGCATGGCCACTGCCAACCTGGATAAACCCCCTTTGGTAAGGGCTTCAGAGGATCTCCTCCTTCAGGATGGCGTATATCTTTGCAAAGGACGTCTTTTTCTACCAGACTCCACCTCCCGTCTACAGGTTTTAAAATGGTGTCACGATGACCAAGTAGCTGGACATCGAGGAATTAAGAACACTCTGGAACTACTCAGACGTCATTTCTGGTGGTCAGGAATGGGAAAGTTAGTAGATAAGTATGTATCGACCTGCCCCATCTGCTCCAGATCTAAATACAGCACTCAGAAACCGGTTGGATATCTACAACTAGAAGAACCGCCTAGGAGTCCATGGAGAGTAATTTCCACCGATTTCGTAGTCGACTTACCTCCTTCGGATGGTTGCTCCTGCATCATGGTGACCGTAGACTGTTTTTCTAAGATGGCACATTTTTCTCCCTTGGCAGGACTACCAACAGCAGCCGAAATGGCTTCTATCTTTTCCAAGGATATATTCCGGTTACACGGTATTCCAGACAAGATTATATCTGATAGAAGCACCCAGTATACCTCCCGCTTTTGGAAAGAGCTCTGTAAGAGACTTGGTATTGAAAGAGCTATGTCCTCAGGGTTCCATCCGCAAACAAATGGCCAGACAGAACGATTAAACGCTCTGTTAGAGCAGTATCTTCGTTGTTTTACCAATTCTCAGCAAGATGATTGGGTGGGTCTTCTACCTACAGCCGAGTTTGCTTACAACAACTCCGCCCATAGTGCCACCAAACTAAGTCCTTTTTTTTGTACCTATGGCTTTCATCCCCGTTTCTTGCCTATCAGACCCTTTCCTCCTGGGGATATACCTTCCGTGGATGCCTTGCTTGCCAATATTTCTGAGGCTCATAAGGCTGCATATAATAGTCTGCGAGCCAGCAAGATCCGCTATAGCACCTCCAGCAATCCACTGCGCCTTCCTTCTCCCCATTGGAAAAAAGGGACCCAAGTTTGGTTATCTACAAAGTACCTTCCGCGCTGGTTGCATTCTTCCAAACTAACACCGCGCTATCTGGGTCCCTATGTCATCTCGGAAAGGATAAACCCGGTGGCATACCGGCTTCTGTTGCCCAACTACATGAAACGTATTCATCCGGTCTTTCATTCCTCTCTTTTGAAAGAATATCGGGAAGACCCCTACAAACGAAGAATACCTAACGGCCAAAAACCCATAGACTTACCACCAGACGAATATGAAGTGGCAGCCATCCAGGACTCCAAAAATAAGGGAGGCAGACTAGAATATCTTTTTCATTGGAAGGGCTACCCACATTCGGATGATTCTTGGGAACCTATTTCCCACATCCATTCGCCTCGTCTGGTGCGGTTGTTTCACAGACTTCACCCCGACAAGCCAGGGGGGGTGCCCCATGGTAGGGGGCATACTGTCATGCCGTCTGCAACGAGATTCCCTTGGAGTCTGAGAAACCGATGGCAACTCCGCCGCCATTGATTGTTCCATATTTTTCCCCATTTCCTGTTGCTACGCTCTAGTCTTTTTCCGACCTCTTCCTGGTTTTGCTCTTAACCACGCCTCTTTGTTTTGTCCGGCGCTTTGCAACTGAAGCTTTCACGCTCCGTTTCGCTAGTGCTCTCTCTCCAGTTCCTTGCCTGCTTCCTGACCGGTGTCTTTTGCCGGTTATCGTCCCTTCCTGCCCTCCTTTGTTGCCTTGCTCCTTCCCGTTACTCTGCCCTCCTTTTCTATATTTGTTATCCTTCCCCCGGACTTACCTGTCTTTTTCTTTTCCGTTTCCCTTCCAACTAGCCAACCCGCGGTCTCTATTATCCCTCGATTCCGGACCTCCTCTGGAGAAACAGCTTGTCTGGTTTACCTGGCTCCTCATCAGGATCGAGATTCACGAGAGGTTTTTTTTAGCTAACGCTTTTTTCCTCTCCTACGGCTCCTGCGGTAAGGGGGTCCCTTGCTTCCCTGGTTTACTAGTGGGAACAGGGTGGCTTCTAACCGCGGAAGACCATATCTCTTCTCTAAAAAGAAATCAACAAGAAAAAAGGGGCGAAGACGCGAGGAGTCTACTGAAGAATCAGGTGAGGAGGAGTGGGTTCTGCAAAACGACTAATTTGGTTCCGACGAACCGAGAGGTCGGCCTGACATTCATGATATCATGTTATAGGGGGCTACATCACACAGCATATGAGTTAAATAGGTAGGATTTCACAGATTGCCAAAGTATCACCTCATGTTACAGGGGGCTACATCAGGCAGCATATGGGTCAAATAGGTATGATTTCACAGACTGACAAATCCTCACCACATGTTACATAGGGCTACATCAGGCAACATATGGGTCAAATAGGTATGATTACACAGACTTGCAATGCCTCACCTCATGTTACAGGGGGATACTTCAGGCAGCATATGTGTCAACTAGGTATGATTACACAGACTGGCAAAGCCTCACCTCATGTTACAGGGGTTTACATCATGCAACATAGGAGTCAAATGGGAATGATTACACAGACTGGCAAAGCCTCACCTCAGGTTACAGGGGGCTACATCAGACAGTGTATGGGTCAAATAGGTATGATTGCACAGACTTACAAAGCCTCACCACATGTTACAGGGGGCTACATAAGGCAACACATGAGTCAAATAGATATGATTACCCAGGCTGCCAAAGCCTCAACTCATGTTACAGGGGGCTACATCAGGCAACATATGGGTCAACTAGGTGTGATTACACAGACTGGCAAAGCCACACCTCAAGTTACAGGGGGTTATATCAGGAAACATATGGGTCAACTAGGTATAATTACACAGACTAGCAACGCCTCCCCTCATGTTACAGGGGTTTACATCTGGCAACATATGAGTCAAATAGGTATGTTTAGACATATAGGCAAACCCTCACTTCATGTTAAAGGGGGCTACATCAGGCAACCTATGGGTCAACTAGTTATGATTACACAGACTGGCAAAGCTTCACCTCATGTCACGGGGGCTACATCAGGCAGCATATGGGTCAAATAGGTATGTTTACACAGACTGCTAAAACCTCACTTCATGTTACAGGGTTCTACATCAGGCAACCTATAGGTCAACTAGGAATGATTACACAGACTGGCAAAGCCGCACATCATGTTACAGGGGGCTAACTCAGACAGCATATGGGTAAAATGGGTATGATTAGACTAACTGGCAAATCCTCACTTCATGTTACAGGTGGCTACATCAGGCAACATATGGGTCAACTAGGTATGATAACACAGACTGGCAAAGCCACAACTCAAGTTACAGGGGGCTATATCAGGCAACATATGGGTCAACTAGGTATGATTACAAAGACTAGCAACGCCTCCCCTCATGTTACAGGGGTTTACATCTAGCAACATATGAGTCAAATAGGTATGTTTAGACATATAGGCAAACCCTCACTACATGTTAAAGGGGGCTACATCAGGCAACCTATGGGTCAACTAGTAATGATTACACAGACTGGCAAAGCCTCACCTCATGTCACAGGGGGCTACATCAGGCAGCATATGGGTCAAATAGGTATGTTTACACAGACTGGTAAACCCTCACTTCATGTTACAGGAGGTTACATCACGCAACAGGTGAGTCAAATGTGTATGATTACATAGACTGGCAAATCCTTATCTCATGTTACAGGGGGCTAAATCAGACAGCATATGGGTAAAATGGGAATGATTGCACAGACAGGCAGAGGCTCCCGTCATGTTACAGGGGGCTACATGAGACAGCATATGGGTCAACTAGGTATGATTACACAGACTGGCAAAGCCTCACATCATGTTACAGGGGTTTACATCAGGCAACATATGATTGAAATGGGTATGATTACACAGATTGGGAAAGCCTCACATCATGTTACAGAGGGCTAAATCAGACAGCATATTGGTAAAATGGGTATGATTGCACAGTCAGGCAGTGCCTCCCGTCATGTTACAGGGGGCTACATGAGACAGCATATGGGTCAACTAGGTATGTTTACACAGACTGCCAAAGCCTCACCTCATGTTACAGGGGTTTACATCAGGCAACATATGAGTCAAATGGGTATGATTGCACAGACAGGCAGAACCTCCCCTCATGTTACAGGGGGCTACATCAGGCAGCATATGGGTCAAATAGATATGTTTACACAGACTGCCAAAGCCTCACCACATGTTATAGGGGTTCACATCAGGCAACATATAAGTCAAATGGGTATGATTGCACAGAAAGGCAGAGCCTCCCCTCATGTTACAGTACAAGGGGCTACATCATGCAGCATATTGGTCAAATATATATGTTTAAACAGACTGCCAAAGCCTCACCACATGTTACAGGGGTTCACGCCAGGCAACATATGAGTCAACTAGGTATGATTACACAGACTAGCAAAGCCTCCCCTCATGTTACAGGGGTTGACATCAGGCAACATATGAGGCAAATAGGTATGTTTAGACAATAAGGCAAACCCTCACTTCATGTTATAGAGAGCTACATCTGTCAACCTATGGGTCAACTAGTTATTTTATTTTATTTGTATATTTGTTACACGCCCAAACCCTCAGGTGTCACGGCGAGGTTATAAGATCGCTTAGGAATTAGTCATAATCAAACATTACAGACAGTGCAATACATGACATAGTTTATAACATATTCACAAGAAAATATACAGTGGCCTAAGTATTCACAACAGTGTCCGATGGAGGGGTCCTATCTAAGTGTGCTAATATTGGTTGAATAGCCAGGTTTTTAGCTGTTTCTTAAAGAGCTTGAAGGAGGATGTTTTTTTGATGGTGATGGGTAGGGTGTTCCAGTGTTTGGGGGCTAAAGTGGTGAAGCTGCTGCCCCCTGCTCTAGTGGTTTTGAATCGAGGGGGGTCCAGGAGGAGTTTGTCGTTGGATCTCAGTAATCTTGTGTTAGTTTTAGGATGCAGAGTGTTATTGAGGTAGGTAGGTAGGTCCTTTTTTAGTAATGCATTTGTGGGTGATGCATAGTGTTTTGAAAATGATGCGGGCTTTGATGGGGAGCCAGTGGGCATCTTTCCTGGTCTTGGAAATATGGTTTGATTTTTTTATGCCTAGTGCTTCCCTCAGGACTTTGTTTTGCAAAAGTTGCATTTTGGCTAGGTTGGTGTTGGAGGTGCCCAGCAGCAAGACATTGCAGTAGTCCAATTTCGATAGGACCAGTGCTCTGGCCAGGGTGAGGCAGTTTGCTGGGGTCAGGAATTGTCGGCTGAGTGCGATTAATTTGGAGGTGTAGGCCGTGGAGGAGGAAAGTGCATTGATCTGTTTGGTCATGGATAGGCTAGCATCGAGGTACACGCCCAGTGTTTTTACTTGTTTTGACACTGGGATATTGGTGCCGTCGATGTTGATAGTTGAATATTCTGGCTGAAGGGTTGCTAATTTGGCTGGAGCTCCTACGATGAGGACTTCCGTCTTCTCATCGTTAAGACATAGACTGTTCAAAGCCATCCAGTTTTGTATGATGACGTAAATTTTATTGATAGCTAACGTGTCCTGGTCATAGTTGCCTGTAAGAGGTATAAGGATCTGGGTGTCATCGGCAAAATTAGTGTAAATGACACCCATATCGTCGAGTGCTGAGAACAGGAGCTTGGTATATGCGTTATACAGCGTGGGAGAAAGGCAAGAGCCTTGGGGCACTCCTATGGGGACTGGGATGGGGTTGGCTGCTTCTTTGCCTATGGACACTCTGGAGGTGCGGTCAGTTAAGAACGATTTCACCCAAGCAGTGGCTGCCCCAGAGAAATTGAATTCATGGGCAAGTGAGTTACAGAGCTTGTCGTGGTCCACCAGGTCGAACGCTGCTGAGAGGTCCAGCAATAGGAGAATGCAAAGTTTCCCTGAGTCTCTAATGGCATCCATCTGGATTTTGAGGTCCAAGAGTGCTGTTTCAGTGCTGTGGTTGGGCCTGAAGCCTGATTGTCTGGAGCCGAGGAGCTGGTTAGATTCTAAATGGGTTTGAATTTGGTTGTAAGCTAGTTTGTCGATGATTTTGAGTAAGAATGGGACCGTGGTTATGGGGCGATAGTTAGTTGGAATGGTGGGGTCTAGATTTGGTTTTTTTAGAATTGGTGTAACCCAGGCTTCTTTGATGCAAGTCGGCACTGTATTGGAGTTGAATGAGGCATTGACAAATTTGGTGATGAGGGGGGTCAGGGTGGGAGCACAGGCTTTGACTAGTTTGGCTGGGACAGTATCTCCTTTGCAGTTGGATGCTTTTAGTTTGGAGATAGTATCGAGTACGAGATTGTGGGTGACTGGCGTGAATTGGAATGGGGGTTGGAGTTGTCACTGGAAAGGGCGAAGGGGTTGGGGAGGGGTTTTTTTTTTGTAGCTAGGAGTAATTTTTTGGAATTGATTTTGTTTTGTAAAGTAGTGATTTTGGAGGCAAGAGCATCTTGGATGGTGGTACACCATTCTTTGCTTGTGTTTGTGGATGTGACGGTAGGGAGTGGATTTTCAAGTTCTCTAAGGATAGAGAAGAGCTCTTTGGAATCGGAACCTGCATTACTAATGCGGGCATTATAGGCGTTAGCTTTGTGCGAGACACTGACTGGCAAAGCCTCACCTCACGTTAGTTTAGTTTAGTTTAGTTTATTATTTGTATATCGCCGCCTGGCCCTAGGGCATCCAGGCGCTTGCGATGAATACAACAAGAATAATTAATACAACAAGAATAATGCAGCAGAAATGTACAAATCGATTACATATTTACAAATTTACAGTCTTGGTGCATGCTAGTGAGGTAGGGCTAACAGTTTCTTTGGATAGAAGCCAAGTTTTGGTGTTGTGTCTAAATCTGTGAAAGGACGGTTCTGATCTCAGCTCGAGTTACAGGGGTTTACATCAGGCAACATAAGATTCAAATGGGTATGATTGCACAGACAGGCAGAGCCTCACCTCATGTTACAGGGGGCTACATCAGGCAGCATATGGGTCAACTAGGTATGATTACACAGACAGGCAGAGCCTCCCCTTATGTTACAGGGGGCTACATGAGACAGCATATGGGTCACCTAGGTATGATTACACAGACTGGCAAAGCCTCACCTCAGGTTACAGGGGTTTACATCAGGCAACATATGATTCAAATGGGTATGATTACAGAGACTGGGAAAGCCGCAAATGATGTTACAGGGGGCTACATCAGGCAACATATGAGTCAAATAGGTATGATAACACAGACTGCCAAAGCCTCACCTCATGTTACAGGGGTTTACATCAGGCAACATATGAGTCAAATGGGTATGATTGCACAGACAGGCAGAGCCTCCCGTCATGTTACAGGGGGCTACATGAGACAGCATATGGGTCAAATAGTTATGATTACACAGACTGGCAAAACCGCACATCATGTTACAGGGGTTTACATCTGGCAACATGTGATTCAAATGGGTGTGATTACACAGACTGGGAAATCCTCACATCATCTTACAGGGGGCTACATCAGGCAACATATGAGTTAAATAGGTAAGATAACTCAGACTGCCAAAGCCTCATCTAATGTTACAGGGGTTTAGATCAGGCAACATATGAGTCAAATGGGTATGATTGCATTAACAGGCAGAGACTCCTCTCATGCTACAGGGGGCTACATCAGACAGCATATTGGTCAGATAGGTATGATTACACAGACTGGCAAAGCCTCACCTCATGTTACAGGGCGCTAAATCAGGCAACACATGTTTCAAATAGGTACGAAAACACAGAATTGAAAAGCCTCACCTCATGTTACAGAGGGCTACATCAGGAAACATATGAGTTAAGTAGGTATGATTACACAGACTGGCAAAACCTCGCCTTATGTTACAGGGCGTTAAAACAAGCAACATATGAGTCAAATGGGTATGATTACACAGAATGGCAAAGCCTCACCTGATTTTACAGGGAGCTACATCAGGCAACAAATGGGTCAACTAGGTATGATTAGACAGACTGGTAAATCCTCACCTCAAGTTACAGGGGGCTACATCAGGCAGCATATGGGTCACATAGGTATGATTACAACGACTGGCAAAGCCTCACCTCATTTTACAAGGGGCTACATCAGGCAGCATATGGGTCAAATAGGTATGATTACACAGTCTGGCAAAGCCTCACTTCATTTTACTGGGGGCTACACCAGGCAACATGTCAGAAAAATGGGTATATGTACACAGGCTGGCAAAGCCTCACATCATGCTACAGGGGCTACATCAGACAGCATATGGGTCAAATAGGTATGTTTAGGCAGACTGGCAAACCCTCTCTACATGTTACAGGGGGCTACATCAGGCAGAATATGGGTCAAATAGGTATGATTACAAAGACTGGCAAAGCCTCACTTCATTTTACGGGGAGCTACATAGGGCAACATATGAGTCAAATGGGTATTTGTACACATACTGGTAAAGACTCACCATATGTTACAGGGGGCAACATCAGACAACATATGAGTCAAATAGGTAAGATTACACAGACTGGCCAAGCCTCATATCATGTTACAGGGGTCTATATCAGACAGCATATGGGTCAAATAGGAATGATTACAAAGACTGGCAAAGCCTCACCCCATGTTGCGGGGGCTACATCAGGAAACACGTGAGTCAAATAGGTATTATTATACAGACTGGCAACACTTTACCTCATGTTATAGGGGGCTACATCACACAACATATGAGTTAAATAGGTAGGATTTCACAGATTGCCAAAGTATCACCTCATGTTACAGGGGGCTACATCAGGCAGCATATGGGTCAAATAGTTATGATTACACAGACTTGCAAAGCCTCACCTCATGTTACAGGGGGATACTTCAGGCAGCATATGTGTCAACTAGGTATGATTACACAGACTGGCAAAGCCTCACCTCATGTTACAGGGGTTTACATCAGGCAACATAGGAGTCAAATGGGAATGATTACACAGACTGGCAAAGCCTCACCTCAGGTTACAGGGGGGTACATCAGACAGCGTATGGGTCAAATAGGTATGATTGCACAGACTTACAAAGCCTCACCACATGTTACAGGGGGCTACATAAGGCAACACATGAGTCAAATAGATATGATTACCCAGACTGCCAAAGCCTCAACTCATGTTACAGGGGGCTACATCAGGCAACATATGGGTCAACTGGGTGTGATTACACAGACTGGCAAAGCCACACCTCAAGTTACAGGGGGCTATATCAGGCAACATATGGGTCAACTAGGTATGATAACACAGACTAGCAACGCGTCCCCTCATGTTACAGGGGTTTACATCTGGCAACATATGAGTCAAATAGGTATGTTTAGACATATAGGCAAACCCTCACTTCAGGTTAAAGGGGGCTACATCAGGCAACCTATGGGTCAACTAGTTATGATTACACAGACTGGCAAAGCTTCACCTCATGTCACGGGGGCTACATCAGGCAGCATATGGGTCAAATAGGTATGTTTACACAGACTGGTAAAACCTCACTTCATGTTACAGGGTTCTACATCAGGCAACCTATAGGTCAACTAGGAATGATTACACAGACTGGCAAAGCCACACCTCAAGTTACAGGGGGCTATATCAGACATCATATGGGTAAAATGGGTATGATTAGAAAAACTGGCAAATCCTCACTTCATGTTACAGGTGGCTACATCAGGCAACATATGGGTCAACTAGGTATGATTACACAGACTGGCAAAGCCACACCTCAAGTTACAGGGGGCTACATCAGGCAACATATGCGTTAAATAGGTATGATTACACAGACTAGCAACGCCTCCCCTCATGTTACAGGGGTTTACATCTGGCAACATATGAGTCAAATAGGTATGTTTAGACATATAGGCAAACCCTCACTACATGTTAAAGGGGGCTACATCAGGCCACCTATGGGTCAACTAGTAATGATTACACAGACTGGCAAAGCCTCACCTCATGTCACAGGGGCTACATCAGGCAGCATATGGGTCAAATAGGTATGTTTACACAGACTGGTAAACCCTCACTTCATGTTACAGGGGTTACATCACGCAACATGTGAGTCAAATGTGTATGATTACATAGACTGGCAAATCCTTATCTCATGTTACAGGGGGCTAAATCAGACAGCATATGGGTAAAATGGGTATGATTGCACAGACAGGCAGAGCCTCCCGTCATGTTACAGGGGGCTACATGAGACAGCATATGGGTCAACTAGGTATGATTACACAGACTGGCAAAGCCTCACTTCATGTTACAGGGGGCTACATCAGGCAACATATGAGTCAAATGGGTATGATTGCACAGACAGGCAGAGCCTCCCCTTATGTTACAGGGGGCTACATGAGACAGCATATGGGTCAACTAGGTATGATTACACAGACTGGCAAAGCCTCACCTCACGTTACAGGGGTTTACATCAGGCAACATAAGATTCAAATGGGTATGATTACACAGACTGGGAAAGCCGCACATGATGTTACAGGGGGCTACATCATGCAACATATGAGTCAAATAGGTATGATAACACAGACTGCCAAAGCCTCACCTCATGTTACAGGGGTTTACATCAGGCAACATATGAGTCAAATGGGTATGATTGCACAGACAGGCAGAGCCTCCCGTCATGTTACAGGGGGCTACATGAGACAGCATATGGGTCACCTAGGTATGATTACACAGACTGGCAAAGCCTCACCTCAGGTTACAGGGGTTTACATCAGGCAACATATGATTCAAATGGGTATGATTACAGAGACTAGGAAAGCCGCAAATGATGTCACAGGGGGCTACATCAGGCATCATATGGGTCACATAGGTATGATTGCACAGACAGGCAGAGCCTCCCATCATGTTACAGGGGGCTACATCAGGCAGCATATGGGTCAAATAGGTATGATTACACAGTCTGGCAAAGCCTCACTTCATTTTACTGGGGGCTACATCAGGCAACATGTCAGAAAAATGGGTATATGTACACAGGCTGGCAAAGCCTCACCCTATGTTTCAGGGGACAACATCAACCAACATATGACTCAAATAGGTATGATAACACACACTAGCCAAGCCTCCCATCATGCTACAGGGGCTACATCAGACAGCATATGGGTTAAATAGGTATGTTTAGGCAGACTGGCAAACCCTCTCAACATGTTACAGGGGGCTACATCAGGCAGCATATGGGTCAAATAGGTATGATTACAAAGACTGACAAAGCCTCACTTCATTTTACGGGGAGCTACATAGGGCAACATATGAGTCAAATGGGTATTTGTACACATACTGGTAAAGACTCACCATATGTTACAGGGGGCAACATCAGACAACATATGAGTCAAATAGGTAAGATTACACAGACTGGCCAAGCCTCATATCATGTTACAGGGGTCTATATCAGACAGCATATGGGTCAAATAGAATTGATTACAAAGATTGGCAAAGCCTCACCCCATGTTGCGGGGGCTACATCAGGCAACACATGAGTCAAATAGGTATTATTATACAGACTGGCAACACTTTACCTCATGTTATAAGGGGGCTACATCACACAACATATGAGTTAAATAGGTAGGATTTCACAGATTGCCAAAGTATCACCTCGTGTTACAGGGGGCTACATCAGGCAGCATATGGTTTAAATAGGTATGATTGCAGAGACTGACAAATCCTCACCACATGTTACATAGGGCTACATCAGGCAACATATGTGTCAAATAGGTATGATTACACAGACTTGCAAAGCCTCACCTCATGTTACAGGGGGATACTTCAGGCAGCATATGGGTCAAATAGTTATGATTACACAGACTGGCAAAACCGCACATCATGTTACAGGGATTTACATCAGGCAACATATGATTCAAATAGCTATGATTACAAAGACTAGGAAAGCCTCACATCATGTTACAGGGGGCTACATCAGGCAACATATGAGTCATATGGGTATGATTGCACAGACAGGCAAAGCCTCCCCTTATGTTACAGGGGGCTACATGAGACAGCATATGGGTCAACTAGGTATGATTACAAATACTGGAAAAGCCTCAGATCATGTTACAGGGGTTTACAACAGGCAACATATGATTCAAATAGGTATGATTACACAGACTGGGAAAGCCTCTCATCATGTTACAGGGGGCTACATCAGGCAACGTATGAGTCAAACAGGTATGATAACACAGACTGCCAAAGCATCCCCTCATGTTACAAGGGTTTACATCAGGCAACATATGAGTCAAATGGGTATGACTGCACAGACAGGCAGAGCCTCCCCTCATGTTACAGGGGGCTACATCAGGCAGCATATGGGTCAAATAGATATGTTTACACAGACTGCCAAAGCCTCACCACATGTTACAGGGGTTCACGTCAGGCAACATATGAGTCAAATGGGTATGATTACACAGACTGGCAAAGCCTCACCTCATGTTACATGGGGCTACATCAGGCAGCATATGGGTCAACTAGGTATGTTTACACAGACTAGCAAAGCCTCCCCTCATGTTACAGGGGTTCGAATCAGGCAACATATGAGGCAAATAGGTATGTTTAGACAGATAGGCAAACCCTCACTTCATGTTACAGGGAGCTACATCAGGCAACCTATGGGTCAACTAGTCGGACTGGCAAAGCCCACCTCATGTTACAGGGGGCTACATCAGACAACATATGAGTCAAATGGGTATGATTGCACAGACAGGCAGAGCCTCCCCTTATGTTACAGGGGGCTACATGAGACAGCATATGGGTCACCTAGGTATGATTACACAGACTGGCAAAGACTCACCTCAGGTTACAGGGGTTTACATCAGGCAACATATGATTCAAATGGGTATGATTACAGAGACTAGGAAAGCCGCAAATGATGTTACAGGGGGCTACATCAGGCAAGATATGAGTCAAATAGGTATGATAAAACAGACTGCCAAAGCCTCACCTCATGTTACAGGGTTTTACATCAGGCAACATATGAGTCGAATGGGTATGATTGCACAGACAGGCAGAGCCTCCCGTCATGTTACAGGGGGCTACATGAGACAGCATATGGGTCAACTAGGTATGATTACACAGACTGGCAAAGCCTCACATCATGTTAAGGGTTTTACATCAGGCAACATATGATTCAAATGGGTATGATTACACAGACTGGGAAAGCCTCACATCATGTTACAGGGGGATACATCAGGCAACATATGAGTCAAATAGGTATGATAACACAGACTGCCAAAGCCTCACCTCATGTTAAAGGGGTTTACATAAGGCAACATATGAGTCAAATGGGTATGATTGCACAGACAGGCAGAACCTCCCCTCATGTTACAGGGGGCTACATCAGGCAGCATATGGGTGAAATAAATATGTTTACACAGACTGCCAAAGCCTCACCACGTGTTATAGGGGTTCACGTCAGGCAACATATGAGTCAAATGGGTTTGATTGCACAGAAAGGCAGAGCCTCCCTCATGTTACAGGGGGATACATCAGGCAGCATATTGGTCAAATATATATGTTTAAACAGATTGCCAAAGCCTCACCACATGTTACAGGGGTTCACGTCAGGCAACATATGAGTCAACTAGGTATGATTACACAGACTAGCAAATACTGTCCTCATGTTACAGGGGTTGACATCAGGCAACATATGAGGCAAATAGGTCTGTTTAGACAATTAGGCAAACCCTCACTTCATGTTACAGAGATCTACATCAGGCAACCTATGGGTCAACTAGTTATGATAACACATACTCGCAAAGCCTCACCTCATGTTACAGGGGGCTATACCAGGCAACATATGAGTCAACTAGGTATGATTACACAGACTGGCAAAGCCTCACCTCAGGTTACAGGGGTTTACATCAGGCAACATAAGTTTCAAATGGGTATGATTACACAGACTGGGAAAGCCGCACATGATGTTACAGGGGGCTACATCAGGCAACATATGAGTCAAATGGGTATGATTGCACAGACAGGCAGAACCTCCCATCATGTTACAGGGGGCTACATGAGACAGCATATGGTTCAAATAAGTATGATTACACAGACTTGCAAAGCCGCACATCATGTTACAGGGGTTTACATCAGGCAACATATGATTCAAATGGGTATGATTACACAGAATGGGAAATCCTCACATCATGTTACAGGGGGCTACATCAGGCAAAACATGAGTCAAATAGGTATGATAACACAGACTGCCAAAGCCTCACCTCATATTACAGGAGTTTACATCAGGCAACAAATGAGTCAAATGGGTATGATTGCACAGACAGGCAGAGCCTCCCCTCATGTTACAGGAGGCTACATCAGGCAGCATGTGGGTCATATAGATATGATTACAAAGACTGGCAAAGCCTCACTTCATTTTAATGGGTGCTACATAGGCCAACAAATGATTCAAATGGGTATGATTACACAGACTAGCCAAGCCACACATCATGTTACAGGGGTTTACATCAGGCAACATATGAATCAAATGGGTATGATTGCACAGACAGGCAGAGCCTCCCCTTATGTTACAGGGGGCTACATGAGACAGCATATGGGTCAATTAGGTATGATTACACAGACTGGCAAAGCCTCACCTCATGTAACAGGGGTTTACATCAGGCAACATATGATTCAATGGGTATGATTACACAGACTTGGAAAGCCTCACATCATGCAACATATGAGTTAAATAGGTAAGATAACTCAGACTGCCAAAGCCTAATCTCATGTTACAGGGGTTTACATCAGGCAACATATGAGTCAAATGGGTATGATTGCACAGACAGGCAGAGACTTCCCTCATGTTACAGGGGGCTACATGAGACAGCATATGGGTCACCTAGATATGATTACACAGACTGGCAAAGCCTCACCTCAGGTTACAGGGGTTTACATCAGGCAACATATGATTCAAATGGGTATGATTGCACAGAAAGGCAGAGCCTCCCCTCATGTTACAGTACAGGGGGCTACATCAGGCAGCATATGGGTCAACTAGGTATGATTACACAGACTGGCAAAGCCTCACCTAGGGTTACAGGGGTTTACATCAGGCAACATAAGATTCAAATGGGTATGATTACACAGACTGGGAAAGCCGCACATGATGTTACAGGGCTACATCAGGCAACATATGAGTCAAATAGGTATGATAACACAGACTGCCAAAGCCTCACCTCATGTTACAGGGGTTTACATCAGGCAACATATGAGTCAAATGGGTATGATTGCACAGACAGGCAGAGCCTCCCGTCATGTTACAGGAGGCTACATGTGACAGCATATGGGTCACCTAGATATGATTACACAGACTGGCTAAGCCTCACCTCATGTTACAGGGGGCTACATCAGGCAACATATGAGTCAAATGGGTATGATTGCACAGACAGGCAGAGCCTCCCCTTATGTTACAGGGGGCTACATGAGACAGCATATGGGTCAACTAGGTATGATTACACAGACTCGCAAAGCCTCACTTCAGGTTACAGGGGTTTACATCAGGCAACATAAGATTCAAATGGGTATGATTACACAGACTGGGAACGCCGCACATGATGTTACAGGGGGCTACATCAGGCAACATATGAGTCAAATAGGTATGATAACACAGACTGCCAAAGCCTCACCTCATGTTACAGGGGTTTACATCAGGCAGCATATGAGTCAAATGGGTATGATTGCACAGACAGGCAGAGCCTCCCGTCATGTTACAGGGGGCTACATGAGACAGCATATGGGTCAAATAGTTATGATTACACAGACTGGGAAATCCTCACATCATGTTACAGGGGGCTACATCAGGCAACATATGAGTCAAATAGGTAAGATAACTCAGACTGCCAAAGCCTCATCTAATGTTACAGGGGTTTACATCAGGCAACATATGAGTCAAATGGGTATGATTGCATTAACAGGCAGAGACTCCCCTCATGTTACAGGGGGCTACATCAGACAGCATATGGGTCAGATAGGTATGATTACACAGACTGGCAAAGCCTCACCTCATGTTACAGGGCGCTACATCAGGCAACACATGTTTCAAATAGGTACGAAAACACAGAATTGAAAAGCCTCACCTCATGTTACAGAGGGCTACATCAGGAAACATATGAGTTAAGTAGGTATGATTACACAGACTGGCAAAACCTCGCCTAATGTTACAGGGCGTTACAACAAGCAACATATGAGTCAAATGGGTATGATTACACAGAATGGCAAAGCCTCACCTGATTTTACAGGGAGCTACATCAGGCAACAAATGGTTCAACTAGGTATGATTAGATAGACTGGTAAAGCCGCACCTCAAGTTACAGGGGGCTACATCAGGCAGCATATGGGTCACATAGGTATGATTACAACGACTTGCAAAGCCTCACCTCATTTTACAAGGGGCTACATCAGGCAGCATATGGGTCAAATAGGTATGATTACACAGTCTGGCAAAGCCTCACTTCATTTTACTGGGGGCTACATCAGGCAACATGTCAGAAAAATGGGTATATGTACACAGGCTGGAAAAGCCTCACCTTATGTTTCAGTGGACAACATCAACCAACATATGACTCAAATAGGTATGATAACACACACTAGCCAAGCCTCACATCATGCTACAGGGGCTACATCAGACAGCATATGGGTCAAATAGGTATGATTACAAAGACTGGCAAAGCCTCACTTCATTTTACGGGGAGCTACATAGGGCAACATATGAGTCAAATGGGTATTTGTACACATACTGGTAAAGACTCACCATATGTTACAGGGGGCAACATCAGACAACATATGAGTCAAATAGGTAAGATTACACAGACTGGCCAAGCCTCATATCATGTTACAGGGGTCTATATCAGACAGCATATGGGTCAAATAGGAATGATTACAAAGACTGGCAAAGCCTCACCCCATGTTGCGGGGGCTACATCAGGCAACACATGAGGTAAATAGGTATTATTATACAGACTGGCAACACTTTACCTCATGTTATAGGGGGCTACATCACACAGCATATGAGTTAAATAGGTAGGATTTCACAGATTGCCAAAGTATCACCTCATGTTACAGGGGGCTACATCAGGCAGCATATGGGTCAAATAGGTATGATTGCACAGACTGACAAATCCTCACCACATGTTACATAGGGCTACATCAGGCAACATATGGGTCAAATAGGTATGATTACACAGACTTGCAATGCCTCACCTCATGTTACAGGGGGATACTTCAGGCAGCATATGTGTCAACTAGGTATGATTACACAGACTGGCAAAGCCTCACCTCATGTTACAGGGGTTTACATCATGCAACATAGGAGTCAAATGGGAATGATTACACAGACTGGCAAAGCCTCACCTCAGGTTACAGGGGGCTACATCAGACAGCGTATGGGTCAAATAGGTATGATTGCACAGACTTACAAAGCCTCACCACATGTTACAGGGGGCTACATAAGGCAACACATGAGTCAAATAGATATGATTACCCAGGCTGCCAAAGCCTCAACTCATGTTACAGGGGGCTACATCAGGCAACATATGGGTCAACTAGGTGTGATTACACAGACTGGCAAAGCCACACCTCAAGTTACAGGGGGTTATATCAGGAAACATATGGGTCAACTAGGTATGATTACACAGACTAGCAACGCCTCCCCTCATGTTACAGGGGTTTACATCTGGCAACATATGAGTCAAATAGGTATGTTTAGACGTATAGGCAAACCCTCACTTCATGTTAAAGGGGGCTACATCAGGCAACCTATGGGTCAACTAGTTATGATTACACAGACTGGCAAAGCTTCACCTCATGTCACGGGGGCTACATCAGGCAGCATATGGGTCAAATAGGTATGTTTACACAGACTGCTAAAACCTCACTTCATGTTACAGGGTTCTACATCAGGCAACCTATAGGTCAACTAGGAATGATTACACAGACTGGCAAAGCCACACATCATGTTACAGGGGGCTAAATCAGACAGCATATGGGTAAAATGGGTATGATTAGACTAACTTGCAAATCCTCACTTCATGTTACAGGTGGCTACATCAGGCAACGTATGGGTCAACTAGGTATGATAACACAGACTGGCAAAGCCACACCTCAAGTTACAGTGGGCTATATCAGGCAACATATGGGTCAACTAGGTATGATTACAAAGACTAGCAACGCCTCCCCTCATGTTACAGGGGTTTACATCTGGCAACATATGAGTCAAATAGGTATGTTTAGACATATAGGCAAACCCTCACTACATGTTAAAGGGGGCTACATCAGGCAACCTATGGGTCAACTAGTAATGATTACACAGACTGGCAAAGCCTCACCTCATGTCACAGGGGGCTACATCAGGCAGCATATGGGTAAAATGGGTATGATTGCACAGACAGGCAGAGGCTCCCGTCATGTTACAGGGGGCTACATGAGACAGCATATGGGTCAACTAGGTATGATTACACAGACTGGCAAAGCCTCACATCATGTTACAGGGGTTTACATCAGGCAACATATGATTCAAACGGGTATGATTACACAGATTGGGAAAGCCTCACATCATGTTACAGGGGGCTACATCAGGCAACATATGAGTCAAATGGGTATGATTGCACAGACAGGCAGAGCCTCCCCTTATGTTACAGGGGGCTACATGAGACAGCATATGGGTCAACTAGGTATGTTTACACAGACTGCCAAAGCCTCACCTCATGTTACAGGGGGATACTTCAGGCAGCATATGTGTCAACTAGGTATGATTACACAGACTGGCAAAGACTCACCTCATGTTACAGGGGTTTACATCAGGCAACATAGGAGTCAAATGGGAATGATTACACAGACTGGCAAAGCCTCACCTCAGGTTACAGGGGGCTACATCAGACAGCGTATGGGTCAAATAGGTATGATTGCACAGACTTACAAAGCCTCACCACATGTTACAGGGGGCTACATAAGGCAACACATGAGTCAAATAGATATGATTACCCAGACTGCCAAAGCCTCAACTCATGTTACAGGGGGCTACATCAGGCAACATATGGGTCAACTAGGTGTGATTACACAGACTGGCAAAGCCACACCTCAAGTTACAGGGGGCTATATCAGGCAACATATGGGTCAACTAGGTATGATTACACAGACTAGCAACGCGTTCCCTCATGTTACAGGGGTTTACATCTGGCAACATATGAGTCAAATAGGTATGTTTAGACATAAAGGCAAACCCTCACTTCATGTTAAAGGGGGCTACATCAGGCAACCTATGGGTCAACTAGTTATGATTACACAGACTGGCAAAGCTTCACCTCATGTCACGGGGGCTACATCAGGCAGTATATGGGTCAAATAGGTATGTTTACACAGACTGGTAAAACCTCACTTCATGTTACAGGGGTCTACATCAGGCAACCTATAGGTCAACTAGGAATGATTACACAGACTGGCAAAGCCACACCTCAAGTTACAGGGGGCTATATCAGACATCATATGGGTAAAATGGGTATGATTAGAAAAACTGGCAAATCCTCACTTCATGTTACAGGTGGCTACATCAGGCAACATATGCGTCAACTAGGTATGATTACACAGACTGGCAAAGCCACACCTCAAGTTACAGGGGGCTATATCAGGCAACATATGGGTTAAATAGGTATGATTACACAGACTAGCAACGCCTCCCCTCATGTTACAGGGGTTTACATCTGGCAACATATGAGTCAAATAGGTATGTTTAGACATATAGGCAAACCCTCACTACATGTTAAAGGGGGCTACATCAGGCAACCTATGGGTCAACTAGTAATGATTACACAGACTGGCAAAGCCTCACCTCATGTCACAGGGGGCTACATCAGGCAGCATATGGGTCAAATAGGTATGTTTACACAGACTGGTAAACCCTCACTTGATGTTAAAGGGGGCTACATCAGGCAACCTATGGGTCAACTAGGAATTATTACACAGACTAGCAAAGCCGCACATCATGTTACAGCATCTACATCAGACAGCATATGGGTCAAAAAGATATTATTACACAGACTGGCAAAGTCTCACCCCATGTTACCGGGGCTACATGAGGCAACACATGAGTCAAATAGGTATGATTACCCAGACTGCCAAAGCCTCAACTCATGTTACAGGGGACTACATCAGGCAACATAAGAGTCAAATAGATATGTTTACACAGACTGCCAAAGCCTCACCACATGTTACAGGGGTTCATGTCAGGCAACATATGAGTCAAATGGGTATGATTACACAGACTGGCAAAGCCTCACCTCATGTTACAGGGGACTACATCAGGCAACATAAGAGTCAAATAGATATGTTTACACAGACTGCCAAAGCCTCACCACATGTTATAGGGGTTCACTTCAGGCAACATAGGAGTCAAATGGGTATGATTGCACAGAAAGGCAGAGCCTCCCCTCATGTTACAGTACAGGGGGCTACATCAGGCAGCATATTGGTCAAATATATATGTTTAAACAGACTGCCAAAGCCTCATCACATGTTACAGGGGTTCACGTCAGGCAACATATGAGTCAACTAGGTATGATTACACAGACTAGCAAAGCCTCCCCTCATGTTGCAGGTGTTGACATCAGGCAACATATGAGGCAAATAGGTATGTTTAGACAATTAGGCAAACCCTCACTTCATGTTACAGAGAGCTACATCAGGCAACCTATGGGTCAACTAGTTATGATAACACTGACTCGCTAAGCCTCACTTCATGTTACAGGGGGCTACATCAGGCAACATATGAGTCAAATGGGTATGATTGCACAGACAGGCAGAGCCTCCCCTTATGTTACAGGGGGCTACATGAGACAGCATATGGGTCAACTAGGTATGATTACACAGACTGGCAAAGCCTCACCTCACGTTACAGGGGTTTACATCAGGCAACATAAGATTCAAATGGGTATGATTACATAGACTGCGAAAGCCGCACATGATGTTACAGGGGGCTGCATCATGCAACATATGAGTCAAATAGGTATGATAACACAGACTGCCAAAGCCTCACCTCATGTTATAGGGGTTTACATCAGGCAACATATGAGTCAAATGGGTATGATTGCACAGACAGGCAGAGCCTCCCGTCATGTTACAGGGGGATACATGAGACAGCATATGGGTCAAATAGTTATGATTACACAGACTGGCAAAACCGCACATCATGTTACAGGGGGCTACATCAGGCAACATATGAGTTAAATAGGTAAGATAACTCAGACTGCCAAAGCCTCATCTAATGTTACAGGGGTTTACATCAGGCAACATATGAGTCAAATGGGTATGATTGCATTAACAGGCAGAGACTCCCCTCATGTTACAGGGGGCTACATCAGACAGCATATGGGTCAGATAGGTATGATTACACAGACTGGCAAAGCCTCGCCTCATGTTACAGGGCGCTACATTAGTCAACACATGTTTCAAATAGGTACGAAAACACAGAATTGAAAAGCCTCACCTCATGTTACAGAGGGCTACATCAGGAAACATATGAGTTAAGTAGGTATGATTACACAGACTGGCAAAACCTCGCCTTATGTTACAGGGCGTTACAACAAGCAACATATGAGTCAAATGGGTATGATTACACAGAATGGCAAAGCCTCACCTGATTTTACAGGGAGCTACATCAGGCAACAAATGGGTCAACTAGGTATGATTAGACAGACTGGTAAAGCCTCACCTCGAGTTACAGGGGGCTACATCAGGCAGCATATGGGTCACATAGGTATGATTACAACGACTGGCAAAGCCTCACTTCATTTTACTGGGGGCTACATCAGGCAACATGTCAGAAAAATGGGTATATGTACACAGGCTGGCAAAGCCTCACCTTATGTTTCAGGGGACAACATCAACCAACATATGACTCAAATAGGTATGATAACACACACTAGCCAAGCCTCACATCATGCTACAGGGGCTACATCAGACAGCATATGGGTTAAATAGGTATGTTTAGGCAGACTGGCAAACCCTCTCTACATGTTACAGGGGGCTACATCAGGCAGCATATGGGTCACATAGGTATGATTACAAAGACTGACAAAGCCTCACTTCATTTTACGGGGAGCTACATAGGGCAACATATGAGTCAAATGGGTATTTGTACACATACTGGTAAAGACTCACCATATGTTACAGGGGGCAACATCAGACAACAAATGAGTCAAATAGGTAAGATTACACAGACTGGCCAAGCCTCATATCATGTTACAGGGGTCTATATCAGACAGCATATGGGTCAAATAGGAATGATTACAAAGATTGGCAAAGCCTCACCCCATGTTATAGGGGTTCACATCAGGCAACATATAAGTCAAATGGGTATGATTGCACAGAAAGGCAGAACCTCCCCTCATGTTACAGGGGGCTACATCAGGCAGCATATGGGTCAAATAGATATGTTTACACAGACTGCCAAAGCCTCACCACATGTTATAGGGGTTCACATCAGGCAACATATAAGTCAAATGGGTATGATTGCACAGAAAGGCAGAGCCTCCCCTCATGTTACAGTACAGGGGGCTACATCAGGCAGCATATTGGTCAAATATATATGTTTAAACAGACTGCCAAAGCCTCACCACATGTTACAGGGGTTCACGTCAGGCAACATATGAGTCAACTATGTATGATTACACAGACTAGCAAAGCCTCCCCTCATGTTACAGGGGTTGACATCAGGCAACATATGAGGCAAATAGGTATGTTTAGACAATTAGGCAAACCCTCACTTCATGTTACAGAGAGCTACATCTGTCAAACTATGGGTCAACTAGTTATGATAACACTGACTGGCTAAGCCTCACCTCATGTTACAGGGGGCTACATCAGGCAACATATGAGTCAAATGGGTATGATTGCACAGACAGGCAGAGCCTTCCCTTATGTTATAGGGTGCTACATGAGACAGCATATGGGTCAACTAGGTATGATTACACAGACTGGCAAAGCCTCACCTCACGTTACAGGGGTTTACATCAGGCAACATAAGATTCAAATGGGTATGATTGCACAGACAGGCAGAGCCTCACCTCATGTTACAGGGGGCTACATCAGGCAGCATATGGGTCAACTAGGTATGATTACACAGACAGGCAGAGCCTCCCCTTATGTTACAGGGGGCTACATGAGACAGCATATGGGTCACCTAGGTATGATTACACAGACTGGCAAAGCCTCACCTCAGGTTACAGGGGTTTACATCAGGCAACATATGATTCAAATGGGTATGATTACAGAGACTGGGAAAGCCGCAAATGATGTTACAGGGGGCTACATCAGGCAACATATGAGTCAAATAGGTATGATAACACAGACTGCCAAAGCCTCACCTCATGTTACAGGGGTTTACATCAGGCAATATATGAGTCAAATGGGTATGATTGCACAGACAGGCAGAGCCTCCCGTCATGTTACAGGGGGCTACATGAGACAGCATATGGGTCAAATAGTTATGATTACACAGACTGGCAAAACCGCACATCATGTTACAGGGGTTTACATCTGGCAACATATGATTCAAATGGGTATGATTACACAGACTGGGAAATCCTCACATCATCTTACAGGGGGCTACATCAGGCAACATATGGGTTAAATAGGTAAGATAACTCAGACTGCCAAAGCCTCATCTAATGTTACTGGGGTTTAGATCAGGCAACATATGAGTCAAATGGGTATGATTGCATTAACAGGCAGAGACTCCTCTCATGCTACAGGGGGCTACATCAGACAGCATATGGGTCAGATAGGTATGATTACACAGACTGGCAAAGCCTCACCTCATGTTACAGGGCGCTAAATCAGGCAACACATGTTTCAAATAGGTACGAAAACACAGAATTGAAAAGCCTCACCTCATGTTACAGAGGGCTACATCAGGAAACATATGAGTTAAGTAGGTATGATTACACAGACTGGCAAAACCTCGCCTTATGTTACAGGGCGTTAAAACAAGCAACATATGAGTCAAATGGGTATGATTACACAGAATGGCAAATCCTCACCTGATTTTACAGGGAGCTACATCAGGCAACAAATGGGTCAACTAGGTATGCTTAGACAGACTGGTAAAGCCTCACCTCAAGTTACAGGGGGCTACATCAGGCAGCATATGGGTCACATAGGTATGATTACAACGACTGGCAAAGCCTCACCTCATTTTACAAGGGGCTACATCAGGCAGCATATGGGTCAAATAGGTATGATTACACAGTCTGGCAAAGCCTCACTTCATTTTACTGGGGGCTACATCAGGCAACATGTCAGAAAAATGGGTATATGTACACAGGCTGGCAAAGCCTCACCTTATGTTTCAGGGGACAACATCAACCAACATATGAGTCAAATAGGTATGATAACACACACTAGCCAAGCCTCACATCATGCTACAGGGGCTACATCAGACAGCATATGGGTCAAATAGGTATGTTTAGGCAGACTGGCAAACCCTCTCTACAAGTTACAGGGGGCTACATCAGGCAGCATATGGGTCAAATAGGTATGATTGCAAAGACTGGCAAAGCCTCACTTCATTTTACGGGGAGCTACATAGGGCAACATATGAGTCAAATGGGTATTTGTACACTTACTGGTAAAGACTCACCATATGTTACAGGGGGCAACATCAGACAACATATGAGTCAAATAGGTAAGATTACACAGACTGGCCAAGCCTCATATCATGTTACAGGGGTCTATATCAGACAGCATATGGGTCAAATAGGAATGATTACACAGACTGGCAAAGCCTCACCCCATGTTGCGGGGGCTACATCAGGCAACACGTGAGTCAAATAGGTATTATTATACAGACTGGCAACACTTTACCTCATGTTATAGGGGGCTACATCACACAACATATGAGTTTAATAGGTAGGATTTCACAGATTGCCAAAGTATCACCTCATGTTACAGGGGGCTACATCAGGCAGCATATGGGTCAAATAGGTATGATTGCACAGACAGACAAATCCTCACCACATGTTACATAGGGCTACATCAGGCAACATATGGGTCAAATAGTTATGATTACACAGACTTGCAAAGCCTCACCTCATGTTACAGGGGGATACTTCAGGCAGCATATGTGTCAACTAGGTATGATTACACAGACTGGCAAAGCCTCACCTCATGTTACAGGGGTTTACATCAGGCAACATAGGAGTCAAATGGGAATGATTACACAGACTGGCAAAGCCTCACCTCAGGTTACAGGGGGCTACATCAGACAGCGTATGGGTCAAATAGGTATGATTGCAAAGACTTACAAAGCCTCACCACATGTTACAGGGGGCTACATAAGGCAACACATGAGTCAAATAGATATGATTACCCAGACTGCCAAAGCCTCAACTCATGTTAGAGGGGGCTACATCAGGCAACATATGGGTCCACTAGGTATGATTACACAGACTAGCAACGCGTCCCCTCATGTTACAGGGGTTTACATCTGGCAACATATGAGTCAAATAGGTATGTTTAGACATATAGGCAAACCCTCACTTCATGTTAAAGGGGGCTACATCAGGCAACCTATGGGTCAACTAGTTATGATTACACAGACTGGCAAAGCTTCACCTCATGTCACGGGGGCTACATCAGGCAGCATATGGGTCAAATAGGTATGTTTACACAGACTGGTAAAACCTCACTTCATGTTACAGGGGTCTACATCAGGCAACCTATAGGTCAACTAGGAATGATTACACAGACTGGCAAAGCCACACCTCAAGTTACAGGGGGCTATATCAGACATCATATGGGTAAAATGGGTATGATTAGAAAAACTGGCAAATCCTCACTTCATGTTACAGGTGGCTACATCAGGCAACATATGGGTCAACTAGGTATGATTACACAGACTGGCAAAGCCACACCTCAAGTTACAGGGGGCTATATCAGGCAACATATGGGTTAAATAGGTATGATTACACAGACTAGCAACGCCTCCCCTCATGTTACAGGGGTTTACATCTGGCAACATATGAGTCAAATAGGTATGTTTAGACATATAGGCAAACCCTCACTACATGTTAAAGGGGGCTACATCAGGCAACCTATGGGTCAACTAGTAATGATTACACAGACTGGCAAAGCCTCACCTCATGTCACAGGGGGCTACATCAGGCAGCATATGGGTCAAATAGGTATGTTTACACAGACTGGTAAACCCTCACTTCATGTTACAGGGGTTACATCACGCAACATGTGAGTCAAATGTGTATGATTACATAGACTGGCAAATCCTTATCTCATGTTGCAGGGGGCTAAATCAGACAGCATATGGGTAAAATGGGTATGATTGCACAGACAGGCAGAGCCTCCCGTCATGTTACAGGGGGCTACATGAGACAGCATATGGGTCAACTAGGTATGATTACACAGACTGGCAAAGCCTCACATCATGTTACAGGGGTTTACATCAGGCAACATATGATTCAAATGGGTATGATTACACAGATTGGGAAAGCCTCACATCATGTTACAGGGGGATACATCAGGAAACATATGAGTCAGATAGATATGATAACACAGACTGCCAAAGCCTCACCTCATGTTACAGGGGTTTACATCAGGCAACATATGAGTCAAATGGGTACGATTGCACAGACAGGCAGAACCTCCCCTCATGTTACAGGGGGCTATATCAGGCAGCATATGGGTCAAATAGATATGTTTACACAGACTGCCAAAGCCTCACCACATGTTATAGGGGTTCACTTCAGGCAACATAGGAGTCAAATGGGTATTATTGCACAGAAAGGCAGAGCCTCCCCTCATGTTACAGTACAGGGGGCTACATCAGGCAGCATATTGGTCAAATATATATGTTTAAACAGACTGCCAAAGCCTCATCACATGTTACAGGGGTTCACGTCAGGCAACATATGAGTCAACTAGGTATGATTACACAGACTAGCAAAGCCTCCCCTCATGTTGCAGGGGTTGACATCAGGCAACATATGAGGCAAATAGGTATGTTTAGACAATTAGGCAAACCCTCACTTCATGTTACAGAGAGCTACATCAGGCAACCTATGGGTCAACTAGTTATGATAACACTGACTCGCTAAGCCTCACTTCATGTTACAGGGGGCTACATCAGGCAACATATGAGTCAAATGGGTATGATTGCACAGACAGGCAGAGCCTCCCCTTATGTTACAGGGGGCTATATGAGACAGCATATGGGTCAACTAGGTATGATTACACAGACTGGCAAAGGCTCACCTCACGTTACAGGGGTTTACATCAGGCAACATAAGATTCAAATGGGTATGATTACACAGACTGGGAAAGCCGCACATGATGTTACAGGGGGCTACATCATGCAACATATGAGTCAAATAGGTATGATAACACAGACTGCCAAAGCCTCACCTCATGTTACAGGGGTTTACATCAGGCAACATATGAGTCAAATGGGTATGATTGCACAGACAGGCAGAGCCTCCCGTCATGTTACAGGGGGATACATGAGACAGCATATGGGTCAGATAGGTATGATTACACAGACTGGCAAAGCCTCGCCTCATGTTACAGGGCGCTACATCAGGCAACACATGTTTCAAATAGGTACGAAAACACAGAATTGAAAAGCCTCACCTCATGTTACAGAGGGCTACATCAGGAAACATATGAGTTAAGTAGGTATGATTACACAGACTGGCAAAACCTCGCCTTATGTTACAGGGCGTTACAACAAGCAACATATGAGTCAAATGGGTATGATTACACAGAATGGCAAAGCCTCACCTGATTTTACAGGGAGCTACATCAGGCAACAAATGGGTTAACTAGGTATGATTAGACAGACTGGTAAAGCCTCACCTCGAGTTACAGGGGGCTACATCAGGCAGCATATGGGTCACATAGGTATGATTACAACGACTGGCAAAGCCTCACCTCATTTTACAAGGGGCTACATCAGGCAGCATATGGGTCAAATAGGTATGATTACACAGTCTGGCAAAGCCTCACTTCATTTTACTGGGGGCTACATCAGGCAACATGTCAGAAAAATGGGTATATGTACACAGGCTGGCAAAGCCTCACCTTATGTTTCAGGGGACAACATCAACCAACATATGACTCAAATAGGTATGATAACACACACTAGCCAAGCCTCACATCATGCTACAGGGGCTACATCAGACAGCATATGGGTTAAATAGGTATGTTTAGGCAGACTGGCAAACCCTCTCTACATGTTACAGGGGGCTACATCAGGCAGCATATGGGTCAAATAGGTATGATTACAAAGACTGACAAAGCCTCACTTCATTTTACGGGGAGCTACATAGGGCAACATATGAGTCAAATGGGTATTTGTACACATACTGGTAAAGACTCACCATATGTTACAGGGGGCAACATCAGACAACATATGAGTCAAATAGGTAAGATTACACAGACTGGCCAAGCCTCATATCATGTTACAGGGGTCTATATCAGACAGCATATGGGTCAAATAGGAATGATTACAAAGATTGGCAAAGCCTCACCCCATGTTGCGGGGGCTACATTAGGCAACACATGAGTCAAATAGGTATTATTATACAGACTGGAAACACTTTACCTCATGTTATAAGGGGGGTACATCACACAACATATGAGTTAAATAGGTAGGATTTCACAGATTGCCAAAGTATCACCTCATGTTACAGGGGGCTACATCAGGCAGCATATGGTTTAAATAGGTATGATTGCAGAGACTGACAAATCCTCACCACATGTTACATAGGGCTACATCAGGCAACATATGGGTCAAATAGGTATGATTACACAGACTTGCAAAGCCTCACCTCATGTTACAGGGGGATACTTCAGGCAGCATATGGGTCAAATAGTTATGATTACACAGACTGGCAAAACCACACATCATGTTACAGGGGTTTACATCAGGCAACATATGATTCAAATAGGTATGATTACAAAGACTAGGAAAGCCTCACATCATGTTACAGGGAGCTACATCAGGCAACATATGAGTCATATGGGTATGATTGCACAGACAGGCATAGCCTCCCCTTATGTTACAGGGGGCTACATGAGACAGCATATGGGTCAACTAGGTATGATTACAAATACTGGAAAAGCCTCAGATCATATTACAGGGGTTTACATCAGGCAACATATGATTCAAAAAGGTATGATTACACAGACTGGGAAAGCCTCTCATCATGTTACAGGGGGCTACATCAGGCAACGTATGAGTCAAACAGGTATGATAACACAGACTGCCAAGCATCCCCTCATGTTACAAGGGTTTACATCAGGCAACATATGAGTCAAATGGGTATGACTGCACAGACAGGCAGAGCCTCCCCTCATGTTACAGGGGGCTACATCAGGCAGCATATGGGTCAAATAGATATGTTTACACAGACTGCCAAAGCCTCACCATATGTTACAGGGGTTCACGTCAGGCAACATATGAGTCAAATGGGTATGATTACACAGACTGGCAAAGCCTCACCTCATGTTACATGGGGCTACATCAGGCAGCATATGGGTCAACTAGGTATGTTTACACAAACTAGCAAAGCCTCCCCTCATGTTACAGGGGTTCAAATCAGGCAACATATGAGGCAAATAGGTATGTTTAGACAGCTAGGCAAACCCTCACTTCATGTTACAGGGAGCTACATCAGGCAACCTATGGGTCAACTAGTCGGACTGGCAAAGCCTCACCTCATGTTACAGGGGGCTGTATCAGACAACATATGAGTCAAATAGGTATGATTGCACAGACAGGCATAGCCTCCCCTTATGTTACAGGGGGCTACATGAGACAGCATATGGGTCACCTAGGTATGATTACACAGACTGGCAAAGCCTCACCTCAGGTTACAGGGGTTTACATCAGGCAACATATGATTCAAATGTGTATGATTACAGAGACTAGGAAAGCCGCAAATGATGTTACAGGGGGCTACATCAAGCAACATATGAGTCAAATAGGTATGATAACACAGACTGCCAAAGCCTCACCTCATGTTACAGGGGTTTACATCTGGCAACATATGAGTCAAATGGGTATGATTGCACAGACAGGCAGAGCCTCCCGTCATGTTACAGGGGGCTACATGAGACAGCATATGGGTCAACTAGGTATGATTAAACAGACTGGCAAAGCCTCACATCATGTTACAGGGGGATACATCAGGCAACATATGAGTCAAATAGGTATGATAACACAGACTGCCAACGCCTCACCTCATGTTACAGGGGTTTACATAAGGCAACATATGAGTCAAATGGGTATGATTGCACAGACAGGCAGAACCTCCCCTCATGTTACAGGGGGCTACATCAGGCAGCATATGGGTCAAACATATATGTTTAAACAGACTGCCAAAGCCTCATCACATGTTACAGGGGTTCACGTCAGGCAACATATGAGTCAACTAGGTATGATTACGCAGACTAGCAAAGCCTCCCCTCATGTTACAGGGGGCTACATCAGGCAACCTATGGGTCAACTAGTTATGATAACACTGACTCGCTAAGCCTCACTTCATGTTACAGGGGGCTACATCAGGCAACATATCAGTCAAATGGGTATGATTGCACAGACAGGCAGAGCCTCCCCTTATGTTACAGGGGGCTACATGAGACAGCATATGGGTCAACTAGGTATGATTACACAGACTGGCAAAGGCTCACCTCACGTTACAGGGGTTTACATCAGGCAACATAAGATTCAAATGGGTATGATTACACAGACTGGGAAAACCGCACATGATGTTACAGGGGGCTACATCATGCAACATATGAGTCAAATAGGTATGATAACACAGACTGCCAAAGCCTCACCTCATGTTACAGGGGTTTACATCAGGCAACATATGAGTCAAATGGGTATGATTGCACAGACAGGCAGAGCCTCCCGTCATGTTACAGGGGGATACATGAGACAGCATATGGGTCAAATAGTTATGATTACACAGACTGGCAAAACCGCACATCATGTTACAGGGGTTTACATCAGGCAACATATGATTCAAATGGGTATGATTACACAGACTGGGAAATCCTCACATCATGTTACAGAGGGCTACATCAGGCAACATATGAGTTAAATAGGTAAGATAACTCAGACTGCCAAAGCCTCATCTAATGTTACAGGGGTTTACATCAGGCAACATATGAGTCAAATGGGTATGATTGCATTAACAGGCAGAGACTCCCCTCATGTTACAGGGGGCTACATCAGACAGCATATGGGTCAGATAGGTATGATTACACAGACTGGCAAAGCCTCGCCTCATGTTACAGGGCGCTACATCAGGCAACACATGTTTCAAATAGGTACGAAAACACAGAATTGAAAAGCCTCACCTCATGTTACAGAGGGCTACATCAGGAAACATATGAGTTAAGTAGGTATGATTACACAGACTGGCAAAACCTCGCCTTATGTTACAGGGCGTTACAACAAGCAACATATGAGTCAAATGGGTATGATTACACAGAATGGCAAAGCCTCACCTGATTTTACAGGGAGCTACATCAGGCAACAAATGGGTCAACTAGGTATGATTAGACAGACTGGTAAAGCCTCACCTCGAGTTACAGGGGGCTACATCAGGCAGCATATGGGTCACATAGGTATGATTACAACGACTGGCAAAGCCTCACCTCATTTTACAAGGGGCTACATCAGGCAGCATATGGGTCAAATAGGTATGATTACACAGTCTGGCAAAGCCTCACTTCATTTTACTGGGGGCTACATCAGGCAACATGTCAGAAAAATGGGTATATGTACACAGGCTGGCAAAGCCTCACCTTATGTTTCAGGGGACAACATCAACCAACATATGACTCAAATAGGTATGATAACACACACTAGCCAAGCCTCACATCATGCTACAGGGGCTACATCAGACAGCATATGGGTTAAATAGGTATGTTTAGGCAGACTGGCAAACCCTCTCTACATGTTACAGGGGGCTACATCAGGCAGCATATGGGTCAAATATGTATGATTACAAAGACTGACAAAGCCTCACTTCATTTTACGGGGAGCTACATAGGGCAACATATGAGTCAAATGGGTATTTGTACACATACTGGTAAAGACTCACCATATGTTACAGGGGGCAACATCAGACAACATATGAGTCAAATAGGTAAGATTACACAGACTGGCCAAGCCTCATATCATGTTACAGGGGTCTATATCAGACAGCATATGGGTCAAATAGGAATGATTACAAAGATTGGCAAAGCCTCACCCCATGTTGCGGGGGCTACATCAGGCAACACATGAGTCAAATAGGTATTATTATAAAGACTGGCAACACTTTATCTCATGTTATAAGGGGGCTACATCACACAACATATGAGTTAAATAGGTAGGATTTCACAGATTGCCAAAGTATCACCTCATGTTACAGGGGGCTACATCAGGCAGCATATGGTTTAAATAGGTATGATTGCAGAGACTGACAAATCCTCACCACATGTTACATAGGGCTACATCAGGCAACATATGGGTCAAATAGGTATGATTACACAGACTTGCAAAGCCTCACCTCATGTTACAGGGGGATACTTCAGGCAGCATATGGGTCAAATAGTTATGATTACACAGACTGGCAAAACCACACATCATGTTACAGGGGTTTACATCAGGCAACATATGATTCAAATAGGTATGATTACAAAGACTAGGAAAGCCTCACATCATGTTACAGGGAGCTACATCAGGCAACATATGAGTCATATGGGTATGATTGCACAGACAGGCATAGCCTCCCCTTATGTTACAGGGGGCTACATGAGACAGCATATGGGTCAACTAGGTATGATTACAAATACTGGAAAAGCCTCAGATCATGTTACAGGGGTTTACATCAGGCAACATATGATTCAAAAAGGTATGATTACACAGACTGGGAAAGCCTCTCATCATGTTACAGGGGGCTACATCAGGCAACGTATGAGTCAAACAGGTATGATAACACAGACTGCCAAGCATCCCCGCATGTTACAAGGGTTTACATCAGGCAACATATGAGTCAAATGGGTATGACTGCACAGACAGGCAGAGCCTCCCCTCATGTTACAGGGGGCTACATCAGGCAGCATATGGGTCAAATAGATATGATTACACAGACTGCCAAAGCCTTACCACATGTTACAGGGGTTCACGTCAGGCAACATAGGAGTCAAATGGGTATGATTACACAGACTGGCAAAGCCTCACCTCATGTTACATGTGGCTACATCAGGCAGCATATGGGTCAACTAGGTATGTTTACACAAACTAGCAAAGCCTCCCCTCATGTTACAGGGGTTCAAATCAGGCAACATATGAGGCAAATAGGTATGTTTAGACAGCTAGGCAAACCCTCACTTCATGTTACAGGGAGCTACATCAGGCAACCTATGGGTCAACTAGTCGGACTGGCAAAGCCTCACCTCATGTTACAGGGGGCTATATCAGACAACATATGAGTCAAATAGGTATGATTGCACAGACAGGCATAGCCTCCCCTTATGTTACAGGGGGCTACATGAGACAGCATATGGGTCACCTAGGAATGATTACACAGACTGGCAAAGCCTCACCTCAGGTTACAGGGGTTTACATCAGGCAACATATGATTCAAATGTGTATGATTCCAGAGACTAGGATAGCCGCAAATTATGTTACAGGGGGCTACATCAAGCAACATATGAGTCAAATAGGTATGATAACACAGACTGCCAAAGCCTCACCTCATGTTACAGGGGTTTACATCAGGCAACATATGAGTCAAATGGGTATGATTGCACAGACAGGCAGAGCCTCCCGTCATGTTACAGGGGGCTACATGAGACAGCATATGGGTCAACTAGGTATGATTAAACAGACTGGCAAAGCCTCACATCATGTTACAGGGTTTTACATCAGGCAACATATGATTCAAATGGGTATGATTACAAAGACTGGGAAAGCCTCACATCATGTTACAGGGGGATACATCAGGCAACATATGAGTCAAATAGGTATGATAACACAGACTGCCAACGCCTCACCTCATGTTACAGGGGTTTACATAAGGCAACACATGAGTCAAATGGGTATGATTGCACAGACAGGCAGAACCTCCCCTCATGTTACAGGGGGCTACATCAGGCAGCATATGGGTGAAATAAATATGTTTACACAGACTGCCAAAGCCTCACCACGTGTTATATGGGTTCACGTCAGGCAACATATGAGTCAAATGGCTATGATTGCACAGAAAGGCAGAGCCTCCCTCGTGTTACAGGGGGCTACATCAGGCAGCATATGGGTCAAATATATATGTTTAAACAGATTGCCAAAGCCTCACCACATGTTACAGGGGTTCACGTCAGGCAACATATGAGTCAACTAGGTATGATTACACAGACTAGCAAATACTGTCCTCATGTTACAGGGGTTGACATCAGGCAACATATGAGGCAAATAGGTCTGTTTAGACAATTAGGCAAACCCTCACTTCATGTTACAGAGATCTACATCAGGCAACCTATGGGTCAACTATTTATGATAACACAGACTCGCAAAGCCTCACCTCATGTTACAGGGGGCTATATCAGGCAACATATGAGTCAAATGGGTATGATTGCACAGACAGGCAGAGCCTCCCCTTATGTTACGGGGGCTACATGAGACAGCATATGGGTCAACTAGGTATGATTACACAGACTGGCAAACCCTCACCTCAGGTTACAGGGGTTTACATCAGGCAACATAAGTTTCAAATGGGTATGATTACACAGACTGGGAAAGCTGCACATGATGTTACAGGGGGCTACATCAGGCAACATATGAGTCAAATGGGTCTGATTGCACAGACCGGCAGAGCCTCACATCATGTTACAGGGGGCTACATGAGACAGCATATGGTTCAAATAAGTATGATTACACAGACTCGCAAAGCCGCACATCATGTTACATGGGTTTACATCAGGCAACATATGATTCAAATGGGTATGATTACACAGAATGGGAAATCCTCACATCATGTTACAGGGGGCTACATCAGGCAACACATGAGTCAAATAGGTATGATAACACAGACTGCCAAAGCCTCACCTCATATTACAGGAGTTTACATCAGGCAGCAAATGAGTCAAATGGGTATGATTGCACAGACAGGCAGAGCCTCCCCTCATGTTACAGGGGGCTACATCAGGCAGCATGTGGGTCAAATAGATATGATTACAAAGACTGGCAAAGCCTCACTTCATTTTAATGGGTGCTACATAGGCCAACATATGATTCAAATGGGTATGATTACACAGACTAGCCAAGCCACACATCATGTTACAGGGGTTTACATCAGGCAACATATGAATCAAATGGGTATGATTGCACAGACAGGCAGAGCCTCCCCTTATGTTACAGGGGGCTACATGAGACAGCATATGGGTCAATTAGATATGATTACACAGACTGGCAAAGCCTCACCTCATGTAACAGGGGTATACATCAGGCAACATATGATTCAATGGGTATGATTACACAGACTTGGAAAGCCTCACATCATGTTACAGGGGGCTACATCAGGCAACTTATGAGTTAAATAGGTAAGATAACTCAGACTGCCAAAGCCTCATCTCATGATACAGGGGTTTACATCAGGCAACATATGAGTCAAATGGGTATGATTGCACAGACAGGCAGAGACTTCCCTCATGTTACAGGGGGCTACATGAGACAGCATATGGGTCACCTAGATATGATTACACAGACTGGCAAAGCCTCACCTCAGGTTACAGGGGTTTACATCAGGCAACATATGATTCAAATGGGTATGATTGCACAGAAAGGCAGAGCCTCCCCTCATGTTACAGTACAGGGGGCTACATCAGGCAGCATATGGGTCAACTAGGTATGATTACACAGACTGGCAAAGACTCACCTAGGGTTACAGGGGTTTACATCAGGCAACATAAGATTCAAATGGGTATGATTACACAGACTGGGAAAGCCGCACATGATGTTACAGGGGGCTACATCAGGCAACATATGAGTCAAATAGGTATGATAACACAGACTGCCAAAGCCTCACCTCATGTTACAGGGGTTTACATCAGGCAACATATGAGTCAAATGGGTATGATTGCACAGACAGGCAGAGCCTCCCGTCATGTTACAGGGGGCTACATGAGACAGCATATGGGTCAACTAGATATGATTACACAGACTGGCTTAGCCTCACCTCATGTTACAGGGGGCTACATCAGGCAACATATGAGTCAAATGGGTATGATTGCACAGACAGGCAGAGCCTCCCCTTATGTTACAGGGGGCTACATGAGACAGCATATGGGTCAACTAGGTATGATTACACAGACTGGCAAAGCCTCACCTCAGGTTACAGGGGTTTACATCAGGCAACATAAGATTCAAATAGTTATGATTACACAGACTGGGAAAGCCGCACATGATGTTACAGGGGGCTACATCAGGCAACATATGAGTCAAATAGGTATGATAACACAGACTGCCAAAGCCTCACCTCATGTTACAGGGGTTTACATCAGGCAGCATATGAGTCAAATGGGTATGATTGCACAGACAGTCAGAGCCTCCCGTCATGTTACAAGGGGCTGCATGAGACAGTATATGGGTCAAATAGTTATGATTACACAGACTGGCAAAACCGCACATCATGTTACAGGGGTTTACATCAGGCAACATATGATTCAAATGAGTATGATTACACAGACTGGGAAATCCTCACATCATGTTACAGGGGGCTACAACAGGCAACATATGAGTCAAATAGGTAAGATAACTCAGACTGCCAAAGCCTCATCTAATGTTACAGGGGTTTACATCAGGCAACATATGAGTCAAATGGGTATGATTGCATTAACAGGCAGAGACTCCCCTCATGTTACAGGGGGCTACATCAGACAGCATATGGGTCAGATAGGTATGATTACACAGACTGGCAAAGCCTCACCTCATGTTACAGGGCGCTACATCAGGCAACACATGTTTCAAATAGATACGAAAACACAGAATTGAAAAGCCTCACCTCATGTTACAGAGGGCTACATCAGGAAACATATGAGTTAAGTAGGTATGATTACACAGACTGGCAAAACCTCGCCTAATGTTACAGGGCGTTACAACAAGCAACATATGAGTCAAATGGGTATGATTACACAGAATGGCAAAGCCTCACCTCATTTTACAAGGGGCTACATCAGGCAGCATATGGGTCAAATAGGTATGATTACACAGTCTGGCAAAGCCTCACTTCATTTTACTGGGGGCTACATCAGGCAACATGTCAGAAAAATGGGTATATGTACACAGGCTGGCAAAGCCTCACCTTATGTTTGAGTGGACAACATCAACCAACATATGACTCAAATAGGTATGATAACACACACTAGCCAAGCCTCACATCATGCTACAGGGGCTACATCAGACAGCATATGGGTCAAATAGGTATGTTTAGGCAGACTGACAAACCCTCTCTACATGTTACAGGGGGCTACATCAGGCAGCATATGGGTCAAATAGGTATGATTACAAAGACTGGCCAAGCCTCATATCATGTTACAGGGGTCTATATCAGACAGCATATGGGTCAAATAGGAATGATTACAAAGACTGTCAAAGCCTCACCCCATGTCGCGGGGGCTACATCAGGCAACACATGAGTCAAATAGGTATTATTATACAGACTGGCAACACTTTACCTCATGTTATAGGGGGCTACATCACACAGCATATGAGTTAAATAGGTAGGATTTCACAGATTGCCAAAGTATCACCTCATGTTACAGGGGGCTACATCAGGCAGCATATGGGTCAAATAGGTATGATTGCACAGACTGACAAATCCTCACCACATGTTACATAGGGCTACATCAGGCAACATATGGGTCAAATAGGTATGATTACACAGACTTGCAATGCCTCACCTCATGTTACAGGGGGATACTTCAGGCAGCATATGTGTCAACTAGGTATGATTACACAGACTGGCAAAGCCTCACCTCATGTTACAGGGGTTTACATCATGCAACATAGGAGTCAAATGGGAATGATTACACAGACTGGCAAAGCCTCACCTCAGGTTACAGGGGGCTACATCAGACAGTGTATGGGTCAAATAGGTATGATTGCACAGACTTACAAAGCCTCACCACATGTTACAGGGGGCTACATAAGGCAACACATGAGTCAAATAGATATGATTACCCAGGCTGCCAAAGCCTCAACTCATGTTACAGGGGGCTACATCAGGCAACATATGGGTCAACTAGGTGTGATTACACAGACTGGCAAAGCCACACCTCAAGTTACAGGGGGTTATATCAGGAAACATATGGTTCAACTAGGTATGATTACACAGACTAGCAACGCCTCCCCTCATATTACAGGGGTTTACATCTGGCAACATATGAGTCAAATAGGTATGTTTAGACATATAGGCAAACCCTCACTTCATGTTTAAGGGGGCTACATCAGGCAACCTATGGGTCAACTAGTTATGATTACACAGACTGGCAAAGCTTCACCTCATGTCACGGGGGCTACATCAGGCAGCATATGGGTCAAATAGGTATGTTTACACAGACTGCTAAAACCTCACTTCATGTTACAGGGTTCTACATCAGGCAACCTATAGGTCAACTAGGAATGATTACACAGACTGGCAAAGCCGCACATCATGTTACAGGGGGCTAAATCAGACAGCATATGGGTAAAATGGGTATGATTAGACTAACTGGCAAATCCTCACTTCATGTTACAGGTGGCTACATCAGGCAACATATGGGTCAACTAGGTATGATAACACAGACTGGCAAAGCCACACCTCAAGTTACAGGGGCTATATCAGGCAACATATGGGTCAACTAGGTATGATTACAAAGACTAGCAACGCCTCCCCTCATGTTACAGGGGTTTACATCTGGCAACATATGAGTCAAATAGGTATGTTTAGACATATAGGCAAACCCTCACTACATGTTAAAGGGGGCTACATCAGGCAACCTATGGGTCAACTAGTAATGATTACACAGACTGGCAAAGCCTCACCTCATGTCACAGGGGGCTACATCAGGCAGCATATGGGTCAAATAGGTATGTTTACACAGACTGGTAAAGCCTCACATCATGTTACACTGGTTTACATCAGGCAACATATGATTCAAATGGGTATGATTACACAGATTGGGAAAGCCTCACATCATGTTACAGAGGGCTAAATCAGACAGCATATGGGTAAAATGGGTATGATTGCACAGACAGGCAGAGCCTCCCGTCATGTTACAGGGGGCTACATGAGACAGCATATGGGTCAACTAGGTATGTTTACACAGACTGCCAAAGCCTCACCTCATGTTACAGGGGTTTACATCAGGCAACATATGAGTCAAATGGGTATGATTGCCCAGACAGGCAGAACCTCCCCTCATGTTACAGGGGGCTACATCAGGCAGCATATGGGTCAAATAGATATGTTTACACAGACTGCCAAAGCCTCACCACATGTTATAGGGGTTCACGTCAGGCAACATATGAGTCAAATGGGTATGATTGCACAGAAAGGCGGAGCCTCACCTCATGTTACAGGGGGCTACATCAGGCAGCATATGGGTCAACTAGGTATGATTACACAGACAGGCAGAGCCTCCCCTTATGTTACAGGGGGCTACATGAGACAGCATATGGGTCACCTAGGTATGATTACACAGACTGGCAAAGCCTCACCTCAGGTTACAGGGGTTTACATCAGGCAACATATGATTCAAATGGGTATGATTACAGAGACTGGGAAAGCCACAAATGATGTTACAGGGGGCTACATCAGGCAACATATGAGTCAAATAGGTATGATAACACAGACTGCCAAAGCCTCACCTCATGTTACAGGGGTTTACATCAGGCAACATATGAGTCAAATGGGTATGATTGCACAGACAGGCAGAGCCTCCCGTCAAGTTACAGGGGGCTATATTAAACAGCATATGGGGCAACTAGGTATGATTACACAGACTGGCAAAGCCTCACATCATGTTACAGGGGTTTACATCAGGCAACATATGATTCAAAAGGGTATGATTTCACAGACTGGGAAAGCCGCAAATGATGTTACAGGGGGCTACATTAGGCAGCATATGGGTCAAATAGATATGTTTACACAGACTGCCAAAGCCTCACCACATGTTATAGGGGTTCACGTCAGGCAACATATGAGTCAAATGGGTATGATTGCACAGAAAGGCAGAGCCTCCCCTCATGTTACAGGGGGCTACATCAGGCAGCATATTGGTCAAATATATATGTTTAAACAGACTGCCAAAGCCTCACCACATGTTACAGGGGTTCAGTTCAGGCAACATATGAGTAAAATAGGTATGATAACACAGACTGCCAAAGCCTCACCTCATGTTACAGGGGTTTACATCAGGCAACCTATGAGTCAAATGGGTATGATTGCACAGAAAGACAGAACTTCCCCTCATGTTACAGGGGGCTACATCAGGCAGCGTATGGGTCAAATAGATATGTTTACACAGACTGCCAAAGCCTCACCACATGTTATAGGGGTTCACGTCAGGCAACATATGAGTCAAATGGGTATGATTGCACAGAAAGGCGGAGCCTCACCTCATGTTACAGGGGGCTACATCAGGCAGCATATGGGTCAACTAGGTATGATTACACAGACAGGCAGAGCCTCCCCTTATGTTACAGGGGGCTACATGAGACAGCATATGGGTCACCTAGGTATGATTACACAGACTGGCAAAGCCTCACCTCAGGTTACAGGGGTTTACATCAGGCAACATATGATTCAAATGGGTATGATTACAGAGACTGGGAAAGCCACAAATGATGTTAAAGGGGGCTACATCAGGCAACATATGAGTCAAATAGGTATGATAACACAGACTGCCAAAGCCTCACCTCATGTTACAGGGGTTTACATCAGGCAACATATGAGTCAAATGGGTATGATTGCACAGACAGGCAGAGCCTCCCGTCAAGTTACAGGGGGCTATATTAAACAGCATATGGGGCAACTAGGTATGATTACACAGACTGGCAAAGCCTCACATCATGTTACAGGGGTTTACATCAGGCAACATATGATTCAAAAGGGTATGATTTCACAGACTGGGAAAGCCGCAAATGATGTTACAGGGGGCTACATTAGGCAGCATATGGGTCAAATAGATATGTTTACACAGACTGCCAAAGCCTCACCACATGTTATAGGGGTTCACGTCAGGCAACATATGAGTCAAATGGGTATGATTGCACAGAAAGGCAGAGCCTCCCCTCATGTTACAGGGGGCTACATCAGGCAGCATATTGGTCAAATATATATGTTTAAACAGACTGCCAAAGCCTCACCACATGTTACAGGGGTTCAGTTCAGGCAACATATGAGTAAAATAGGTATGATAACACAGACTGCCAAAGCCTCACCTCATGTTACAGGGGTTTACATCAGGCAACCTATGAGTCAAATGGGTATGATTGCACAGAAAGACAGAACTTCCCCTCATGTTACAGGGGGCTACATCAGGCAGCGTATGGGTCAAATAGATATGTTTACACAGACTGCCAAAGCCTCACCACGTGTTATAGGGGTTCACGTCAGGCAACATATGAGTCAAATGGGTATGATTGCACAGAAAGGCAGAGCCTCCCCTCATGTTACAGGGGGATACATCAGGCAGCATATTGGTCAAATATATATGTTTAAAAAGACTGCCAAAGCCTCACCACATGTTACAGGGGTTCACGTCAGGCAACATATGAGGCAAATAGGTATGTTTAGAAAATTAGGCAAACCCTCACTTCATGTTACAGAGAGCTACATCAGGCAACTTATGGGTCAACTAGGTATGATTACACAGACTGGCAAAGCCTCACCTCAGGTTACAGGGGGCTACATCAGGCAACATAAGATTCAAATGGGTATGATTACACTGACTGAGAAAGCCGCACATGATGTTACAGGGGGCTACATCAGGCAACATATGAGTCAAATAGGTATGATAACACAGACTGCCAAAGCCTCACCTCATGTTACAGGGGTTTACATCAGGCAACATATGAGTCAAATGGGTATGATTGCACAGACAGGCAGAGCCTCCCGTCATGTTACAGGGGGCTACATGAGACAGCATATGGGTCAAATAGGTATTATTACACAGACTAGCAAAGCCGCACATCATGTTACAGGGGTTTACATCAGGCAACATATGATTCAAATGGGTATGATTACACAGAATGGGAAATCCTAACATCATGTTACAGGGGGCTACATCAGGCAACATATGAGTCAAATAGGTATGATAACACAGACTGCCAAAGCCTCACCTCATATTACAGGAGTTTACATAAGGCAACAAATGAGTCAAATGGGTATGATTGCACAGACAGGCAGATCCTCCCCTCATGTTACAGGGGGCTACATCAGGCAGCATGTGGGTCAAATAGGTATGATTACAAAGACTGGAAAAGCCTCACTTCATTTTAATGGGTGCTACATAGGGCAACATATGATTCAAATGGGTATGATTACACAGACTAGCCAAGCCACACATCATGTTACAGGGGTTTACATCAGGCAACATATGAGTCAAATGGGTATGATTGCATTAACAGGCAGAGACTCCCCTCATGTTACAGGGGGCTACATCAGACAGCATATGGGTCAGATAGGTATGATTACACAGACTGGCAAAGCCTCGCCTCATGTTACAGGGCGCTACATCAGGCAACACATGTTTCAAATAGGTACGAAAACACAGAATTGAAAAGCCTCACCTCATGTTACAGAGGGCTACATCAGGAAACATATGAGTTAAGTAGGTATGATTACACAGACTGGCAAAACCTCGCCTTATGTTACAGGGCGTTACAACAAGCAACATATGAGTCAAATGGGTATGATTACACAGAATGGCAAAGCCTCACCTGATTTTACAGGGAGCTACATCAGGCAACAAATGGGTCAACTAGGTATGATTAGACAGACTGGTAAAGCCTCACCTCGAGTTACAGGGGGCTACATCAGGCAGCATATGGGTCACATAGGTATGATTACAACGACTGGCAAAGCCTCACCTCATTTTACAAGGGGCTACATCAGGCAGCATATGGGTCAAATAGGTATGATTACACAGTCTGGCAAAGCCTCACTTCATTTTACTGGGGGCTACCTCAGGCAACATGTCAGAAAAATGGGTATATGTACACAGGCTGGCAAAGCCTCACCTTATGTTTCAGGGGACAACATCAACCAACATATGACTCAAATAGGTATGATAACACACACTAGCCAAGCCTCACATCATGCTACAGGGGCTACATCAGACAGCATATGGGTTAAATAGGTATGTTTAGGCAGACTGGCAAACCCTCTCTACATGTTACAGGGGGCTACATCAGGCAGCATATGGGTCAAATAGGTATGATTACAAAGACTGACAAAGCCTCACTTCATTTTACGGGGAGCTACATAGGGCAACATATGAGTCAAATGGGTATTTGTACACATACTGGTAAAGACTCACCATATGTTACAGGGGGCAACATCAGACAACATATGAGTCAAATAGGTAAGATTACACAGACTGGCCAAGCCTCATATCATGTTACAGGGGTCTATATCAGACAGCATATGGGTCAAATAGGAATGATTACAAAGATTGGCAAAGCCTCACCCCATGTTGCGGGGGCTACATCAGGCAACACATGAGTCAAATAGGTATTATTATAAAGACTGGCAACACTTTACCTCATGTTATAAGGGGGCTACATCACACAACATATGAGTTAAATAGGTAGGATTTCACAGATTGCCAAAGTATCACCTCATGTTACAGGGGGCTACATCAGGCAGCATATGGTTTAAATAGGTATGATTGCAGAGACTGACAAATCCTCACCACATGTTACATAGGGCTACATCAGGCAACATATGGGTCAAATAGGTATGATTACACAGACTTGCAAAGCCTCACCTCATGTTACAGGGGGATACTTCAGGCAGCATATGGGTCAAATAGTTATGATTACACAGACTGGCAAAACCACACATCATGTTACAGGGGTTTACATCAGGCAACATATGATTCAAATAGGTATGATTACAAAGACTAGGAAAGCCTCACATCATGTTACAGGGAGCTACATCAGGCAACATATGAGTCATATGGGTATGATTGCACAGACAGGCATAGCCTCCCCTTATGTTACAGGGGGCTACATGAGACAGCATATGGGTCAACTAGGTATGATTACAAATACTGGAAAAGCCTCAGATCATGTTACAGGGGTTTACATCAGGCAACATATGATTCAAAAAGGTATGATTACACAGACTGGGAAAGCCTCTCATCATGTTACAGGGGGCTACATCAGGCAACGTATGAGTCAAACAGGTATGATAACACAGACTGCCAAGCATCCCCGCATGTTACAAGGGTTTACATCAGGCAACATATGAGTCAAATGGGTATGACTGCACAGACAGGCAGAGCCTCCCCTCATGTTACAGGGGGCTACATCAGGCAGCATATGGGTCAAATAGATATGTTTACACAGACTGCCAAAGCCTCACCACATGTTACAGGGGTTCACGTCAGGCAACATATGAGTCAAATGGGTATGATTACACAGACTGGCAAAGCCTCACCTCATGTTACATGTGGCTACATCAGGCAGCATATGGGTCAACTAGGTATGTTTACACAAACTAGCAAAGCCTCCCCTCATGTTACAGGGGTTCAAATCAGGCAACATATGAGGCAAATAGGTATGTTTAGACAGCTAGGCAAACCCTCACTTCATGTTACAGGGAGCTACATCAGGCAACCTATGGGTCAACTAGTCGGACTGGCAAAGCCTCACCTCATGTTACAGGGGGCTATATCAGACAACATATGAGTCAAATAGGTATGATTGCACAGACAGGCATAGCCTCCCCTTATGTTACAGGGGGCTACATGAGACAGCATATGGGTCACCTAGGTATGATTACACAGACTGGCAAAGCCTCACCTCAGGTTACAGGGGTTTACATCAGGCAACATATGATTCAAATGTGTATGATTCCAGAGACTAGGAAAGCCGCAAATGATGTTACAGGGGGCTACATCAAGCAACATATGAGTCAAATAGGTATGATAACACAGACTGCCAAAGCCTCACCTCATGTTACAGGGGTTTACATCAGGCAACATATGAGTCAAATGGGTATGATTGCACAGACAGGCAGAGCCTCCCGTCATGTTACAGGGGGCTACATGAGACAGCATATGGGTCAACTAGGTATGATTAAACAGACTGGCAAAGCCTCACATCATGTTACAGGGTTTTACATCAGGCAACATATGATTCAAATGGGTATGATTACAAAGACTGGGAAAGCCTCACATCATGTTACAGGGGGATACATCAGGCAACATATGAGTCAAATAGGTATGATAACACAGACTGCCAACGCCTCACCTCATGTTACAGGGGTTTACATAAGGCAACATATGAGTCAAATGGGTATGATTGCACAGACAGGCAGAACCTCCCCTCATGTTACAGGGGGCTACATCAGGCAGCATATGGGTGAAATAAATATGTTTACACAGACTGCCAAAGCCTCACCACGTGTTATATGGGTTCACGTCAGGCAACATATGAGTCAACTAGGTATGATTACACAGACTAGCAAATACTGTCCTCATGTTACAGGGGTTGACATCAGGCAACATATGAGGCAAATAGGTCTGTTTAGACAATTAGGCAAACCCTCACTTCATGTTACAGAGATCTACATCAGGCAACCTATGGGTCAACTATTTATGATAACACAGACTCGCAAAGCCTCACCTCATGTTACAGGGGGCTATATCAGGCAACATATGAGTCAAATGGGTATGATTGCACAGACAGGCAGAGCCTCCCCTTATGTTACGGGGGCTACATGAGACAGCATATGGGTCAACTAGGTATGATTACACAGACTGGCAAAGCCTCACCTCAGGTTACAGGGGTTTACATCAGGCAACATAAGTTTCAAATGGGTATGATTACACAGAAAGGGAAAGCTGCACATGATGTTACAGGGGGCTACATCAGGCAACATATGAGTCAAATGGGTCTGATTGCACAGACCGGCAGAGCCTCACATCATGTTACAGGGGGCTACATGAGACAGCATATGGTTCAAATAAGTATGATTACACAGACTCGCAAAGCCGCACATCATGTTACATGGGTTTACATCAGGCAACATATGATTCAAATGGGTATGATTACACAGAATGGGAAATCCTCACATCATGTTACAGGGGGCTACATCAGGCAACACATGAGTCAAATAGGTATGATAACACAGACTGCCAAAGCCTCACCTCATATTACAGGAGTTTACATCAGGCAGCAAATGAGTCAAATGGGTATGATTGCACAGACAGGCAGAGCCTCCCCTCATGTTACAGGGGGCTACATCAGGCAGCATGTGGGTCAAATAGATATGATTACAAAGACTGGCAAAGCCTCACTTCATTTTAATGGGTGCTACATAGGCCAACATATGATTCAAATGGGTATGATTACACAGACTAGCCAAGCCACACATCATGTTACAGGGGTTTACATCAGGCAACATATGAATCAAATGGGTATGATTGCACAGACAGGCAGAGCCTCCCCTTATGTTACAGGGGGCTACATGAGACAGCATATGGGTCAATTAGATATGATTACACAGACTGGCAAAGCCTCACCTCATGTAACAGGGGTTTACATCAGGCAACATATGATTCAATGGGTATGATTACACAGACTTGGAAAGCCTCACATCATGTTACAGGGGGCTACATCAGGCAACTTATGAGTTAAATAGGTAAGATAACTCAGACTGCCAAAGCCTCATCTCATGTTACAGGGGTTTACATCAGGCAACATATGAGTCAAATGGGTATGATTGCACAGACAGGCAGAGACTTCCCTCATGTTACAGGGGGCTACATGAGACAGCATATGGGTCACCTAGATATGATTACACAGACTGGCAAAGCCTCACCTCAGGTTACAGGGGTTTACATCAGGCAACATATGATTCAAATGGGTATGATTGCACAGAAAGGCAGAGCCTCCCCTCATGTTACAGTACAGGGGGCTACATCAGGCAGCATATGGGTCAACTAGGTATGATTACACAGACTGGCAAAGACTCACCTAGGGTTACAGGGGTTTACATCAGGCAACATAAGATTCAAATGGGTATGATTACACAGACTGGGAAAGCCGCACATGATGTTACAGGGGGCTACATCAGGCAACATATGAGTCAAATAGGTATGATAACACAGACTGCCAAAGCCTCACCTCATGTTACAGGGGTTTACATCAGGCAACATATGAGTCAAATGGGTATGATTGCACAGACAGGCAGAGCCTCCCGTCATGTTACAGGAGGCTACATGTGACAGCATATGGGTCACCTAGATATGATTACACAGACTGGCTTAGCCTCACCTCATGTTACAGGGGGCTACATCAGGCAACATATGAGTCAAATGGGTATGATTGCACAGACAGGCAGAGCCTCCCCTTATGTTACAGGGGGCTACATGAGACAGCATATGGGTCAACTAGGTATGATTACACAGACTGGCAAAGCCTCACCTCAGGTTACAGGGGTTTACATCAGGCAACATAAGATTCAAATAGTTATGATTACACAGACTGGGAAAGCCGCACATGATGTTACAGGGGGCTACATCAGGCAACATATGAGTCAAATAGGTATGATAACACAGACTGCCAAAGCCTCACCTCATGTTACAGGGGTTTACATCAGGCAGCATATGAGTCAAATGGGTATGATTGCACAGACAGGCAGAGCCTCCCGTCATGTTACAAGGGGCTACATGAGACAGTATATGGGTCAAATAGTTATGATTACACAGACTGGCAAAACCGCACATCATGTTACAGGGGTTTACATCAGGCAACATATGATTCAAATGAGTATGATTACACAGACTGGGAAATCCTCACATCATGTTACAGGGGGCTACAACAGGCAACATATGAGTCAAATAGGTAAGATAACTCAGACTGCCAAAGCCTCATCTAATGTTACAGGGGTTTACATCAGGCAACATATGAGTCAAATGGGTATGATTGCATTAACAGGCAGAGACTCCCCTCATGTTACAGGGGGCTACATCAGACAGCATATGGGTCAGATAGGTATGATTACACAGACTGGCAAAGCCTCACCTCATGTTACAGGGCGCTACATCAGGCAACACATGTTTCAAATAGATACGAAAACACAGAATTGAAAAGCCTCACCTCATGTTACAGAGGGCTACATCAGGAAACATATGAGTTAAGTAGGTATGATTACACAGACTGGCAAAACCTCGCCTAATGTTACAGGGCGTTACAACAAGCAACATATGAGTCAAATGGGTATGATTACACAGAATGGCAAAGCCTCACCTGATTTTACAGGGAGCTACATCAGGCAACAAATGGGTCAACTAGGTATGATTAGATAGACTGGTAAAGCCGCACCTCAAGTTACAGGGGGCTACATCAGGCAGCATATGGGTCACATAGGTATGATTACAACGACTGGCAAAGCCTCACCTCATTTTACAAGGGGCTACATCAGGCAGCATATGGGTCAAATAGGTATGATTACACAGTCTGGCAAAGCCTCACTTCATTTTACTGGGGGCTACATCAGGCAACATGTCAGAAAAATGGGTATATGTACACAGGCTGGCAAAGCCTCACCTTATGTTTCAGTGGACAACATCAACCAACATATGACTCAAATAGGTATGATAATACACACTAGCCAAGCCTCACATCATGCTACAGGGGCTACATCAGACAGCATATGGGTCAAATAGGTATGTTTAGGCAGACTGACAAACCCTCTCTACATGTTACAGGGGGCTACATCAGGCAGCATATGGGTCAAATAGGTATGATTACAAAGACTGGCAAAGCCTCACTTCATTTTACGGGGAGCTACATAGGGCAACATATGAGTCAAATGGGTATTTGTACACATACTGGTAAAGACTCACCATATGTTACAGGGGGCAACATCAGACAACATATGAGTCAAATAGGTAAGATTACACAGACTGGCCAAGCCTCATATCATGTTACAGGGGTCTATATCAGACAGCATATGGGTCAAATAGGAATGATTACAAAGACTGTCAAAGCCTCACCCCATGTTGCGGGGGCTACATCAGGCAACACATGAGTCAAATAGGTATTATTATACAGACTGGCAACACTTTACCTCATGTTATAGGGGGCTACATCACACAGCATATGAGTTAAATAGGTAGGATTTCACAGATTGCCAAATTATCACCTCATGTTACAGGGGGCTACATCAGGCAGCATATGGGTCAAATAGGTATGATTGCACAGACTGACAAATCCTCACCACATGTTACATAGGGCTACATCAGGCAACATATGGGTCAAATAGGTATGATTACACAGACTTGCAATGCCTCACCTCATGTTACAGGGGTTTACATCAGGCAACATATGAGTCAAATGGGTATGATAACACAGACTGCCAAAGCCTCACCTCATGTTACAGGGGTTTACATCAGGCAACATATGAGTCAAATGGGTATGATTGCACAGACAGGCAGAGCCTCCCGTCATGTTACAGGGGGCTACATGAGACAGCATATGGGTCAAATAGGTATTATTACACAGACTAGCAAAGCCGCACATCATGTTACAGGGGTTTACATCAGGCAACATATGATTCAAATGGGTATGATTACACAGAATGGGAAATCCTAACATCATGTTACAGGGGGCTACATCAGGCAACATATGAGTCAAATAGGTATGATAACACAGACTGCCAAAGCCTCACCTCATATTACAGGAGTTTACATAAGGCAACAAATGAGTCAAATGGGTATGATTGCACAGACAGGCAGATCCTCCCCTCATGTTACAGGGGGCTACATCAGGCAGCATGTGGGTCAAATAGGTATGATTACAAAGATTGGAAAAGCCTCACTTCATTTTAATGGGTGCTACATAGGGCAACATATGATTCAAATGGGTATGATTACACAGACTAGCCAAGCCACACATCATGTTACAGGGGTTTACATCAGGCAACATATGAATCAAATGGGTATGATTGCACAGACAGGCAGAGCCTTCCCTTATGTTACAGGGGGCTACATGAGACAGCATATGGGTCAACTAGGTATGATTACACAGACTGGCAAAGCCTCACCTCATGTAACAGGGGTTTACATCAGGCAACATATGATTCAATGGGTATGATTACACAGACTTGGAAAGCCTCACATCATGTTACAGGGGGCTACATCAGGCAACATATGAGTTAAATAGGTAAGATAACTCAGACTGCCAAAGCCTCATCTCATGTTACAGGGGTTTACATCAGGCAACATATGAGTCAAATGGGTATGATTGCACAGACAAGCAGAGATTTCCCTCATGTTACAGGGAGCAACATCAGGCAACCTATGGGTCAACTAGTCAGACTGGCAAAGCCTCACCTCATGTTACAGGGGGCTACATCAGACAACATATGAGTCAAATGGGTATGATTGCACAGACAGGCAGAGCCTCCCCTTATGTTTCAGGGGGCTACATGAGACAGCATATGGGTCACCTAGGTATGATTACACAGACTGGCAAAGCCTCACCTCAGGTTACAGGGGTTTACATCAGGCAACATATGATTCAAATGGGTATGATTACAGAGACTGGGAAAGCCGGAAATGATGTTACAGGGGGCTACATCAGGCAACATATGAGTCAAATAGGTATGATAACACAGACTGCCAAAGCCTCACCTCATGTTACAGGGGTTTACATCAGGCAACATATGAGTCAAATGGGTATGATTGCACAGACAGGCAGAGCCTCCCGTCAAGTTACAGGGGGGTACATGAGACAGCACATGGGTCAACTAGGTATGATAACACTGACTGGCAAAGCCTCACCTCATGTTACAGGGGGCTACATCAGGCAACATATGAGTCAAATGGGTATGATTGCATAGACAGGCAGAGCCTCCCCTTATGTTACAAGGGGCTACATGAGACAGCATATGGGTCAACTAGGTATGATTACACAGACTGGCAAAGCCTCACCTCAGGTTACAGGGGTTTATATCAGGCAACATAAGATTCAAATGGGTATGATTACACAGACTGGGAAAGCCGCACATGATGTTACAGGGGGCTACATCAGGCAACATATGAGTCAAATAGGTATGATAACACAGACTGCCAAAGCCTCACCTCATGTTACAGGGGTTTACATCAGGCAACATATGAGTCAAATGGGTATGATTGCACAGACAGGCAGAGCCTCCCGTCATGTTACAGGTGGCTACATGAGACAGCATATGGGTCAAATAGTTATGATTACACAGACTGGCAAAGCCTTACATCATGTTACAGGGGTTTACATCAGGCAACATATGATTCAAATGAGTATGATTACACAGACTGGGAAATCCTCACATCATGTTACAGGGGGCTTCATCAGGCAACATATGAGTTAAATAGGTAAGATAACTCAGACTGCCAAAGCCTCATCTAATGTTACAGGGGTTTACATCAGGCAACATATGAGTCAAATGGGTATGATTGCATTAACAGGCAGAGACTCCCCTCATGTTACAGGGGGCTGCATCAGACAGCATATGGGTCAGATAGGTATGATTACACAGACTGGCAAAGCCTCACCTCATGTTACAGGGCGCTACATCAGGCAACACATGTTTCAAATAGGTACGAAAACACCGAATTGAAAAGCCTCACCTCAGGTTACAGAGGGCTACATCAGGAAACATATGAGTTAAGTAGGTATGATTACACAGACTGGCAAAACCTCGCCTTATGTTGCAGGGCGTTACAACAAGCAACATATGAGTCAAATGGGTATGATTGCATAAACAGGCAGAGCCTCCCGTCATGTTACAGGGGGCTACATCAGGCAGCATATGGGTCAAATAGGTATGATTGCACAGACTGACAAATCCTCACCACATGTTACATAGGGCTACATCAGGCAACATATGGGTCAAATAGGTATGATTACACAGACTTGCAATGCCTCACCTCATGTTACAGGGGTTTACATCAGGCAACATATGAGTCAAATGGGTATGATAACACAGACTGCCAAAGCCTCACCTCATGTTACAGGGGTTTACATCAGGCAACATATGAGTCAAATGGGTATGATTGCACAGACAGGCAGAGCCTCCCGTCATGTTACAGGGGGCTACATGAGACAGCATATGGGTCAAATAGGTATTATTACACAGACTAGCAAAGCCGCACATCATGTTACAGGGGTTTACATCAGGCAACATATGATTCAAATGGGTATGATTACACAGAATGGGAAATCCTAACATCATGTTACAGGGGGCTACATCAGGCAACATATGAGTCAAATAGGTATGATAACACAGACTGCCAAAGCCTCACCTCATATTACAGGAGTTTACATAAGGCAACAAATGAGTCAAATGGCTATGATTGCACAGACAGGCAGATCCTCCCCTCATGTTACAGGGGGCTACATCAGGCAGCATGTGGGTCAAATAGGTATGATTACAAAGATTGGAAAAGCCTCACTTCATTTTAATGGGTGCTACATAGGGCAACATATGATTCAAATGGGTATGATTACACAGACTAGCCAAGCCACACATCATGTTACAGGGGTTTACATCAGGCAACATATGAATCAAATGGGTATGATTGCACAGACAGGCAGAGCCTTCCCTTATGTTACAGGGGGCTACATGAGACAGCATATGGGTCAACTAGGTATGATTACACAGACTGGCAAAGCCTCACCTCATGTAACAGGGGTTTACATCAGGCAACATATGATTCAATGGGTATGATTACACAGACTTGGAAAGCCTCACATCATGTTACAGGGGGCTACATCAGGCAACATATGAGTTAAATAGGTAAGATAACTCAGACTGTCAAAGCCTCATCTCATGTTACAGGGGTTTACATCAGGCAACATATGAGTCAAATGGGTATGATTGCACAGACAAGCAGAGATTTCCCTCATGTTACAGGGAGCAACATCAGGCAACCTATGGGTCAACTAGTCAGACTGGCAAAGCCTCACCTCATGTTACAGGGGGCTACATCAGACAACATATGAGTCAAATGGGTATGATTGCACAGACAGGCAGAGCCTCCCCTTATGTTTCAGGGGGCTACATGAGACAGCATATGGGTCACCTAGGTATGATTACACAGACTGGCAAAGCCTCACCTCAGGTTACAGGGGTTTACATCAGGCAACATATGATTCAAATGGGTATGATTACAGAGACTGGGAAAGCCGGAAATGATGTTACAGGGGGCTACATCAGGCAACATATGAGTCAAATAGGTATGATAACACAGACTGCCAAAGCCTCACCTCATGTTACAGGGGTTTACATCAGGCAACATATGAGTCAAATGGGTATGATTGCACAGACAGGCAGAGCCTCCCGTCAAGTTACAGGGGGGTACATGAGACAGCACATGGGTCAACTAGGTATGATAACACTGACTGGCAAAGCCTCACCTCATGTTACAGGGGGCTACATCAGGCAACATATGAGTCAAATGGGTATGATTGCATAGACAGGCAGAGCCTCCCCTTATGTTACAAGGGGCTACATGAGACAGCATATGGGTCAACTAGGTATGATTACACAGACTGGCAAAGCCTCACCTCAGGTTACAGGGGTTTATATCAGGCAACATAAGATTCAAATGGGTATGATTACACAGACTGGGAAAGCCGCACATGATGTTACAGGGGGCTACATCAGGCAACATATGAGTCAAATAGGTATGATAACACAGACTGCCAAAGCCTCACCTCATGTTACAGGGGTTTACATCAGGCAACATATGAGTCAAATGGGTATGATTGCACAGACAGGCAGAGCCTCCCGTCATGTTACAGGTGGCTACATGAGACAGCATATGGGTCAAATAGTTATGATTACACAGACTGGCAAAGCCTTACATCATGTTACAGGGGTTTACATCAGGCAACATATGATTCAAATGAGTATGATTACACAGACTGGGAAATCCTCACATCATGTTACAGGGGGCTTCATCAGGCAACATATGAGTTAAATAGGTAAGATAACTCAGACTGCCAAAGCCTCATCTAATGTTACAGGGGTTTACATCAGGCAACATATGAGTCAAATGGGTATGATTGCATTAACAGGCAGAGACTCCCCTCATGTTACAGGGGGCTGCATCAGACAGCATATGGGTCAGATAGGTATGATTACACAGACTGGCAAAGCCTCACCTCATGTTACAGGGCGCTACATCAGGCAACACATGTTTCAAATAGGTACGAAAACACCGAATTGAAAAGCCTCACCTCAGGTTACAGAGGGCTACATCAGGAAACATATGAGTTAAGTAGGTATGATTACACAGACTGGCAAAACCTCGCCTTATGTTGCAGGGCGTTACAACAAGCAACATATGAGTCAAATGGGTATGATTGCATAAACAGGCAGAGCCTCCCGTCATGTTACAGGGGGCTACATGAGACAGCATATGGGTCAAATAGTTATGATTACACAGACTCACAAAGCCTTACATCATGTTACAGGGGTTTACATCAGGCAACATTTTATTCAAATGGGAATGATTACACAGACTGGGAAATCCTCACATCATGTTACAGGGGGCTACATCAGGCAACATATGAGTTAAATGGGTAAGATAACTCAGACTGCCAAAGCCTCATCTAATGTTACAGGGGTTTACATCAGACAGCATATGGGTCAGATAGGTATGATTACACAGACTGGCAAAGCCTCACCTCATGTTACAGGGCGCTACATCAAGCAACACATGTTTCAAATAGGTACGAAAACACAGAATTGAAAAGCCTAACCTCATGTTACAGAGGGCTACATCAGGAAACATATGAGTTAAGTAGGTATGATTACACAGACAGGCAAAACCTCGCCTTATGTTACAGGGCGTTACAACAAGCAACATATGAGTCAAATGGGTATGATTACACAGAATGGCAAAGCCTCACCTGATTTTACAGGGAGCTACATCAGGCAACACATGGGTCAACTAGGTATGGTTAGACAGACTGGTAAAGCCTCACCTCAAGTTACAGGGGGCTACATCAGGCAGCATATGGGTCATATAGGTATGATTACAACGACTGGCAAAGCCTCGCCTCATTTTACAAGGGGCTACATCAGGCAGCATATGGGTCAAATAGGTATGATTACACAGTCTGGCAAAGCTTCACTTCATTTTACTGGGGGCTACATCAGGCAACATGTCAGAAAAATGGGTATATGTACACAGGCTGGCAAAGCCTCACCTTATGTTTCAGGGGGCTACATCAACCAACATATGATTCAAATAGGTATGATAACACACACTAGCCAAGCCTCACATCATGCTACAGGGGCTACATCAGACAGCATATGGGTCAAATAGGTATGTTTAGGCAGACTGGCAAACCCTCACTACATGTTACAGGGGGCTACATCAGGCAGCATATGGGTCAAATAGGTATGATTACAAAGACTGGCAAAGCCTCACTTCATTTTACGGGGCGCTACATAGGGCAACCTATGCGTCAAATGGGTATTTGTACACATACTGGGAAAGACTCAACATATGTTACAGGGGGCAACATCAGACAACATATGAGTCAAATAGGTAAGATTACACAGACTGGCCAAGCCTCATATCATGTTACAGGGGTCTATATCAGACAACATATGGGTCAAATAGGAATGATTACAAAGACTGGCAAAGCCTCACCCCATGTTGCGGGGGCTACATCAGGCAACACATGAGTCAAATAGGTATTATTATACAGACTGGCAAAGCTTTACCTCATGTTATAGGGGGCTACATCACACAACATATGAGTTAAATAGGTAGGATTTCACAGGTGGCCAAAGTATCACCTCATGTTACAGGGGGCTACATCAGGCAGCATATGGGTCAAATAGGTATGATTGCACAGACTGACAAATCCTCACCATATGTTACATAGGGCTACATCAGGCAACATATGGGTCAAATAGGTATGATTACAAAGACTTGCAAAGCCTCACCTCATGTTACAGCGGGATACTTCAGGCAGCATATGTGTCAACTAGGTATGATTACACAGACTGGCAAAGCCTCACCTCATGTTACAGGAGTTTACATCAGGCAACATAGGAGTCAAATGGGAATGATTACACAGACTGGCAAAGCCTCACCTCATGTTACAGGGGGCTATATCAGGCAACATATGGGTCAACTAGGTATGATTAAACAGACTAGCAACACCTCCCCTCATGTTACAGGGGTTTACATCTGGCAACATATGAGTCAAATAGGTATGTTTAGACATATAGGCAAACCCTCACTTCATGTTAAAGGGGGCTACATAAGGCAACATATGGGTCAACTAGTTATGATTACACAGACTGGCAAAGCCTCACCTCATGTCACAGGGGCTACATCAGGCAGCATATGGGTCAAATAGATATGTTTACACAGACTGGTAAACCCTCACTTCATGTTACAGGGGTCTACATCAGGCAACCTATAGGTCAACTAGGAATGATTACACAGACCGGCAAAGCCGCACATCATATTACAGGGGGTAACATCAGGCAACATATGAGTCAAATATGTATGTTTAGGCATATAGGCAAACCCTCACTTCATGTTAAAGGGGGCTACATCAGGCAACCTATCGGTTAAAGAGTAATGATTACACAGGCTGGCAAAGCCTCACTTCATGTCACAGGGGATTACATCAGGCAACATGTGAGTCAAATGTGTATGATTACATAGACTGGCAAATCCTCACCTCATGTTACAGGGGGCTAAATCAGACAGCATATGGGTAAAATGGGTATGATTAGACTAACTGGCAAATCCTCACTTCTTGTTACAGGTGGCTACATCAGGCAACATATGGGTCAACTAGGTATGATTACACAGACTGGCAAAGCTACACCTCAAGTTACAGTGGGCTATATCAGGCAACATATGGGTCAACTAGGTATGATTACACAGACTAGCAACACCTCCCCTCATGTTACAGGGGTTTACATCTGGCAACATATGAGTCAAATAGGTATGTTTAGACATATAGGCAAACCCTCACTTCATGTTAAAGGGGTCTACATCAGGCAACCTATGGGTCAACTAGTAATGATTACACAGACTGGCAAAGCCTCACCTCATGTCACAGGGGGCTACATCAGGCAGCATATGGGTCAAATATGTATGTTTACACAGACTGGTAAACCCTCACTTCATGTTACAGGGGGTTACATCAGGCAACAATTAAGTCAAATGTTTATGATTACATAGACTGGCAAATCCTTATCTCATGTTACAGGGGGCTAAATCAGACAGCATATGGGTAAAATGGGTATGATTAGTCAAACTGGCAAATCCTCACTTCATGTTACAGGTGGCTACATCAGGCAACATATGGGTCAACTAGGTATGATTACACACACTTGCAAAGCCACACATCAAGTTACAGGGGCTATATCAGGCAACATATGGTTTAACTAGGTATGATTACACAGACTAGCAACACCTCCCCTCATGTTACAGGGGTTTACCTCTGGCAACATATGAGTCAAATTGGTATGTTTAGACATATATGCAAACCCTCACTTCATGTTAAAGGGGGCTACATCAGGCAACCTATCAGTCAAAGAGTAATGATTACACAGACTGGCAAAGCCTCACTTCATGTCACAAGCGGCTACATCAGGCAGCATATGGGTCAAATAGGTATGTTTACACAGACTGGTAAACCCTCACTTCATGTTACAGGGGTCTATATCAGGCAACCTATAGGTCAACTAGGAATGATTACACAGACTGTCAAAGCCGCACATCATGTTACAGCATCTACATCAGGCAGCATATGGGTCAAATAGGTATTATTACACAGACTGGCAAAGTCTCACCCCATGTTACCGGGGCTACATAAGGCAACACATGAGTCAAATAGGTATGATTACCCAGACTGCCAAAGCCTCAACTCATGTTACAGGGGACTACATCAGGCAACATAAGAGTCAAATAGATATGTTTACACAGACTGGTAAAGCCTCACCTCATGTTAAAGGGGGCTACATCAGACAGCATATGGGTCAAATAGGTATTATTACACAGACTGCCAAAGCCTCAACTCATTTTACAGGGGACTACATCAGGCAACATATGAGTCAAATAGATATGTTTACACAGACTGCCAAAGCCTCACCACATGTTACAGGGTTTCACGTCAGGCAACATATGAGTCAAATGGGTATGATTACACAGACTGGCAAAGCCTCACCTCATGTTACAGGGGGCTACATCAGGCGGCATATGGGTCAACTATGTATGATTACACAGACAGGCAGAGCCTCCCCTTATGTTATAGGGGGCTACATGAGACAGCATATGGGTCACCTAGGTATGATTACACAGACTGGCAAAGCCTCACCTCAGGTTACAGGGGTTTACATCAGGCAACATATGATTCAAATGGGTATGATTACAGAGACTGGGAAAGCCGCAAATGATGTTACAGGGGGCTACATCAGGCAACATATGAGTCAAATAGGTATGATAACACAGACTGCCAAAGCCTCACCTCATGTTACTGGGCTTTACATCAGGCAACATATGAGTCAAATGGGTATGATTGCACAGACAGGCAGAGCCTCCCGTCAAGTTACAGGGGGCTACATGAAACAGCATATGTAGCAACTAGGTATGATTACACAGACTGGCAAAGCCTCACCTCAGGTTACAGGGGTTGACATCAGGCAACATATGATTCAAATGTGTATGATTACAGAGACTGGGAAAGCCGTAAATGATGTTACAGGGGGCTACATAAGGCAACATATGAGTCAAATAGGTATGATAACACAGACTTTCAAAGCCTCACCTCATGTTACAGGGGTTTACATCAGGCAACATATGAGTCAAATGGGTATGATTGCAAAGACAGGCAGAGCCTCCCGTCATGTTACAGGGGGCTATATGAAACAGCATATGGGGCAACTAGGTATGATTACCAGACTGGCAAAGCCTCACATCATGTTACAGCGGTTTACATCAGGCAACATATGATTCAAATGGGTATTATTACACAGACTGGGAAAGCCTCACATCATGTTACAGGGGGATACATCAGGCAACATATGAGTCAAATAGGTATGATAACACAGAATGCCAAAGCCTCACCTCATGTTACAGGGGTTTACATCAGGCAACATATGAGTCAAATGGGTATGATTGCACAGACAGGCAGAACCTCCCCTCATGTTACAGGGGGCTACATCAGGCAGCATATGGGTCAAATATATATGTTTAAACAGACTGACAAAGCCTCACCACATGTTACAGGGGTTCACATCAGGCAACATATGAGTCAACTAGGTATGATTACACAGACTAGCAAAGCCTCCCCTCATGTTACAGGGATTGACATCAGGCAACATATGAGGCAAATAGGTATGTTTAGACAATTAGGCAAACCCTCACTTCATGTTACAGAGAGCTACATCAGGCAACCTATGGGTCAACTAGTTATGATAACACTGACTGGCAAAGCCTCACCTCATGTCACAGGGGCTACATCAGGCAGCATATGGGTGAAATAGATATGTTTACACAGACTGGTAAACCCTCACTTCATGTTACAGGGGTCTACATCAGGCACCCCATAGGTCAACTAGGAACGATTACACATACCGGCAAAGCCGCACATCATGTTACAGGGGGTAACATCAGGCAACATGTGAGTCAAACGTGTATGATTACATAGACTGGCAAATCCTCACCTCATGTTACAGGGGGCTAAATCAGACAGCATATGGGTAAAATGGGTATGATTAGACTAACTGGCAAATCCTCACTTCTTGTTACAGGTGGCTACATCAGGCAACATATGGGTCAACTATGTATGATTACACAGACTGGCAAAGCCACACTCCAAGTTACAGGGGGCTATATCAGGCAACATATGGGTCAACTAGGTATGATTACACAGACTAGCAACGCCTCCCCTCATGTTACAGGGGTTTACATCTGGCAACATATGAGTCAAATAGGTATGTTTAGACATAGAGGCAAACCCTCACTTCATGTTAAAGGGGGCTACATCAGGCAACCTATGGGTCAACTAGTAATGATTACACAGACTGGCAAAGCCTCACCTCATGTCACAGGGGGCTACATCAGGCAGCATATGGGTCAAATAGGTATGTTTACACAGACTGGTAAACCCTCCCTTCATGTTACAGGGGGTTACATTAGGCAACATGTGAGTCAAACGTGTATGATTACATAGACTGGCAAATCCTCACCTCATGTTACAGGGGGCTAAATCAGACAGCATATGGGTAAAATGGGTATGATTAGTCAAACTGGCAAATCCTCACTTCATGTTACAGGTGGCTACATCAGGCAACATATGGGTCAACTAGGTATGATTACACAGACTAGCAAAGCCTCAACTCATGTCACAGGGGGCTACATCAGGCAGCATATGGGTCAAATAGGTATGTTTACACAGACTGGTAAACCCTCCCTTCATGTTACAGGAGGTTACATTAGGCAACATGTGAGTCAAACGTGTATGATTACATAGACTGGCAAATCCTCACCTCATGTTACAGGGGGCTAAATCAGACAGCATATGGGTAAAATGGGTATGATTAGTCAAACTGGCAAATCCTCACTTCATGTTACAGGTGGCTACATCAGGCAACATATGAGTCAAATAGGTATGATTACCCAGACTGCCAAAGCCTCAACTCATGTTACAGGGGACTACATCAGGCAACATAAGAGTCAAATAGATATGTTTACACAGACTGGTAAAGCCTCACCTCATGTTAAAGGGGGCTACATCAGACAGCATATGGGTTAAATAGGTATTATTACACAGACTGCCAAAGCCTCAACTCATTTTACAGGGGACTACATCAGGCAACATATGAGTCAAATAGATATGTTTACACAGACTGCCAAAGCCTCACCACATGTTACAGGGTTTCACGTCAGGCAACATATGAGTCAAATGGGTATGATTACACAGACTGGCAAAGCCTCACCTCATGTTACAGGGGGCTACATCAGGCAGCATATGGGTCAACTATGTATGATTACACAGACAGGCAGAGCCTCCCCTTATGTTATAGGGGGCTACATGAGACAGCATATGGGTCACCTAGGTATGATTACACAGACTGGCAAAGCCTCACCTCAGGTTACAGGGGTTTACAGCAGGCAACATATGATTCAAATGGGTATGATTACAGAGACTGGGAAAGCCGCAAATGATGTTACAGGGGGCTACATCAGGCAACATATGAGTCAAATAGGTATGATAACACAGACTGCCAAAGCCTCACCTCATGTTACTGGGCTTTACATCAGGCAACATATGAGTCAAATGGGTATGATTGCACAGACAGGCAGAGCCTCCCGTCAAGTTACAGGGGGCTACATGAAACAGCATATGTAGCAACTAGGTATGATTACACAGACTGGCAAAGCCTCACCTCAGGTTACAGGGGTTGACATCAGGCAACATATGATTCAAATGTGTATGATTACAGAGACTGGGAAAGCCGTAAATGATGTTACAGGGGGCTACATAAGGCAACATATGAGTCAAATAGGTATGATAACACAGACTTTCAAAGCCTCACCTCATGTTACAGGGGTTTACATCAGGCAACATATGAGTCAAATGGGTATGATTGCAAAGACAGGCAGAGCCTCCCGTCATGTTACAGGGGGCTATATGAAACAGCATATGGGGCAACTAGGTATGATTACCAGACTGGCAAAGCCTCACATCATGTTACAGCGGTTTACATCAGGCAACATATGATTCAAATGGGTATGATTACACAGACTGGGAAAGCCTCACATCATGTTACAGGGGGATACATCAGGCAACATATGAGTCAAATAGGTATGATAACACAGAATGCCAAAGCCTCACCTCATGTTACAGGGGTTTACATCAGGCAACATATGAGTCAAATGGGTATGATTGCACAGACAGGCAGAACCTCCCCTCATGTTACAGGGGGCTACATCAGGCAGCATATGGGTCAAATATATATGTTTAAACAGACTGACAAAGCCTCACCACATGTTACAGGGGTTCACATCAGGCAACATATGAGTCAACTAGGTATGATTACACAGACTAGCAAAGCCTCCCCTCATGTTACAGGGATTGACATCAGGCAACATATGAGGCAAATAGGTATGTTTAGACAATTAGGCAAACCCTCACTTCATGTTACAAAGAGCTACATCAGGCAACCTATGGGTCAACTAGTTATGATAACACTGACTGGCAAAGCCTCACCTCATGTCACAGGGGCTACATCAGGCAGCATATGGGTGAAATAGATATGTTTACACAGACTGGTAAACCCTCACTTCATGTTACAGGGGTCTACATCAGGCACCCCATAGGTCAACTAGGAACGATTACACATACCGGCAAAGCCGCACATCATGTTACAGGGGGTAACATCAGGCAACATGTGAGTCAAACGTGTATGATTACATAGACTGGCAAATCCTCACCTCATGTTACAGGGGGCTAAATCAGACAGCATATGGGTAAAATGGGTATGATTAGACTAACTGGCAAATCCTCACTTCTTGTTACAGGTGGCTACATCAGGCAACATATGGGTCAACTATGTATGATTACACAGACTGGCAAAGCCACACTCCAAGTTACAGGGGGCTATATCAGGCAACATATGGGTCAACTAGGTATGATTACACAGACTAGCAACGCCTCCCCTCATGTTACAGGGGTTTACATCTGGCAACATATGAGTCAAATAGGTATGTTTAGACATAGAGGCAAACCCTCACTTCATGTTAAAGGGGGCTACATCAGGCAACCTATGGGTCAACTAGTAATGATTACACAGACTGGCAAAGCCTCACCTCATGTCACAGGGGGCTACATCAGGCAGCATATGGGTCAAATAGGTATGTTTACACAGACTGGTAAACCCTCCCTTCATGTTACAGGGGGTTACATTAGGCAACATGTGAGTCAAACGTGTATGATTACATAGACTGGCAAATCCTCACCTCATGTTACAGGGGGCTAAATCAGACAGCATATGGGTAAAATGGGTATGATTAGTCAAACTGGCAAATCCTCACTTCATGTTACAGGTGGCTACATCAGGCAACATATGGGTCAACTAGGTATGATTACACAGACTGGCAAAGCCTCACCTCATGTCACAGGGGCTACATCAGGCAACATATGGGTCAAATAGATATGTTTACACAGACTGGTAAACCCTCACTTCATGTTACAGGGGTCTACATCAGGCAACCTATAGGTCAACTAGGAATGATTACACAGACCGGCAAAGCCGCACATCATGTTACAGGGGGTAACATCAGGCAACATGTGAGTCAAATGTGTATGATTACATAGACTGGCAAATCCTAACCTCATGTTACGGGGGCTAAATCAGACAGCATATGGGTAAAATGGGTATGATTCGACTAAGTGGCAAATCCTCACTTCTTGTTACAGGTGGAAACATCAGGCAACAAATGGGTCAACTAGGTATGATTACCAGACTGGCAAAGCCACACCTCAAGTTACAGGGGGCTATATCAGGCAACATATGGGTCAACTAGGTATGATTACACAGACTAGCAACGCCTCCCCTCATGTTACAGGTTTTACATCTGGCAACATATGAGTCAAATAGGTATGTTTAGACATATAGGCAAACCCTCACTTCATGTTAAAGGGGGCTACATCAGGCAACATATGAGTCAACTAGTTATGATTACAAAGACTGGCAAAGCCTCACCTCATGTCACAGGGGCTACATCAGGCAACATATGGGTCAAATAGATATGTTTAAACAGACTGGTAAACCCTCACTTCATGTTACAGGGGTCTACATCAGGCAACCTATAGGTCAACTAGGAATGATTACACAGACCGGCAAAGCCGCACATCATGTTACAGGGGGTAACATCAGGCAACATGTGAGTCAAATGTGTATGATTACATAGACTGGCAAATCCTCACCTCATGTTACAGGGGGCTAAATCAGACAGCATATGGGTAAAATGGGTATGATTAGACTAACTCGCAAATCCTCACTTCTTGTTACAGGTGGAAACATCAGGCAACATATGGGTCAACTAGGTATGATTACACAGACTGGCAAAGCCACACCTCAAGTTACAGGGGGCTATATCAGGCAACATATGGGTCAACTAGGTATGATTACACAGACTAGCAACGCCTCCCCTCATGTTACAGGTTTTACATCTGGCAACATATGAGTCAAATAGGTATGTTTAGACTTATAGGCAAACCCTCACTTCATGTTAAAGAGGGCTACATCAGGCAACCTATGGGTCAACTAGTAATGATTACACAGACTGGCAAAGCCTCACCTCATGTCACAGGGGGCTACATCAGGCAGCATTTGGGTCAAATAGGTATGTTTACACAGACTGGTAAACCCTCACTTCATGTTACAGGGGGTTACATCAGGTAACATGTGAGTCAAATGTTTATGATTACATAGACTGGCAAATCCTTATCTCATGTTACAGGGGGCTAAATCAGACAGCATATGGGTAAAATGGGTATGATTAGTCAAACTGGAAAATCCTCACTTCATGTTACAGGTGGCTACATCAGGCAACCTATCTGTTAAAGAGTAATGATTACACAGGCTGGCAAAGCCTCACTTCATGTCACAGGCGGCTACATCAGGCAGCATAGGGGTCAAATAGGTATGTTTACACAGACTGGTAAACCCTCACTTCATGTTACAGGGGGTTACATCAGGCAACATGTGAGTCAAATGTGTATGATTACATAGACTGGCAAATCATTATCTCATGTTACAGGGGGCTAAATCAGACAGCATATCGGTAAAATGGGTATGATTAGACAAACTGTCAAATACTCACTTCATGTTACAGGTGGCTACATCAGGCAACATATGGGTCAACTAGGTATGATTACACACACTTGCAAAGCCACACATCAAGTTACAGGGGCTATTTCAGGCAACATATGGGTCAACTAGGTATGGTTACACAGACTAGCAACACCTCCCCTCATGTTACAGGGGTTTACCTCTGGCAACATATGAGTCAAATTGGTATGTTTAGACATATAGGCAAACCCTCACTTCATGTTAAAGGGGGCTACATCAGGCAACCTATCAGTCAAAGAGTAATGATTACACAGACTGGCAAAGCCTCACTTCATGTCACAAGCGGCTACATCCGGCAGCATATGGGTCAAATAGGTATGTTTACACAGACTGGTAAACCATCACTTCATGTTACAGGGGTCTATATCAGGCAACCTATAGGTCAACTAGGAATGATTACACAGACTGGCAAAGCCGCATATCATGTTACAGCATCTACATCAGACAGCATATGAGTCAAATAGGTATTATTACACAGACTGGCAAAGTCTCCCCCCATGTTACCCGGGCTACATAAGGCAACACATGATTCAAATAGGTATGATTACCCAGACTGCTAAAGCCTCAACTCATGTTACAGGGGACTACATCAGGCAACATATCAGTCAAATGGGTATGATTACACAGACTGGCAAAGCCTCACCTCATGTTACAGGGGGCTACATCAGGCAACATATGTGTTAATTAGGTGTGATTACACAGACTGGTAAAGCCTCACCTCATGTTAAAGGGGGCTACATCAGACAGCATATGGGTCAAATAGGTATTATTACACAGACTGCCAAAGCCTCAACTCATTTTACAGGGGACTACATCAGGCAACATATGAGTCAAATAGATATGTTTACACAGAGTGCCAAAGCCTCACCACATGTTACAGGGGTTCATGTCAGGCAACATATGAGTCAAAAGGGTATGATTACACAGACTGGCAAAGCCTCACCTCATGTTACAGGGGGCTACATCAGGCAGCATATGGGTCAACTAGGTATGATTACACAGACAGGCAGAGCCTCCCCTTATGTTACAGGGGGCTACATGAGACAGCATATGGGTCACCTAGGTATGATTACACAGACTGGCAAAGCCTCACCTCAGGTTACAGGGGTTTACATCAGGCAACATATGATTCAAATGGGTATGATTACAGAGACTGGGAAAGCCGCAAATGATGTTACAGGAGGCTACATCAGGCAACATATGAGTCAAATAGGTATGACAACACAGACTGCCAAAGCCTCATCTAATGTTACAGGGGTTTACATCAGGCAACATATGAGTCAAATGGGTATGATTGCATAAACAGGCAGAGCCTCCCGTCATGTTACAGGGGGCTACATGAGACAGCATATGGGTCAAATAGGTATGACAACACAGACTGCCAAAGCCTCATCTAATGTTACAGGGGTTTACATCAGACAGCATATGGGTCAGATAGGTATGATTACACAGACTGGCAAAGCCTCACCTCATGTTACAGGGCGCTACATCAAGCAACACATGTTTCAAATAGGTACGAAAACACAGAATTGAAAAGCCTCACCTCATGTTACAGAGGGCTACATCAGGAAACATATGAGTTAAGTAGGTATGATTACACAGACTGACAAAACCTCGCCTCATGTTACAGGGCGTTACAATAAGCAACATATGAGTCAAATGGGTATGATTACACAGAATGGCAAAGCCTCACCTGATTTTACAGGGAGCTACATCAGGCAACAAAAGGGTCAACTAGGTATGGTTAGACAGACTGGTAAAGCCTCACCTCAAGTTACAGGGGGCTACATCAGGCAGCATATGGGTCACATAGGTATGATTACAACGACTGGCAAAGCCTCACCTCATTTTACAAGGGGCTACATCAGGCAGCATATGGGTCAAATAGGTATGATTACACAGTCTGGCAAAGCCTCACTTCATTTTACTGGGGGCTACATCAGGCAACATGTCAGAAAAATGGGTATATGTACACAGGCTGGCAAAGCCTCACCTTATGTTTCAGTGGGCTACATCAACCAACATATGACTCAAATAGGTATGATAACACACACTAGCCAAGCCTCACATCATGCTACAGGGGCTACATCAGACAGCATATGGTCAAATAGGTATGTTTAGGCAGACTGGCAAACCCTCACTACATGTTACAGGGGGCTACATCAGGCAGCATATGGGTCAAATAGGTGTGATTACAAGGACTGGCAAAGCCTCACTTCATTTTACGGGGAGCTATATAGGGCAACATATGCGTCAAATGGGTATTTGTACACATACTGGTAAAGACTCACCATAAGTTACAGGGGGCAACATCAGACAACATATGAGTCAAATAGGTAAGATTACACAGACTGGCCAAGCCTCATATCATGTTACAGGGGTCTATATCAGACAACATATGGGTCAAATAGGAATGATTACAAAGACTGGCAAAGCCTCACCCCATGTTGCGGGGGCTACATCAGGCAACACATGAGTCAAATAGGTATTATTATACAGACTGGCAAAGCTTTACCTCATGTTATATGGGGCTACATCACACAACATATGAGTTAAATAGGTAGGATTTCACAGATGGCCAAAGTATCACCTCATGTTACAGGGGGCTACATCAGGCAGCATATGGGTCAAATAGGTATGATTGCACAGACTGACAAATCCTCACCATAAGTTACATAGGGCTACATCAGGCAACATATGGGTCAAATAGGTATGATTACACAGACTTGCAAAGCCTCACCTCATGTTACAGCGGGATACTTCAGGCAGCATATGTGTCAACTAGGTATGATTAAACAGACTAGCAACACCTCCCCTCATGTTACAGGGGTCTACATCTGGCAACATATGAGTCAAATAGGTATGTTTAGACATATAGGCAAACCCTCACTTCATGATAAGGGGGCTACATCAGGCAACATATGAGTCAACTAGTTATGATTACACAGACTGGCAAAGCCTCACCTCATGTCACAGCGGCTACATCAGGCAGCATATGGGTCAAATAGATATGTTTACACAGACTGGTAAACCCTCACTTCATGTTACAGGGGTCTACATCAGGCAACCTATAGGTCAACTAGGAATGATTACACAGACCGGCAAAGCCGCACATCATGTTACAGGGGGTAACATCAGGCAACATGTGAGTCTAATGTGTATGATTACATAGACTGGCAAATCCTCATCTCATGTTACAGGGGGCTAAATCAGACAGCATATGGGTAAATTGGTTATGATTAGACTAACTTGCAAATCCTCACTTCTTGTTACAGGTGGCTACATCAGACAACATATGGGTCAACTAGGTATGATTACACAGACTGGCAAAGCCACACCTCAAGTTACAGGGGGCTATATCAGGCAACATATGGGTCAACTAGGTATGATTACACAGACTAGCAACGCCTCCCCTCATGTTACAGGTTTTACATCTGGCAACATATGAGTCAAATAGGTATGTTTAGACATATAGGCAAACCCTCACTTCATGTTAAATGGGGCTACATCAGGCAACCTATGGGTCAACTAGTAATGATTACACAGACTGGCAAAGCCTCACCTCATGTCACAGGGGGCTACATCAGGCAGCATATGGGTCAAATAGGTATGTTTACACAGACTGGTAAACCCTCACTTCATGTTACAGGGGGTTACATCAGGCAACATGTGAGTCAAATGTTTATGATTACATAGACTGGCAAATCCTTATCTCATGTTACAGGGGGCTAAATCAGACAGCATATGGGTAAAATGAGTATGATTAGTCAAACTGGCAAATCCTCACTTCATATTACAGGTGGCTACATCAGGCAACATATGGGTCAACTAGGTATGATTACACAGACTGGCAAAGCCACACCTCAAGTTACAGGGGGCTATTTCAGGCAACATATTGGTCAACTAGGTATGATTACACAGACTAGCAACGCCTCCCCTCATGTTACAGGGGTTTACATCTGGCAACATATGAGTCAAATATGTATGTTTAGACATATAGGCAAACCCTCACTTCATGTTAAAGGGGGCTACATCAGGCAACCTATCGGTTAAAAAGTAATGATTACACAGGCTGGCAAAGCCTCACTTCATGTCACAGGCGGCTACATCAGGCAGCATAGGGGTCAAATAGGTATGTTTACACAGACTGGTAAACCCTCACTTCATGTTACAGGGGGTTACATCAGGCAACATGTGAGTCAAATGTGTATGATTACATAGACTGGCAAATCCTTATCTCATGTTACAGGGGGCTAAATCAGACAGCATATCGTTAAAATGGGTATGATTAGACAAACTGGCACATCCTCACTTCATGTTACAGGTGGCTACATCAGGCAACATATGGGTCAACTAGGTATGATTACACACAGTTGCAAAGCCACAGATCAAGTTACAGGGGCTATATCAGGCAACATATGGGTCAACTGGGTATGATTACACAGACTAGCAACACCTCCCCTCATGTTACAGGGGTTTACCTCTGGCAACATATGAGTCAAATTGGTATGTTTAGACATATAGGCAAACCCTCACTTCATGTTAAAGAGGTCTACATCAGGCAACCTATCAGTCAAAGAGTAATGATTACACAGACTGGCAAAGCCTCACTTCATGTCACAAGCGGCTACATCAGGCAGCATATGGGTCAAATGGGTATGTTTACACAGACTGGTAAACCCTCACTTCATGTTACAGAGGTCTATATCAGGCAACCTATAGGTCAACTAGGAATGATTACACAGACTGGCAAAGCCGCACATCATGTTACAGCATCTACATCAGACAGCATATGGGTCAAATAGGTATTATTACACAGACTGGCAAAGTCTCACCCCATGTTACCGGGGCTACATAAGGCAACACATGAGTCAAATAGGTATGATTACCCAGACTGCCAAAGCCTCAACTCATGTTACAGGGGTTCACGTCAGGCAACATATGAGTCAAATGGGTATGATTACAAAGACTGGCAAAGCCTCACCTCATGTTACAGGGGGCTACATCAGGCAACATATGTGTTAACTAGGTGTGATTACACAGACTGGTAAAGCCTCACCTCATGTTAAAGGGGGCTACATCAGACAGCATATGGGTCAAATAGGTATTATTACACAGACTGCCAAAGCCTCAACTCATTTTACAGGGGACTACATCAGGCAACATATGAGTCAAATAGATATGTTTACACAGACTGCCAAAGCCTCACCACATGTAACAGGGGTTCACGTCAGGCAACATATGAGTCAAATGGGTATGATTACACAGACTGGCAAAGCCTCACCTCATGTTACAGGGGGCTACATCAGGCAGCATATGGGTCAACTAGGTATGATTACACAGACAGGCAGAGCCTCCCCTTATGTTACAGGGGGCTACATGAGACAGCATATGGGTCACCTAGGTATGATTACACAGACTGGCAAAGCCTCACCTCAGGTTACAGGGGTTTACATCAGGCAACATATGATTCAAATGGGTATGATTACAGAGACTGGGAAAGCCGCAAATGATGTTACAGGGGGCTACATCAGGCAACATATGAGTCAAATAGGTATGATTACACAGACTGCCAAAGCCTCACCTCATGTTACAGGGGTTTACATCAGGCAACATATGAGTCAAATGGGTATGATTGCACAGACAGGCAGAGCCTCCCGTCAAGTTACAGGGGGCTACATGAAACAGCATATGGGGCAACTAGGTATGATTACACAGACTGGCAAAGCCTCACCTCGGGTTACAGGGGTTTACATCAGGCAACATATGATTCAAATGGGTATGATTACACAGACTGGGAAAGCCTCACATCATGTTACAGGGGGATACATCAGGCAACATATGAGTCAAATAGGTATGTTTACACAGACTGCCAAAGCCTCACCACATGTTATAGGGGTTCACGTCAGGCAACATATGAGTCAAATGGGTATGATTGCACAGAAAGGCAGATCCTCCCCTCATGTTACAGGGGGCTACATCATGCAACATATGAGGCAAATAGGTATGTTTTTACAGATAGGCAAACCCTCACTTCATGTTACAGAGAGCTACATCAGGCAACCTATGGGTCAACTAGTTATGATAACACTGACTGGCAAAGCCTCACCTCATGTTACAGGGGGCTATATCAGACAACATATGAGTCAAATGGGTATGATTGCACAGACAGGCAGAGACTCCCCTTATGTTACAGGGGGCTACAATAGACAGCATATGGGTCAACTAGGTATGATTACACAGACTGGCAAAGCCTCACCTCAGGTTACAGGGATTTACATCAGGCAACATAAGATTTAAATGGGTATGATTACACAGACTGGGAAAGCCGCACATGATGTTGCAGGGGGCTACATCAGGCAACATATGAGTGAAATAAGTATGATAACACAGACTGCCAAAGCCTCACCTCATGTTACAGGAGTTTACATCAGACAACATATGAGTCAAATGGGTATGATTGCACAGACAGGCAGAGCCTCCCCTCATGTTACAGGGGGCTACAACAGGCAGCATATGGGTCAAATGGATATGATTACACAGACTAGCCAAGCCACACATCATGTTACAGGGGTTTACATCAGGCAACATATGAATCAAATGGGTATGATTGCACAGACAGGCAGAGCCTCCCCTTATGTTACAGGGGGCTACATGAGACAGCATATGGGTCAACTAGGTATAATTACACAGACTGGCAAAGCCTCACCTCATGTAACAGGGGTTTACATCAGGCAACATATGATTCAAATGGATATGATTACACAGACTAGCCAAGCCACACATCATGTTACAGGGGTTTACATCAGGCAACATTTGAGTCAAATGGGTATGATTGCACAGACAGGCAGAGACTCCCCTCATGTTACAGGGGGCTACATCAGACAGCATATGGGTCAGATAGGTATGATTACACAGACTGGCAAAGCCTCACCTCATGTTACAGGGCGCTACATCAAGCAACACATGTTTCAAATAGGTACAATTACACAGAATTGCAAAGCCTCTCCTCATGTTACAGAGGGCTACATCAGGCAACATATGAGTTAAGTAGGTATGATTACACAGACTGGCAAAACCTCGCCTCATGTTACAGGGAGCTACATCAGGCAACAAATGGGTCAACTAGGTATGATTTGACAGACTGGTAATGCCTCACCTCAAGTTACAGGGGGCTACATCAGGCAGCATATGGGTCACATAGGTATGATTACAACGACTGGCAAAGCCTCACCTCATTGTACAAGGGGCTACATCAGGCAGCATATGGGTCAAATAGGTATGAATACACAGTCTGGCAAAGCCTCACTTCATTTTACTGGGGGCTACATCAGGCAACATGTCAGTAAAATGGGTATATGTACACAGGCTGGCAAAGCCTCACCTTATGTTTCAGGGGGCAACATCAACCAACATATGAATCAAATAGGTATGATAACACACACTAGCCAAGCCTCACATCATGCTACAGGGGGCTACATCAGACAGCATATGGGTCAAATAGGTATGTTTAGGCAGACTGGCAAACCCTCACTACATGTTACAGGGGGCTACATCAGGCAGCATATGGTTCAAATAGGTATGATTACAAAGACTGGCTAAGCCTCATATCATGTTACAGGGTTCTATATCAGACAGCATATGGGTCAAATAGGAATGATTACAAAGACTGGCAAAGCCTCACCCCATGTTGCGGAGGCTACATCAGGCAACATATGAGCCAAATAGGTATTATTATACAGACTGGCAAAGCTTTACCTCATGTTATAGGGGGCTACATCACACAACATATGAGTTAAATAGGTAGGATTTCACAGATGGCCAAAGTATCACCTCATGTTACAGGGGGCTACATCAGGCAGCATATGGGTCAAATAGGTATGATTGCACAGACTGACAAATCCTCACCACATGTTACATAGGGCTACATCAGGCAACATATGGGTCAAGTAGGTATGATTACACAGACTCGCAAAGCCTCACCTCATGTTACAGGTGGATACTTCAGGCAGCATATGTGTCAACTAGGTATGATTACACAGACTGGCAAAGCCTCACCTCATGTTACAGGGGGCTACATCAGACAGCATATGGGTCAAAGAGGTATGATTATGCAGACTTCCAAATCCTCACCTCATGTTACAGGAGTTTATATAAGGCAACATATGATTCAAATGGGTATGATTACACAGACTGGGCAAGTCTCACATCATGTTACAGGGGGCTACATCAGGCAACATATGAGTCAAATACGTATTATAACACAGACTGGCAAATCCTCACCTCATGTTATAGGGGGCTACATCAGACAGCATATGGGTCAAATAGGTATGATTGCACAGACTTACAAAGCCTCACCACATGTTACAGGGGGCTACATAAGGCAACACATGAGTCAAATAGGTATGATTACCCAGACTGCCAAAGCCTCAACTCATGTTACAGGGGACTACATCAGGCAACATATGAGTCAAATAGATATGATTACACAGACTGCCAAAGCCTCAAATCATGTTACAGGGGTTCTCGTCAGGCAACATATGAGTCAAATGGGTATGATTACACAGACTGGCAAAGCCTCACCTCATGTTACACGGGGCTACATCAGGCAACATATGGGTCAACTAGGTGTGATTACACAGACTTGCAAAGCCACACCTCAAGTTACAGGGGGCTATATCAGGCAACATATGGGTCAACTAGGTATGATTACACAGACTAGCAACGCCTCCCCTCATGTTACAGGGGTTTACATCTGGCAACATATCAGTCAAATAGGTATGTTTAGACATATAGGCAAACCCTCACTTCATGTTAAAGGGGGCTACATCAGGCAACCTATGGGTTGACTAGTTATGATTACACAGACTGGCAAAGCCTCACCTCATCTCACGGGGGCTACATCAGGCAGAATATGGGTCAAATAGGTATTTTTACACAGACTGGTAAACCCTCACTTCATGTTACAGGGGTCTACATCAGGCAACCTATAGGTCAACTAGGAATGATTACACAGACTGGCAAAGCCTCACATCATGTTACAGGGGGTTACAACAGGCAACATGTGAGTCAAATGTGTGTGATTACATAGACTGGCAAATCCTCACCTCATGTTACAGGGGGCTAAATCAGACAGCATATGGGTAAAATGGGTATGATTAGACAAACTGGCAAATCCTCACTTCATGTTACAGGTTTCTACATCAGGCAACATATGAGTCAACTAGGTATGATTACACAGCCTGCAAAGCCACACCTCAAGTTACAGGGGGCTATATCAGGCAACATATGGGTCAACTAGGTATGATTACACAGACTAGCAACGCCTCCCCTCAAGTTACAGGGGTTTACATCTGGCAACATATGAGTCAAATAGGTATGTTTAGACATATAGGCAAACCCTCACTTCATGTTAAAGGGGGCTACATCAGGCAACCTATCGATTAAAGAGTAATGATTACACAGACTGGCAAAGCCTCACTTCATGTCACAGGCGGCTGCATCAGGCAGCATATGGGTCAAATAGGTATGTTTACACAGACTGGTAAACCCTCACTTCATGTTACAGGGGTCTATATCAGGCAACCTATAGGTCAACTAGGAATGATTACACAGACTGGCAAAGCCGCACATCATGTTACAGCATCTACATCAGACAGCATATGGGTCAAATAGGTATTATTACACAGACTGGCAAAGTCTCACCCCATGTTACCGGGGCTACATAAGGCAACACATGAGTCAAATAGGTATGATTACCCAGACTGCCAAAGCCTCAACTCATGTTACAGAGGACTACATCAGGCAACATATGAGTCAAATAGATATGTTTACACAGACTGCCAAAGCCTCACCACATGTTACAGGGGTTCACGTCAGGCAACATATGAGTCAAATGAGTATAATTACACAGACTGGCAAAGCCTCACCTCATGTTAAAGGGGGCTACATCAGACAGCATATGGGTCAAATAGGTATTATTACACAGACTGCCAAAGCCTCAACTCATGTTACAGGGGACTACATCAGGCAACATATGAGTCAAATAGATATGTTTACACAGACTGCCAAAGCCTCACCACATGTTACAGGGGTTTACGTCAGGCAACATATGAGTCAAATGGGTATGATTGCACAGAAAGTCAGAGCCTCCCCTCATGTTACAAGCGGCTACATCCGGCAGCATATGGGTCAAATAGATATGTTTACACAGACTGACAAAGCCTCACCACATGTTACAGGGGTTCACGTCAGGCAACATATGAGTCAAATGGGTATGATTACACTGACTGGCAAAGCCTCACCTCATGTTACAGGGGGCTACATCAGGCAGCATATGGGTCAAGTAGGTATGATTACACAGACAGGCAGAGCCTCCCCTTATGTTACAGGGGGCTACATGAGACAGCATATGGGTCACCTAGGTATGATAACACAGACTGGCAAAGCCTCACCTCAGGTTACAGGGGTTTACATCATGCAACATATGATTCAAATGGGTATGATTACAGAGACTGGGAAAGCTGCACATTATGTTACAGGGAGCTACATCAGGCAACATATGAGTCAAATAGGTATGATAACACATACTGCCAAAGCCTCACCTCATGTTACAGGGGTTTACATCAGGCAACATATGAGTCAAATGGGTATGATTGCACAGACAGGCAGAGCCTCCTGTCATGTTACAGGGGGCTACATGAGACAGCATATGGGTCAAATAGTTATGATTACACAGACTGGCAACGCCTTACATCATGTTACAGTAGTTTACATCAGGCAACATATGATTCAAATGGGTATGATTACACAGACTGGGAAATCCTCACATCATGTTACAGGGGGCTACATCAGGCAACATATGAGTTAAATAGGTAAGACAACTCAGACTGCCAAAACCTCATCTAATGTTACAGGGGTTTACATCAGGCAACATATGAGTCAAATGGGTATGATTGCATAAACAGGCAGAGCCTCCCGTCATGTTACAGGGGGCTACACGAGACAGCATATGGGTCAAATAGCTATGATTACACAGACTGGCAAAGTCTTACATCATGTTACAGGGGTTTACATCAGGCAACATATGATTCAAATGGGTATGATTACACAGACTGGGAAATCCTCACATCATGTTACAGGGGGCTACATCAGGCAACATATGAGTTAAATAGGTAAGATAACTCAGACTGCCAAAGCCTCATCTAATGTTACAGGGGTTTACATCAGACAGCATATGGGTCAGATAGGTATGATTACACAGACTGGCAAAGCCTCACCTCATGTTACAGGGCGCTACATGAAGCAACACATGTTTCAAATAGGTACGAAAACACAGAATTGAAAAGCCTCACCTCATGTTACAGATGGCTACATCAGGAAACATATGAGTTAAGTAGGTATGATTACACAGACTGGCAAAACCTTGCCTCATGTTACAGGGCGTTACAACAAGCAACATATGAGTCAAATGGGTATGATTACACAGAATGGCAAAGCCTCACCTGATTTTACAGGGAGCTACATCAGGCAACAAATGGGTCAACTAGGTATGGTTAGACAGACTGGTAAAGCCTCACCTCAAGTTACAGGGGGCTACATCAGGCAGCATATGGGTCACATAGGTATGATTACAACGACTGGCAAAGCCTCACCTCATTTTACAAGGGGCTACATCAGGCAGCATATGGGTCGAATAGGTATGATTACACAGTCTGGCAAAGCCTCACTTCATTTTACTGGGGGCTACATCAGGCAACATGTCAGAAAAATGGGTATATGTACACAGGCTGGCAAAGCCTCACCTTATGTTTCAGGGGCTACATCAACCAACATATGACTCAAATAGGTATGATAACACACACTAGCCAAGCCTCACATCATGCTACAGGGGCTACATCAGACAGCATATGGGTCAAATAGGTATGTTTAGGCAGACTGGCAAACCCTCACCTCAAGTTACAGGGGGCTACATCAGGCAGCATATGGTTCAAATAGGTATGATTACAAAGACTGTCTAAGCCTCATATCATGATACAGGGTTCTATATCAGACAGCATATGGGTCAAATAGGAATGATTACAAAGACTGGCAAAGCCTCACCCCATGTTGTGGGGGCTACATCAGGCAACATATGAGCCAAATAGGTATTATTATACAGACTGGCAAAGCTTTACCTCATGTTATAGGGGGCTACATCACACAACATACGAGTTAAATAGGTAGGATTTCATAGATGGCCAAAGTATCACCTCATGATACAGGGGGCTACATCAGGCAGCATATGGGTCAAATAGGTATGATTGCACAGACTGACAAATCCTCACCACATGTTACATAGGGCTACATCAGGCAACTTATGGGTCAAATAGGTATGATTACACAGACTTGCAAAGCCTCATCTCATGTTACAGCGGGATACTTCAGGCAGCATATGTGTCAACTAGGTATGATTACACAGACTGGCAAAGCCTCACCTCATGTTACAGGGGTTTACATCAGGCAACATAGGAGTCAAATGGGAATGATTACACAGACTGGCAAAGCCTCACCTCATGTTACAGGGGGCTATATTAGGCAACATATGGGTCAACTAGGTATGATTAAACAGACTAGCAACACCTCCCCTCATGTTACAGGGGTTTACATCTGGCAACATATGAGTCAAATAGGTATGTTTAGACATATAGGCAAACCCTCACTTCATGTTAAAGGGGGCTACATCAGGCAACCGATCGCTTAAAGAGTAATGATTACACAGGCTGGGAAAGCCTCACTTCATGTCACAGGCGGCTACACCAGGCAGCATAGGGGTCAAATAGGTATGTTTACACAGACTGGTAAACCCTCACTTCATGTTACAGGGGGTTACATCAGGCAACATGTGAGTCAAATGTGTATGATTGCATAGACTGGCAAATCCTTATCTCATGTTACAGGGGGCTAAATCAGACAGCATATCAGTAAAATGGGTATGATTAGACAAACTGGCAAATCCTCACTTCATGTTACAGGTGGCTACATCATGCAACATATGGGTCAACTAGGTATGATTACACACACTTGCAAAGCCACACATCAAGTTACAGGGGCTATATCAGGCAACATATGGGTCAACTAGGTATGATTACACAGACTAGCAACACCTCCCCTCATGTTACAGGGGTTTACCTCTGGCAACATATGAGTCAAATTGGTATGTTTAGACATATAGGCAAACCCTCACTTCATGTTAAAGGGGGCTACATCAGGCAACCTATCAGTCAAAGAGTAATGATTACACAGACTGGCAAAGCCTCACTTCATGTCACAAGCGGCTACATCAGGCAGCATATGGGTCAAATAGGTATGTTTACACAGACTGGTAAACCCTCACTTGATGTTACAGGGGTCTATATCAGGCAACCTATAGGTCAACTATGAATTATTACACAGACTAGCAAAGCCGCACATCATGTTACAGCATCTACATCAGACAGCATATGGGTCAAATAGATATTATTACACAGACTGGCAAAGTCTCACCCCATGTTACCGGGGCTACATAAAGCAACACATGAGTCAAATAGGTATGGTTACCCAGACTGCCAAAGCCTCAACTCATGTTACAGGGGACTACATCAGGCAACATAAGAGTCAAATAGATATGTTTACACAGACTGCCAAAGCCTCACCACATGTTACAGGGGTTCATGTCAGGCAACATATGAGTCAAATGGGTATGATTACACAGACTGGCAAAGCCTCACCTCATGTTACAGGGGGCTACATCAGGCAACATATGAGTCAAATAGGTATGATTACCCAGACTGCCAAAGCCTCAACTCATGTTACAGGGGACTACATCAGGCAACATATGAGTCAAATAGATATGTTTACACAGACTGCCAAAGCCTCACCACATGCTACAGGGGTTCACGTCAGGCAACATATGAGTCAAATGAGTATAATTACACAGACTGGCAAAGCCTCACCTCATGTTACAGGGGGCTACATCAGGCAACATATGTGTTAACTAGGTGTGATTACACAGACTGGTAAAGCCTCACCTCATGGTAAAGGGGGCTACATCAGACAGCATATGGGTCAAATAGGTATTATTACACAGACTGCCAAAGCCTCAACTCATGTTACAGGGGACTACATCAGGCAACATATGATTCAAATGGGTATGATTGCACAGAAAGGCAGAGCCTCCCCTCATGTTACAAGGGGCTACATCAGGCAGCATATGGGTCAAATAGATATGTTTACACAGACTGCCAAAGCCTCACCACATGTTACAGGGGTTCACGTCAGGCAACATATGAGTCAAATGGGTATGATTACACAGACTGGCAAAGCCTCACCTCATGTTACAGGGGGCTACATCAGGCAGCATATGGGTCAACTAGGTATGATTACACAGACAGGCAGAGCCTCCCCTTATGTTACAGGGGGCTACATGAGACAGCATATGGGTCACCTAGGTATGATTACACAGACTGGCAAAGCCTCACCTCAGGTTACAGGGGTTGACATCATGCAACATATGATTCAAATGGGTATGATTACAGAGACTGGGAAAGCCGCACATGATGTTACAGGGGGCTACATCAGGCAACATATGAGTCAAATAGGTATGATAACACAGACTGCCAAAGCCTCACCTCATGTTACAGGGGTTTACATCAGGCAACATATGAGTCGAATGGGTATGATTGCACAGACAGGCAGAGCCTCCCGTCAAGTTACAAGGGGCTACAAGAAACAGCATATGGGGCAACTAGGTATGATTACACAGACTGCCAAAGCCTCACATCATGTTACAGGGGTTTACATCAGGCAACATATGATTCAAATGGGTATGATAACACAGACTGGGAAAGCCTCACATCATGTTACAGGGGGCTACTTCAGGCAGCATATGGGTCACATAGGTATGATTACAACAACTGGCAAAGCCTCTCCTCTTTTTACAAGGGGCTACATCAGGCAGCATATGGGTCAAATAGGCATGATTACACAGTCTGGCAAAGCCTCACTTCATTTTACTGGGGGCTACATCAGGCAACATGTCAGTAAAATGGGTATATGTACACAGGCTGGCAAAGCCTCACCTTATGTTTCAGGGGGCAACATCAACCAACATATGACTCAAATAGGTATGATAACACACACTAGCCAAGCCTCACATCATGCTACAGGGGCTACATCAAACAGCATATGGGTCAAATAGGTATGTTTAGGCAGACTGGCAAACCCTCACTACATGTTACAGGGGGCTACATCAGGCAGCATATGGGTCAAATAGGTATGATTACAAAGACTGGCAAAGCCTCACTTCATTTTACGGGGCGCTTCATAGGGCAACATATGCGTCAAATGAGTATTTGTACACATACAGGTAAAGACTCACCATATGTTACAGGGGGCAACATCAGACAACATATCAGTCAAATAGGTAAGATTACACAGACTGGCCAAGCCTCATATCATGTTACAGGGGTCTATGTTAGACAACATATGGGTCAAATAGGAATGATTACAAAGACTGGCAAAGCCTCACCCCATGTTGCGGGGGCTACATCAGGCAACACATGAGTCAAATAGGTATTATTATACAGACTGGCAAAGCTTTACCTCATGTTATAGGGGGCTACATCCCACAACATATGAGTTAAATAGGTAGGATTTCACAGATGGCCAAAGTATCACCTCATGTTACAGGGGGCTACATCAGGCAGCATATTGGTCAAATAGGTATGATTGCACAGACTGACAAATCCTCACCATATGTTACATAGGGCTACATCAGGCAACTTATGGGTCAAATAGGTATGATTACACAGACTTGCAAAGCCTCACCTCATGTTACAGCGGGATACTTCAGGCAGCATATGTGTCAACTAGGCATGATTACACAGACTGGCAAAGCCGCACCTCATGTTACAGGGGTTTACATCAGGCAACATAGGAGTCAAATGGGAATGATTACACAGACTGGCAAAGCCTCACCTCATGTTACAGGGGGCTATATCAGGCAACATATGGGTCAACTAGGTATGATTAAACAGACTAGCAACACCTCCCCTCATGTTACAGGGGTTTACATCTGGCAACATATGAGTCAAATAGGTATGTTTAGACATATAGGCAAACCCTCACTTCATGTTAAAGGGGGCTACATCAGGCAACCGATCGCTTAAAGAGTAATGATTACACAGGCTGGGAAAGCCTCACTTCATGTCACAGGCGGCTACATCAGGCAGCATAGGGGTCAAATAGGTATGTTTACACAGACTGGTAAACCCTCACTTCATGTTACAGGGGGTTACATCAGGCAACATGTGAGTCAAATGTGTATGATTACATAGACTGGCAAATCCTTATCTCATGTTACAGGGGGCTAAATCAGACAGCATATCAGTAAAATGGGTATGATTAGACAAACTGGCAAATCCTCACTTCATGTTACAGGTGGCTACATCAGGCAACATATGGGTCAACTAGGTATGATTACACACACTTGCAAAGCCACACATCAAGTTACAGGGGCTATATCAGGCAACATATGGGTCAACTAGGTATGATTACACAGACTAGCAACACCTCCACTCATGTTACAGGGGTTTACCTCTGGCAACATATGAGTCAATTTGGTATGTTTAGACATATAGGCAAACCCTCACTTCATGTTAAAGGGGGCTACATCAGGCAGCATATGGGTCAAATAGGTATGTTTACACAGACTGGTAAACCCTCACTTGATGTTACAGGGGTCTATATCAGGCAACCTATAGGTCAACTAGGAATTATTACACAGACTAGCAAAGCCGCACATCATGTTACAGCATCTACATCAGACAGCATATGGGTCAAATAGATATTATTACACAGACTGGCAAAGTCTCACCCCATGTTACCGGGGCTACATAAGGCAACACATGAGTCAAATAGGTATGATTACCCAGACTGCCAAAGCCTCAACTCATGTTACAGGGGACTACATCAGGCAACATAAGAGTCAAATAGATATGTTTACACAGACTGCCAAAGCCTCACCACATGTTACAGGGGTTCATGACAGGCAACATATGAGTCAAATGGGTATGATTACACAGACTGGCAAAGCCTCACCTCATGTTACAGGGGGCTACATCAGGCAACATATGTGTTAACTAGGTGTGATTACACAGACTGGTAAAGCCTCACCTCATGTTAAAGGGGGCTACATCAGACAGCATATGGGTCAAATAGGTATTATTACACAGATTGCCAAAGCCTCAACTCATTTTACAGGGGACTACATCAGGCAACATATGAGTCAAATAGATATGTTTACACAGACTGCCAAAGCCTCACCACATGTTACAGGGGTTCACGTCAGGCAACATATGAGTCAAATGGGTATGATTACACAGACTGGCAAAGCCTACCTCATGTTACAGGGGGCTACATCAGGCAGCATATGGGTCAACTAGGTATGATTACACAGACAGGCAGAGCCTCCCCTTATGTTACAGGGGGCTACATGAGACAGCATATGGGTCACCTAGGTATGATTACACAGACTGGCAAAGACTCACCTCAGGTTACAGGGGTTTACATCAGGCAACATATGATTCAAATGGGTATGATTACAGAGACTGGGAAAGCCACAAATGATGTTACAGGGGGCTACATCAGGCAACATATGAGTCAAATAGGTATGATTACACAGACTTCCAAAGCCTCACCTCATGTTACAGGTGTTTACATCAGGCAACATATGAGTCAAATGGGTATGATTGCACAGACAGGCAGAGCCTCCCGTCAAGTTACAGGGGGCTACATGAAACAGCATATGGGTCAACTAGGTATGATTACACAGACTGGCAAAGCCTCACCTCAGGTTACAGGGGTTTACATCAGGCAACATATGAGTCAAATGGGTATTATTGCACAGACAGGCAGAGACCCCCGTCATGTTACAGGGGGCTACATCAGACAGCATATGGGTCAGATAGGTATGATTACACAGACTGACAAAGCCTCACCTCATGTTACAGGGCGCTACATCAGGCAACACATGTTTCAAATAGGTACGATTACACAGAATTACAAAGCCTCACCTCATGTTACAGAGGGCTACATCAGGCAACATATGAGTTAAGTAGGTATGATTTCACAGACTGGCAAAACCTCGCCTCATGTTACAGGGGGTTACAACAAGCAACATATGAGTCAAATGGGTATGATTTCACAGAATGGCAAAGCCTCACCTGATTTTACAGGGAGCTACATCAGGCAACAAATGGGTCAACTAGGTATGATTAGACAGACTGGTAAAGCCTCACCTCAATTTACAGGGGGCTACATCAGGCAGCATATGGGTCACATAGGTATGATTACAACAACTGGCAAAGCCTCACCTCTTTTTTACAAGGGGCTACATCAGGCAGCATATGGGTCAAATAGGTATGATTACACAGTCTGGAAAAGCCTCACTTCATTTTACTGGGGGCTACATCAGGCAACATGTCAGTAAAATGGGTATATGTACACAGGCTGGCAAAACCTCACCTTATGTTTCAGGCGGCAACATCAACCAACATATGACTCAAATAGGTATGATAACACACACTAGCCAGCCTCACATCATGCTACAGGGGCTACATCAGACAGCATATGGGTCAAATAGGTATGTTTAGGCAGACTGGCAAACCCTCACTACATGTTACAGGGAGCTACATCAGGCAGCATATGGGTCAACTAGGTATGATTACACAGACTGGCAAAGCCTCACCTCATGTTACAGGGGTTTACATCAGGCAACCTAGGAGTCAAATGGGAATAATTACACAGACTGGCAAAGCCTCACCTCATGTTACAGGGGGCTATATCAGACAACATATGGGTCAAAAAGGTATGATTAAACAGACTAGCAACACCTCCCCTCATGTTACAGGGGTTTACATCTGGCAACATATGAGTCAAATAGGTATGTTTAGACATATAGGCAAACCCTCACTTCATGTTAAAGGGGGCTACATCAGGCAGCATATGGGTCAAATAGGTATGTTTACACAGACTGGTAAACCCTCACTTCATGTTACAGGGGTCTACATCAGGCAACCTATAGGTCAACTAGGAATGATTACACAGACCGGCAAAGCCGCACATCATGTTACAGGGGGTAACATCAGGCAACATGTGAGTCAAATGTGTATGATTACATAGACTGGCAAATCCTCACCTCATGTTACAGGGGGCTAAATCAGACAGCATATGGGTAAAATGGGTATGATTAGACTAACTGGCAAATCCTCACTTCTTGTTACAGGTGGCTACATCAGGCAACATATGGGTCAAATAGGTATGTTTACACAGACTGGTAAACTCTCACTTCATGTTACAGGGGTCTATATCAGGCAACCTATAGGTCAACTAGGAATGATTACACAGACTGGCAAAGCCGCACATCATGTTACAGCATCTACATCAGACAGCATATGGGTCAAATAGGTATTATTACACAGACTGGCAAAGTCTCACCCCATGTTACCGGGGCTACATAAGGCAACACATGAGTCAAATAGGTATGATTACCCAGACTGCCAAAGCCTCAACTCATGTTACAGAGGACTACATCAGGCAACATATGAGTCAAATAGATATGTTTACACAGACTGCCAAAGCCTCACCACATGTTACAGGGGTTCACGTCAGGCAACATATGAGTCAAATGAGTATAATTACACAGACTGGCAAAGCCTCACCTCATGTTACAGGGGGCTACATCAGGCAACATATGTGTTAACTAGGTGTGATTACACAGACTGGTAAAGCCTCACCTCATGTTAAAGGGGGCTACATCAGACAGCATATGGGTCAAATAGGTATTATTACACAGACTGCCAAAGCCTCAACTCATGTTACAGGGGACTACATCAGGCAACATATGAGTCAAATAGATATGTTTACACAGACTGCCAAAGCCTCACCACATGTTACAGGGGTTTACGTCAGGCAACATATGAGTCAAATGGGTATGATTGCACAGAAAGTCAGAGCCTCCCCTCATGTTACAAGCGGCTACATCCGGCAGCATATGGGTCAAATAGATATGTTTACACAGACTGACAAAGCCTCACCACATGTTACAGTGGTTCACGTCAGGCAACATATGAGTCAAATGGGTATGATTACACTGACTGGCAAAGCCTCACCTCATGTTACAGGGGGCTACATCAGGCAGCATATGGGTCAAGTAGGTATGATTACACAGACAGGCAGAGCCTCCCCTTATGTTACAGGGGGCTACATGAGACAGCATATGGGTCACCTAGGTATGATAACACAGACTGGCAAAGCCTCACCTCAGGTTACAGGGGTTTACATCATGCAACATATGATTCAAATGGGTATGATTACAGAGACTGGGAAAGCTGCACATTATGTTACAGGGAGCTACATCAGGCAACATATGAGTCAAATAGGTATGATAACACATACTGCCAAAGCCTCACCTCATGTTACAGGGGTTTACATCAGGCAACATATGAGTCAAATGGGTATGATTGCACAGACAGGCAGAGCCTCCTGTCATGTTACAGGGGGCTACATGAGACAGCATATGGGTCAAATAGTTATGATTACACAGACTGGCAACGCCTTACATCATGTTACAGTAGTTTACATCAGGCAACATATGATTCAAATGGGTATGATTACACAGACTGGGAAATCCTCACATCATGTTACAGGGGGCTACATCAGGCAACATATGAGTTAAATAGGTAAGACAACTCAGACTGCCAAAACCTCATCTAATGTTACAGGGGTTTACATCAGGCAACATATGAGTCAAATGGGTATGATTGCATAAACAGGCAGAGCCTCCCGTCATGTTACAGGGGGCTACACGAGACAGCATATGGGTCAAATAGCTATGATTACACAGACTGGCAAAGTCTTACATCATGTTACAGGGGTTTACATCAGGCAACATATGATTCAAATGGGTATGATTACACAGACTGGGAAATCCTCACATCATGTTACAGGGGGCTACATCAGGCAACATATGAGTTAAATAGGTAAGATAACTCAGACTGCCAAAGCCTCATCTAATGTTAGAGGGGTTTACATCAGACAGCATATGGGTCAGATAGGTATGATTACACAGACTGGCAAAGCCTCACCTCATGTTACAGGGCGCTACATCAAGCAACACATGTTTCAAATAGGTACGAAAACACAGAATTGAAAAGCCTCACCTCATGTTACAGATGGCTACATCAGGAAACATATGAGTTAAGTAGGTATGATTACACAGACTGGCAAAACCTTGCCTCATGTTACAGGGCGTTACAACAAGCAACATATGAGTCAAATGGGTATGATTACACAGAATGGCAAAGCCTCACCTGATTTTACAGGGAGCTACATCAGGCAACAAATGGGTCAACTAGGTATGGTTAGACAGACTGGTAAAGCCTCACCTCAAGTTACAGGGGGCTACATCAGGCAGCATATGGGTCACATAGGTATGATTACAACGACTGGCAAAGCCTCACCTCATTTTACAAGGGGCTACATCAGGCAGCATATGGGTCAAATAGGTATGATTACACAGTCTGGCAAAGCCTCACTTCATTTTACTGGGGGCTACATGAGGCAACATGTCAGAAAAATGGGTATATGTACACAGGCTGGCAAAGCCTCACCTTATGTTTCAGGGGCTACATCAACCAACATATGACTCAAATAGGTATGATAACACACACTAGCCAAGCCTCACATCATGCTACAGGGGCTACATCAGACAGCATATGGGTCAAATAGGTATGTTTAGGCAGACTGGCAAACCCTCACCTCAAGTTACAGGGGGCTACATCAGGCAGCATATGGTTCAAATAGGTATGATTACAAAGACTGTCTAAGCCTCATATCATGATACAGGGTTCTATATCAGACAGCATATGGGTCAAATAGGAATGATTACAAAGACTGGCAAAGCCTCACCCCATGTTGTGGGGGCTACATCAGGCAACATATGAGCCAAATAGGTATTATTATACAGACTGGCAAAGCTTTACCTCATGTTATAGGGGGCTACATCACACAACATACGAGTTAAATAGGTAGGATTTCATAGATGGCCAAAGTATCACCTCATGATACAGGGGGCTACATCAGGCAGCATATGGGTCAAATAGGTATGATTGCACAGACTGACAAATCCTCACCACATGTTACATAGGGCTACATCAGGCAACTTATGGGTCAAATAGGTATGATTACACAGACTTGCAAAGCCTCATCTCATGTTACAGCGGGATACTTCAGGCAGCATATGTGTCAACTAGGTATGATTACACAGACTGGCAAAGCCTCACCTCATGTTACAGGGGTTTACATCAGGCAACATAGGAGTCAAATGGGAATGATTACACAGACTGGCAAAGCCTCACCTCATGTTACAGGGGGCTATATTAGGCAACATATGGGTCAACTAGGTATGATTAAACAGACTAGCAACACCTCCCCTCATGTTACAGGGGTTTACATCTGGCAACATATGAGTCAAATAGGTATGTTTAGACATATAGGCAAACCCTCACTTCATGTTAAAGGGGGCTACATCAGGCAACCGATCGCTTAAAGAGTAATGATTACACAGGCTGGGAAAGCCTCACTTCATGTCACAGGCGGCTACACCAGGCAGCATAGGGGTCAAATAGGTATGTTTACACAGACTGGTAAACCCTCACTTCATGTTACAGGGGGTTACATCAGGCAACATGTGAGTCAAATGTGTATGATTGCATAGACTGGCAAATCCTTATCTCATGTTACAGGGGGCTAAATCAGACAGCATATCAGTAAAATGGGTATGATTAGACAAACTGGCAAATCCTCACTTCATGTTACAGGTGGCTACATCATGCAACATATGGGTCAACTAGGTATGATTACACACACTTGCAAAGCCACACATCAAGTTACAGGGGCTATATCAGGCAACATATGGGTCAACTAGGTATGATTACACAGACTAGCAACACCTCCCCTCATGTTACAGGGGTTTACCTCTGGCAACATATGAGTCAAATTGGTATGTTTAGACATATAGGCAAACCCTCACTTCATGTTAAAGGGGGCTACATCAGGCAACCTATCAGTCAAAGAGTAATGATTACACAGACTGGCAAAGCCTCACTTCATGTCACAAGCGGCTACATCAGGCAGCATATGGGTCAAATAGGTATGTTTACACAGACTGGTAAACCCTCACTTGATGTTACAGGGGTCTATATCAGGCAACCTATAGGTCAACTATGAATTATTACACAGACTAGCAAAGCCGCACATCATGTTACAGCATCTACATCAGACAGCATATGGGTCAAATAGATATTATTACACAGACTGGCAAAGTCTCACCCCATGTTACCGGGGCTACATAAAGCAACACATGAGTCAAATAGGTATGGTTACCCAGACTGCCAAAGCCTCAACTCATGTTACAGGGGACTACATCAGGCAACATAAGAGTCAAATAGATATGTTTACACAGACTGCCAAAGCCTCACCACATGTTACAGGGGTTCATGTCAGGCAACATATGAGTCAAATGGGTATGATTACACAGACTGGCAAAGCCTCACCTCATGTTACAGGGGGCTACATCAGGCCAGGCAACATATGAGTCAAATAGGTATGATTACCCAGACTGCCAAAGCCTCAACTCATGTTACAGGGGACTACATCAGGCAACATATGAGTCAAATAGATATGTTTACACAGACTGCCAAAGCCTCACCACATGCTACAGGGGTTCACGTCAGGCAACATATGAGTCAAATGAGTATAATTACACAGACTGGCAAAGCCTCACCTCATGTTACAGGGGGCTACATCAGGCAACATATGTGTTAACTAGGTGTGATTACACAGACTGGTAAAGCCTCACCTCATGGTAAAGGGGGCTACATCAGACAGCATATGGGTCAAATAGGTATTATTACACAGACTGCCAAAGCCTCAACTCATGTTACAGGGGACTACATCAGGCAACATATGATTCAAATGGGTATGATTGCACAGAAAGGCAGAGCCTCCCCTCATGTTACAAGGGGCTACATCAGGCAGCATATGGGTCAAATAGATATGTTTACACAGACTGCCAAAGCCTCACCACATGTTACAGGGGTTCACGTCAGGCAACATATGAGTCAAATGGGTATGATTACACAGACTGGCAAAGCCTCACCTCATGTTACAGGGGGCTACATCAGGCAGCATATGGGTCAACTAGGTATGATTACACAGACAGGCAGAGCCTCCCCTTATGTTACAGGGGGCTACATGAGACAGCATATGGGTCACCTAGGTATGATTACACAGACTGGCAAAGCCTCACCTCAGGTTACAGGGGTTGACATCATGCAACATATGATTCAAATGGGTATGATTACAGAGACTGGGAAAGCCGCACATGATGTTACAGGGGGCTACATCAGGCAACATATGAGTCAAATAGGTATGATAACACAGACTGCCAAAGCCTCACCTCATGTTACAGGGGTTTACATCAGGCAACATATGAGTCGAATGGGTATGATTGCACAGACAGGCAGAGCCTCCCGTCAAGTTACAAGGGGCTACAAGAAACAGCATATGGGGCAACTAGGTATGATTACACAGACTGCCAAAGCCTCACATCATGTTACAGGGGTTTACATCAGGCAACATATGATTCAAATGGGTATGATAACACAGACTGGGAAAGCCTCACATCATGTTACAGGGGGCTACTTCAGGCAGCATATGGGTCACATAGGTATGATTACAACAACTGGCAAAGCCTCTCCTCTTTTTACAAGGGGCTACATCAGGCAGCATATGGGTCAAATAGGCATGATTACACAGTCTGGCAAAGCCTCACTTCATTTTACTGGGGGCTACATCAGGCAACATGTCAGTAAAATGGGTATATGTACACAGGCTGGCAAAGCCTCACCTTATGTTTCAGGGGGCAACATCAACCAACATATGACTCAAATAGGTATGATAACACACACTAGCCAAGCCTCACATCATGCTACAGGGGCTACATCAAACAGCATATGGGTCAAATAGGTATGTTTAGGCAGACTGGCAAACCCTCACTACATGTTACAGGGGGCTACATCAGGCAGCATATGGGTCAAATAGGTATGATTACAAAGACTGGCAAAGCCTCACTTCATTTTACGGGGCGCTACATAGGGCAACATATGCGTCAAATGAGTATTTGTACACATACAGGTAAAGACTCACCATATGTTACAGGGGGCAACATCAGACAACATATCAGTCAAATAGGTAAGATTACACAGACTGGCCAAGCCTCATATCATGTTACAGGGGTCTATGTTAGACAACATATGGGTCAAATAGGAATGATTACAAAGACTGGCAAAGCCTCACCCCATGTTGCGGGGGCTACATCAGGCAACACATGAGTCAAATAGGTATTATTATACAGACTGGCAAAGCTTTACCTCATGTTATAGGGGGCTACATCCCACAACATATGAGTTAAATAGGTAGGATTTCACAGATGGCCAAAGTATCACCTCATGTTACAGGGGGCTACATCAGGCAGCATATTGGTCAAATAGGTATGATTGCACAGACTGACAAATCCTCACCATATGTTACATAGGGCTACATCAGGCAACTTATGGGTCAAATAGGTATGATTACACAGACTTGCAAAGCCTCACCTCATGTTACAGCGGGATACTTCAGGCAGCATATGTGTCAACTAGGCATGATTACACAGACTGGCAAAGCCGCACCTCATGTTACAGGGGTTTACATCAGGCAACATAGGAGTCAAATGGGAATGATTACACAGACTGGCAAAGCCTCACCTCATGTTACAGGGGGCTATATCAGGCAACATATGGGTCAACTAGGTATGATTAAACAGACTAGCAACACCTCCCCTCATGTTACAGGGGTTTACATCTGGCAACATATGAGTCAAATAGGTATGTTTAGACATATAGGCAAACCCTCACTTCATGTTAAAGGGGGCTACATCAGGCAACCGATCGCTTAAAGAGTAATGATTACACAGGCTGGGAAAGCCTCACTTCATGTCACAGGCGGCTACATCAGGCAGCATAGGGGTCAAATAGGTATGTTTACACAGACTGGTAAACCCTCACTTCATGTTACAGGGGGTTACATCAGGCAACATGTGAGTCAAATGTGTATGATTACATAGACTGGCAAATCCTTATCTCATGTTACAGGGGGCTAAATCAGACAGCATATCAGTAAAATGGGTATGATTAGACAAACTGGCAAATCCTCACTTCATGTTACAGGTGGCTACATCAGGCAACATATGGGTCAACTAGGTATGATTACACACACTTGCAAAGCCACACATCAAGTTACAGGGGCTATATCAGGCAACATATGGGTCAACTAGGTATGATTACACAGACTAGCAACACCTCCCCTCATGTTACAGGGTTTTACCTCTGGCAACATATGAGTCAATTTGGTATGTTTAGACATATAGGCAAACCCTCACTTCATGTTAAAGGGGGCTACATCAGGCAGCATATGGGTCAAATAGGTATGTTTACACAGACTGGTAAACCCTCACTTGATGTTACAGGGGTCTATATCAGGCAACCTATAGGTCAACTAGGAATTATTACACAGACTAGCAAAGCCGCACATCATGTTACAGCATCTACATCAGACAGCATATGGGTCAAATAGATATTATTACACAGACTGGCAAAGTCTCACCCCATGTTACCGGGGCTACATAAGGCAACACATGAGTCAAATAGGTATGATTACCCAGACTGCCAAAGCCTCAACTCATGTTACAGGGGACTACATCAGGCAACATAAGAGTCAAATAGATATGTTTACACAGACTGCCAAAGCCTCACCACATGTTACAGGGGTTCATGACAGGCAACATATGAGTCAAATGGGTATGATTACACAGACTGGCAAAGCCTCACCTCATGTTACAGGGGGCTACATCAGGCAACATATGTGTTAACTAGGTGTGATTACACAGACTGGTAAAGCCTCACCTCATGTTAAAGGGGGCTACATCAGACAGCATATGGGTCAAATAGGTATTATTACACAGATTGCCAAAGCCTCAACTCATTTTACAGGGGACTACATCAGGCAACATATGAGTCAAATAGATATGTTTACACAGACTGCCAAAGCCTCACCACATGTTACAGGGGTTCACGTCAGGCAACATATGAGTCAAATGGGTATGATTACACAGACTGGCAAAGCCTACCTCATGTTACAGGGGGCTACATCAGGCAGCATATGGGTCAACTAGGTATGATTACACAGACAGGCAGAGCCTCCCCTTATGTTACAGGGGGCTACATGAGACAGCATATGGGTCACCTAGGTATGATTACACAGACTGTCAAAGACTCACCTCAGGTTACAGGGGTTTACATCAGGCAACATATGATTCAAATGGGTATGATTACAGAGACTGGGAAAGCCACAAATGATGTTACAGGGGGCTACATCAGGCAACATATGAGTCAAATAGGTATGATTACACAGACTTCCAAAGCCTCACCTCATGTTACAGGTGTTTACATCAGGCAACATATGAGTCAAATGGGTATGATTGCACAGACAGGCAGAGCCTCCCGTCAAGTTACAGGGGGCTACATGAAACAGCATATGGGTCAACTAGGTATGATTACACAGACTGGCAAAGCCTCACCTCAGGTTACAGGGGTTTACATCAGGCAACATATGAGTCAAATGGGTATTATTGCACAGACAGGCAGAGACCCCCGTCATGTTACAGGGGGCTACATCAGACAGCATATGGGTCAGATAGGTATGATTACACAGACTGACAAAGCCTCACCTCATGTTACAGGGCGCTACATCAGGCAACACATGTTTCAAATAGGTACGATTACACAGAATTACAAAGCCTCACCTCATGTTACAGAGGGCTACATCAGGCAACATATGAGTTAAGTAGGTATGATTTCACAGACTGGCAAAACCTCGCCTCATGTTACAGGGGGTTACAACAAGCAACATATGAGTCAAATGGGTATGATTTCACAGAATGGCAAAGCCTCACCTGATTTTACAGGGAGCTACATCAGGCAACAAATGGGTCAACTAGGTATGATTAGACAGACTGGTAAAGCCTCACCTCAATTTACAGGGGGCTACATCAGGCAGCATATGGGTCACATAGGTATGATTACAACAACTGGCAAAGCCTCACCTCTTTTTTACAAGGGGCTACATCAGGCAGCATATGGGTCAAATAGGTATGATTACACAGTCTGGAAAAGCCTCACTTCATTTTACTGGGGGCTACATCAGGCAACATGTCAGTAAAATGGGTATATGTACACAGGCTGGCAAAACCTCACCTTATGTTTCAGGCGGCAACATCAACCAACATATGACTCAAATAGGTATGATAACACACACTAGCCAGCCTCACATCATGCTACAGGGGCTACATCAGACAGCATATGGGTCAAATAGGTATGTTTAGGCAGACTGGCAAACCCTCACTACATGTTACAGGGAGCTACATCAGGCAGCATATGGGTCAACTAGGTATGATTACACAGACTGGCAAAGCCTCACCTCATGTTACAGGGGTTTACATCAGGCAACCTAGGAGTCAAATGGGAATGATTACACAGACTGGCAAAGCCTCACCTCATGTTACAGGGGGCTATATCAGACAACATATGGGTCAAAAAGGTATGATTAAACAGACTAGCAACACCTCCCCTCATGTTACAGGGGTTTACATCTGGCAACATATGAGTCAAATAGGTATGTTTAGACATATAGGCAAACCCTCACTTCATGTTAAAGGGGGCTACATCAGGCAGCATATGGGTCAAATAGGTATGTTTACACAGACTGGTAAACCCTCACTTCATGTTACAGGGGTCTACATCAGGCAACCTATAGGTCAACTAGGAATGATTACACAGACCGGCAAAGCCGCACATCATGTTACAGGGGGTAACATCAGGCAACATGTGAGTCAAATGTGTATGATTACATAGACTGGCAAATCCTCACCTCATGTTACAGGGGGCTAAATCAGACAGCATATGGGTAAAATGGGTATGATTAGACTAACTGGCAAATCCTCACTTCTTGTTACAGGTGGCTACATCAGGCAACATATGGGTCAACTAGGTATGATTAGATAGACTGGTAAAGCCTCACCTCAATTTACAGGGGGCTACATCAGGCAGCATATGGGTCACATAGGTATGATTACAACAACTGGCAAAGCCTCACCTCTTTTTACAAGGGGCTACATCAGGCAGCATATGGGTCAAATAGGTATGATTACACAGTCTGGCAAAGCCTCACTTCATTTTACATTGGGCTACATCAGGCAACATGTCAGTAAAATGGGTATATGTACACAGGCTGGCAAAGCCTCACCTTATGTTTCAGGCGGCAACATCAACCAACATATTACTCAAATAGGTATGATAACACACACTAGCCAGCCTCACATCATGCTACAGGGGCTACATCAGACAGCATATGGGTCAAATAGGTATGTTTAGGCAGACTGGCAAACCCTCACTACATGTTACAGGGAGCTACATCAGGCAGCATATGGGTCAACTAGGTATGATTAAACAGACTAGCAACACCTCCCCTCATGTTACAGGTGTTTACATCTGGCAACATATGAGTCAAATAGGTATGTTTAGACATATAGGCAAACCCTCACTTCATGTTAAAGGGGGCTACATCAGGCAGCATATGGGTCAAATAGGTATGTTTACACAGACTGGTAAACCCTCACTTCATGTTACAGGGGTCTACATCAGGCAACCTATAGGTCAACTAAGAATGATTACACAGACTGGCAAAGCCGCACATCATGTTACAGGTGGCTACATCAGGCAACATATGTGTCAACTAGGTATGATTACACAGACTGGCAAAGCCACACCTCAAGTTACAGGGGGCTATATCAGGCAACATATGGGTCAACTAGGTATGATTAGACAGACTAGCAACGCCTCCCCTCATGTTACAGGTTTTACATCTGGCAACATATGAGTCAAATAGGTATGTTTAGACATATAGGCAAACCCTCACTTCATGTTAAAGGGGGCTACATCAGGCACCCTATGGGTCAACTAGTAATGATTACACAGACTGGCAAAGCCTCACCTCATGTCACAGGGGGCTACATCAGGCAGCATATGGGTCAAATAGGTATGTTTACACAGACTGGTAAACCCTCACTTCATGTTACAGGGGGTTACATCAGGCAACATGTGAGTCAAATGTTTATGATTACATAGACTGGCAAATCCTTATCTCATGTTACAGGGGGCTAAATCAGACAGCATATGGGTAAAATGGGTATGATTAGTCAAACTGGCAAATCCTCACTTCTTGTTACAGGTGGCTACATCAGGCAACATGTGGGTCAACTAGGTATGATTACACAGACTGGCAAAGCCACACCTCAAGTTACAGGGGGCTATATCAGGCAACATATGGGTCAACTAGGTATGATTACACAGACTAGCAACGCCTCCCCTCATGTTACAGGGGTTTACATCTGGCAACATATGAGTCAAATATGTATGTTTAGACATATAGGCAAACCCTCACTTCATGTTAAAGGGGGCTACATCAGGCAACCTATTGGTTAAAGAGTAATGATTACACAGGCTGGCAAAGCCTCACTTCATGTCACAGGCGGCTACATCAGGCAGCATAGGGGTCAAATAGGTATGTTTACACAGACTGGTAAACCCTCACTTCATGTTACAGGGGGTTACATCAGGCAACATGTGAGTCAAATGTGTATGATTACATAGACTGGCAAATCCTTATCTCATGTTACAGGGGGCTTAATCAGACAGCATATCAGTAAAATGGGTATGATTAAACAAACTGGCAAATCCTCACTTCATGTTACAGGTGGCTACATCAGGCAACATATGGGTCAACTAGGTATGATTACACACACTTGCAAAGCCACACATCAAGTTACAAGGGCTATATCAGGCAACATATGGGTCAACTAGGTATGATTACACAGACTAGCAACACCTCCCCTCATGTTACAGGGGTTTACCTCTGGCAACATATGAGTCAAATTGGTATGTTTAGACATATAGGCAAACCCTCACTTCATGTTAAAGGGGGCTACATCAGGCAACCTATCAGTCAAAGAGTAATGATTACACAGACTGGCAAAGCCACACATCATGTTACAGCATCTACATCAGACAGCATATGGGTCAAATAGGTATGTTTACACAGACTGGTAAACCCTCACTTCATGTTACAGGGGTCTATATCAGGCAACCTATAGGTCAACTAGGAATGATTACACAGACTGGCAAAGCCGCACATCATGTTACAGCATCTACATCAGACAGCATATGGGTCAAATAGGTATTATTACACAGACTGGCAAAGTCTCACCCCATGTTACCGGTGCTACATAAGGCAACACATGAGTCAAATAGGTATGATTACCCAGACTGCCAAAGCCTCAACTCATGTTACAGGGGACTACATCAGGCAACATAAGAGTCAAATAGATATGTTAACACAGACTGCCAAAGCCTCACCACATGTTACAGGGGTTCACGTCAGGCAACATATGAGTCAAATGGGTATGATTACACAGACTGGCAAAGCCTAACCTCATGTTACAGGGGGCTACATCAATCAACATATGTGTTAACTAGGTGTGATTACACAGACTGGTAAAGCCTCACCTCATGTTAAAGGGGGCTACATCAGACAGCATATGGGTCAAATAGGTATTATTACACAGACTGCCAAAGCCTCAACTCATTTTACAGGGGACTACATCAGGCAACATATGAGTCAAATAGATATGTTTACAAAGACTGCCAAAGCCTCACCACATGTTACAGGGGTTCACGTCAGGCAACATATGGATCAACTAGGTATGATTAAACAGACAGGCAGAGCCTCCCCTTATGTTACAGGGGGCTACATGAGACAGCATATGGGTCACCTAGGTATGATTACACAGACTGGCAAAGCCTCACCTCAGGTTACAGGGGTTTACATCAGGCAACATATGATTCAAATGGGTATGATTACAGAGCTGGGAAAGCCGCAAATGATGGTACAGGGGCTACATCAGGCAACATATGAGTCAAATAGGTATGATTACACAGACTGCCAAAGCCTCACCTCATGTTACAGGGGTTTACATCAGGCAACATATGAGTCAAATGGGTATGATTGCACAGACAGGCAGAGCCTCCCGTCAAGTTACAGGGGGCTACATGAAACAGCATATGGGGCAACTAGGTATGATTACACAGACTGGCAAAGCCTCACCTCAGGTTACAGGGGTTTACATCAGGCAACATATGATTCAAATGGGTATGATTACAGAGACTGGGAAAGCCACAAATGATGTTACAGGGGGCTACATCAGGGAACATATGAGTCAAATAGGTATGATAACACAGACTGCCAAAGCTTCACCTCATGTTACAGGGGTTTACATCAGGCAACATATGAGTCAAATGGGTATGATTGCAAAGACAGGCAGAGCCTCCCGTCATGTTACAGGGGGCTACATGAAACAGCATATGGGGCAACTAGGTATGATTACACAGACTGGCAAAGCCTCACATCATGTTACAGGGGTTTACATCAGGCAACATATGATTCAAATGGGTATGATTACAGAGACTGGGAAAGCCTCACATCATGTTACAGGGGGATACATCAGGCAACATATGAGTCAAATAGGTATGATAACACAGAATGCCAAAGCCTCACCTCATGTTACAGGGGTTTACATCAGGCAACATATGAGTCAAATGGGTATGATTGCACAGACATGCAGAACTTCCCCTCATGTTACAGGGGGCTACATCAGGCAGCATATGGGTCAAATAGATATGTTTACACAGACTGCCAAAGCCTCACCACATGTTATAGGGGTTCATGTCAGGCAACATATGAGTCAAATGGGTATGATTGCACAGAAAGGCAGAGCCTCCCCTCATGTTACAGGGGGCTACATCAGGCAACATATGAGGCAAATAGGTATGTTTAGACAGATAGGCAAACCCTCACTTCATGTTACAGAGAGCTACATCAGGCAACCTATGGGTCAACTAGTTGTGATAACACAGACTGGCAAAGCCTCACCTCATGTTACAGGGGGCTGCATCAGACAACATATGAGTCAAAAGGGTATGATTGCACAGACAGGCAGAGACTCCCCTTATGTTACAGGGGGCTACAATAGACAGCATATGGGTCAACTAGGTATGATTACACAGACTGGCAAAGCCTCACCTCAGGTTACAGGGATTTACATCAGGCAACATAAGATTCAAATGGGTATGATTACACAGACTGGGAAAGCCGCACATTATGTTACAGGGGGCTACATCAGGCAACATATGAGTCAAATAAGTATGATAACACAGACTGCCAAAGCCTCACCTCATGTTACAGGAGTTTACATCAGACAACATATGAGTCAAATGGGTATGATTGCACAGACAGTCAGAGCCTCCCCTCATGTTACAGGGGGCTACAACAGGCAGCATATGGGTCAAATAGGTATGATTGCAAAGACTGGCAAAGCCGCACTTCATTTTAATGGGTGCTACATAGGGCAACATATGATTCAAATGGATATGATTACACAGACTAGCCAAGCCACACATCATGTTACAGGGGTTTACATCAGGCAACATATGAATCAAATGGGTATGATTGCACAGACAGGCAGAGCCTCCCCTTATGTTACAGGGGGCTACACGAGACAGCATATGGGTCAAATAGGTATGATTGCAAAGACTGGCAAAGCCGCACTTCATTTTAATGGGTGCTACATAGGGCAACATATGATTCAAATGGATATGATTACACAGACTAGCCAAGCCACACATCATGTTACAGGGGTTTACATCAGGCAACATATGAATCAAATGGGTATGATTGCACAGACAGGCAGAGCCTCCCCTTATGTTACAGGGGGCTACATGAGACAGCATATGGGTCAACTAGGTATAATTACACAGACTGGCAAAGCCTCACCTCATGTAACAGGGGTTTACATCAGGCAACATATGATTCAAATGGATATGATTACACAGACTAGCCAAGCCACACATCATGTTACAGGGGTTTACATCAGGCAACATATGAGTCAAATGGGTATGATTGCACAGACAGGCAGAGACTCCCCTCATGTTACAGGGGGCTACATCAGACAGCATATGGGTCAGATAGGTATGATTAAACAGACTGGCAAAGCCTCACCTCATGTTACAGGGCGCTACATCAAGCAACACATGTTTCAAATAGGTACGATTACACAGAATTGCAAAGCCTCTCCTCATGTTACAGAGGGCTACATCAGGCAACATATGAGTTAAGTAGGTATGATTACACAGACTGGCAAAACCTCGCCTCATGTTACAGGAGCTACATCAGGCAACAAATGGGTCAACTAGGTATGATTAGACAGACTGGTAAAGCCTCACCTCAAGTTACAGGGGGCTACATTAGGCAGCATATGGGTCACATAGGTATGATTACAACGACTGGCAAAGCCTCACCTCATTGTACAAGGGGCTACATCAGGCATCATATGGGTAAAATAGGTATGATTACACAGTCTGGAAAAGCCTCACCTCATTGCACAATCGGCTACATCAGGCAACATATGAGTTAAGTAGGTATGATTACACAGACTGGAAAAGCCTCACCTTATGTTTCAAGGGGCAACATCAACCAACATATGACTCAAATAGGTATGATAACACACACTAGCCAAGCCTCACATCATGCTACAGGGGGCTACATCAGAGAGCATATGGGTCAAATAGGTATGTTTAGGCAGACTGGAAAACCCTCACTACATGTTACAGGGGGCTACATCAGGCAGCATATGGTTCTAATAGGTATTATTACAAAGACTGGCTAAGCCTCATATCATGTTACAGGGTTCTATATCAGACAGCATATGGGTCAAATAGGAATGATTACAAAGACCGGCAAAGCCTCACCCCATGTTGCGGGGGCTACATCAGGCAACATATGAGCCAAATAGGTATTATTATACAGACTGGCAAAGCCTCACCCCATGTTGCGGGGGCTACATCAGGCAACATATGAGCCAAATAGGTATTATTATACAGACTGGCAAAGCTTTACCTCATGTTATAGGGGGCTACATCACACAACATATGAGTTAAATAGGTAGGATTTCACAGATGGCCAAAGTATCACCTCATGTTACAGGGGGCTACATCAGGCAGCATATGGGTCAAATAGGTATGATTGCACAGACTGACAAATCCTCACCACATTTTACATAGGGCTACATCAGGCAACATATGGGTCAAATAGGTATGATTACACAGACTCGCAAAGCCTCACCTCATGTTACAGGTGGATACTTCAGGCAGCATATGTGTCAACTAGGTATGATTACACAGACTGGCAAAGCCTCACCTCATGTTACAGGAGTTTATATAAGGCAACATATGATTCAAATGGGTATGATTACCTTGACTGGGAAAGCCTCACATCATGTTACAGGGGGCTACATCAGGCAACAAATGAGTCAAATAGGTATTATAACAGACTGGCAAATCCTCACCTCATGTTACAGGGGGCTACATCAGACAGCGTATGGGTCAAATAGGTATGATTGCACAGACTTACAAAGCCTCACCACATGTTACAGGGGGCTACATAAGGCAACACATGAGTCAAATAGGTATGATTACCCAGACTGCCAAAGCCTCAACTCATGTTACAGGGGACTACATCAGGCAACATATGAGTGAAATAGATATGATTACACAGACTGCCAAAGCCTCAACTCATGTTACAGGCGTTCTCGTCAGGCAACATATGAGTCAAATGGGTATGATTACACAGGCTGTCAAAGCCTCACCTCATGTTACAGGGGGCTACATCAGGCAACATATGGGTCAACTAGGTGTGATTACACAGACTGGCAAAGCCACACCTCAAGTTACAGGGGGCTATATCAGGCAACATATGGGTCAACTAGGTATGATTACACAGACTAGCAACGCCTCCCCTCATGTTACAGGGGTTTACATCTGGCAGCATATGAGTAAAATAGGTATGTTTAGACATATAGGCAAACCCTCACTTCATGGTAAAGGGGGCTACATCAGGCAACCTATGGGTCGACTAGTTATGATTACACAGACTGGCAAAGCCTGACCTCATCTCACGGGTGCTACATCAGGCAGCATATGGGTCAAATAGGTATGTTTACAGAGACAGGTAAACCCTCACTTCATGTTACAGGGGTCTACATCAAGCAACCTATAGGTCAACTAGGAATGATTACACAGACTGGCACAGCCTCACATCATGTTACAGGGGTTTACATCAGGCAACATGTGAGTCAAATGTGTGTGATTACATAGACTGGCAAATCCTCACCTCATGTTACAGGGGGCTAAATCAGACAGCATATGGGTAAAATGGGTATGATTAGACAAACTGGCAAATCCTCACTTCATGTTACAGGTGTCTACATCAGGCAACATATGAGTCAACTAGGTATGATTACACAGCCTGCAAAGCCACACCTCAAGTTACAGGGGGCTATATCAGGCAACATATGGGTCAACTAGGTATGATTACACAGACTAGCAACGCCTCCCAGCATGTTACAGGGGTTTACATCTGTCAACATATGAGTCAAATAGGTATGTTTAGACATATAGGCAAACCCTCACTTCATGTAAAAGGGGGCTACATCAGGCAACCTATCGGTTAAAAAGTAATGATTACACAGACCGGCAAAGCCTCACTTCATGTCACAGGCGGCTGTATCAGGCAGCATATGGGTCAAATAGGTATGTTTACACAGACTGGTAAACCCTCACTTCATGTTACAGGGGTCTATATCAGGCAAACTATAGGTCAACTAGGAATGATTATACAGACTGGCAAAGCCACACATCATGTTACAGCATCTACATCAGACAGCATATGGGTCAAATAGGTATTATTACACAGACTGGCAAAGTCTCACCCCATGTTACCGGGGCTACATAAGGCAACACATGAGTCAAATAGGTATGATTACCCAGACTGCCAAAGCATCAACTCATGTTACAGGGGACTACATCAGGCAACATATGAGTCAAATAGATATGTTTACACAGACTGCCAAAGCCTCACCACATGTTACAGGGGTTCACGTCAGGCAACATATGAGTCAAATGAGTATGATTACACAGACTGGCAAAGCCTCACCTCATGTTACAGGGGGCTACATCAGGCAACATATGTGTTAACTAGGTGTGATTACACAGACTGGTAAAGCCTCACCTCATGTTAAAGGGGGCTACATCAGACAGCATATGGGTCAAATAGGTATTATTACACAGACTGCCAAAGCCTCAACTCATGGTACAGGAGACTACATCAGGCAACATATGAGTCAAATAGATATGTTTACACAGACTGCCAAAGCCTCACCACATGTTACAGGGGTTTACGTCAGGCAACATATGAGTCAAATGGGTATGATTGCACAGAAAGGCAGAGCCTACCCTCATGTTACAAGGGGCTACATCAGGCAGCATATGGGTCAAATAGATATGTTTACACAGACTGCCAAAGACTCACCACATGTTACAGGGGTTCACATCAGGCAACATATGAGTCAAATGGGTATGATAACACAGACTGGCAAAGCCTCAACTCATGATACAGGGGGCTACATCAGGCAGCATATGGGTCAACTAGGTATAATTACACAGACAGGCAGAGCCTCCCCTTATGTCACAGGGGGCTACATGAGGCAGCATATGGGTCACCTAGGTATGATTACACAGACTGGCAAAGCCTCACCTCAGGTTACAGGGGTTTACATCATGCAACATATGATTCAAATGGGTATGATTACAGAGACTGGGAAAGCCGCACATGATGTTACAGGGGTTTACATCAGGCAACATATGAGTCAAATGGGTATGATTGCACAGCCAGGCAGAGCCTTCCGTCAAGTTACAAGGGGCTACATGAAACAGCATATGGGGCAACTAGGTATGATTACACAGACTGGCAAAGCCTCACATCATGTTACAGGGGTTTACATGAGGCAACATATGATTCAAATGGGTATGATTACACAGACTGGGAAAGCCTCATATCATGTTACTGGGGATACATCAGGCAACATATGAGTCAAATAGGTATGATAACACAGAATGCCAAAGCCTCACCTCATGTTACAGGGGTTTACATCAGGCAACATATGAGTGAAATGGGTGTGATTGCACAGACAGGCAGAACCTCCCCTCATGTTACAGGGGGCTACATCAGGCAGCATATGGGTCAAATAGATACGTTTACACAGACAGCCAAAGCCTCACCACATGTTATAGGGGTTCACGTCAGGCAACATACGAGTCAAATAGCTATGATTGCACAGAAAGGCAGAGCCTCCCCTCATGCTACAGGGGGCTACATCAGGCAGCACATTGGTCAAATATATATGTTTAAACAGACTGCCAAAGCCTCACCACATGTTACAGGGGTTCACGTCAGGCAACATATGAGTCAACTAGGTATGATTACACAGACTAGCAAAGCCTCCCCTCATGTTACAGGGGTTGACATCAGGCAACATATGAGGCAAATAGTATGTTTAGACAGATAGGCAAACACTCACTTCATGTTACAGAGAGCTACATCAGGCAACCTATGGGTCAACTAGTTATGATAACACAGACTGGCACAGCCTCACCTCATGTTACAGGGGGCTACATCAGACAACATATGAGTCAAATGGGTATGATTGCACAGATAGGCAGAGGCTCCCTTTATGTTACAGGGGGCTACATGAGACAGCATATGGGTCAACTATGTATGATTACACAGACTGGCAAAGCCTCACCTCAGGTTACAGGGATTTACATCAGGCAACATAAGATTCAAATGGGTATCATTACACAGATTGGGAAAGCAGCACATGATGTTACAGGGGGCTACATCAGGCAACATATGGGTCAACGAGGTATGATTATACAGACTTACAAAGCCTCACCTCATGTTACAGGAGTTTATATAAGGCAACATATGATTCAAATGGGTATGATTACACAGACTGGGCAAGCCTCACATCATGTTACAGGGGGCTACATCAGTCAACATATGAGTCAAATAGGTATTATAACACAGACTGGCAAATCCTCACCTCATGTTACAGGGGGCTACATCAGACAGCGTATGGGTCAAATAGGTATGATTGCACAGACTGGCAAAGCCTCACCTCATGTAACAGGGGTTTACATCAGGCAACATATGATTCAATGGGTATGATTACACAGACTTGGTAAGCCTCACATCATGTTACAGGGGGCTACATCAGGCAATATATGAGTTAAATAGGTAATATAACTCAGACTGCCAAAGCCTCATCTCATGTTACAGGGGTTTACATCAGGCAACATATGAGTCAAATGGGTATGATTGCACAGACAGGCAGATACCCCCCTCATGTTACAGGGGGCTACATCAGACAGCATATGGGTCAGATAGGTATGATTACACAGACTGGCAAAGCCTCACCTCATGTTACAGGGCGCTACATCAGGCAACACATTTTTCAAATAGGTACAATTACACAGAATTGCAAAGCCTCACCTCATGTTACAGAGGGCTACATCAGGCAACATATGAGTTAAGTAGGTATGATTTCACAGACTGGCAAAACCTCACCTCATGTTACAGGGGGTTACAACAAGCAACATATGAGTCAAATGGGTATGATTACACAGAATGGCAAAGCCTCACCTGATTTTACAGGGAGCTACATCAGGCAGCATATGGGTCACATAGGTATGATTACAACAACTGGCAAAGCCTCACCTCTTTTTACAAGGGGCTACATCAGGCAGCATATGGGTCAAATAAGTATGATTACACAGTCTGGCAAAGCTTCACTTCATTTTACTGGGGGCTACATCAGGCAACATGTCAGTAAAATGGGTATATATACACAGGCTGGCAAAGCCTCACCTTATGTTTCAGGGGGCAACATCAACCAACATATGACTCAAATAGGTATGATAACACACACTAGCCAAGCCTCACATCATGCTACAGGGGGCTACATCAGACAGCATATGGGTCAAATAGGTATGTTTAGGCAGACTGGCAAACCCTCACTACATGTTACAGGGGGCTACATCAGGCAGCATATGGTTCAAATAGGTATGATTACAAAGACTGGAAAAGTCTCACTTCAATTTACGGTGCGCTACATAGGGCAACGTATGAGTCAAATGGGTATCTGTACACATACTGGTAAAGACTCACCATATGTTACAGGGGGCAACATCAGACAACATATGAGTCAAATAGGTAAGATTACACAGACTGGCTATGCCTCATATCATGTTACAGGGTTCTATATCAGACAGCATATGGGTCAAATAGGAATGATTACAAAGACTGGCAAAGCCTCACCCCATGTTGCCGGGGCTACATCAGGCAACATATGAGCCAAATAGGTATTATTATACAGACTGGCAAAGCTGTACCTCATGTTATAGGGGGCTACATCACACAACATATGAGTTAAATAGGTAGGATTTCAAAGATGGCCAATGTATCACCTCATGTTACAGAGGGCTACATCAGGCAGCATATGGGTCAAATAGGTATGATTGCACAGACTGACAAATCGTCACCACATGTTACATAGGGCTACATCAGGCAAAATATGGGTCAAATAGGTATGATTACACAGACTTGCAAAGCCTCACCTCATGTTACAGGTGGATACTTCAGGCAACATATGTGTCAACTAGGTAGGATTACACAGACTGGCATAGCCTCACCTCATGTTACAGGGGGCTACATCAGACAGCATATGGGTCAACGAGGTATGATTATACAAACTTACAAAGCCTCACCTCATGTTACAGGAGTTTATATAAGGCAACATATGATTCAAATGGGTATGATTACAGAGACTGGGCAAGCCTCACATCATGTTACAGGGGGCTACATCAGGCAACATATGAGTCAAATAGGTATTATATCACAGACTGGCAAATCCTCACCTCATGTTACAGGGGGCTACATCAGACAACGTATGGGTCAAATAGGTATGATTGCACAGACTTACAAAGCCTCACCACATGTTACAGGGGGCTACATAAGGCAACACATGAGTCAAATAGCTATGATTATCAAGACTGCCAAAGCCTCTACTCATGTTACAGGGGACTACATCAGGCAACATATGAGTCAAATAGATATGATTACACAGACTGCCAAAGCCTCAACTCATGTTACAGGGGTTCTCGTCAGGCAACATATGAGTCAAATTGGTATGATTACACAGACTGGCAAAGCCACACCTCAAGTTACAGGGGGCTATATCAGGCAACATATGGGTCAACTAGGTATGATTACACAGACTAGCAACGCCTCCCCTCATGTTACAGGGGTTTACATCTGGCAACATATGAGTCAAATAGGTATGTTTAGACATATAGGCAAACTCTCACTTCATGTTAAAGGGGGCTACATCAGGCAACCTCTGGGTCGACTAGTTATGATTACACAGACTGGCAAAGCCTCACCTCATGTCATGGGGGCTACATCAGGCAGCATATGGGTCACATAGGTATGTTTACACAGACTGGTAAACCCTCACTTCATGTTACAGGGATCTACATCAGGCAACCTATAGGTCAACTAGGAATGATTACACAGACTGGCAAAGACGCACATCATGTTACAGCATCTACATCAGACAGCATATGGGTCAAATAGGTATTATTACACAGACTGGCAAAGTCTCACCCCATGGTAGCGGGGCTATATAAGGCAACACATGAGTCAAATAGGTATGATTACACAGACTGCCAAAGCCTCACCACATGTTACATGGGTTCACGTCAGGCAACATATGAGTCAAATGGGTATGATTACACAGACTGGCAAAGCCTCACCTCAAGTTACGGGGGCTACATCAGGCAACATATGTGTTAACTAGGTGTGATTACACAAACTGGTAAAGCCTCACCTCATGTTAAAGGGGGCTACATCAGACAGCATATGGGTCAAATACTTATTATTATACAGACTGGCAAAGTCTCACCTCATGTTACGAGGGCTACATATGGCAACACATGAGTCAAATAGGCATGATTACCCAGTCTGCCAAAGCCTCAACTCATGTTACAGGGGTTCACGTCAGGCAACATGTGAGTCAAATGGGTATGATTGCACAGAAAGGCAGAGCCTCCCCTCATGTTACAGGGGGCTACATCAGGCAGCATATGGGTCAAATAGATATGTATACACAGACTGCCAAAGCCTCACCACATGTTACAGGGGTTTATGTCAGGCAACATATGAGTCAAATGGGTATGATTACACAGACTGGCAAAGCCTCACCTCATGTTACAGGGGGCTACATCAGGCAACATATGTGTCAACAAGGTGTGATTACACAGACTGGCAAAGCCTCACCTCATGTTACAGGGGTTTACATCAGGCAACATATGAGTCAAATGGGTATGATTGCACAGACAGGCAGAGCCTCACCTCATGTTACAGGGGGCTACATCAGGCAACATATGTGTCAACAAGGTGTGATTACACAGACTGGCAAAGCCTCACCTCATGTTACAGGGGTTTACATCAGGAAACATATGAGTCAAATGGGTATGATTGCACAGACAGGCAGAGCCTCCCCTTATTTTTACAGGGGGCTATGTCAGGCAACATATGAGACAAATAGGTATGTTTAGACAGATAGGCAAACCTCACTTCATGTTACAGGGAGCTACATCAGGCAACCCATGGGTCAACTAGTTATGATTACACAGACTGACAAAGCATCACTTAATGTTACAGGCGCTACATCAGGCAACATATGGGTCAAATAGGTATGTTTACACAGACTGGTAAACTCTCACTTCATGTTACAGGGGTCTATATCAGGCAACCTATAGGTCAACTAGGAATGATTACACAGACTGGCAAAGCCGCACATCATGTTACAGCATCTACATCAGACAGCATATGGGTCAAATAGGTATTATTACACAGACTGGCAAAGTCTCACCCCATGTTACAGGGAGATACATCAGGCAACCTATGGGTCAACTAGTTATGATTACACAGACTGGTAAACCCTCACTTCATGTTACAGGGGTCTATATCAGGCAACCTATAGGTCAACTAGGAATGATTACACAGACTGGCAAAGCCACACATCATGTTACAGCATCTACATCAGACAGCATATGATTCAAATGGGTATGATTGCACAGACTGGGAAAGCCTCACATAATGTTACAGGGGGCTACATCAGGCATCATATGAGTCAAATAGGTATGATAACACAGACTGCCAAAGCCTCACCTCATGTTACAGGGGTTTACATCAGCAACATATGAGTCAAATGGGTATGATTGCACAGACAGGAAGAGCCTCCCGTCATGTTACATGGGGCTACATCAGACAGCATATGGGTCAAATAGGTATGATCACACAGACTGCCAAAGCCTCACATCATGTTACAGGGGTTTACATCAGGCAACATATGATTCAAATGGGTATGATTATACAGACTGGGAAATCCTCACATCATGTTACAGGGCACTACATCAGGCAACATATGAGTCAAATAGGTATGATAACACAGACTGCCAAAGCCTCACCTCATGTTACAGGGGTTTACATCAGGCAATATATGAGTCAAATGGGTATGATTGCAGAGACAGGCAGAGCCTCCCCTCATGTTACAGGGGGCTACACAAAGCCTCACTTCATTTTAATGGGTGCTACATAGGGCAACATATGATTCAAATGGGTATGATTACACAGACTAGCCAAGCCTCACATCATGTTACTGGGGTTTAGATCAGGCAACATATGAGTCAAATGGGTATAATTGCACAGACAGGCAGAGCCTCCCCTTATGTTACAGGGGGCTACATGAGACAGCATATGGGTCAAATAGGTAAGATTACACAGACTGGCAAAGCCTCATCTCATGTTACAGGGGTTTACATCAGGCAACATATGAGTTAAGTAGGTATGATTACACAGACTGGCAAAGCCTCACATCAAGTTACAGGGGGCAACATCAGGCAACATATGAGTCAAATAGGTATGATTACACAGACTGGCAAAGCCTCATCCTATGTGTATGGGAGGACTGGTCCAAAAGACCCTCCTCGCCCACGTCTCCTCCCCAGGTGAGGGCCATGGCTCACTGGGCGTCCCCTCATACCACCCGGGCCCAGGTGGTGGAGGTTTCACCTGCTGACGACATTGCCCACACGTATTGATGCCCACATATATCGAATTTAGCTAGGCCCAGAAACCATTTTGTCTAATCAAAGCTGGTGTGAGCTCTGCGCGCTGCAGCACGGCCCCCCACCCACGGAGAGTTTCAATTATCCCTGTTGCCACAGCTCCCTGGCAGATCCGCTGCAAGCATGTTCCCACGAGAGGGACGGACATGAGCTAACACAATACACTGACACTGTAACATTTCACCATCCGCAGGGCATCACTGCTCCCAGAATGACCCGGTCAGCAGGGCCTGGGTGATGGGAAGGTCTGTAGAATGGTCCTCTGATGAAAGAGGAAGAGTACCCAGAGATAAATGTAAGAAACTACTTGTTGCATTCCCCCCATACACACCATGCATGCCAAAGATACCTGTAGAATTGTGTAGTTAGTGTTCATAACACCAGCCATAAAAGACCCGCACATCCCGCGGTCCCGCGCCATACCTGAACTAATGCTACTACAGTACACAAGAAGGCGAGTGTAACCATGCAGGGGGCACCAGTGATGGGAGTGCGAGAATGCACTCGCCACGTATGTATGTTCAAAGCCCCTTGCATACCGCCACCGTCACATACGGTGGCGGTTCATTTTCTGTGTGCTGCACAAACCGTAATGCTACCTCACTTATTGCAAGATGTATATGCATATAGTTTAATACTGTAATTGTTGAAATATTGTGTACTAATAAGGTGCTCGGACTGAACATAACTGAAATGCTTCCAGCAAAGCGAAATGTGTGTTCTCAAGTAATTCAAACAAATATTATAAAGTGTTCTAATGATTGTAATGTTTACACCTCCAAAAACCGGCAACACATGAGGAAGATACCTTTGCAAATATGTGCAAGGCCATTCCCCTCCCACCCTGCGCAGGCTGCCAAAAGCATGAGAACAGAGGCCCGAGCCGCGCTGCCCCACCTCCCCCAACTAGGCTGGAGCCGCTCCACAGATGCGTAGCCCCCCTTTACAGCACCCAAGGCCACGGGCCGCCACCTGCATTATTTACAGCATAGCAGTTAACCTCTGCCTGAACCCACACTTCCAAAGGCGCCCCCTCATAAACCCCACAACCCACCAGATCATCTTAGACTTATGGCCCTGTACAACGAGGACACCCAACACTGTGGCAACACACAGCGACACATTTATAACTACATCTAACAAGACAGGGAGACTTGTACCGTCCGTCCCATGCCCCGAAGCTTAGCCCCTCAACCTATGGTACTGGTCAACAGGACGCTGGTAACCATGCCCTGATGAATGACCATCAGACCTCTCACAAGGTGCATTCCTCCTGTGTTGCATTAACCTGTAAGATAACCTATTGAAAGATTTACTAAAGAGAATAACACTGTAATGAGTGAATGACTGCGGTGTGCATGGCCTAGGGCAAAGAAGTCAGGAAAAGACATTCATCTCTGACACTGGACGCGGAGGCATACCAACACCGCCCGGATGAACTCTGCCAATTTGTCAGGCCCAGCCCTAACCACGAGGCTGACCAGTGACGTTCTTCTGCCACGACCAACCACCTCGCAGCAGCACCTATAGTTAGTCATTTCCACCCAATCCCATTGTATTTGTGCCCCCTATAGTATGTAGGTTTTTGATGACGTTTTTTGTAATTATATACGCCTGTCTTTGCGATTGTCAGACAGAGCGCTCTCGGAGTTTGCAGAGTTCTTTGCATGCCCTATTCTGATTGATAAACTCCCATTTAAGCTCACCCGCACTCTGTCTTGGTTTTATTCCCTACCTGGGAGAGTCCTTCATTGTCTCTCATTGCGGGGAGGATCGTGCTGGCTGGGGACGCTCCCTTTCAGTGGTGACCCCGAAAGCGTGATTCTTTTCTATTATTTCTTCCCGATCTAACGCTACCGTCCCCTTTTGGCACGAGAATCTCCGGTCGAAAAGGGATACGCACGGTGAGCCGGCTCCGGAAGGCTGGCCGCCAATGGCGACAGGTGCAATAAGAAGTGCGCACTCAAAAGAGAGGGGGTACGGGATCCCAGTTGCAAAATCCCCTTTGAGTACCGCTCGCCGGAGCCGGGGCTGACTGTTGAGCTGACGGCGACACTGCCTGGACGGACCCAGTTTCGGAGACTATCGGTTCAAGACGGGCACGTGAGTATTGAGTGCGAGCGACTGTAAAGGGAATGGGGAAATAAGTGTAGGACAGGGAACGAAGAGAGGGTACGCAGATCTACTAAAGATCATTCTAAAATTTCCTTGCTTTTTCTTTGCATATGGCCATTAGGATTAAGAGGTGAAGAAGAGATAAACGTGACGGGAACCTAGCTCCGAAAGGGGGTGGAAGGCGGCGCCGCATAGTGCTATCTTGACTAGTACTGGGAATATATGAAGAAGTGGAATATAAGATAAAAGTGTCCAGCAAAAGGGGGCACTGAGAATATATTAGAGACTGCTATTACTTCTTTTCTTTTTCTTTAGGGTTAGGGGGAAAAATAAATGTGAGATCAGTACAAAGCTAAGGGGGAAAGTAAGAGGGGGAGAATCCTACTACAAAAGAAAAGAGGAGACCAATACATATATATATATACATGCGCATCCATATATCGGGATAAGAAGGATAGGGACAGCCGGCTAGGGAAGAAAGGGAGGGCAGCGTGAATTGTGGACAGAGTGTTACTGGGAGGTGTGTGCACCTCGTATGGGTCAGACGACAAGTTGATGTTGTAAGTGTGTAAACTGGCTATAAATGTACATAAATGGAACGGTCATGGTAAGTGTGACCAGATAGGATTTCTGTTGAAGAGATAAAACGACAAGGGGGAGTGAGTGTGTGCCTATTTTGGTTTCCGGGTAAATGTTGACAAAATAACTGATGGTTTGCTCTTGTATGTGCCCCCCCAAAAAAAAAAGAGAAGAGAATAGCTACTGTGTACAGCCAGTTGTGCATTGCGCAGGGAGGGGATAGAGCACACGAAAACAATAGTGGTAAGAGGTTTACATTGTAATTGTAGACACACAGATAGAAACAAGCGCTAGGGGAACACACAAGATGGGGGCCGAGACACCCTTGTCGCACATTTGTAAGAGTTTACCAGGCCACGCGGAGCGGATTAAGAAATATCATGACCAATGGGTGACCGAGTTAAAGGGGGAGGGGTTACCTCAGATTTGGCCCGAGGGAGGGTCTTTTGATACAAGCGTTTTGGACACGGTGGCCACATGCATTTTCCTAAAGTACAAGGGGAAGCAGTTGCAGAACAGGAGAGAAGTATTAGATTTCTGGAGGTTATTTGAAGAGATACCACCGCCTAAAACACCAGTATTGAATCCTGATCTCCCGTCCACCACAGACAATCCAATACTGATACAGAAAGATGTCAAAGAAGTGTCAAGTGTAGCACCACCAGTAGAGGTAATAAGTTTGTACCCGATATTAAACAAGCCTGTGCCCGCAGAGGGGTACAGTGACCCCACTTACGTACCTCCCCCAACAGCTACTACACCCCACCGGCCCACGGCACCTCCGCCATATGAAAGCACGAGGGAGCGAGCCCAGGCAGGCACACAAAGGGTAGACATAGAGAAGCTCACAGATGATTTAGAGTCAAGACTGTCGATAGCAAAAGATGAGCTCTCAAGGATAAAAGACATATGCGAACGAACAGCACTAGATGCAACTAGACCAGGGCGTACGTCTAGAGCACCAGGTGAAAACAGAAAGCCCGAAGAGGGGTGGAAAAAGGGCGAGATCCTGTTTAGAATTGAGGAAGAACCAACACGAATAATAAAAGTAGGGACCCAAGAGGGAGATGTTGGCAACGAAGAAAGGCTTGGGGGAATTAGAGAGGAATTACTATGTGATATAAGGGACGAGTTAGAAGAAAGCGACAGGTTGAGTATGGCGATGGGAGGGGGAAGCGACGGAGAGGAAGGTACATGTTCGATGAGAACATTGGACGATGAGTGGACGGGGCGATTGAGGAACAGGGTGGGGAAAATGGCATCACTGGGGACATCAGCGGTCAAACCGGGTCCCGATAGAACGACAAAAGGAAGGTTACAGCTCCCATTGATACATAGGGGAGGAGGGAGGCCCAACTATATTCCATGGGCTCAGATGGATAAAGCCAACCTACTAAAGTTATTGCCCCCGTTGTCAGGAGGGGCAAGCAAGTGGATATACGCCTTTGAGAAGCACACTGCCGGGGTACCCCTAGCAATAGGAGACGTGAAGAGCTTGCTCGTATCAGTGGTGGGAGATCAGGCTGAGAGAGTATGGGTTAAGGCTGGTTTCCCAGGAGTATAACACTAGACTGCGACCGCCATGATGGAGCCTCCTTTAACACAGTACGGGCAAGGGTGTGGGATGCCTTGCGGGAAACATTCCCGGACACACCAGACTTACAGTCAGTAATGCAGTGCACAATGAATGATGGAGAGGAGGCTATGGATTACATTTTTCGGGTCCAAGAGATGTGGAGAGCTGAAACGGGTACGCCCTGGTATCAATCAACATCCTTATTTTATTTTATTATAAAAAGAGGGCTCCCCAAAGAAGTACAAAAGACGCTCGATAAAATAGCTGGTATTGAAGCAAAGGGGTGGCCTGAGATCCAAAGCATAATAGTACACCATTGTAAAAGAATAAAGGAACGGGAGAAGGAAGTGGCACAGAAGAGATTGGCAGATGAAGCAAAACTAGTACAGACAAAGTTGGTGAAGGTCGCAGCGGCTGTAGCTGCACTCCCCACTACAGGGAGGGAGATGAGGAGGAGGAGGGGCTGACAGCAATACAAAGAAGAGTGGCAACTAATTGGGCAGGAACAGGACAGCGGCAGTGGAACGAGCAGGAACAAGGTGGAGGTCCGCAGTGGCAAGAGTGGACCCCTCGAGGGGGACGAGGTGGGTACAGGGGCCGAAGGGGAGGTGGAACGGGATATGGAGGGATGGGAGGAAATGGATGGCAGGGCCCTAGAGGTGCGCAAGGGAGTTGCTGGAACTGCAGAAGATGGGGGCATTATTCTAGGGAGTGCAGAACCAGGCCCAACAATGGGTTCCAAGAAGGAGGACAGTATGGCCACCCCCACCCGGGGAGCCCATACGGTCTCCCTATGGGACAGCAACAGCTGAGAAACCCAGGACAAGGTAACATTGAACAGCAGCAGGGTCCCCAGTACAGAACACAGGCCCACCCACAAAATAATGACAATATGGAATATACGCCAGGCAACCCTTTCGCAATAACAGCAAACGGAGCCCCTGCTCCAGCACCCTACAACAGCATGTCAGTGGTTTCAGGGAGTGTCTTCAACCAGGGGGGGGCGATGAGACATCCCGCATAGGACAGCCCACAGAGAACACTTGCGTTTCCAGTTCTATCTACAACCTACAATGCCGCAGAGGAACCATTGGTTGGGGCGCAGATAGGAGACAAGCAGTTCATATTCATGGTTGATTCGGGAGCGGAAAAATCATGTATCAGGGAGGGCCGGTTCCCGTTGTCTAACAGGAAGTTAGAGACGCGGGGGTTCTCTGGGGCTGTAATTGAAGTTACTTACACAGAAGCATTGGATGTAACAGTGGGGGGTAAAACTGTAAAGGCACCCTTACTGTATTATGAGCATTCGCCCATAAATTTATTAGGGAGGGATCTCCTAAGCAAACTTAACATGACCATATCATTCACTGAGAGAGGCATAGTGTGCTCTACACCCGGGATATGCCCCTTGCGGGCAATGCTGGTAGTGCAAGCCTACACGACCACACTGGAAGTACGAGGAGTACCAGAATAAAGAAATGTTTATTGAAGGGCTAAAACATTGGCCCTCATAATTCCAGAGCTAAGAAGAATGAACTGGAGGATTCCAGCGGAATTCCTCTTCCGCCCCATAGTGTGCCCTGATACCGCACCCGGAACAGTGGTACCGTTAGACCTGCACGCTGTACAGGTGTCAGCAAAAAGAATTACTGTGATTGGAATGGATAGGGAAGGATGTGAATGGCGCACAGTACTATGTACAGATGCCAACATCGCCCTACGAGAGGTAACAGATGAGGATCTCTTCTCTGATGCAGAAGGGGATGGTGAGATAGTAATGGAAATAGCGATGCCCTGTGACATTTTGATTCAAGCCAGAGAAACCCCCGTCCAACTGATGGCAGTGGTAGGAGCACCACCGTCATTCTTTGATGATGACATGACGATCATACCAAATAATTTGTGGACAACAGGCCCCCATGATGTAGGGCTGTTGCATGGAGTACAACCTGTAGTGATAAAACTAAAGCAGGGAGCAATTTTACCCCGAGTCAAACAGTATCCATTGTGCCGTGAGGCTGAAGAAGGGATAAAAGAGACCAACGATGCACTCTTACAACAAGGAATCATAGTGCCCTCGACCTCCCCATGTAACACATGCATTTATCCAATTAAAAAAGCAAAAGGAGGGTCTTGGAGGATGACACAGGACTTACGCCCCCTAAACGATGTAATTCAGAAAGAGTTCCCTTTGGTCCCGAACCCTGCATCCATATTATGCAGCATTCCGAAGACGGCATCACATTTCACAGTGGTGGATTTCAAAAATGCATTTTTCTCAATACCCCTTGCCGAAGAGAGTAGATACCTTACAGCATTCACACTAGGGGGGAAAAGGTATGAACACTGCAGATTACCACAGGGATACTGTGAGAGCCCGAGCATATTCAACCGCATATTGCATGAAGACTTGGGAAACCTATCAGTTGCGAGTACAATCATTCAGTACGTAGACGATTTGTTAGTGTGTGCACAAGACGAAGAAGCATGTAGGAAGGATTCAACAACGCTCCTGACACTATTAGCCAACAAGGGGTACAAGGTAGATCAGGAGAAACTACAGTATTGCCTGACAGAGGTCTTATACCTGGGTCAGCTGATATCCAAAGATGGAAAAAGAATAATTCCCGACAGGGCAGAAGCGATAAGGTCAGTAGCGGAACCCACAACAGTAAAAGAGATGCAGAAATTCTTGGGAATGTGCAACTATTGCCGAGCATGGATATTAGATTATGCGGCATACACCAGACCCCTACTGCAAGCACTCAAAGAAGCACAACAGGACAATAAAAAGATCAAGTGGTCAGGAGAAATGAGTACGTCATTTCAGTCACTAAAAGAGTTAATTTCAAGCGCTCCAGTGCTAGCCAACCCTGATTATGGACGTGAATTTTACCTATTCTCACACTGCAAGGGAACACTCATGACAGCTGTTCTGACACAAAAGACGTCCTTAGGACACAAGCCTTTGGCTTACTATAGTGGCACTTTGGATGCCGTAATGCAAGGCCATTTCGCGTGCGAGCAATCGCTCGCTGCAGCCGCGTTCGCGATTGAGAAAAGTGCCACAATAGTAATGGGTTGCCCAGTAACATTGTTTGTGGAACATTCATTGTTTGCAATACTTGAGAGGTCAAAAAGCACACTAACAACACAGCGGGCAACAGCATATGAAATAATATTGTCTAGTACAAACATCCATGTGGTACGATGCAAAACAGTAAACCCCGCGACATTCATTTCAGAGACCTGCACATTAGAAGACATGCAAGACCACGATTGCGCAACCTATACAGGGGAAAGAGAAGGGGACACAGTGGTGTGTGAGAACGCTCTGAGCGAGGGGGAAGTGTACTTCGTGGATGGGTCTGCATCGATTGATGTGGATACAGGAGAAAAGCATGTTGGGATGGCGGTGGTGAGATTAGAAGACGGTGAGTATGAAACACTAGTGCAGTACCGCCTCCCATCACATTACTCCGCACAAGCAGCAGAATTGATTGCGCTCATAGAAGCGTTGCATGCAGCAAAAGGTTGCGCAGTAACCATATACACGGACTCAGCTTATATGACAACAACAGTGCATGGAGGTCTAGCAAGATGGGGGCGGAGGGGATTTCGGCGAGCAGACGGAACACCAGTACAGCATGCAGATTTGTTGAAAGACTTAATTGAGGCCCTACAAAACCCTACTGCAGTGGCAATAGTTAAGTGCCAAGCACATACATCCAACACAGACATTGTGTCTTTGGGAAACGCGGCAGCGGACGCTGCCGCCAAGGAAGCCTCCTATTTTCAGAAATATGAAGCAGGTGAGTACATGATGCAGCACAAAACAAACGAAGAGCACCCAGAAGGGTACAATACGATGCCTATATCCCAAATATTAGAACTACAGGATGGGGCTAGTGCTGACGAAAAGTTGATGTGGACAAAACGAGGGTGCAGCAAATCGGGAACAGACTTATTGTGGCGGCAAAATAACTCAGGAAAGTTAGTAATGCCAATGAAGCTACTAGAGATTGCGTTCCAGCAACTACACTTCCCTGCGCACAACACAAGACAGCACATTGCAGCTGAAATACAAGAAGAATGGTACGTACCCTGTCTCCAGGAGCACGTATCCCGGTTAGCAATGGAATGCACAACATGCCAGATCTACAATTCAGGAATGACATTACGCACACTACGAGGAACTATCCCAAAACCCATTGGCCCATTCAGAGAGCTGCATATTGATTATGCAGACATGGGGGAAAGGTGTAATGGTGCACGATACATGATCGTGGTTGTGTGCCCATTTTCAAGGTGGGTGGAAGCAGGTCCGTGTGCGCGACCGGATGCCAAGAGCGCAGCAAAATTTTTAGTGAGGGAAGTTTTCCCGCGCTGGGGGATTTGTGACGTGATCCGCTCAGACAACGGCACACATTTTGTGAATGAACTCTTCAAGGAGGTGACAACATTACTGGGTATAAAGCATAAATTGTGTTCGATTTATCATCCTCAAAGTAATGGCGTAGTGGAAAAGATGAACGGACTGTTGAAGGGCAGGCTGTCAAAACTATGCTTCTCATTGAAGAAAAATTGGATATACTGTCTGCCCCTTGCACTATTTGAACTGAGAAATCAGCCAAGTAAGGACCACCATTTGTCCCCGCACGAAATAGTGACTGGGAGACGAATGCACACAGCACACTCTCCACTGCGCGAACACTCAGATGCACACAGGAGCGCAGCGATATTGGGAGAAGAATTCACAGACTATTTGAAAAAATTGACAAGGGCAGCGCGCGCAATATCAAAGCAGCTCTCCCCACCCATTACTAGAGAGGAGGAAAACATAACAGGGTCTGCAACAGAATCCGAGCAACAGCTACAGCTAATGCCGGGAGAATTAATATATGTCAGGAGTTTTGTGCGTCGATGGAATGCTCCACGGTTCCATGGCCCATACGAGGTAGTGTTCTGCACGCCCACCGCTGTAAAAGTTAAGGGATTGCGGTACTGGATCCACTTGACAGATGTGCGAAGAGCATATAGCAATGTGCGAGAGGAGGGAGGTGAGGAGGCACAAACAACAGCAACAGCTGCAACTGAATGAAATGAATGATTTTTTACCCTATGTGTATGTGCGTCAGCAATGGACGTAAATGGGAAAGTGATTGATAAAATATACCTGTGGGTTTTCTTTTTGTTTTGTTTTTTTTGGGTATATATATATAAAAAAAAAAAAACAATACATAATGGACTGATAATAAGGGGGGTCTTTGTTTAAAAGTAATTAATGAAGCGATCAAAATATGAGATGTTGATACCTTTATCTGTCAAAGCCCTCCCCTGCAACCCTCCCCGCTTCCCTTCCCCGTCAACGTGTTTACTGGTACCAACGGTGCCAACCACAATGTTTACACAAATTGTTTACACAAATGCACTTAATGCACTTTTATATCTCAAACAGGAACTACCATGGCATCTAACAGGCAGCCTGCAACGGATAGAATTAGTAGAATGAGAGAATTAATAACTGAGAGATGCATGTATTCGTATGAGTGCGGATTATCTGTGTGTATTATTACGTTTTTTATGATACTGTTTGGTCTGGTCACATATTGGTTTATAGCGTTCATCTCTATCGAGATGAACGAGGGGGGAGGGATTAACAGCACTGGTATTAACAGCACCACTGGGACCAATGTAACTGCAAGTGCCAATATAAGGGAAGCTGATTTTCTGGTATGGGATGGTACTAAACTTGTATGGGGTTATTACACCACACCATCCAATACTGTCATATCTGAAAAGAAAGGACCACAGGGTGAAGTGCAAAACAACACAATGTCCCCACCTGGGATGCCAAAGTATAATGCTGGCAGTTTAAATGACAGAAACCCATCTGCTATATCATGGCTGTACAATACGCCTACCAGTGAACCAGCCCCCGTTTTAAAAGACAACCTGCAAAATAAAGTAAAAGACGAAAATGAAAACATGCTAGCAGTACACGAAACATTATACGAGGATTGGGTCAAGGGGGGCGGGAATGAGAAAGGGGGGTCTATTCTTTCCCTCGCCCAGGAGGCTGGGAAGTACATGAGGAATAAGAACAACAGACGGTGAAGGGACACCGGGAGGGGAAGATATGATGAGTATTATGGGTTAGGATTAGACAAAATGGAAGACCCACGACACCCCCACCAGACAAATAAGTGGTATGCAGATATGAGTGCCACCGCAAAACAAACAACAAATGAAAGTTGTTATGTGTGCTCCCTCATTCCCCATGCTTCAGGCACACCCAAAGTACTATTGCCCAAAGAATTGCCAATGGTGAACACCCAATGTCTCCTTCATCTAACGTTATGCAGGATTAAGAACACCTTCCAGGCACATGAAGTTATTTTTAAAATGATACAGAACGAAAAAACCTGCTACTCCAAACCTGTAGGGGTGGTATGCCTGGAGGAACCATTTTTTGTGATACAAGGGACACTTTTTTCAGACAACAAATGGAAGGATGAAGAAGTGATGTGTAAAGTTGAAGCATTGAGAGGTGTGGCGCCAGAAAAACTACAATGGATAGAAGAAACATGCACACCAGTATGGAAGGAACACATTTCAAAACTAACCTGGGTAACTGCCATCGAAAAACCCTTCAAACTCCAAAGTGAAATAGACTATGAACTATGTTTCAAAGGAGAAGGGAAAACCGCAATGGGAACAAATAAGAACTGCAACAAGACCCTCACTATCCCAGATCTGAGAAAAGGAACAGCGGCCCTGATGGATATGTACTGGGTCTGCGGCAACCAGGCGTACCTGCATCTCCCCCCGTCTTGGAGTGGCAGCTGCTCAATGGCCACTCTGCACTCAGCCCTAATGGTAATACCAGAAAGCCACATTGATGGAAGCAAAAGGGCACAGGAACGCATGCAACCAAGTGCAGCCCAGCCGACTACAGAAGAACACATGTATGTCTTGTCTTCCGGAAACCAGGGAGGGGTGCTGACCCGTAACAAAAGAGCATCGAATTACATATCAAAGGCATCATCCGAACTGTTGGCTCAGATCCAAGACAGATATCGATTATTCAGCTCAGCAGAAACATTCTTCGCTTCACTCGTCTCAAGTGTCCAAGCAAGAGCAAACGCAAAATGGCTCCAGATAACGCAATGGGAACTGATACAACTGGCCAATGACACTGAAGAAGGGTTTAATGTTATCAAGGTGGAACTAAGGGCTTTACGGCTGATGACAATGCAGAACCGGTATGTCTTGGACCTGTTGACGGCGATGGACGGTGGTGTTTGCCGAAAAATCGGAAGTGCATGTTGCACTTTCGTACCTTCCAAAGATGCGGAAAACGGCTCCCTGTCCCATGTGATCGAAGCAGTGCATAACCTAGGAGAAAAAATGAAGATAGAAGGAGGAGCAGAAGACAGTACATGGTTCAATGATCTTTTTTCCTGGGTCCCCTCATGGCTTGGAGTAACGATGAAATTTTTGATGCCAGCGGTGGTGTTCCTCCTCTTTATTTTTTGCCTGTGTCAGGTGGGTCTTCGATGTTGTGCTAACGCAGTGCCTAATGGAGCAATGATGATGGTGACAGTGGGCAACACCAGGGGTACCATGCAAGCCACACAGGAAGTACAGGTACAAACAGGAACTGATGACACACCTAGGTACCAACTAGTGCCTAGGTACCACGACAAGGACATTATAGACAAACTATGGCACACCACCATCAGAGAACCACGCATACTAGAATGGTATGAGGAGGTATGGGTAGACATGGAAGGAGACAGCGGATGTATATACCTGACCTGTACCCCAGATGAGTATGCCAGGAGGGGTGAGAGCTTAAGGGGGGTGTGCAGAGCCTGGATGCCCATAAAAGGCACCCCAGCATGGGATGAGGCAGTTATGAACGCAGAAGAGTGCAGGAGATTGAATGAGTTAAAGAATTTGTTACTTTAGTAACGAAAGGGGGGAAATGTAGGGGAGGACTGGTCCAAAAGACCCTCCTCACCCACGTCTCCTCCCCAGGTGAGGGCCATGGCTCACTGGGCGTCCCCTCATACCACCCGGGCCCAGGTGGTGGAGGGTTCACCTGCTGACGACATTGCCCACACGTATTGATGCCCACATATATCGAATTTAGCTAGGCCCAGAAACCATTTTGTCTAATCAAAGCTGGTGTGAGCTCTGCGCGCTGCAGCGCGGCCCCCCACCCACGGAGAGTTTCAATTATCCCTGTTGCCACAGCTCCCTGGCAGATCCGCTGCAAGCATGTTCCCACGAGAGGGACGGACATGAGCTAACACAATACACTGACACTGTAACATTTCACCGTCCGCAGGGCATCACTGCTCCCAGAATGACCCGGTCAGCAGGGCCTGGGTGATGGGAAGGTCTGTAGAATGGTCCTCTGATGAAAGAGGAAGAGTACCCAGAGATAAATGTAAGAAACTACTTGTTGCATTCCCCCCATACACACCATGCATGCCAAAGATACCTGTAGAATTGTGTAGTTAGTGTACATAACACCAGCCATAAAAGACCCGCACATCCCGCGGTCCCGCGCCATACCTGAACTAATGCTGCTACAGTACACAAGAAGGTGAGTGTAACCATGCAGGGGGCACCAGTGATGGGAGTCCGAGAATGCACTCGCCACGTATGTATGTTCAAAGCCCCTTGCATACCGCCACCGTCACATACGGTGGCGGTTCATTTTCTGTGTGCTGCACAAACCGTAATGCTACCTCACTTATTGCAAGATGTATATGCATATAGTTTAATACTGTAATTGTTGAAATATTGTGTACTAATAAGGTGCTCGGACTGAACATAACTGAAATGCTTCCAGCAAAGCGAAATGTGTGTTCTCAAGTAATTCAAACAAATATTATAAAGTGTTCTAATGATTGTAATGTTTACACCTCCAAAAACCGGCAACACATGAGGAAGATACCTTTGCAAATATGTGCAAGGCCATTCCCCTCCCACCCTGCGCAGGCTGCCAAAAGCATGAGAACAGAGGCCCGAGCCGCGCTGCCCCACCTCCCCCAAATAGGCTGGAGCCGCTCCACAGATGCGTAGCCCCCCTTTACAGCACCCAAGGCCACGGGCCGCCACCTGCATTATTTACAGCATAGCAGTAAACCTCTGCCTGAACCCACACTTCCAAAGGCGCCCCCTCGTAAACCCCACAACCCACCAGATCATCTTAGACTTATGGCACTGTACAACGAGGACACCCAACACTGTGGCAACACACAGCGACACATTTATAACCACATCTAACAAGACAGGGAGACTTGTACCGTCCGTCCCATGCCCCGAAGCTTAGCCCCTCAACCTATGGTACTGGTCAACAGGACGCTGGTAACCATGCCCTGATGAATGACCATCAGACCTCTCACAAGGTGCATTCCTCCTGTGTTGCATTAACCTGTAAGATAACCTATTGAAAGATTTACTAAAGAGAATAACACTGTAATGACTGAATGACTGCGGTGTGCATGGCCTAGGGCAAAGAAGTCAGGAAAAGACATTCATCTCTGACACTGGACGCGGAGGCATACCAACACCGCCCGGATGAACTCTGCCAATTTGTCAGGCCCAGCCCTAACCACGAGGCTGACCAGTGACGTTCTTCTGCCACGACCAACCACCTCGCAGCAGCACCTATAGTTAGTCATCGCCACCCAATCCCATTGTATTTGTGCCCCCTATAGTATGTAGGTTTTTGATGACGTTTTTTGTAATTATATACGCCTGTCTTTGCGATTGTCAGACAGAGCGCTCTCGGAGTTTGCAGAGTTCTTTGCATGCCCTATTCTGATTGATAAACTCCCATTTAAGCTCACCCGCACTCTGTCTTGGTTTTATTCCCTACCTGGGAGAGTCCTTCATTGTCTCTCATTGCGGGGAGGATCGTGCTGGCTGGGGACGCTCCCTTTCATATGTTACAGGGGTCTAGATCAGGCAACATATGATTCAAATAGATATGATTACAAAGATGGGCAAAGCCTTACCTCATGTTACAAGGGTCTACATCAGGCTGCATATGAGTCAAATAGGTATGATTAAACAGACTGTCAAAGCCTCACCTCATTTTAAAGGAGTCTACATCAGACAACATATGGGTCAAATAGGTAGGATAACACAGACAGGCAAAGCCTCACCTCATGTTACAGGGGGCTACATCAGGAAACATATGAGTCAAATAGGTATGATAACACAGTCTGCCATAGCCTCACCTCATGTTACAGGGGTTTACATCAGGCAACATATGAGTCAAATGGGTATATGTACACATATTGTTAAAGCTTCACCTTATGTTACAGTGGGCAACATAAGCCAACATATGAGTCAAATAGGTATGATTATACAGACTGCCCAAGCCTCACATCAAGTTACAGGGGCTACATCAGGCAACACATGAGTCAAATAGGTATGATAACACAGACTGACAAAACCTCACCTCATGTTACAAGGGTTTACATCAGGCAACATATGAGTCAAATATATATGATTGCACAGACAGGCAGAGCCTCCCCTCATGTTACCGGGCACTACATCAGGCAAAACACAAAAATACATTTGTACACCAATGTTATTGGTTGTAAAACAGTCAAAGATAATTAATATGGTTTAATAGAATATTTCATCAAAATTCGAGGTGCAGGGGAGAAAGAAACAAAGAAAACACAAAGTACAAAGAAACCCAAATTATGGAACGCTTGTCCCCTGCACACTTTCTAGAAGGCTATAAGCCTAAGGGATATTCAACCAGAATGTATAGTGCATAATTAATGAAATTTGTAACCTCGATATTCGCAACGCAATAGATAAATAAAAGTTCTTCATACAAAGAATTCAGTGACTCCTTTTGATTAGAAAAAAAGAAGGTTTTTCTCCTTTTTATTAATGTTTTCAAGTTGGCCCAATGCGTTTCGAGATTCATATACTCTTCATCAGGGGCATAGTTCTCAACATAAGTTTCACAAAGATCTATAGAAACACAAATTAATCAAACATCAGGCAACATATGGGTCAATTGGGTATGATTATACAGACTGGCAAAGCTGCACCTTATTTTACAGGGAGCTGCATCAGACATCATATGGGTCAAATGGGTATGATTATACAGACTGGCAAACCCTCACTTCATGTTACAGGGGGCTACATCAGGCAACATATGGGTCACTAGGTATGATTAGACAGACTGGTAAAGCCTCACCTCAAGTTACAGGGGGCTACATCAGCCAACATATGAGTCAAATAGGTATGATTACAAAGACTAGCCAAGCCTCACATCATGTTACAGGGGGCTACATTAGACGGCATATGGGTCAAATAGGTATGTTTAGACAAACTGGTAAACCATCACTACATGTTTCAGGGGCTACATCAGGCAGCATATGGGTCAACTAGGTATGAATAGACAGACAGGTAAAGCCTCACCTCAAGTTACAGGGGGCTACATCAGCCACATATGAGTCAAATAGGTATGATTACAAAGACTAGCCAAGCCTCAGAGCATGTTACAGGGGGCTACATCAGACAGGATATGGGTCAAATAGGTATGTTTAGACAAACTGGTAAACCCTCACTACATGTTTCAGGGGGCTACATCAGACAGCACATTGGTCAAATAGGTATGATTACACAGACTGGCAAAGCCTTACCTCATGTTATAGTGGGCTACATCAGGCAACATATGAGTCAAATAGGTATGATTACACAGATGGGCAAAGTATCACCTCATGTTACAGGGAGCATCATCAGGTATCATATGAGTCAAATAGGTATGATTGAACCGACTGACAAAGCCTCACCACATGTTACAGGGGGATACAGCAGGCAACATATGGGTCAAATAGGTATGATAACACAGACTGGCAAAGCCTCACCTCATGTTACAGGGGGCTACATCAGGCAACATATATGCTACTAGGTATGATTTTACAGACTTGCAAAGCGGCACCTCATGTTACAGGGGGATACATCAGGCAGCATATGTGTCAACTAGGTATGATTATACAGACTGGCAAAGCCTCACGTCGGGATACAGGGGGCTACATCAGGCAGCCTATGGGTCAAATAGGTATGATTACACAGACTGGCAAAGCCTCGCCTCATGTTATAGGGGGTTAAAATAAGCAACATATGAGTCAAATGGGTATGATTACACAGACTGGCAAAGCCCACCTAATTTTACAGTGAGCTACATCAGACATCATATGGGTAAAATGTGTATGATTAGACAGACTGGCAAACCCTCACTTCCTGTGACAGGGGGCTACATCAGGCAACATATGGGTCAACTAGGTATGATTAGACAGACTAGATAAGCCTCACCTCAAGTTACAGGTGGCTACATCAGGCAGTATATGGGTCAAATAGGTATGACAACACAGACTGGCAAAGCCTCACCCCATGTTACGGGGCTACATCAGGCAACACATGAGTCAAATATGTATTATTATACAGACTGGCAAAGCCTTACCTCCTGTTATAGGGGGCTACATCAGGCAACATATGAGTCAAATAGGTATGATTACACAGATGGACAAAGTATCACCTCATGTTACTGGGGGCTACATCAGGCAGCATATGAGTCAAATAGGTATGATTGCACAGACTGAACAAGCCTCACCACATGTTACAGGGGGCTACATCAGGCAACAAATTGATCAACTAGGTGTGATTACACAGACTGACAAAGCCTCACCTCATATTACAGAGGGCTACATCAGGCAGCATATGGGTCAACTAGGTATGATTACACAAACTAGCAAAGCCTCCCCTCATGTTACAGGGGTTTACATCAGACAACATGTGAGGCAAATAGGTATGTTGAGACAGATGGACAAACCCTACTCCATGTTACAGGGGGCTACATCAGACAACCTATTGGTCAACTAGTTATGATTACACAGACTGGCAACACCTCACCTCATGTTACAGGGGGCTACCTCAGGCAGCATATGGGTCAAATCAGTATTTAGACAGACTGGCAAACCCTCACTTCATGTTACAGAGGGCTACATCAGGTAACCTATGTGTCAACTAGGTATGATTACACAGACTGGCAATGCCTCAACTACATTACAGGGGCCTACATCAGGCAGCATAGGGGTCAAATAGGTATGATTAAACAGACTGGCAAAGCCTTATCTCAGGTTACAGGGGCTACATCAGGCAACATATGGGTCAACTAGGTGTGATTACACAGACTGACAAAGCCTCACCTCATGTTACAGAGGGCTACATCAGGCATCATAGGGGTCAACTAGGTATGATTACACAGACTATCAAAGCCTCACCTCATGTTACAGGGGGCTACATAAGGCAGCATATGGGTAAAATAAGTATGTTTGACAGACTGGCAAACACTCACTTCATGTTACAGGGGGCTACATCATGCAACCTATGGGCCAACTAGGTATGATTACACAGACTGGCAAAGCCTCAACCTATGTTACAGGGGGCTACATCAGGCAGCATATGGGTCAAATAGATATGATTACACAAACTGGCAAAGCCTTATCTCAGGTTACAGGGGGCTACATCAGGCAGCATATGTGTCAAAAATGTATGATTACACAGACTGGCAAAGCCTCACCTCACGTTACAGGGGGCTACATCAGGAAACATATGAGTCAAATAGGTATGATAACACAGTCTGCCATAGCCTCACCTCATGTTACAGGGGTTTACATCAGGTAACATATGAGTCAAATGGGTATGATTGCACAGACAGGCAGAGCCTCCCCTCATGTTACAGGGGGCTACATGAGACAGCATATGGGTCAACTAAGTATGATTACACAGACTGGCAAAGCCTCACCCCATGTAATGGGGCTACATCAGGCAACATATGAGTCAAATAGGTATTATTATACAGACTGGCAAAGCCTTACCTCATGTTACTGGGGGCTACGTCAGGCAGCATATCAGTCAAATAGGTATGATTGCACAGACTGAAAAAGCCTCACCACATGTTACAGGGGGCTACATCAGGCAACACATTGGTCAACTAGGTGTGATTACAGAGACTGACAAAGCATCACCTCATATTACAGGGGATTACATCAGACAACATATGAGGCAAATAGGTATGTTGAGACAGATGGGCAAACCCTACTCCATGTTACAGGGGGCTACATCAGGCAACCTATGTGTCAACTAGGTATGATTACACAGAAGGCAATGCCTCAACTACATTACAGGGCCCTATGTTACAGGGGGCTACATCAGGCAACCTATGGGCCAACTAGTTATGATTACACAGACTGGCAACGCCTCACCTCATGTTACAGGGGGCTACATTAGGCAGCATATGGGTCAAATCAGTATTTAGACAGACTGGAAAACCCTCACTTCATGTTACAGAGGGCTACATCAGGCAACCTATGTGTCAACTAGGTATGATTACACAGACTGGCAAAGCCTCAACTACATTACAGGGGGCTACATCAGGCAGCATAGGGGTCAAATAGGTATGATTAAACAGACTGGCAAAGCCTTATCTCAGGTTACAGGGGCTACATCAGGCAACATATGGGTCAACTAGGTGTGATTACACAGACTGACAAAGCCTCACCTCATGTTACAGAGGGCTACATCAGGCATCATATGGGTCAACTAGGTATGATTACACAGACTAGCAAAGCCACACCTCATGTTACAGGGGGCTACATAAGGCAGCATATGGGTAAAATAAGTATGTTTAGACAGATTGGCAAACACTCACTTCATGTTACAGGGGCTACATCAGGCAAGCTATGGGCCAACTAGGTATGATTACACAGACTGGCAAAGCCTCAACCTATGTTACAGGGGGCTACATCAGGCAACATATGAGTCAAATAGGTATGATTACACAGATGGACAAAGTATCACCTCAGGCAGCATAGGGGTCAAATAGGTATGATTAAACAGACTGGCAAAGCCTTATCTCAGGTTACAGGGGCTACATCAGGCAACATATGGGTCAACTAGGTGTGATTACACAGACTGACAAAGCCTCACCTCATGTTACAGAGGGCTACATCAGGCATCATAGGGGTCAACTAGGTATGATTACACAGACTATCAAAGCCTCACCTCATGTTACAGGGGGCTACATAAGGCAGCATATGGGTAAAATAAGTATGTTTGACAGACTGGCAAACACTCACTTCATGTTACAGGGGGCTACATCATGCAACCTATGGGCCAACTAGGTATGATTACACAGACTGGCAAAGCCTCAACCTATGTTACAGGGGGCTACATCAGGCAGCATATGGGTCAAATAGATATGATTACACAAACTGGCAAAGCCTTATCTCAGGTTACAGGGGGCTACATCAGGCAGCATATGTGTCAAAAATGTATGATTACACAGACTGGCAAAGCCTCACCTCACGTTACAGGGGGCTACATCAGGAAACATATGAGTCAAATAGGTATGATAACACAGTCTGCCATAGCCTCACCTCATGTTACAGGGGTTTACATCAGGCAACATATGAGTCAAATGGGTATGATTGCACAGACAGGCAGAGCCTCCCCTCATGTTACAGGGGGCTACATGAGACAGCATATGGGTCAACTAAGTATGATTACACAGACTGGCAAAGCCTCACCCCATGTAATGGGGCTACATCAGGCAACATATGAGTCAAATAGGTATTATTATACAGACTGGCAAAGCCTTACCTCATGTTACTGGGGGCTACGTCAGGCAGCATATGAGTCAAATAGGTATGATTGCACAGACTGAAAAAGCCTCACCACATGTTACAGGGGGCTACATCAGGCAACACATTGGTCAACTAGGTGTGATTACAGAGACTGACAAAGCATCACCTCATATTACAGGGGATTACATCAGACAACATATGAGGCAAATAGGTATGTTGAGACAGATGGGCAAACCCTACTCCATGTTACAGGGGGCTACATCAGGCAACCTATGGGCCAACTAGTTATGATTACACAGACTGGCAACGCCTCACCTCATGTTACAGGGGGCTACATTAGGCAGCATATGGGTCAAATCAGTATTTAGACAGACTGGAAAACCCTCACTTCATGTTACAGAGGGCTACATCAGGCAACCTATGTGTCAACTAGGTATGATTACACAGACTGGCAAAGCCTCAACTACATTACAGGGGGCTACATCAGGCAGCATAGGGGTCAAATAGGTATGATTAAACAGACTGGCAAAGCCTTATCTCAGGTTACAGGGGCTACATCAGGCAACATATGGGTCAACTAGGTGTGATTACACAGACTGACAAAGCCTCACCTCATGTTACAGAGGGCTACATCAGGCATCATATGGGTCAACTAGGTATGATTACACAGACTAGCAAAGCCACACCTCATGTTACAGGGGGCTACATAAGGCAGCATATGGGTAAAATAAGTATGTTTAGACAGATTGGCAAACACTCACTTCATGTTACAGGGGCTACATCAGGCAAGCTATGGGCCAACTAGGTATGATTACACAGACTGGCAAAGCCTCAACCTATGTTACAGGGGGCTACATCAGGCAACATATGAGTCAAATAGGTATGATTACACAGATGGACAAAGTATCACCTCATGTTACTGGGGGCTACATCAGGCAGCATATGAGTCAAATAGGTATGATTGCACAGACTGAACAAGCCTCACCACATGTTACAGGGGGCTACATCAGGCAACAAATTGATCAACTAGGTGTGATTACACAGACTGACAAAGCCTCACCTCATATTACAGAGGGCTACATCAGGCAGCATATGGGTCAACTAGGTATGATTACACAAACTAGCAAAGCCTCCCCTCATGTTACAGGGGTTTACATCAGACAACATGTGAGGCAAATAGGTATGTTGAGACAGATGGACAAACCCTACTCCATGTTACAGGGGGCTACATCAGACAACCTATTGGTCAACTAGTTATGATTACACAGACTGGCAACACCTCACCTCATGTTACAGGGGGCTACATCAGGCAGCATATGGGTCAAATCAGTATTTAGACAGACTGGCAAACCCTCACTTCATGTTACAGAGGGCTACATCAGGTAACCTATGTGTCAACTAGGTATGATTACACAGACTGGCAATGCATCAACTACATTACAGGGGCCTACATCAGGCAGCATAGGGGTCACATAGGTATGATTAAACAGACTGGCAAAGCCTTATCTCAGGTTACAGGGGCTACATCAGGCAACATATGGGTCAACTAGGTGTGATTACACAGACTGACAAAGCCTCACCTCATGCTACAGAGGGCTACATCAGGCATCATAGGGGTCAACTAGGTATGATTACACAGACTATCAAAGCCTCACCTCATGTTACAGGGGGCTACATAAGGCAGCATATGGGTAAAATAAGTATGTTTGACAGACTGGCAAATACTCACTTCATGTTACAGGGGGCTACATCATGCAACCTATGGGCCAACTAGGTATGATTACACAGACTGGCAAAGCCTCAACCTATGTTACAGGGGGCTACATCAGGCAGCATATGGGTCAAATAGATATGATTACACAAACTGGCAAAGCCTTATCTCAGGTTACAGGGGGCTACATCAGGCAGCATATGTGTCAAAAATGTATGATTACACAGACTGGCAAAGCCTCACCTCACGTTACAGGGGGCTACATCAGGAAACATATGAGTCAAATAGGTATGATAACACAGTCTGCCATAGCCTCACCTCATGTTACAGGGGTTTACATCAGGCAACATATGAGTCAAATGGGTATGATTGCACAGACAGGCAGAGCCTCCCCTCATGTTACAGGGGGCTACATGAGACAGCATATGGGTCAACTAAGTATGATTACACAGACTGGCAAAGCCTCACCCCATGTAATGGGGCTACATCAGGCAACATATGAGTCAAATAGGTATTATTATACAGACTGGCAAAGCCTTACCTCATGTTACTGGGGGCTACGTCAGGCAGCATATGAGTCAAATAGGTATGATTGCACAGACTGAAAAAGCCTCACCACATGTTACAGGGGGCTACATCAGGCAACACATTGGTCAACTAGGTGTGATTACAGAGACTGACAAAGCATCACCTCATATTACAGGGGATTACATCAGACAACATATGAGGCAAATAGGTATGTTGAGACAGATGGGCAAACCCTACTCCATGTTACAGGGGGCTACATCAGGCAACCTATGGGCCAACTAGTTATGATTACACAGACTGGCAACGCCTCACCTCATGTTACAGGGGGCTACATTAGGCAGCATATGGGTCAAATCAGTATTTAGACAGACTGGAAAACCCTCACTTCATGTTACAGAGGGCTACATCAGGCAACCTATGTGTCAACTAGGTATGATTACACAGACTGGCAAAGCCTCAACTACATTACAGGGGGCTACATCAGGCAGCATAGGGGTCAAATAGGTATGATTAAACAGACTGACAAAGCCTCACCTCATGTTACAGAGGGCTACATCAGGCATCATATGGGTCAACTAGGTATGATTACACAGACTAGCAAAGCCACACCTCATGTTACTGGGGGCTACATAAGGCAGCATATGGGTAAAATAAGTATGTTTAGACAGATTGGCAAACACTCACTTCATGTTACAGGGGCTACATCAGGCAAGCTATGGGCCAACTAGGTATGATTACACAGACTGGCAAAGCCTCAACCTATGTTACAGGGGGCTACATCAGGCAACATATGAGTCAAATAGGTATGATTACACAGATGGACAAAGTATCACCTCATGTTACTGGGGGCTACATCAGGCAGCATATGAGTCAAATAGGTATGATTGCACAGACTGAACAAGCCTCACCACATGTTACAGGGGGCTACATAAGGCAACAAATTGATCAACTAGGTGTGATTACACAGACTGACAAAGCCTCACCTCATATTACAGAGGGCTACATCAGGCAGCATATGGGTCAACTAGGTATGATTACACAAACTAGCAAAGCCTCCCCTCATGTTACAGGGGTTTACATCAGACAACATGTGAGGCAAATAGGTATGTTGAGACAGATGGACAAACCCTACTCCATGTTACAGGGGGCTACATCAGACAACCTATTGGTCAACTAGTTATGATTACACAGACTGGACACCTCACCTCATGTTACAGGGGGCTACATCAGGCAGCATATGGGTCAAATCAGTATTTAGACAGACTGGCAAACCCTCACTTCATGTTACAGAGGGCTACATCAGGTAACCTATGTGTCAACTAGGTATGATTACACAGACTGGCAATGCCTCAACTACATTACAGGGGCCTACATCAGGCAGCATAGGGGTCAAATAGGTATGATTAAACAGACTGGCAAAGCCTTATCTCAGGTTACAGGGGCTACATCAGGCAACATATGGGTCAACTAGGTGTGATTACACAGACTGACAAAGCCTCACCTCATGTTACAGAGGGCTACATCAGGCATCATAGGGGTCAACTAGGTATGATTACACAGACTATCAAAGCCTCACCTCATGTTACAGGGGGCTACATAAGGCAGCATATGGGTAAAATAAGTATGTTTGACAGACTGGCAAACACTCACTTCATGTTACAGGGGGCTACATCATGCAACCTATGGGCCAACTAGGTATGATTACACAGACTGGAAAAGCCTCAACCTATGTTACAGGGGGCTACATCAGGCAGCATATGGGTCAAATAGATATGATTACACAAACTGGCAAAGCCTTATCTCAGGTTACAGGGGGCTACATCAGGCAGCATATGTGTCAAAAATGTATGATTACACAGACTGGCAAAGCCTCACCTCACGTTACAGGGGGCTACATCAGGAAACATATGAGTCAAATAGGTATGATAACACAGTCTGCCATAGCCTCACCTCATGTTACAGGGGTTTACATCAGGCAACATATGAGTCAAATGGGTATGATTGCACAGACAGACAGAGCCTCCCCTCATGTTACAGGGGGCTACATGAGACAGCATATGGGTCAACTAAGTATGATTACACAGACTGGCAAAGCCTCACCCCATGTAATGGGGCTACATCAGGCAACATATGAGTCAAATAGGTATTATTATACAGACTGGCAAAGCCTTACCTCAAGTTACTGGGGGCTACGTCAGGCAGCATATGAGTCAAATAGGTATGATTGCACAGACTGAAAAAGCCTCACCACATGTTACAGGGGGCTACATCAGGCAACACATTGGTCAACTAGGTGTGATTACAGAGACTGACAAAGCATCACCTCATATTACAGGGGATTACATCAGACAACATATGAGGCAAATAGGTATGTTGAGACAGATGGGCAAACCCTACTCCATGTTACAGGGGGCTACATCAGGCAACCTATGGGCCAACTAGTTATGATTACACAGACTGGCAACGCCTCACCTCATGTTACAGGGGGCTACATTAGGCAGCATATGGGTCAAATCAGTATTTAGACAGACTGGCAAACCCTCACTTCATGTTACAGAGGGCTACATCAGGCAACCTATGTGTCAACTAGGTATGATTACACAGACTGGCAAAGCCTCAACTACATTACAGGGGGCTACATCAGGCAGCATAGGGGTCAAATAGGTATGATTAAACAGACTGGCAAAGCCTTATCTCAGGTTACAGGGGCTACATCAGGCAACATATGGGTCAACTAGGTTTGATTACACAGACTGACAAAGCCTCACCTCATGTTACAGAGGGCTACATCAGGCATCATATGGGTCAACTAGGTATGATTACACAGACTAGCAAAGCCACACCTCATGTTACAGAGGGCTACATAAGGCAGCATATGGGTAAAATAAGTATGTTTAGACAGATTGGCAAACACTCACTTCATGTTACAGGGGCTACATCAGGCAAGCTATGGGCCAACTAGGTATGATTACACAGACTGGCAAAGCCTCAACCTATGTTACAGGGGGCTACATCAGGCAGCATATGGGTCAAATAGATATGATTACACAGACTGGCAAAGCCTTATCTCAGGTTACAGGGGGCTACATCAGGCAGCATATGTGTTAAAAATGTATGATTACACAGACTGGCAAAGACTCACCTCATGTTACAGGGGGCTACATCAGGAAAAATATGAGTCAAATAGGTATGATAACACAGTCTGCCATAGCCTCACCTCATGTTACAGGGTTTTACATCAGGCAACATATGAGTCAAATGGGTATGATTGCACAGACAGGCTGAGCCTCCCCTCATGTTACAGGGGGCTACATGAGACAGCATATGGGTCAACTAGGTATGATTATACAGACTGGCAAAGCCTCACCTCATGTTAGAGGGGTTTACATCAGGCAAGATATGATTCAAATGGATATGATTACACAGACTGGGAAAGCCTCACATCATTTTACAGGGGGCTACATAGGGCAACATATAAGTCAAATGGGTATATGTACACATATTGTCAAAGCTTCACCTTATGTTACAGTGGGCAACATCAGCCAACATATGAGTCAAATAAGTATGATTATACAGACTGCCCAAGCCTCACATCATGTTACAGGGGCTACATCAGGCAACACATGAGTCAAATCCTTTTGATTAGAAAAAAATCATGTTTTTCTCCTTTTTATTAATGTTTTCAAGTTGGCCCAATGCGTTTCGAGATTCATAGACTCTTCATCAGGGGCATAGTTCTCAACATAAATTTCACAAAGATCTATAGAAACAAAAAATAATCAAACATCAGGCAACATATGGGTCAAATGGGTATGATTATACAGACTGGCAAAGCTGCACCTTATTTTACAGGGAGCTACATCAGACATCATATGGGTCAAATGGGTATGATTAGACAGATTGCTAAACCCTCACTTCATGTTACAGGGGCTACATCAGGCAACATATGGGTCAACTAGGTATGATTAGACAGACTGGTAAAGCCTCACCTCAAGTTACAGGGGGCTACATCAGCCAAAATATGAGTCAAATAGGTATGATTACAAAGACTAGCCAAGCCTCACATCATGTTACAGGGGGCTACATCAGAAAGCATATGGGTCAAATAGGTATGTTTAGACAAACTGGTAAACCCTCACTACATGTTTCAGGGGGCTACATCAGACAACATATGGGTCAAATAGGTATGATTACACAGACTGGCAAAGCCTTTCCTCATGTTATAGTGGGATACATCAGGCAACATATGAGTCAAATAGGTATGATTACACAGATGGGCAAAGTATCACCTCATGTTACAGGGAGCTACATCAGGCAGCATATGGGTCAAATAGGTATGATAACACAGTCTGGCAAAGCCTCACCTCATGTTACAGGGGGCTACATCAGGCAACATATATGTTACTAGGTATGATTTTACAGACTTGCAAAGCCTCACCTCATGTTAAAGGGGGATACATCAGGCAGCATATGTGTCAACTAGGTATGATTAGACAGACTAGATAAGCCTCACCTCAAGTTACAGGGGGCTACATCAGGCAGTATATGGGTCAAATAGGTATGATAACACAGACTGGCAAAGCCTCACCCCATGTTATGGGGCTACATCATGCAACATATGAGTCAAATAGGTATTATTATACAGACTGGCAAAGCCCTACCTCATGTTATAGGGGGCTACATCAGGCAACATCTGAGTCAAATAGGTATGATTGAACAGACTGAAAAAGCCTCACCACATGTTACAGGGGGCTACATCAGGCAACAAATTTGTCAACTAGGTGTGATTACACAGACTGACAAAGCCTCACCTCATATTACAGAGGGCTACATCAGGCAGCATATGGGTCAACTAGGTATGATTACACAGACTAGCAAAGCCTCCCCTCATGTTACAGGGGTTTACATCAGAGAACATATGAGGCACATAGGTATGTTAAGACAGATGGGCAAACCCTACTCCATGTTGCAGGGAGCTACATCAGGCAACCTATGGGTCAACTAGTTAAGATTACACAGACTGGCAACGCCTCACCTCATGTTACAGGGGGCTACATCAGTCAACACATGGGCCAAATAGGTTTGATTGCAAAGACAGGCAAAGCCTCATCTCATTTTACAGAGGGCTACATCAGGCAGCATATGAGTCAAATAGGTATGATTACACAGAATGGCAAAACCTCACCTCGTGTTACAGGGGGCTACATCGGCCAACATATGAGTCAAATAGGTCTGATTACACAGACTGGCAAAGCCTCCCCTCTTTTTACAGAGGGCTACATCAGGCAACATATAAGTCAAACAGATATGATTACACAGACTGCCAAAGCCTCACCTCATGTTACAGGGGTTCACATCAGGCAGCATATGAGTCTAATAGGTATGATTAAACAGACTGGCAAAGCCTCACCTCATTTTAAAGGAGTCTACATCAGACAGCATATGGGTCAAATAGGTATGAAATCTCAGACTGGCAAAGCCTCCCTTCATGTTTTAGGGGCTACATCAGTCAACATATGGGCCAAATAGGTTTGATTGCACAGACTGCCAAAGCCTTACCTCATGTTACAGGGGTCTATATCAGACAGCATATGGGTCAAATGGGTATGATTATGCAGACTGGCAAACCCTCACTACTTGGTATAAAGGGTTACATCAGGCAGCATATGGGTCATCTAGGTTTGCTTACATAGACTGGCAACGCCTTACCTCATGTTACAGAGGACTACATCAGGCAACATATGGGTGAAATAGGTATGAGTGCAAAGACTGGCAAAGCCTCACCTCATCTTAAAGGGGCTACATCAGACAACATATGGTTCAACTAGGTATGATTCCAAAGACTGGCAAAGCCTCATCTCATCTTACAGAGGGCTACATCAGGCAGCATATGAGTCAAATAGGTATGATTACACAGACTGGCAAAACCTCACCTCGTGTTACAGGGGGCTACATCGGCCAACATATGAGTCAAATAGGTCTGATTACACAGACTGGCAAAGCCTCCCCTCTTTTTATAGGGGCTACATCAGTCAACATATGAGCCGAATAGGTATGATTGCACAGACTGCTAAAGGCTCACCTCATGTTACAGAGGTCTACATCAGACAGCATATGGGTCAAGTGGGTATGATTAGACAGACTGGCAAACCCTCACTACTTGGTACAAAGGGCTACATCAGACAGCATATGGGTCAAATAGGTATGAAATATCAGACTGGCAAAGCCTCCCCTCATGTTATGGGGGCTACATCAGTCAACATATGGGCCAAATAGGTATGATTGCACAGACTGCCAAAGCCTCACCTCATGTTACAGAGGTCTACATCAGAGAGCATATGGGTCAAATGGGTATGATTATGCAGACTGGCAAACCCTCACTACTTGGAACAAAGGGCTACATCAGGCAGCATATGGGTCATCTAGGTATGATTACATAGACTGGCAAAGCCTTACCTCATGTTACAGGGGTTTACATCAGAGAACATATGAGGCACATAGGTATGTTAAGACAGATGGGCAAACCCTACTCCATGTTGCAGGGAGCTACATCAGGCAACCTATGGGTCAACTAGTTAAGATTACACAGACTGGCAACGCCTCACCTCATGTTACAGGGGGCTACATCAGTCAACACATGGGCCAAATAGGTTTGATTGCAAAGACAGGCAAAGCCTCATCTCATTTTACAGAGGGCTACATCAGGCAGCATATGAGTCAAATAGGTATGATTACACAGAATGGCAAAACCTCACCTCGTGTTACAGGGGGCTACATCGGCCAACATATGAGTCAAATAGGTCTGATTACACAGACTGGCAAAGCCTCCCCTCTTTTTACAGAGGGCTACATCAGGCAACATATAAGTCAAACAGATATGATTACACAGACTGCCAAAGCCTCACCTCATGTTACAGGGGTTCACATCAGGCAGCATATGAGTCTAATAGGTATGATTAAACAGACTGGCAAAGCCTCACCTCATTTTAAAGGAGTCTACATCAGACAGCATATGGGTCAAATAGGTATGAAATCTCAGACTGGCAAAGCCTCCCCTCATGTTTTAGGGGCTACATCAGTCAACATATGGGCCAAATAGGTTTGATTGCACAGACTGCCAAAGCCTTACCTCATGTTACAGGGGTCTATATCAGACAGCATATGGGTCAAATGGGTATGATTATGCAGACTGGCAAACCCTCACTACTTGGTATAAAGGGTTACATCAGGCAGCATATGGGTCATCTAGGTTTGCTTACATAGACTGGCAACGCCTTACCTCATGTTACAGAGGACTACATCAGGCAACATATGGGTGAAATAGGTATGAGTGCAAAGACTGGCAAAGCCTCACCTCATCTTAAAGGGGCTACATCAGACAACATATGGTTCAACTAGGTATGATTCCAAAGACTGGCAAAGCCTCATCTCATCTTACAGAGGGCTACATCAGGCAGCATATGAGTCAAATAGGTATGATTACACAGACTGGCAAAACCTCACCTCGTGTTACAGGGGGCTACATCGGCCAACATATGAGTCAAATAGGTCTGATTACACAGACTGGCAAAGCCTCCCCTCTTTTTATAGGGGCTACATCAGTCAACATATGAGCCGAATAGGTATGATTGCACAGACTGCTAAAGGCTCACCTCATGTTACAGAGGTCTACATCAGACAGCATATGGGTCAAGTGGGTATGATTAGACAGACTGGCAAACCCTCACTACTTGGTACAAAGGGCTACATCAGACAGCATATGGGTCAAATAGGTATGAAATATCAGACTGGCAAAGCCTCCCCTCATGTTATGGGGGCTACATCAGTCAACATATGGGCCAAATAGGTATGATTGCACAGACTGCCAAAGCCTCACCTCATGTTACAGAGGTCTACATCAGAGAGCATATGGGTCAAATGGGTATGATTATGCAGACTGGCAAACCCTCACTACTTGGAACAAAGGGCTACATCAGGCAGCATATGGGTCATCTAGGTATGATTACATAGACTGGCAAAGCCTTACCTCATGTTACAGAGGGCTACATCAGGCAACATATGGGTGAAATAGGTATGATTGCAAAGACTGGCAAAGCCTCACCTCATCTTACAGGGGGCTACAACAGACAGCATATGGGTAAAATGGGTATGATTAGACAGACTGGCAAACCCTCACTTCATGTTACAGGCGGGTACATCAGACAACATATGGGTCAACTAGGTATGATTCCAAAGACTGGCAAAGCCTCTCCTCATTTTACAGGTGGCTACACCAGACAGCATATGGGTAAAATGGGTATGATTATACACATTGGCAAACCATCACTTCATGTTACAGGAGGCTACATCAGGCAACATATGGGTCAACTAGGTATGATTGCACAGACTGGCAAAGCCTCACTTCATGTTACAGTGGGCTACATCAGACTACATATGGGTGAAATAGGTATGATTGCAAAGACTGGCAAAGCCTCATCTCATCTTACAGAGGGCTACATCAGGCAGCATATGAGTCAAATAGGTATGATTACACAGACTGGCAAAATCTCACCTCGTGTTACGGGGGGCTACATCGGCCAACTTGAGTCAAATAGGTCTGATTACACAGACTGCCAAAGCCTCACCTCATGTTACAGGGGGTTACATCAGGCAACATATGGGCCAAAATGGTATGATTGCACAGACTGCCAAAGCCTCACCTCATGTTACAGGGGTCTACATCAGACAGCATATGGGTCAAATGGGTATGATTATGCAGACTGGCAAACCCTCACTATGTGGAACAAAGGGCTACATCAGGCAACATATGGGTCATCTAGGTATGATTACATAGACTGGCAAAGCCTTACCTCATGTTACAGAGGGCTACATCAGGCAGCATATGAGTGAAATAGGTATGATTACACAGACTGGCAAAACCTCACCTCGTGTTACAGGGGGCTACATCGGCCAACATATGAGTCAAATAGGTCTGATTACACAGACTGGCAAAACCTCACCTCATGTTACAGGGGGTTACATCAGGCAACATATGAGTCAAATGGTGATGATTATACAAATTTCCCAAGCCTCACATCATATTACAGGCATCTACATCAGACAGCATATGGGTCAAATAGGTATGATTACACAGACTGGCAAAGCCTCACCCCATGTTATGGGGGCTACATAAGGCAACACATGAGTCAAATAGGTATGATTACCCAGTCAGGCATTGCCTTAACTCATGTTACAGGGGACTACATCAGACAGCATATGGGTCAAATGGGTATGATCAGACAGACTGGCAAACCCTCACTACTTGGTACAAAGGGCAACACCAGGCAACATATGGGTCAGCTAGGTATGACTACACAGATTGGCAAAGCCTCACCTCAAGTTACAGCAGGCTACATCAGGCAACATATGGGACAAATATGTATGATTGCAAAGCCTCCTCACATCTTACAGTGGGCTACATCAGGCAGCATATGAGTCAAATAGGTATGATTACAGAGACTGGCAAAGCCACACCCCATGTTACGGGGGCTACATCAGGCAACATATGAGTCAAATAGGTATGATTACAGAGACTGGCAAAGCCACACCCCATGTTACGGGGGCTACATCAGGCAGCACATGAGTCAAATAGTTATGATCACTCAGTCAGGCAAAGCCTTAACTGATGTTACAGGGACTGCATCAGACAACATATGAGTGAAATAGATATGATTACACAGACTGGCAAAGCCTCACCTCATGTTAAAGAGGGCTACATCATGCAGCATATAGATCAACTAGATATGATAACACAGACTAGCAAATCCTCACCTCATGTTACAGGGGGCTACATCAGGAAACATATGATTCAAATAGGTATGATAACACAGGCTGCCATAGCCTCACCTCATGTTACAGGGGTTTACATCAGGCAACATATGAGTCAAATGGGTATGATTACATAGACTTGAAAAGCCTCATCTCATGTTACAGGGGGCTACATCAGGCAGCATATGGGTCAACTAGGTATGATTACACAGACTGGCAAAGCCTCACCTCATGTTACAGGGGGCTACACCAGGCAGCATATGGTTCAACTAGGTATGATTACAACAACTGGCAAAGCCTCACTTCATCTTACAGGGCAGCACATCAGACAGCATATGGGTAAAATGGGTATGATTAGACAGACTGGCAAACCCTCACTTCATGTTACAGGTGGCTAGATCAGACAACATATGGGTCAACTAGGTATGATTCCAAAGACTGGCAAAGCCTCTTCTCATTTTACAGGTGGCTACACCAGACAGTATATGGGTAAAATGGGTATGATTATACAAATTGGCAAACCATCACTTCATGTTACAGGAGGCTACATCAGGCCACATATGGGTCAAATAGGTATGATTGCACAGACTGGCAAAGCCTCACTTCATGTTACAGTGGGCTACATCAGGCTACATATGGGTGAAATAGGTATGATTGCAAAGACTGGCAAAGCCTCATCTCATCTTACAGAGGGCTACATCAGGCAGCATATGAGTCAAATAGGTATGATTACACAGACTGGCAAAACCTCACCTCGTGTTACAGGGGGCTACATCGGCCAACATATGAGTCAAATAGGTCTGATTACACAGACTGGCAAAACCTCACCTCATGTTACAGGGGGTTACATCAGGCAACATATGAGTCAAATGGTGATGATTAACAAATTTCCCAAGCCTCACATCATATTACAGGCATCTACATCAGACAGCATATGGGTCAAATAGGTATGATTACACAGACTGGCAAAGCCTCACCCCATGTTAAGGGGGCTACATAAGGCAACACATGAGTCAAATAGGTATGATTACCAGTCAGGCATTGCTGTCTGATGTAGGGGACTACATCAGACAGCATATGGGTCAAATGGGTATGATCAGACAGACTGGCAAACCCTCACTACTTGGTACAAAGGGCAACACCAGGCAACATATGGGTCAGCTAGGTATGATTACACAGATTGGCAAATCCTCACCTCAAGTTACAGCAGGCTACATCAGGCAACATATGGGACAAATATGTATGCTTGCACAGCCTCCTCACATCTTACAGTTGGCTACATCAGGCAGCATATGAGTCAAATATGTATGATTACACAGACGGGCAAAACGTCCCCTCATGTTACAGGGGCTACATCAGTCAACATATGAGCCAAATAGGTCTGATTACACAGACTGCCAAAGCCTCACCTCATGTTACAGGGGGTTACCTCTGGCAACATATGAGTCAAATAGGTCTGATTACACAGACTGCCAAAGCCTCACCTCATGTTACAGGGGGTTAAATCAGGCAATATATAAGTCAAATGGTGATGATTATACAAATTTCCCAAGCCTCACATCATATTACAGGCATCTACATCAGACAGCATATGGGTCAAATAGGTATGATTACACAGACTGGCAAAGCCTCACCCCATGTTACGGGGGCTACATAAGGCAACGCATGAGTCAAATAGGTATGATTACCAAGTCAGGCAAAGCCTTAACTCATGTTACAGAGGACTACATCAGGCAACATATCAGTCAAATAGATATGATTACACAGACTGACAAAGCCTCACCACATGTTGCAGAGGTTCACATCAGGCAACATATGAGTCAAATGGGTATGATTACACAGACTGGCAAAGCCTCAACTCATGTTACTGGGGGCTACACCAGGCAGCATATGGTTCAACTAGGTATGATTACACTGACTAGCAAAGCCTCCCCGCATGTTACAGGGGTTTACATCAGGCAACATATGAGTCAAATAGGTATGTTTAGACAGATAGGCAAATCCTCACTTCATGTTACAGGTGGCCACATCAGGCAGTATATGGGTGAACTTGATATGATTACAAAGACTGGCAAAGCCTCACCTCATGTTACAGGGGTCTACTTCAGACATCATATGGGTCAGATGGGTATAATTAGACAGACTGGCAAACCCTCTTTTCTTGGTACATGGGGCTACATCAGGCAACATATGGGTCAACTAGGTATTATTACACAGATTGGCAAAGACTCAGCTCATGTTACAGCGGGCTACATCAGGCAACATATTGGTCAAATGGGTATGATTTTAAAGACTGGCAAAGCCTCATCTCATTTTACAGGGGTCTATATCAGGCAGCATACAAGTCAAATAGTTATAATAACACAGACTGGCAAAACCTCACCTCATGTTACAGGGGTCTACATCAGACAGCATATGGGTCAAATGGGTATGATCAGACAGACTGGCAAACCTTCACTACTTGGTACAAAGGGCTACACCAGGCAACATATGGGTCAACTAGGTATGATTACACAGATTGGCAAAGCCTCACCTCAAGTTAGAGCGGGCTACATCAGGCAACATATAGGTCAAATAGGTATGATTACACAGACTGGCAAAGCCTCCCCTCATGTTACAGGGGGCTACATCAGTAAACATATGAGCCAAATAGGTATGATTGCACAGACTGCCAAAGCCTCACCTCATGTTACACGGGGTGACACCAGGCAACATATGAGTCAAATGGGGATGATTATACAAACTCGCCAAGCTTCACATCGTGTTACAGGCATCTACATCAGACAACATATGGGTCAAACAGATATGATTACACAGACTGGCAAAGCCTCACCCTATGTTACGGGGCTACATAAGGCAACACATGAGTCAAATAGGTATGATTATGCAGTCAGGCAAAGCCTTAACTCATGTTACAGGGGTCTACATCAGACAGCATATGGGTCAAATGGGTATGATCAGACAGACTGCCAAACCCTCACTACTTGGTACAAAGGGCTACACCAGGCAACATATGGGTCAACTAGGTATGATTACACATATTGGCAAAGCCTCACCTCAAGTTACAGCAAGCTACATCAGGCAACATATGGGACTAATAGGTATGATTGCAAAGCCTCCTCTCAACTTACAGTGGGCTATATCAGGCAGCATATGAGTCAAATATGTATGATTATGCAGACGGGCAAAACGTCCCCTCATGTTACAGGGGGCTACATCAGCCAACATATGAGTCAAATAGGTCTGATTACACAGACTGGAAAAGTCTCCCCGCATGTTACAGGGGGCTAAATCAGTCAACATATGAGCCAAATAGATATGAATGCACAGACTGACAATGCCTCATCTCATGTTACAGGGGGTTACATCAGGCAACATATGAGTCAAATGGTGATGATTATACAAATTTCCCAGGCCTCACATCATATTACAGGCATCTACATCAGACAGCATATGGGTCAAATAGGTATGATTACAGAGACTGGCAAAGCCACACCTCATGTTACGGGGGCTACATAAGACAGCACATGAGTCAAATAGTTATGATCACTTAGTCAGGCAAAGCCTTAACTGATGTTACAGGGGACTGCATCAGACAACATATGAGTGAAATAGATATGATTACACAGACTGGCAAAGCCTCACCTCATGTTACAGGGGTTTACAACAGGCAACATATGGGTCAACTAGGTATGATTACACAGACTGGCAAAGCCTCACCTCATGTTACAGGGGGCTACACCAGGCAGCATATGGTTCAACTAGGTATGATTACACAGACTAGCAAAGCCTCCCCGCATGTTACAGGGGTTTACATCAGGCAACATATGAGTCAAATAGGTATGTTTAGACAGATAGGCAAATCCTCACTTCATGTTACAGGTGGCCACATCAGGCAATATATGGGTGAACTAGATATGATTACAAAGACTGGCAAAGCCTCACCTCATGTTACAGGGGTCTGCTTCAGACATCATATGGGTCAGATGGGTATAATTAGACAGACTGGCAAACCCTCTTTTCTTGGTACATGGGTCTACATCAGGCAACATATGGGTCAACTAGGTATTATTACACAGATTGGCAAAGACTCAGCTCATTTTACAGCGGGCTACATCAGGCAACATATTGGTCAAATGGGTATGATTTTAAAGACTGGCAAAGCCTCATCTCATCTTACAGGGGTCTACATCAGGCAGCATACAAGTCAAATAGTTATAATAACACAGACTGGCAAAACCTCACCTCATGTTACAGGGGTCTACATCAGACAGCTTATGGGTCAAATGGGTATGATCAGACAGACTAACAAAGCCTCCCCTCATGTTACAGGGGGCTACATCAGTAAACATATGAGCCAAATAGGTATGATTGCACAGACTGCCAAAGCCTCACCTCATGTTACAGGGGGTGACATCAGGCAACATATGAGTCAAATGGGGATGATTATACAAACTCGCCAAGCCTCACATCATGTTACAGGCATCTGCATCAGACAACATATGGGTGAAACAGATATCATTACACAGACTGACAAAGCCTCACCCTATGTAACGGGGCTACACAAGGCAACACATGAGTCAAATAAGTATGATTATGCATTCAGGCAAAGCCTTAACACATGCTACAGGGGTCTACATCAGACAGCATATGGGTCAAATGGGTATGATCAGACAGACTGGCAAACCCTCACTACTTGGTACAAAGGGCTACACCAGGCAACATATGGGTCAACTAGGTATGATTACACAGGTTGGCAAAGCCTCACCTCAAGTTACAGCAGGCTACATCAGGCAACATATGGGACTAATAGGTATGATTGCAAAGCCTCCTCTCAATTTACAGTGGGCTACATCAATCAGCATATGAGTCAAATATGTATGATTATGCAGACGGGCAAAACATCCCATGTTACAGGGGGCTACATCAGCCAACATATGAGTCAAATGGGTCTGATTACACAGACTGGCAAAGCCTCACCTCATGTTAAAGGGGGCTACATCATGCAGCATATAGATCAACTAGATATGATAACACAGACTAGCAAATCCTCACCTCATGTTACATATGATTCAAATAGGTATGATAACAAAGGCTGCCATAGCCTCACCTCATGTTACAGGGGTTTACATCAGGCAACATATGAGTCAAATGGGTATGATTGCACAGACTGGCAAAGCATCACCTCTTTTTATAGGTGGCTACATCTGTCAACATTTGGGCCAATTAGGTATGATTGCACAGACTGCCAAAGCCTCACCTCATGTTACAGGGGCATACATCAGACAGCATATGGGTCAAATCGGTATGATTATGCAGACTGGCAAACCCTCACTACTTGGTACAAAGGGCTACATCAGGCATCATATGGGTCATCTAGGTATGATTACACAGATTGGCAAAGCCTCACCTCAAGTTAGAGCGGGCTACATCAGGCAACATATGGGTCAAATAGGTATGATTACACAGACTGGCAAAGCTTCCCCTCATGTTACAGGGGGTGACATCAGGCAGCATATGAGTCAAATGGGGATGATTATACAAACTCGCCAAGCCTCACATCATGTTACAGGCATCTACATCAGACAACATAAGGGTCAAACAGATATGATCACACAGACTGGCAAAACCTCACCCTATGTTACGGGGCTACATAAGGAAACACATGAGTCAAATAGGTATGATTATGCAGTCAGGCAAAGCCTTAACTCATCTTACAGGGGTCTACATCAGACAGCATATGGGTCAAATGGGTATGATCAGACAGACTGGCAAGCCCTCACTACTTGGTACAAAGGGCTACACCAGGCAACATAAGGCTCAACTAGGTATGATTACACAGGTTGGCAAAGCCTCACCTCAAGTTACAGCAGGCTACATCAGGCAACATATGGGACTAATAGGTATGATTGCAAAGCCTCCTCTCAACTTACAGTGGGCTACATCAGGCAGCATATGAGTCAAATATGTATGATTATGCAGACGGGCAAAGCGTCCCCTCATGTTACAGGGGGCTACATCAGCCAACATATGAGTCAAATAGGTCTGATTACACAGACTGGAAAAGCCTCCCCTCATGTTACAGGGGGCTACATCAGTCAACATATGAGCCAAATAGATATTATTGCACAGACTGCCAAAGCCTCACCTCATATTACAGGGGGTTACATCAGGCAACATATGAGTCAAATGGTGATGATTATACAAATTTCCCAAGCCTCACATCATATTACAGGCATCTACATCAGACAGCATATGTGTCAAATAGGTATGATTACACAGATTGGCAAAGACTCAGCTCATGTTACAGCGGGCTACATCAGGCAACATATTGGTCAAATGGGTATGATTTTAAAGACTGGCAAAGCCTCATCTCATTTTACAGGGGTCTACATCAGGCAGCATACAAGTCAAATAGTTATAATAACACAGACTGGCAAAACCTCACCTCATGTTACAGGGGGCTACATCAGGAAACATGTGATTCAAATAGGTATGATAACACATGCTGCCAGAGCCTCACCTCATGTTACAGGGGTTTACATCAGGCAACATATGAGTCAAATGGTTATGATTGAACAGACTGGCAAAGCCTCACCTCATTTTACAGGGGGCTACATCAGTCAACATATGGGCCAATTAGGTACAATTGCACAGACTGCCAAAGCCTCACCTCATGTTACAGGGGCATACATCAGACAGCATATGGGTCAAATGGGTATGATTATGCAGAATGGCAAACCCTCACTACTTGGTACAAAGGGCTACATCAGGCATCATATGGGTCATCTAGGTATGATTACATAGACTGGCAAAGCCTCACCTCATGTTACAGAGGGCTACATCAGGCAACATATGGGTCAACTAGGTATGATTGCACAGACTGGTAAAGCCTCACTTCGCGTTACAGTGGGCTACATCAGGCAACATATGAGTGAAATAGGTATGAATGCAAAGACTGGCAAAGCCTCATCTCATCTTACAGAGGTCTACATCAGGCAGCATATGAGTCAAATAGGTATGATTACACAGACTGGCAAAACCTCACCTCGTGTTACAGGGGGCTACATCGGACAACATATGAGTCAAATAGGTCTGATGACACAGACTGGCAAAGCCTCCCCTCATGTTACAGGGGGCTACATCAGTCAAGATATGAGCCAAATAGGTATGATTAGACAGACTGGCAAACCCTCACTACTTGGTACAAAGGACTACATCAGGCAACATATGGGTCAACTAGGTATGATTACACAAATTGGCAAAGTCTCACCTCAAGTTACAGCAGGCTGCATCAGGCAACATATGGGACAAATCGGTATGATTGCAAAGCCTCCTCTCATCTTACAGCGGGCTACATCAGGCAGCATTTCAGTCAAATATGTATGATTACACAGACGGGCAAAACTTCCCCTCATGTTACAGGGGGCTACATCAGCCAACATATGAGTCAAATAGGTATGATTACACAGACTGGCAAAGCCTCACCTCATCTTACAGGGGCTACATCAGACATAATATGGGTAAAATGGGTATGATTAGACAGAATGGCAAACCCTCACTTCATGTTACAGGCGGCTACATCAGACAACATATGGGTCAACTAGGTATGATTCCAAAGACTGGCAAAGCCTCATCTCATTTTACTTAGGGCTACATCAGGCAGCATATGAGTCAAATAGGAATGATTACACAGACTGGCAAAACCTCACCTCGTGTAACAGGGGGCTACATCGGCCAACATATGAGTCAAATAGGTCTGATTACACAGACTGGCAAAGCCTCCCCTCTTTTTACAGGGGGCTACATCAGGCAACATATAAGTCAAATAGATATGATTACACAGACTGCCAAAGCCTCACCTCATGTTACAGGGGTTCACATCAGGTAGCATATGAGTCAAATAGGTATGATTAAACAGACTGGCAAAGCCTCACCTCATTTTAAAGGAGTCTATATCAGACAGCATATGGGTCAAATAGGTATGAAATCTCAGACTGGCAAAGCCTCCCCTCATGTTATAGGGGGCTACATCAGTCAACATATGTGCCAAATAGGTATGATTGCACAGACTGCCAAAGCCTCACCTCATGTTACAGGGGTCTACATCAGACAGTATATGGGTCAAATGGGTATGATTATGCAGACTGGCAAACCCTCACTACTTGGTACAAAGGGCTACATTAGGCAGCATATGGGTCATCTAGGTTTGATTACATAGACTGGCAAAGCCTTACCTCATGTTACAGAGGGCTACATCAGGCAACATATGGGTGAAATAGGTATGAGTGCAAAGACTGGCAAAGCCTCACCTCATCTTACAGGGGCTACATCAGACAGCATATGGGTAAAATGGGTATGATTAAACAGACTGGCAAACCCTCACTTCATATTACAGGCGGCTACATCAGACAACATATGGGTCAACTAGGTATGATTCCAAAGACTGGCAAAGCCTCATCTCATCTTACAGAGGGCTACATCAGGCTGCATATGAGTCAAATAGGTATGATTACACAGACTGGCAAAACCTCACCTCGTGTTACAGAGGGCTACATCGGCCAACATATGAGTTAAATAGGTTTGATTACACAGACTGGCAAAGCCTCCCCTCTTTTTACAGGGGGCTACATCAGTCAACATATGAGCCAAATAGGTATGATTGCACAGACTGCCAAAGCCTCACCTCATGTTACAGGGGTCTACATCAGACAGCATATGGGTCAAATGGGTATGATTATGCAGACTGGCAAACCCTCACTAATTGGTACAAAGGGCAACATCAAGCAACATATGGGTCATCTAGGTTTGATTACATAGACTGGCAAAGCCTTACCTCATGTTACAGAGGGCTACATCAGGCAACATATGGGTGAAATAGGTATGAGTGCAAAGACTGGCAAAGCCTCACCTCATTTTACAGGGGGTACATCAGACAGCATATGGGTAAAATTTGTATGATTAAACAGACTGGCAAACCCTCACTTCATATTACAGGCGGCTACATCAGACAACATATGGGTCAACTAGGTATGATTCCAAAGACTGGCAAAGCCACATCTCATCTGACAGAGGGCTACATCAGGCAGCATATGAGTCAAATGGTGATGATTATACACATTTCCCAAGCCTCACATCATATTACAGGCATTACATCAGACAGCATATGGGTCAAATAGGTATGATTACAGAGACTGGCAAAGCCTCACCCCATGTTATGGGGGCTACATAAAACAACACATGGGTCAAATAGATTTGATTACAGAGACTGGCAAAGCCTCACCTCATGTTAAAGGGGGCTACATCATGCAGCATGTTGATCAACTAGATATGATAGCACAGACTAGCAAATCCTCACCTCATGTTACAGGGGGCTACATCAGGAAACATATGATTCAAATAGGTATGATAACAAAGGCTGCCATAGCCTCACCTCATGTTACAGGGGTTTACATCAGGCAACATATGAGTCAAATGGGTATGATTGCACAGACTGGCAAAGCCTCACCTCTTTTTACAGAGGGCTACATCAGTCAACATATGGGCCAATTAGGTATGATTGCACAGACTGCCAAAGCCTCACCTCATGTTACAGGGGCATACATCAGACAGCATATGGGTCAAATGGGTATGATTATGCAGACTGGCAAACCCTCACTACTTGGTACAAAGGGCTACATCAGGCATCATATGGGCCATCTAGGTATGATTACATAGACTGGCAAAGCCTCTCCTGATGTTACAGGGGGCTACATAAGACTACTTATGGGTCAACTATGTATGATTCCAAAGACTGGCAAAGCCTCACCTCATTTTACAGTGGGCTACATCAGACAGCATATGGGTAAAATTGGTATGATTATACAAATTGGCAAACCATCACTTTGTGTTACAGGAGGCTACATCAGGCAACATATGGGTCAACTAGGTATGATTGCACAGACTGGTAAAGCCTCACTTCTTGTTACAGTGGGCTACATCAGGGAACATATGAGTGAAATAGGTATGAATGCAAATACTGGCAAAGCCTCATCTCATCTTACAGAGGTCTACATCAGGCAGCATATGAGTCAAATGGTGATGATTATACAAATTTCCCAGGCCTCACATCATATTACAGGCATCTACATCAGACAGCATATGGGTCAAATAGGTATGATTACAGAGACTGGCAAAGCCACACCCCATGTTACGGTGGCTACATAAGACAGCACATGAGTCAAATAGTTATGATCACTCAGTCAGGCAAAGCCTTAACTGATGTTACAGGGGACTGCATCAGACAACATATGAGTGAAATAGATATGATTACACAGACTGGCAAAGCCTCACCTCATGTTAAAGAGGGCTACATCATGCAGCATATAGATCAACTAGATATGATAACACAGACAAGCAAATCCTCACCTCATGTTACAGGGGGCTACATCAGGAAACATATGATTCAAATAGGTATGATAACAAAGGCTGCAATATCCTCACCTCATGTTACAGGGGTTTACATCAGGCAACATATGAGTCAAATGGGTATGATTGCACAGACTGGCAAAGCCTCACCTCTTTTTACAGAGGGCTACATCAGTCAACATATGGGCCAATTAGGTATGATTGCACAGACTGCCAAAGCCTCACCTCATGTTACAGGGGCATACATCAGACAGCATATGGGTCAAATGGGTATGATTATGCAGACTGGCAAACCCTCACTACTTGGTACAAAGGGCTACATCAGGCATCATATGGGTCATCTAGGTATGATTACATAGACTGGCAAAGCCTCACCTGATGTTACAAGGGGCTACATCAGACAACTTATGGGTCAACTAGGTATGATTCCAAAGACTGGCAAAGCCTCACCTCATTTTACAGTGGGCTGCATCAGACAGCATATGGGTAAAATTGGTATGATTATACAAATTGGCAAACCATCACTTCGTGTTACAGGGGGCTACATCAGGCAACATATGGGTCAACTAGGTATGATTGCACAGACTGGTAAAGCCTCACTTCTTGTTACAGTAGGCTACATCAGGGAACATATGAGTGAAATAGGTATGAATGCAAAGACTGGCAAAACCCCATCTCATCTTACAGAGGTCTACATCAGGCAGCATATGAGTCAAATGGTGATGATTATACAAATTTCCCAGGCCTCACATCATATTACAGGCATCTACATCAGACAGCATATGGGTCAAATAGGTATGATTACAGAGACTGGCAAAGCCACACCCCATGTTACGGGGGCTACATAAAACAGCATATGAGTCAAATAGTTATGATCACTCAGTCAGGCAAAGCCTTAACTGATGTTACAGGGGACTGCATCAGACAACATATGAGTGAAATAGATATGCTTACGGAGACTGGCAAAGCCTCACCTCATGTTAAAGAGGGCTACATCATGCAGCATATAGATCAACTAGATATGATAACACAGACTAGCAAATCCTCACCTCATGTCACAGGGGGCTACACCAGGCAGCAAATGGTTCAAGTAGGTATGCTTACACAGACTAGCAAAGCCTCCCCATATGTTACAGGGGTTTACATCAGGTAACATATGAGTCAAATAGGTATGTTTAGACAGACTTGAAAAGCCTCATCTCATGTTACAGGAGGCTACATAAGGCAGCATATGGGTCAACTAAGCATGATAACACAGACTGGCAAAGCCTCACCTCATGTTACAGGGGGCTACACCAGGCAGCATATGGTTCAACTAGGTATGCTTACACAGACTAGCAAAGCCTCCCCATATGTTACAGGGGTTTACATCAGGCAACATATGAGTCAAATAGGTATGTTTAGACAGATAGGCAAATCCTCACTTCATGTTACAGGTGGCCACATCAGGCAGTATATGGGTGAACTAGATATGATTACAAAGACTGGCAAAGCCTCACCTCATGTTACAGGGGTCTACTTCAGACATCATATGGGTTACATGGGTATAATTAGACAGACTGGCAAACCCTCTTTTCTTGGTACATGGGTCTACATCAGGCAACATATGGGTCAACTAGGTATTATTACACAGATTGGCAAAGACTCAGCTCATGTTACAGCGGGCTACATCAGGCAACATATTGGTCAAATGGGTATGATTTTAAAGACTAGCAAAACCTCATCTCATCTTACAGGGGTCTACATCAGGCAGCATACAAGTCAAATAGTTATAATAACACAGACCCGCAAAACCTCACCTCATGATACAGGGGTCTACATCAGACAGCTTATGGGTCAAATGGGTATGATCAGACAGACTGGCAAACCCTCACAACTTGGTACAAAGGGCTACACCAGGCAACATATGGGTCAACTAGGTATGATTACACAGATTGGCAAAGCCTAACCTCAAGTTAGAGCGGGCTACATCAGGCAACATATGGGTCTAATAGGTATGATTACACAGACTGGCAAAGCCTCCCCTCATGTTACAGGGGGCTACATCAGTAAACATATGAGCCAAATAGGTATGATTACACAGACTGGCAAAACCTCACCTCATGTTACAGGGGTCTACATCAGACAGCATATGGGTCAAATGGGTATGATTAGACAGACTGGCAAACCCTCACTACTTGGAACAAAGGGCTACATCAGGCAGTATATGGGTCATCTAGGTATGATTACATAGACTGGCAAAGCCTTACCTCATGTTACAGAGGGCTACATCAGGCAACATATGGGTGAACTAGGTATGATTGCAAAGACTGGCAAAGCCTCACCTCATTTTAGAGGGGGCTACTTCAGACAGCATATGGGTAAAATGGGTATGATTAGACAGGCTGGCAAACCCTCACTTCATGTTACAGGCGGCTACATCAGACAACATATGGGTCAACTAGGTATGATTCCAAAGACTGGCAAAGCCTCTCCTCATTTTACAGGTGGCTACACCAGACAGCATATGGGTAAAATGGGTATGATTATACAAATTGGCAAACCATCACTTCATGTTACAGGAGGCTACATCAGGCAACATATGGGTCAACTAGGTATGATTGCACAGACTGGCAAAGCCTCACTTCATGTTACAGTGGGCTACATCAGGCAACATATGGGTGAAATAGGTATGATTGCAAAGACTGGCAAAGCCTCATCTCATCTTACAGAGGGCTACATCAGGCAGCATATGAGTCAAATAGGTATGATTACACAGACTGGCAAAACCTCACCTCGTGTACACGGGGCTACATCGGCTAACATATGAGTCAAATAGGTCTGATTACACAGACTGCCAAAGCCTCACCTCATGTTACAGGGGGTTACATCAGGCAACATATGAGTCAAATAGGTATGATTACCCAGTCAGGCAAAGCCTTAACTCATGTTACAGGGGTCTACATCAGACAGCATATGGGTCAAATGGGTATGATCAGACAGACTGGCAAACCCTCACTACTTGGTACAAAGGGCTACACCAAGCAACATATGGGTCAGCTAGGTATGATTACACAGATTGGCAAAGCCTCACCTCAAGTTACAGCAGGCTACATCAGGCAAGATATGGGACAAATATGTATGATTGCAAAGCCTCCTCTCATCTTACAGTGGGCTACATCAGGCAGCATATGAGTCAAATATGTATGATTACACAGATGGGCAAAACATCCCCTCATGTTACAGGGGATACATCAGTCAACATATGAGCCAAATAGATATGATTGCACAGACTGCCAAAGCCTCACCTCATGTTACAGGGGGTTACATCAGGCAACATATGAGTCAAATGGTGATGTTTATACACATTTCCCAAGCCTCACATCATAATACAGGCATCTACATCAGACAGCATATGGGTCAAATAGGTATGATTACACAGACTGGCAAAGCCTCACCCCATGTTATGGGGGCTACATAAGGCAACACATGAGTCAAATAGGTATGATTACACAGACTGGAAAAGCCTCATCTCATGTTACAGGGGACTACATCAGGCAGCATATGGGTCAACTAGGTATGATTACACAGACTGGCAAAGCCTCACCTCATGTTACAGGGGGCTACATCAGGCAGCATATGGTTCAACTAGGTATGATTACACAGACTAGCAAAGCCTCCCCATATGTTACAGGGGTTTACATCAGGCAACATATGAGTCAAATAGGTATGTTTAGACAGATAGGCAAATCCTCACTTCATGTTACAGGTGGCCACATCAGGCAGTATATGGGTGAACTAGATATGATTACAATGACTGGCAAAGCCTCACCTCATGTTACAGGGGGCTACATCAGGCAGCATATGCATGAAATAGGTATGATTACAAAGACTGGCAAAGCCTCACCTCATGTTACAGGGGTCTACTTCAGACATCATATGGGTCAGATGGGTATAGTTAGACAGACTGGCAAACCCTCTTTTCTTGGTACATGGGACTATATCAGGCAACATATGGGTCAACCAGGTATTATTACACAGATTGGCAAAGATTCAGCTCATGTTACAGTGATATGTGCACCTTCCTGGTAATTTATAACCTGTATCCACGGCTGATGGTGTGATATGTGCCCCTTCCTGGAAACTTATAAACAATATCCACTGCTGATGGTGTGATATGTGCACCTTCCTGATAATGTATAACCTGTATCCACGGCTTTTGGTGTGATATGTGCCCCTTTCTGATAATGTATAACCTGTATCCACGGCTGATGGTGTGATATGTGCCCCTTCCTGATAATGTAATATCTGTATCCCTGGCTGATGGTGTGATATGTGCCCCTTCCTGGTAACTTATAACCAATATCCACGGCTGATGGTGTGATATGTGCACCTTCCTGGTAACTTATAAACAATGTCCACTGCTGATGGTGTGATATGTGCACCTTCCTGGTAACTTATAAACAATATCCACTGCTGATGGTGTGATATGTGCTCCTTCCTGATAATGTATAACCTGTATCCACTGCTGATGGTGTGATATGTGCACCTTCCTGATAATGTATAACCTGCATCCACGGCTGTTGGTGTGATATGTGCACCTTCCTGGTAACTTATAACCTGTAACTACGGGTAATACTGTCATATGTGCACCTTCCTGGTAATTTATAACCTGTATCCACGGCTGATGGTGTGATATGTGCCCCTTACTGGTAACTTATAAACAATATCCACTGCTGATGGTGTGATGTGTGAACCTTCCCAGTAACTTATAAACAATATCCACTGCTGATGGTGTGATATGTGCACCTTCCTAATAATGTATAACCTGTATCCACGGCTGATGGTGTGATATGTGCCCCTTCCTGGTAACTTATAACCAATATCCGCGGCTGATGTTGTGATATGTGCACCTTCCTGGTAACTTATAAACAATATTCACTGCTGATGCTGTGATATGTGCACCTTCCTGATAATGTATAACCTGTATCCACGGCTAATGCTGTGATATGTGCACCTTCCTGGTAATTTATAACCTGTAACCACGGGTAATGCTGTGATATGTGCAACTTACTGGTTATTTACAACCTGTAACCACGGTTAATGCTGTGATATGTGCACCTTCCTGGTAATTTATAAACTGTAACCACGGGTAATGCTGTGATATGTGCACATTCCTGGTAATTTATAACCTGTAACCATGGGTATTGCTGTGATATGTGCACCTTCCTGGTAATGTATTACCTGTATCCACGGCTAATGCTGTGGTATGTGTATCTTCCTGGTAATTTATAACCTGTAACCACGGCTAATGCTGTGATATGTACACCTTCCTGATAATTTATAACCTGTAACCACGGGTAATGCTGTGATATGTGCACCTTCCTGGTAACTTATAACCTGTAACCACGGGTAATGCTGTGATATGTGCACCTTCCTGGTAACTTATAACCTGTAACCACGGGTAATGCTGTGATATGTGCACCTTCCTGGTAATTTATAACCTGTAACCACAGGTAATGCTGTGATATGTGCACCTTCCTGGTAACGTATGACCTGTAACCACGGGTAATGCTGTGATATGTGCACCTTCCTGGTAATTTATTACCTGTAACCACTGGTAATGCTGGGATATGTGCACCTTCCTGGTAATTTATAACCTGTAACCACGGGTAATGCTGTGATATGTGCACCTTACTGGTAATTTATAACCTGTAACCACGGGTAATGCTGTGAAATGTGCACCTTCCTGGTAATTTATAACCTGTAACCACGGGTAATGCTGTGACATGTGCACCTTCCTGGTAATTTATAACCTGTAACCACGGGTAATGCTGTGATATGTGCACCTTCCTGGTAATTTATAACCTATAACCACGGGTAAGGCTGTGATATGTGCACCTTCCTGGTCATTTATAACGTGTAACCACGGGTAATGCTGTGATTTGTGCACCTTCCTGGTAACTTATAACCTGTATCCATGGCTGATGGTGTGATATGTGCCCATTCCTGGTAACTTATAAACAATATCCACTGCTGATGGTGTGATATGTGCACCTTCCTGGTAACTTATAAACAATATCCACTGCTGATGGTGTGATATGTGCACCTTCCTGATAATGTATAACCTGTATCCACGGCTGATGGTGTGATATGTGCCCCTTTGTGGTAACTTATAACCAATATCCACGGCTGATGGTGTGATATGTGCACCTTCCTGGTAACCTTTAAACAATATCCACTGCTGATGGTGTGATATGTGCACCTTGCTGATAATGTATGACTTGTAACCACAGGTAATGCTGTGATTTGTGCACCTTCCTGGTAACTTATAACCTGTATCCATGGCTGATGGTGTGATATGTGCCCCTTCCTGGTAACTTATAAACAATATCCACTGCTGATGGTGTGATATGTGCCCCTTCCTGGTAACTTATAACCAATATCCACGGCTGATGGTGTGATATGTGCACCTTCCTGGTAACTTATAAACAATGTCCACTGCTGATGGTGTGATATGTGCACCTTCCTGGTAACTTATAAACAATATCCACTGCTGATGGTGTGATATGTGCTCCTTCCTGATAATGTATAACCTGTATCCACTGCTGATGGTGTGATATGTGCACCTTCCTGATAATGTATAACCTGCATCCACGGCTGTTGGTGTGATATGTGCACCTTCCTGGTAACTTATAACCTGTATCTACGGGTAATACTGTCATATGTGCACCTTCCTGGTAATTTATAACCTGTATCCACGGCTGATGGTGTGATATGTGCCCCTTACTGGTAACTTATAAACAATATCCACTGCTGATGGTGTGATGTGTGAACCTTCCCAGTAACTTATAAACAATATCCACTGCTGATGGTTTGATATGTCCACCTTCCTAATAATGTATAACCTGTATCCACGGCTGATGGTGTGATATGTGCCCCTTCCTGGTAACTTATAACCAATATCCGCGGCTGATGTTGTGATATGTGCACCTTCCTGGTAACTTATAAACAATATTCACTGCTGATGGTGTGATATGTGCACCTTCCTGATAATGTATAACCTGTATCCACGGCTAATGCTGTGATATGTGCACCTTCCTGGTAATTTATAACCTGTAACCACGGGTAATGCTGTGATATGTGCAACTTACTGGTTATTTATAACCTGTAACCACGGTTAATGCTGTGATATGTGCACCTTCCTGGTAATTTATAAACTGTAACCACGGGTAATGCTGTGATATGTGCACATTCCTGGTAATTTATAACCTGTAACCATGGGTATTGCTGTGATATGTGCACCTTCCTGGTAATGTATTACCTGTATCCACGGCTAATGCTGTGGTATGTGTATCTTCCTGGTAATTTATAACCTGTAACCACGGCTAATGCTGTGATATGTACACCTTCCTGATAATTTATAACCTGTAACCACGGGTAATGCTGTGATATGTGCACCTTCCTGGTAACTTATAACCTGTAACCACGGGTAATGCTGTGATATGTGCACCTTCCTGGTAACTTATAACCTGTAACCACGGGTAATGCTGTGATATGTGCACCTTCCTGGTAATTTATAACCTGTAACCACAGGTAATGCTGTGATATGTGCACCTTCCTGGTAACGTATGACCTGTAACCACGGGTAATGCTGTGATATGTGCACCTTCCTGGTAATTTATTACCTGTAACCACTGGTAATGCTGGGATATGTGCACCTTCCTGGTAATTTATAACCTGTAACCACGGGTAATGCTGTGATATGTGCACCTTACTGGTAATTTATAAACTGTAACCACTGCCTGGTAATTTATAACCTGTAACCACAGATAATGCTGTGATACATGCACCTTCCTGGTAATTTATAACCTGTAACCACAGGTAATGCTGTAATACGTGCACCTTCCTGGTAATTTATAACCTGTAACCACAGGTAATGCTATGATATGTGCACCTTCCTGGTAATTTATAACCTGTAACCACGGGTAATGCTGTGATATGTGCACCTTCCTGGTAATTTATAACCTGTATCCACAGCTGATGGAGTGATATGTGCACCTTCCTGGTAATTTATAACCTGTAACCACGGGTAATGCTGTGACATGTGCACCTTCCTGGTAATTTATAACCTGTAACCACGGGTAATGCTGTGAAATGTGCACCTTCCTGGTAATTTATAACCTGTAACCACGGTTAATGCTGTGACATGTGCACCTTCCTGGTAATTTATAACCTGTAACCACGGGTAATGCTGTGATATGTGCACCTTCCTGGTAATTTATAACCTATAACCACGGGTAAGGCTGTGATATGTGCACCTTCCTGGTCATTTATAACGTGTAACCACGGGTAATGCTGTGATTTGTGCACCTTCCTGGTAACTTATAACCTGTATCCATGGCTGATGGTGTGATATGTGCCCATTCCTGGTAACTTATAAACAATATCCACTGCTGATGGTGTGATATGTGCACCTTCCTGGTAACTTATAAACAATATCCACTGCTGATGGTGTGATATGTGCACCTTCCTGATAATGTATAACCTGTATCCACGGCTGATGGTGTGATATGTGCCCCTTTGTGGTAACTTATAACCAATATCCACGGCTGATGGTGTGATATGTGCACCTTCCTGGTAACCTTTAAACAATATCCACTGCTGATGGTGTGATATGTGCACCTTGCTGATAATGTATGACTTGTAACCACAGGTAATGCTGTGATTTGTGCACCTTCCTGGTAACTTATAACCTGTATCCATGGCTGATGGTGTGATATGTGCCCCTTCCTGGTAACTTATAAACAATATCCACTGCTGATGGTGTGATATGTGCCCCTTCCTGGTAACTTATAAACAATATCCACGGCTGATGGTGTGATATGTGCACCTTCCTGGTAACTTATAAACAATATCCACTGCTGATGGTGTGATATGTGCACCTTGCTGATAATGTATAACCTGTATCCACTTCTCATGGTGTGATATGTGCACCTTCCTGGTAACTAATAAACAATATCCCTTGCTGATGGAGTGATATGTGCACCTTCCTGGTAATTTATAACCTGTAACCACGGGTAATGCTGTGATATGTGCACCTTCCTGGTAATTTATAACCTGTAACCACAGGTAATGCTGTGATATGTGCACCTTCCTGGTAATTTATAACCTGTAAACATGGGTAATGCTGTGATATGTGCACCTTCCTGGTAAATTATAACCTGTAACCACAGGTAATGCTGTGATATGTGCACCTTCCTGGTGATGTAATATCTGTATCCACGGCTGATGGTGTGATATGTGCCCCTTCCTGGTAACTTATAACCAATATCCACGGCTGATCGTGTGATATGTGCACCTTCCTGGTAACTTATAAACAATATCCACTGCTGATGGTGTGATATGTGCACCTTCCTGATAATGTATAACCTGTATCCAAGGCTGATGGTGTGTTATGTTCACCTTCCTGATAATGTATAACCTGTATCCACGGCTGATGGTGTGATATGTGCCCCTTCCCGATAATATGGTAATTTATAACCTGTAACCAAGGGTAATGCTGTGATATGTGCACCTTCGTGGTAATTTATAACCTGTAACCAAGGATAATGCTGTGATATGTACACCTTCCTGGTAATGTATTACCTGTAACCACGGGTAATGTTGTGATATGTGCACCTTGCTGGTAATTTATAACCTGTAACCACGAGTAATTCTGTAATATGTGCACCTTCCTGGTAATTTATAACCTGTAACCATGGGTAATGCTGGTATATGTGCACCTTCCTGGTAATTTATAACATGTAACCACGGGTAATGCTGTGACATGTGCACCTTTCTGGTAATGTATTACCTGTATCCATGGCTAATGCTGTGATATGTGCACCTTCCTGGTAATTTATAACCTGTAACCACGGGTAATGCTGTGACATGTGCACCTTCCTGGTAATTTATAACCTGTAACCACGGGTAATGCTGTGATATGTGCACCTTCCTGGTAATTTATAACCTTTAACCACGGGTAATGCTGTGAAATGTGCACCTTCCTGGTAATTTATAACCTGTATCCACGGCTGATGGAGTGATATGTGCACCTTTCTGGTAATTTATAACCTGTAACCACGAGTAATGCTGTAATATGTGCAACTTCCTGGTAATTTATAACCTGTAACCATGGGTAATGCTGGTATATGTGCACCTTCCTGGTAATTTATAACATGTAACCACGGGTAATGCTGTGACATGTGCACCTTCCTGGTAATGTATTACCTGTTTCCATGGCTAATGCTGTGATATGTGCACCTTCCACGTAATTTATAACCTGTAACCACGGGTAATGCTGTGACATGTGCACCTTCCTGGTAATTTATAACCTGTAACCACGGGTAATGCTGTGATATGTGCACCTTCCTGGTAATTTATAACCTGTAACCACGGGTAATGCTGTGAAATGTGCACCTTCCTGGTAATTTATTCTGTATCCACGGCTGATGCAGTGATATGTGCACCTTCCTGGTAATTTATAACCTGTAACCACGGGTAATGCTGTGATATGTGCACCTTCCTGGTAATTTATAACCTGTAACCACGGGTAATGCTGTGATATGTGCACCTTCCTGATAATGTATAACCTGTATCCACGGCTGATGGTGTGATATGTGCCCCTTCGTGGTAACTTATAACCAATATACACGGCTGATGGTGTGATATGTGCACCTTCCTGGTAACTTATAAACAATATCCACTGCTGATGGTGTGATATGTGCACCTTGCTGATAATGCATAACCTGTATCCATGGCTAATGGTGTGATATGTGCCCTTTCCTGATAATGTATAACCTCTATCCACGGCTGATGGTGTGATATGTGCCCTTCCTGATAATGTATAAACTGTATTCACGGCTGATGCTGTGATATGTGCACCTTCCTGCTAATTTATATCCTGTATCCACTGCTGATGGTGTGATATGTGCACCTTCCAGGTAAATTATAACCTGTACCCACGGCTGATGCTGTGATATGTGCACCTTCCTGATAATGTATAACCTGTATCCACTGCTTATGCTGTGATATGTGCACCTTCCTGGTAATGTATAACCTGTATCCATGGCTGATGCTTGATATGTGCACCTTCCTGGTAATGTATAACCTGTATCCACGGCTAATGCTGTGATATGTGCACCTTCCTTTTAACTTATAACCTGTATCCACTTTTAATGCTGTGATATGTTCACCTTCCTGGTAACTTATAACCTGTAACCACTGGATATGTGCACATCCTTGTAATTTATAACCTGTATCCACGGCTGATGGTGTGATATGTGCCCCTTCCTGGTAATTTATGAACAATATCCACTGCTGATGGTGTGATATGTGCACCTTCCCGGTAATTTATAAACAATATCCACTGCTGATGGTTTGATATGTGCACCTTCCTGATAATGGATTACCTGTTTCCACGGCTGATGGTGTGATATGTGCCCCTTCCTGGTAACTTATAACCAATATCCGCGGCTGATGGTGTGATATGTGCACCTTCCTGATAACTTATAAACAATATCCACTGCTGAGGGTGTGATATGTGCACCTTCCTGATAATGTATAACCTGTATCCACGGCTAATTCTGTGATATGTGCACCTTCCTGGTAATTTATAACCTGTATCCACGGCTGATGGTGTGATATGTGCCCCCTCCTGGAAACTTATAAACAATATCCACTGCTGATGGTGTGATATGTGCACCTTCCTGATAATGTATAACCTGTATCAACGGCTTTTGGTGTGATATGTGCCCCTTCCTGATAATGTATAACCTGTATCCACGGCTGATGGTGTGATATGTGCTCCTTCCTGATAATGTAATATCTGTATTGACGGCTGATGGTGTGATAAGTGCCCCTTCCTGGTAACTTATAACTAATATCCACGGCTGATGGTGTGATATGTGCATCTTCCTGTTAACTTATAAACAATGTCCACTGCTGATGGTGTGATATGTGCACCTTCCTGGTAACTTATAAACAATATCCACTGCTGATGGTGTGATATGTGCTCCTTCCTGATAATGTATAACCTATATCCAAGGCTGATGGTGTGATATGTGCACCTTCCTGGTAGCTTATAACCTGTATCCACTGCTGATGGTGTGATATGTGCACCTTCCTGGTAACTTATAACCTGTATCCACGGCTGATGCTGTGTATGTGCACCTTCCTGATAGTTTATAACCTGTATCCATGGCTGATGCTGTGATATGTGCACCTTCCCGGTAATTTATAACCTGTATCCATGGCTGATGCTGTGAAATGTGCACCTTCCTGGTAATTTATAACCTGTATCCACGGCTGATGGAGTGATATGTGCACCTTCCTGGTAATTTATAAGCTGTAACCACTGGTAATGCTGTGATATGTGCACCTTCCTGGTAATTTATAACCTGTAACCACGGGTAATGCTGTGATATGTGCACCTTCCTGGTCATTTATAACATGTAACCACGGCTAATGCTGTGATATGTGCACCTTCCTGATAATGTATAACCTGCATCCATGGCTGATGCTGTGATATGTGCACCTTAATGGTAATGCATAACCTGTATCCACGGCTGATGCTGTGATATGTGCACCTTCCTGGTAATGTATAAACTGTATCCATGGTTGATGCTTGATATGTGCACCTTCCTGGTAGTTTAACGTTTATCCACGGCTAATGCTGTGATATGTGCACCTCCCTGGTAATGTATAACCTGTGACCACAGGTAATGCTGTGATATGTGCACCTTGCTGGTAATTTATAACCTGTATCCACGGCTGATGCAGTGATATGTGCAACTTCCTGGTAATTTATAACCTGTAACCACGGGTAATGCTGTGATATGTGCACCTTCCTGATCATGTATAACCTGTATCCACGGCTGATGGTGTGATATGTGCCCCTTCGTGGTAATTATAACCTTTATACACGTCCGTCTGATGGTGTGATATGTGCATCTTCCTGGTAACTTATAAACAATATCCACTGCTGATGGTGTGATATGTGCACCTTGCTGATAATGTATAACCTGTATCCACTGCTGATGGTGTGATATGTGCACCTTCCTGGTAACTTATAAACAATATCCACTGCTGATGGTGTTATATGTGCACCTTTCTGATAATGCATAACCTGTATCCACGGCTAATGGTGTGATATGTGCCCTTTCCTGATAATGTATAACCTGTATCCACGGCTGATGCTTGATATGTGCACCTTCCTGGTAATGTATAACCTGTATCCACGGCTAATGCTGTGATATGTGCACCTTCCTTTTAACTTATAACCTGTATCCACTTTTAATGCTGTGATATGTTCACCTTCCTGGTAACTTATAACCTGTAACCACGGGTAAGGTTGTGATATGTGCACATCCTTGTAATTTATAACCTGTATCCACGGCTGATGGTGTGATATGTGCCCCTTCCTGGTAATTTATGAACAATATCCACTGCTGATGGTGTGATATGTGCACCTTCCCGGTAACTTATAAACAATATCCACTGCTGATGGTTTGATATGTGCACCTTCCTGATAATGTATAACCTGTTTCCACGGCTGATGGTGTGATATGTGCCCCTTCCTGGTAACTTATAACCAATATCTGCGGCTGATGGTGTGATATGTGCACCTTCCTGATAACTTATAAACAATATCCACTGCTGAGGGTGTGATATGTTCACCTTCCTGATAATGTATAACCTGTATCCACGGCTAATGCTGTGATATGTGCACCTTCCTGGTAATTTATAACCTGTATCCACGGCTGATGGTGTGATATGTGCCCCCTCCTGGAAACTTATAAACAATATCCACTGCTGATGGTGTGATATGTGCACCTTCCTGATAATGTATAACCTGTATCAACGGCTTTTGGTGTGATATGTGCCCCTTCCTGATAATGTATAACCTGTATCCACGGCTGATGGTGTGATATGTGCTCCTTCCTGATAATGTAATATCTGTATCCACGGCTGATGGTGTGATATGTGCCCCTTCCTGGTAACTTATAACTAATATCCACGGCTGATGATGTGATATGTGCACCTTCCTGGTAACTTATAAACAATGTCCACTGCTGATGGTGTGAAATGTGCACCTTCCTGGTAACTTATAAACAATATCCACTGCTGATGGTGTGATATGTGCTCCTTCCTGATAATGTATAACCTATATCCAAGGCTGATGGTGTGATATGTGCACCTTCCTGGTAGCTTATAACCTGTATCCACTGCTGATGGTGTGATATGTGCACCTTCCTGGTAACTTATAACCTGTATCCACGGCTGATGCTGTGATATGTGTACCTTCCTGATAGTTTATAACCTGTATCCATGGCTGATGATGTGATATGTGCACCTTCCTGGTAATTTATAACCTGTAACCACGGGTAATGCTGTGAAATGTGCACCTTCCTGGTAATTTATAACCTGTATCCACGGCTGATGGAGTGATATGTGCACCTTCCTGGTAATTTATAACCTGTAACCACTGGTAATGCTGTGAAATGTGCACCTTCCTGGTAATTTATAACCTGTAACCACGGGTAATGCTGTGATATGTGCACATTCCTGATCATTTATAACGTGTAACCACGGCTAATGCTGTGATATGTGCACCTTCCTGATAATGTATAACCTGCATCCATGGCTGATGCTGTGATATGTGCACCTTAATGGTAATGCATAACCTGTATCCACGGCTGATGCTGTGATATGTGCACCTTCCTGGTAATGTATAACCTGTATCCATGGCTGATGCTTGATATGTGCACCTTCCTGGTAGTTTAACGTTTATCCACGGCTAATGCTGTGATATGTGCACCTCCCTGGTAATGTATAACCTGTAACGACGGGTAATGCTGTGATATGTGCACTTTCCTGGTCATTTATAAACTGTATCCAATGCTATTGCCACGGGTAACCACGGGAAATGCTGTGATATGTGCACCTTCCTGGTAATGTATTACCTGTATCCATGGGTAATGCTGTGATATGTGCACCTTCCTGGTAATTTATAATCTGTAACCACGGGTAATGCTGTGATATGCGCACCTTCCTGGTAATTTATAACCTGTAACAACGGGTAATGCTGTGATATGTGCACCTTCCTGGTAATTTATAAACTGTATCCAATGCTATTTCCACGGGTAACCACGGGAAATGCTGTGATATGTGCAACTTCCTGGTAATTTATAACCTGTTACCATGGGTAATGCTGTGATATGTGCACCTTCTTGGTAATTTATAATCTGTAACCACGGGTAATGCTGTGATATGTGCACCTTCCTGGTAAAGTATTACCTGTATCCATGGCTAATGTTGTGATATGTGCACCTTCCTGGTAATTTATAACCTGTAACCACGGGTAATGCTGTGATATGTGCACCTTCCTGGTCATTTATAACCTGTAACCACGGGTAATGCTGTGATATGTGCACCTTCCTGGTAATTTATAACCTGTAACCACTGGTAATGCTGTGATATGTGCACCTTCCTGGTAATTTATAACCTGTAAACACGGGTAATGCTGTGATATGTGCACCTTCCTGGTAATTTATAACCTGTAACCACGGGTAATGCTGTGATATGTGCACCTTCCTGGTAATTTATAACCTGTAACCACGGGTAATGCTGTGATATGTGCACCTTCCTGATCATGTATAACCTGTATCCATGGCTGATGGTGTGATATGTGCCCCTTCGTGGTAACTTATAACCAATATACACGGCTGATGGTGTGATATGTGCACCTTCCTGGTAACTTATAAACAATATCCACTGCTGATGGTGTGATATGTGCACCTTGCTGATAATGTATAACCTGTATCCACGGCTGATGGTGTGATATGTGCCCCCTCCTGGAAACTTATAAACAATATCCACTGCTGATGGTGTGATATGTGCACCTTCCTGATAATGTATAACCTGTATCAACGGCTTTTGGTGTGATATGTGCCCCTTCCTGATAATGTATAACCTGTATCCACGGCTGATGGTGTGATATGTGCTCCTTCCTGATAATGTAATATCTGTATCCACGGCTGATGGTGTGATATGTGCCCCTTCCTGGTAACTTATAACTAATATCCACGGCTGATGGTGTGATATGTGCACCTTCCTGGTAACTTATAAACAATGTCCACTGCTGATGGTGTGAAATGTGCACAATCCTGGTAACTTATAAACAATATCCACTGCTGATGGTGTGATATGTGCTCCTTCCTGATAATGTATAACCTATATCCAAGGCTGATGGTGTGATATGTGCACCTTCCTGGTAGCTTATAACCTGTATCCACTGCTGATGGTGTGATATGTGCACCTTCCTGGTAACTTATAACCTGTATCCACGGCTGATGCTGTGATATGTGCACCTTCCTGATAGTTTATAACCTGTATCCATGGCTGATGATGTGATATGTGCACCTTCCTGGTAATTTATAACCTGTAACCACGGGTAATGCTGTGAAATGTGCACCTTCCTGGTAATTTATAACCTGTATCCACGGCTGATGGAGTGATATGTGCACCTTCCTGGTAATTTATAACCTGTAACCACTGGTAATGCTGTGAAATGTGCACCTTCCTGGTAATTTATAACCTGTAACCACGGGTAATGCTGTGATATGTGCACATTCCTGATCATTTATAACGTGTAACCACGGCTAATGCTGTGATATGTGCACCTTCCTGATAATGTATAACCTGCATCCATGGCTGATGCTGTGATATGTGCACCTTAATGGTAATGCATAACCTGTATCCACGGCTGATGCTGTGATATGTGCACCTTCCTGGTAATGTATAACCTGTATCCATGGCTGATGCTTGATATGTGCACCTTCCTGGTAGTTTAACGTTTATCCACGGCTAATGCTGTGATATGTGCACCTCCCTGGTAATGTATAACCTGTAACGACGGGTAATGCTGTGATATGTGCACTTTCCTGGTCATTTATAAACTGTATCCAATGCTATTGCCACGGGTAACCACGGGAAATGCTGTGATATGTGCACCTTCCTGGTAATGTATTACCTGTATCCATGGGTAATGCTGTGATATGTGCACCTTCCTGGTAATTTATAATCTGTAACCACGGGTAATGCTGTGATATGCGCACCTTCCTGGTAATTTATAACCTGTAACAACGGGTAATGCTGTGATATGTGCACCTTCCTGGTAATTTATAAACTGTATCCAATGCTATTTCCACGGGTAACCACGGGAAATGCTGTGATATGTGCAACTTCCTGGTAATTTATAACCTGTTACCATGGGTAATGCTGTGATATGTGCACCTTCTTGGTAATTTATAATCTGTAACCACGGGTAATGCTGTGATATGTGCACCTTCCTGGTAAAGTATTACCTGTATCCATGGCTAATGTTGTGATATGTGCACCTTCCTGGTAATTTATAACCTGTAACCACGGGTAATGCTGTGATATGTGCACCTTCCTGGTCATTTATAACCTGTAACCACGGGTAATGCTGTGATATGTGCACCTTCCTGGTAATTTATAACCTGTAACCACTGGTAATGCTGTGATATGTGCACCTTCCTGGTAATTTATAACCTGTAAACACGGGTAATGCTGTGATATGTGCACCTTCCTGGTAATTTATAACCTGTAACCACGGGTAATGCTGTGATATGTGCACCTTCCTGGTAATTTATAACCTGTAACCACGGGTAATGCTGTGATATGTGCACCTTCCTGATCATGTATAACCTGTATCCATGGCTGATGGTGTGATATGTGCCCCTTCGTGGTAACTTATAACCAATATACACGGCTGATGGTGTGATATGTGCACCTTCCTGGTAACTTATAAACAATATCCACTGCTGATGGTGTGATATGTGCACCTTGCTGATAATGTATAACCTGTATCCACTGCTGATGGTGTGATATGTGCACCTTCCTGGTAACTTATAAACAATATCCACTGCTGATGGTGTTATATGTGCACCTTTCTGATAATGCATAACCTGTATCCACGGCTAATGGTGTGATATGTGCCCTTTCCTGATAATGTATAACCTGTATCCACGGCTGATGGTGTGATATGTGCCCTTCCTGATAATGTATAAACTGTATCCACGGCTGATGCTGTGATATGTGCACCTTCCTGGTAATTTATATCCTGTATCCACTGCTGATGGTGTGATATGTGCACCTTCCAGGTAAATTATAACCTGTACCCACGGTTGATGCTGTGATATGTGCACCTTCCTGATAATGTATAACCTGTATCCACTGCTGATGCTATGATATGTGCACCTTCCTGGTAATGTATAACCTGTATCCATGGCTGATGCTTGATATGTGCACCTTCCTGGTAATGTATAACCTGTATCCACGGCTAATGCTGTGATATGTGCACCTTCCTTTTAACTTATAACCTGTATCCACTTTTAATGCTGTGATATGTTCACCTTCCTGGTAACTTATAACCTGTAACCACGGGTAAGGCTGTGATATGTGCACCTTCCTGGTAATGTATTACCTGTAACCACGGGTAATGCTGTGATATGTGCACCTTCCTGGTAATTTATAACCTGTAAAAACGAGTAATGCTGTGATTGTGTACCTTCCTGGCAATTTATAACCTCTATCCACTGCTAATGCTGTGATATGTTCACCTTCCTGGAAACTTATAACCTGTAACCACGCGTAATGCTGTGATATTTTCACCTTCCTGGTAACTTATAACCTGTAACCATGGGTAATGCTGTGATATGTGCACCTTTCTGGTAATTTATAACCTGTATCCACTGCTGAAGGTGTGATATGTGCACCTTCCTGATAATGTATAACCTGTATCCACGGCTGATGGTGTGATATGTGCCCCTTCTTGGAAACTTATAACCAATATCCGCGGCTGATGGTGTGATATGTGCCCCTTCCTCGTAACTTATAAACAATATCCACTGTTGATGGTGTTATATGTGCACCTTTCTGATAATGCATAACCTGTATCCACGGCTGATGGTGTGATATGTGCCCCTTCCTGATAATGTATAACCTGTATCCATGGCTGATGGTGTGATATGTGCCCCTTCCTTGTAACTTATAACCAATATCCGCGGCCGATAGTGTAATATGTGCACCTTCCTGGTAACTTATAAACAATAGCTACTGCTGATGGTGTGATATGTGCACCTTTCAGATAATGTATAACCTGTATCCACGGCTGATGGTGTGATATATGCCCCTTCCTGATCATGTATAACCTGTATCCACGGCTGATGGTGTGATATGTGAACCTTCCTGATAATGTATAACCTGTATACACGGCTGATGGTGTGATAAGTGCCCCTTCCTGATAATGTATAACATGTATCCATGGCTGATGCTGTGATATGTGCAGCTTCCTGGTAACTTATAAACAATATCCACGGCGGATGGTGTGATATCTGCACCTTTCTTGTAACTTATATCCTGTATCCACTGCTGATGGTTTTATATGTGCACCTTCCAGGTAACTTATAACCTACATCCACGGCTGATGCTGTGATATGTGCACCTTCCTGATAATCTATAAACTGTATCCACGGCTGATGCTGTGATATGTGCATCTTCCTGGTAATGTATAACCTGTATCCACTGCTAATGCTGTGATATGTACACCTTCCTGGTAACTTACAACCTGTATCCACTGCTGATGCTGTGATAAGTGCACCTTCCTGGTAATTTATAACCTGTAACCACGGGTAATGCTGTGATACGTGCACCTTCTTGGTAATTTATAACCTGTAACGACGGGTAATGCTGTGATATGTGCACCTTCCTGGTAATTTATAAACTGTATCCAATGCTATTGCCACGGGTAACCACGGGAAATGCTGTGATATGTGCACCTTCCTGGTAATGTATTACCTGTATCCATGGGTAATGCTGTGATATGTGCACCTTCCTGGTAATTTATAATCTGTAACCACGGGTAATGCTGTGATATGTGCACCTTCCTGGTAATTTATAATCTGTAACCACGGGTAATGCTGTGATATGTGCACCTTCCTGGTAATTTATAAACTGTAACCACGGGTAATGCTGTGATATGTGCACATTCCTGGTAATTTATAACCTGTAACCATGGGTATTGCTGTGATATGTGCACCTTCCAGGTAACTTATAACCTACATCCACGGCTGATGCTGTGATATGTGCACCTTCCTGATAATCTATAAACTGTATCCACGGCTGATGCTGTGATATGTGCATCTTCCTGGTAATGTATAACCTGTATCCACTACTAATGCTGTGATATGTACACCTTCCTGGTAACTTACAACCTGTATCCACTGCTGATGCTGTGATAAGTGCACCTTCCTGGTAATTTATATCCTGTAACCACGGGTAATGCTGTGATACGTGCACCTTCTTGGTAATTTATAACCTGTAACGACGGGTAATGCTGTGATATGTGCACCTTCCTGGTAATTTATAAACTGTATCCAATGCTATTGCCACGGGTAACCACGGGAAATGCTGTGATATGTGCACCTTGCTGGTAATCTATTACCTGTATTCATGGGTAATGCTGTGATATGTGCACCTTCCTGGTAATTTATAACCTGTAACCACGGGTAATGCTGTGATATGTGCACCTTCATGGTCATTTATAACCTGTAACTACGGGTAATGCTGTGATATGTGCACCTTCCTGGTAATTTATAACCTGTAACCACTGGTAATGCTGTGATATGTGCACCTTCCTGGTAATTTATAACCTGTAAACACGGGTAATGCTGTGATATGTGCACTTTCCTGGTAATTTATAACCTGTAACCACGGGTAATGCTGTGATATGTGCATCTTCCGGGTAATGTATTACCTGTAACCACGGGTAATGATGTGATTTATGCACCTTCCTGGTAATTTATACCCTGTAACCATGGGTAATGCTGTGATAAGTGCACCTTCCTGGTAATTTATAATTTGTAACCACGGGTAATGCTGTGATATGTGCACCTTCCTGGTAATGTATTTCCTGTAACCACGGTTAATGCTGTAATATGTGCACCTTCCTGGTAATTTATAACCTCTAACCATGGGTAATGCTGTGATATGTTCACATTCCTGGTAATTTATAACCTGTAACCACGGGTAATGCTGTGATATGTGCACCTTACTGGTAATTTATATCCTGTAACCTTGGGTAATGCTTTGATATGTGCATCTTCCTGGTAAATTATAACCTGTAACCACAGGAAATGCTGTGATATGTGCACCTTCCTGGTAATGTAATATCTGTATCCACGGCTGATGGTGTGATATGTGCCCCTTCCTGGTAACTTATAACCAATATCCACGGCTTATGGTGTGATATGTGCACCTTCCTGGTAACTTATAAACAATATCCACTGCTGATGGTGTGATATGTGCACCTTCCTGGTAACTTATAATCCTGGTAACTTATAAACAATATCCACTGCTGATGGTGTGATATGTTCACCTTCCTGGTAATGTATAACCTGTATCCACAGCTTATGGTGTGATATATGCCCCTTCCTGATAATGTATAACCTGTATCCATGGCTGATGGTGTGATATGTGTACCTTACTGATACTGTATAACCTGTATCCACGGCTGATGGTGTGATATGTGCCCCTTCCTGATGATGTATAACCTGTATATACGGCTGATGCTGTGATATGTGCAACTTCCTGGTAATTTATAACCTGTATCCACGGCTGATGCTGTGATATGTGCACCTTCCTGGTAACTTATAAACAATATCCACGGCTGATGGTGTGATATGTGCACCTTCCTGGTAATTTATATCCTGTATCCACTGCTGATTGTGTGATATGTGCACCTTCTAGGTAACTTATAACCTGTATCCAGGCTGATGCTGTGATATGTGCACCTTCCTGATAATGTATAACCTGTATCCATGGCTGATGCTTGATATGTGCACCTGCCTGGTAATGTATAACCTGTATCCACGGCTAATGCTGTGATATGTGCACCTTCCTGGTAACTTATAAACTGTATACACTGCTAATGCTGTGATATGTGCACCTTCCTGGTAATTTATAACCTGTAACCACAGGTAATGCTGTGATATGTGCACCTTCCTGGTAATGTATTACCTGTAACCACTGGTAATGCTGTGATATGTGCAACTTCCTCGTAAATTATAACCTTTATCCACGGCTGATGGAGCGATATGTGCACCTTCCTGGTAATTTATAACCTGTAAACACAGGTAATGCTGTGATATGTGCACATTACTGGTAATTTATAACCTGTAACCACGGGTAATGCTGTGATATGTGCACCTTCCTGGTAATGTATAACCTGTAACCATGGGTAATCCTGAGATATGTGCACCTTCGTGATAATGTATAACCTGTATCCACGGCTGATGGTGTGATACATGCCCCTTCCTGATAATGTATAACCTGTATCCACGGCTGATGCTGTGCTATGTGCAACTTCCTTGTAACTTATAACCTGTATCCACGGCTGATGGTGTGATATGTGCAGCTTCCTGGTAACTTATAAACAATATCCATGGCTGATGGTGTGATATGTGCACCTTTCTTGTAACTTATATCCTGTATCCACTGCTGATGGTGTTATACGTGCACCTTCCAGGTAACTTATAACCTGCATCCACGGCTGATGCTGCGATATGTGCATCTCCTGATAATCTATAACCTGCATCCACAGCTGATGCTGTGATATGTGCACCTTCCTGGTAATGTATAACCTGTATCCATGGCTGATGCTTGATACGTGCACCTTCCTGGTAATGTATAACCTGTATCCACTGCTAATGCTGTGATATGTGCACCTTCCTGGTAATTTACAACTTATATCCACTGCTGATGGTGTGATAAGTGCACCTTCCTGGTAACTTACAACCTGTATCCACTGCTGATGGTGTGATAAGTGCACCTTCCTGGTAATTTATAACTTGTAACCATGGGTAATGCTGTGATATGTGCACCTTCCTGGTAATGTATTACCTGTAACCATGGTTGATGCTGTGATATGTGCACCTTCCTGGTAATTTATAACCTGTAACCATGGTTGATGCTGTGATATGTGCACCTTCCTGGTAATTTATAACCTGTAACCACGAGTAATGCTGTGATATGTGCACCTTCCTGGTAATTTATAACCTGTAACCACGGGTAATGCTGTGATATGTGCACCTTCCTGGTAATTTATAACCTGTAACCACGGGTAATGCTGCGATATGTGCACCTTCCTGGTAATTTATAACCTGTAACCACAGGTAATGCTGTGATGTGTGCACCTTCCTTGTAATGTATTACCTGTAACCACGGGTAATGCTGTGATATGTGCACCTTCCTGGTAATTTATAACCTGTAACCATGGGTAATGCTGTGATATGTGCACCTTCCTGGTAATGTATTATCTGTAACCGCGGGTAATGCTGTGATATGTGCACCTTCCTGGTAATGTATTTCCTGTAACCACAGGTAATTCTGTAATATGTGCACCTTCCTGGTAATTTATAACCTGTAACCACAGGTAATGCTGTGATGTGTGCACCTTCCTGGTAATTTATAACCTGTAACCACGGGTAATGCTGTGATATGTGCACCTTCCTGGTAATGTAGTTCGTGTAACCACGGTTAATGCTGTAATATGTCCACCTTCTTGGTAATTTATAACCTGTAACCACGGGTAATGCTGTGATATGTGCACCTTCCTGGTAATTTAAAACCTGTAACCACGGGTAATGCTGTGATATGTGTACCTTCCTGGTAATTTATAACCTGTAACCACGGGTAATGCTGTGGTATGTGCCCCTTCCTGGTAATTTATAACCTGTAACCACGTTAATGCTGTGATATGTGCACCTTCCTGGTAATGTATTTCCTGTAACCACGGTTAATGCTGTCATATGTGCACTTTCCTGGTAATTTATAACCTGTAACCACCGGTAATGCTGTGATATGTGCACCTTCCTAGTAATTTATAACCTGTAACCACGGGTAATGCTGTGATATGTGCACCTTCCTGGTAATTTATAACCTGTAACCATGGTTAATGCTGTGATATGTGCACCTTCCTGGTAATTTATAACCTGTAACCACTGGTAATGCTGTGATACGTGCACCTTCCTGGTAATTTATAACCTGTAACCACGGGTAATGCTGTGATATGTGCACCTTTCTGGAAATTTATAACCTGTAACCACGGGTAATGCTGTGATATGTACACCTTCCTCGTAATGTATTACCTGTATCCATGGCTATTGCTGTGATATGTGCAACTTCCTGGTAATTTATAACCTGTTACCACGGGTAATGCTGTGATATGTGCACCTACCTGGTAATTTATAACCTGTAACCACGGGTAATGTTGTGATATGTGCACCTTCCTGGTAATTTATAACCTGTAACCACGGGTAATGCTGTGATATGTGCACCTTCCTGGTAATTTATAACCTGTAACCACTGGTAATGCTGTGATATGTGCACCTTCCTGGTAATTATAACCTGTAAACATGGGTAATGCTGTGATATGTGCACCTTCCTGGTAATTTATAACCTGTAACCACGGGTAATGCTGTGATATGTGCACCTTCCTGGTAATGTAGTTCGTGTAACCACGGTTAATGCTGTAATATGTGCACCTTCCTGGTAATTTATAACCTGTAACCACGGGTAATGCTCTGATATGTGCACCTTCCTGGTAATTTATAACCTGTAACCATGGGTAATGCTGTGATATGTGCACCTTCCTGGTAATTTATAACCTGTAACCACGGGTAATGCTGTGATATGTGCACCTTCCTGGTAATTTATAACTTGTAACCACGGGTAATGCTGTGATATGTGCACCTTCCTGGTAATGTATTTCCTGTAACCACTGGTAATGCTGTGATATGTGCACCTTCCTGGTAATTTATAACCTGTATCCACAGCTGATGGAGTGATATGTGCACCTTCCTGGTAATTTATAACCTGTATCCACGGCTGATTGAGTGATATGTGCACCTTCCTGGTAATTTATAACCTGTAAACACGGGTAATGCTGTGATATGTGCACCTTCCTGGTAATGTATAACCTGTAACCACGGGGAATGCTTCGATATGTGCACCTTCCTGGTAATGTACTACCTGTAACCAGGGTTAATGCTGCGATATGTGCACCTTCCTGGTAATGTATTACCTGTAACCACGGGTAATGCTGTGATATGTGCACCTTCCTGGTAATTTATAACCTGTAAGCACGGGTAATGCTGTGATATGTGCACCTTCCTGGTGATTTATAACCTGTAACCACGGGTAATGCTGTGATATGTGCACCTTCCTGGTAATGTATTACCTGTAACCACGGGTAATGCCACAGCATTACCCGTGTTTACAGGTTATAAATTACAGGTGATATGTGCACCTTCATGGTAATTTATAACCTGTAACCACGGGTAATGCTGTGATCTGTGCACCTCCTGGTAATTTATAATCTGTAACCACGGGTAATGCTGTGATATGTGCACCTCCCTGGTAATTTATAACCTGTAACCACGGGTAATGCTGTGATATGTGCACCTTCCTGGTAATTTATAACCTGTAACCACGGGTAATGCTGTGATATGTGCACCTTCCTGGTAATGTATTACCTATATCCATGGCTAATGCTGTCATATGTGCACCTTTCTGTTAACTTATAACCTGTAACCATGGGTAATGCTGTGATATGTGCACCTTCCTGGTCATTTATAACCTGTATCCACTGCTAATGCTGTGATATGTGCAACTTCCTGGTAACTTATAACCTGTATCCACGGCTGATGCTGTGATATGTGCAGCTTCCTGGTAATTTATAAACAATATCCACGGCTAATGGTGTGATATGTGCACCTTCCTGGTAACTTATATCCTGTATCCACTGCTGATGGTGTGATATGTGCACCTTCCAGGTAACTTATAACCTGTATCCACGGCTGATGCTGTGATATGTGCACCTTCCTGATAATGTATAACCTGTATCCACGGCTGATGCTGTGATATGTGCACCTTCCTGGTAATGTATAACCTGTATCCATGGCTGATGCTTGATATGTGCACCTTCCTAGTAATGTATAACCTGTATCCACGGCTGATGCTGTGATATGTGCACCTTCCTGGTAATGTATAACCTGTATCCATGGCTGATGCTTGATATGTGCACCTTACTGGTAATGTATAACCTGTATCCACGGCTGATGGTGTGATATGTGCACCTTCCTGGTAACTTATAAACAATGTCCACTGCTGATGGTGTGATATGTGCACCTTCCTGGTAACTTATAAACAATATCCACTGCTGATGGTGTGAAATGTGCTCCTTCCTGATAATGTATATCCTTACTGGTAATGTATAACCTGTATCCACGGCTGATGGTGTGATATGTGCACCTTCCTGGTAACTTATAAACAATGTCCACTGCTGATGGTGTGATATGTGCACCTTCCTGGTAACTTATAAACAATATCCACTGCTGATGGTGTGATATGTGTACCTTCCTGGTAACTTATAGCCTGTATCCACGGCTGATGCTGTGATATGTGCACCTTCCTGATAGTTTATAACCTGTATCCATGGCTGATGCTGTGATATGTGCACCTTCCTGGTAATTTATAACCTGTAACCACGGGTAATGCTGTGAAATGTGCACCTTCCTGGTAATTTATAACCTGTATCCACGGCTGATGGAGTGATATGTGCATCTTCCTGGTAATTTATAACCTGTAACCACTGGTAATGCTGTGATATGTGCACCTGCCTGGTAATTTATAACCTGTAACCACGGGTAATGCTGTGATATGTGCACCTTCCTGGTCATTTATAACGTGTAACCACGGCTAATGCTGTGATATGTGCACCTTCCTGATAATGTATAACCTGCATCCATGGCTGATGCTGTGATATGTGCACCTTAATGGTAATGCATAACCTGTATCCACGGCTGATGCTGTGATATGTGCACCTTCCTGGTAATGTATAACCTGTATCCATGGCTGATGCTTGATATGTGCACCTTCCTGGTAGTTTAACGTTTATCCACGGCTAATGCTGTGATATGTGCACCTCCCTGGTAATGTATAACCTGTGACCACAGGTAATGCTGTGATATGTGCACCTTGCTGGTAATTTATAACCTGTATCCACGGCTGATGCAGTGATATGTGCACCTTCCTGGTAATTTATAACCTGTAACCACGAGTAATGCTGTGATATGTGCACCTTCCTGGTAATTTATAACCTGTAACCACGGGTAATGCTGTGATATGTGCACCTTCCTGATCATGTATAACCTGTATCCACGGCTGATGGTGTGATATGTGCCCCTTCGTGGTAACTTATAACCAATATACACGGCTGATGGTGTGATATGTGCACCTTCCTGGTAACTTATAAACAATATCCACTGCTGATGGTGTGATATGTGCACCTTGCTGATAATGTATAACCTGTATCCACTGCTGATGGTGTGATATGTACACCTTCCTTTTAACTTATAAACAATATCCTCTGCTGATGGTGTTACATGTGCACCTTTCTGATAATGCATAACCTGTATCCACGGCTAATGGTGTGATATGTGCCCTTTCCTGATAATGTATAACCTGTATCCACGGCTGATGGTGTGATATGTGCCCTTCCTGATAATATAAACTGTATCCACGGCTGATGCTGTGATATGTGCACCTTCCTGGTAATTTATATCCTGTATCCACTGCTGATGGTGTGATATGTGCACCTTCCAGGTAAATTATAACCTGTACCCACGGTTGATGCTGTGATATGTGCACCTTCCTGATAATGTATAGCCTGTATCCCCTGCTGATGCTGTGATATGTGCACCTCCCTGGTAATGTATAACCTGTGACCACAGGTAATGCTGTGATATGTGCACCTTGCTGGTAATTTATAACCTGTATCCACGGCTGATGCAGTGATATGTGCACCTTCCTGGTAATTTATAACCTGTAACCGCGGGTAATGCTGTGATATGTGCACCTTCCTGGTAATTTATAACCTGTAACCACGGGTAATGCTGTGATATGTGCACCTTCCTGATCATGTATAACCTGTATCCACGGCTGATGGTGTGATATGTGCCCCTTCGTGGTAACTTATAACCAATATACACGGCTGATGGTGTGATATGTGCACCTTCCTGGTAACTTATAAACAATATCCACTGCTGATGGTGTGATATGTGCACCTTGCTGATAATGTATAACCTGTATCCACTGCTGATGGTGTGATATGTACACCTTCCTGGTAACTTATAAACAATATCCACTGCTGATGGTGTTACATGTGCACCTTTCTGATAATGCATAACCTGTATCCACGGCTAATGGTGTGATATGTGCCCTTTCCTGATAATGTATAACCTGTATCCACGGCTGATGGTGTGATATGTGCCCTTCCTGATAATATAAACTGTATCCACGGCTGATGCTGTGATATGTGCACCTTCCAGGTAAATTATAACCTGTACCCACGGTTGATGCTGTGATATGTGCACCTTCCTGATAATGTATAGCCTGTATCCCCTGCTGATGCTGTGATATGTGCACCTTCCTGGTAATGTGTAACCTGTATCCATGGCTGATGCTTGATATGTGCACCTTCCTGGTAATGTATAACCTGTATCCACGGCTAATGCTGAGATATGTGCACCTTCCTTTTAACTTATAACCTGTACCCACTTTTAATGCTGTGATATGTTCACCTTCCTTGTAAATTATAACCTGTAACCACGGGTAAGGCTGTGATATGTGCACCTTCCTGGTAATGTATTACCTGTATCCACGGGTAATGCTGTGATTGTGTACCTTCCTAGCAATTTATAACCTCTATCCACTGCTAATGCTGTGATATGTTCACCTTCCTGGAAACTCATAACCTGTAACCACGCGTAATGCTGTGATATGTTCACCTTCCTGGTAACATATTACCTGTAACCATGGGTAATGCTGTGATATGTGCACCTTCCTGGTTATTTATAACCTGTATCCACTGCTGAAGGTGTGATATGTGCACCTTCCTGATAATGTATAACCTGTATCCACGGCTGATGGTGTGATATGTGCCCCTTCTTTGGAAACTTATAACCAATATCCGTGGCTGATGGTGTGATATGTGCCCCTTCCTCGTAACTTATAAACAATATCCACTGTTGATGGTGTGATATGTGCACCTTCCTGATAATGTATAACCTGCATCCACTGCTGATGTTGTTTTATTTGCACCTTCCTGGTAACTTATAAACAATATCCACTGCTGATGGTGTTATATGTGCACCTTTCTGATAATGCTTAACCTGTATCCAGGGCTGATGGTGTGATATGTGCCCCTTCCTGATAATGTATAACCTGTATCCATGGCTGATGGTGTGATATGTGCCCCTTCCTGGTAACTTATAACCAATATCAGCGGCTGATGGTGTAATATGTGCACCTTCCTGGTAACTTATAAACAATATCCACTGCTGATGGTGTGATATGTGCACCTTTCAGATAATGTATAACCTGTATCCACTGCTGATGGTGTGATATATGCCCCTTCCTGATAATGTATAACCTGTATCCACGGCTGATGGTGTGATATGTGAACCTTCCTGATAATGTATAACCTGTATCCACGGCTGATGGTGTGATAAGTGCCCCTTCCTGATAATGTATAACATGTATCCATGGCTGATGCTGTGATATGTGCAGCTTCCTGGTAACTTATAAACAATATCCACGGCGGATGGTGTGATATCTGCACCTTTCTTGTAACTTATATCCTGTATCCACTGCTGATGGTTTTATATGTGCACCTTCCAGGTAACTTATAACCTACATCCACGGCTGATGCTGTGATATGTGCACCTTCCTGATAATCTATAACCTGTATCCACGGCTGATGCTGTGATATGTGCATCTTCCTGGTAATGTATAACCTGTATCCACTGCTAATGCTGTGATATGTACACCTTCCTGGTAACTTACAACCTGTATACACTGCTGATGGTGTGATAAGTGCACCTTCCTGGTAATTTATAACCTGTAACCACGGGTAATGCTGTGATACTTGCACCTTCTTGGTAATTTATAACCTGTAACCACCGGTAATGCTGTGATATGTGCACGTTTCTGGTAATGTATTTCCTGTAACCACGTTTAATGCTGTAATATGTGCACCTTCCTGGTAATTTATAACCTGTAACGACGGGTAATGCTGTGATATGTGCACCTTCCTGGTAATTTATAAACTGTATCCAATGCTATTGCCACGGGTAACCACGGGAAATGCTGTGATATGTGCATCTTCCTGGTAATGTATTACCTGTATCCATGGCTAATGCTGTGATATGTGCAACTTCCTGGTAATTTATAACCTGTTACCATGGGTAATGCTGTGATATGTGCAACTAGCTGGTAATTTATAATCTGTAACCACGGGTAATGCTGTGATATGTGCACCTTCCTGGTAATGTATTACCTGTATCCATGGCTAATGTTGTGATATGTGCACCTTCCTGGTAATTTATAACCTGTAACCACGGGTAATGCTGTGATATGTGCACCTTCCTGGTCATTTATAACCTGTAACCACGGGTAATGCTGTGATATGTGCACCTTCCTGGAAATTTATAACCTGTAACCACTGGTAATGCTGTGATATGTGCACCTTCCTGGTAATTTATAACCTGTAAACACGGGTAATGCTGTGATATGTGCACTTTCCTGGTAATTTATAACCTGTAACCATGGGTAATGCTGTGATATGTGCATCTTCCTGGTAATCTATTACCTGTAACCACAGGTAATGATGTGATATATGCACCTTCCTGGTAATTTATACCCTGTAACCACGGGTAATGCTGTGATAAGTGCACCTTCCTGGTAATTTATAATTTGTAACCACGGGTAATGCTGTGATATGTGCACCTTCCTGGTAATGTATTTCCTGTAACCACGGTTAATGCTGTAATATGTGCACCTTCCTCGTAATTTATAACCTGTAACCACGGGTAATGCTGTGATATGTTCACATTCCTGGTAATTTATAACCTGTAACCACGGGTAATGCTGTGATATGTGCACCTTACTGGTAATTTATAACCTGTAACCTTGGGTAATGCTTTGATATGTGCACCTTCCTGGTAATTTATAACCTGTAACCACGGGTAATGCTGTGAAATGTGCACCTTCCTGGTAATTTATAACCTGTATCCACGGCTGATGGAGTGATATGTGCACCTTCCTGGTCATTTATAACGTGTATCCACGGGTAATGATGTGATTTTTGCACCTTCTTGGTAACTTATAACCTGTATCCATGGCTGATGGTGTGATATGTGCCCTTTCCTGGTAACTTATAAACAATATCCACTGCTGATGGTGTGATATGTGCACCTTCCTGGTAACTTATAAACAATATCCACTACTGATGGTGTGATATGTGCACCTTCCTGATAATGTATAACCTGTATCCACGGCTGATGGTGTGCTATGTGCCCCTTCGTGGTAACTGATAACCAATATCCACGGCTGATGGTGTGATATGTGAACCTTCCTGGTAACTTATAAACAATATCCACTGCTGATGGTGTGATATGTGCACCTTGCTGATAATGTATAACCTGTATCCACTGCTGATGGTGTGATATGTGCACCTTCCTGGTAACTTATAAACAATATCCACTGCTGATGGAGTGATATGTGCACCTTCCTGGTAATTTATAACCTGTAACCACGGGTAATGCTGTGATATGTGCACCTTCCTGGTAATTTATAACCTGTAACCACAGGTAATGCTGTGATATGTGCCCCTTCCTGGTAATTTATAACCTGTAAACATGGGTAATGCTGTGATATGTGCACCTTCCTGGTAAATTATAACCTGTAACCACAGTAAATGCTGTGATATGTGCACCTTCCTGGTAATGTAATATCTGTATCCACGGCTGATGGTGTGATATGTGCCCCTTTCTGGTAACTTATAACCAATATCCACGGCTGATGGTGTGATATGTGCACCTTCCTGGTAACTTATAAACAATATCCACTGCTGATGGTGTGATATGTGCACCTTCCTGGTAACTTATAAACAATATCCACTGCTGATGGTGTGATATGTGCACCTTCCTGGTAACCTATAAACAATATCCACTGCTGATGGTGTGATATGTGCACCTTCCTGGTAACTTATAAACAATATCCACTGCTGATGGTGTGATATGTTCACCTTCCTGGTAATGTATAACCTGTATCCACAGCTTATGGTGTGATATATGCCCCTTCCTGATAATGTATAACCTGTATCCATGGCTGATGGTGTGATATGTGCACCTTACTGATACTGTATAACCTGTATCCACGGCTGATGGTGTGATATGTGCCCCTTCCTGATGATGTATAACCTGTATATACGGCTGATGCTGTGATATGTGCAACTTCCTGGTAACTTATAACCTGTATCCACGGCTGATGCTGTGATATGTGCACCTTCCTGGTAACTTATAAACAATATCCACGGCTGATGGTGTGATATGTGCACCTTCCTGGTAACTTATATCCTGTATCCACTGCTGATGGTGTGATATGTGCACCTTCTAGGTAACTTATAACCTGTATCCAGGCTGATGCTGTGATATGTGCACCTTCCTGATAATGTATAACCTTTATCCATGGCTGATGCTTGATATGTGCACCTGCCTGGTAATGTATAGCCTGTATCCACGGCTAATGCTGTGATATGTGCACCTTCCTGGTAACTTATAAACTGTATCAACTGCTAATGCTGTGATATGTGCACCTTCCTGGTAATTTATAACCTGTAACCACGGGTAATGCTGTGATATGTGCCCCTTCCTGGTAATGTATTACCTGTAACCACTGGTAATGCTGTGATATGTGCAACTTCCTGGTAAATTATAACCTTTATCCACGGCTGATGGAGCGATATGTGCACCTTCCTGGTAATTTATAACCTGTAAACACAGGTAATGCTGTGATATGTGCACATTACTGGTCATTTATAACCTGTAACCACGGGTAATGCTGTGATATGTGCACCTTCCTGGTAATGTATAACCTGTAACCATGGGTAATCCTGAGATATGTGCACCTTTGTGATAATGTATAACCTGTATCCACGGCTGATGGTGTGATACATGCCCCTTCCTGATAATGTATAACCTGTATCCACGGCTGATGCTGTGCTATGTGCAACTTCCTTGTAACTTATAACCTGTATCCACGGCTGATGCTGTGATATGTGCAGCTTCCTGGTAACTTATAAACAATAACCACGGCTGATGGTGTGATATGTGCACCTTTCTTGTAACTTATATCCTGTATCCACTGCTGATGGTGTTATACGTGCACCTTCCAGGTAACTTATAACCTGCATCCACGGCTGATGCTGCGATATGTGCATCTCCTGATAATCTATAACCTGTATCCACAGCTGATGCTGTGATATGTGCACCTTCCTGATAATGTATAACCTGTATCCATGGCTGATGCTTGATACGTGCACCTTCCTGGTAATGTATAACCTGTATCCACTGCTAATGCTGTGATATGTGCACCTTCCTGGTAATTTACAACTTATATCCACTGCTGATGGTGTGATAAGTGCACCTTCCTGGTAACTTACAACCTGTATCCACTGCTGATGGTGTGATAAGTGCACCTTCCTGGTAATTTATAACTTGTAACCATGGGTAATGCTGTGATATGTGAACCTTCCTGGTAATTTATAACCTGTAACCACGGGTAATGCTGTGATATGTGCACCTTCCTGGTAATGTATAACCTGTAAACACGGGTAATGCTGCGATATGTGCACCGTCCTGGTAATTTATAACCTGTAACCACAGGTAATGCTGCGATATGTGCACCTTCCTTGTAATGTATTACCTGTAAAAACGGGTAATGCTGTGATATGTGCACCTTCCTGGTAATTTATAACCTGTAACCATGGGTAATGCTGTGATATGTGCACCTTCCTGGTAATGTATTATCTGTAACCGCGGGTAATGCTGTGATATGTGCACATTCCTGGTAATGTATTTCCTGTAACCACAGGTAATGCTGTAATATGTGCACCTTCCTGGTAATTTATAACCTGTAACCACGGGTAATGCTGTGATGTGTGCACCTTCCTGGTAATTTATAACCTGTAACCACGGGTAATGCTGTGATATGTGCACCTTCCTGGTAATGTAGTTTGTGTAACCACGGTTAATGCTGTAATATGTGCACCTTCCTGGTAATTTATAACCTGTAACCACGGGTAATGCTGTGATATGTGCACCTTCCTGGTAATTTATAACCTGTAACCACGGGTAATGCTGTGATATGTGCACTTTCCTGGTAATTTATAACCTGTAACCATGGGTAATGCTGTGGTATGTGCACCTTCCTGGTAATTTATAACCTGTAACCACGTTAATGCTGTGATATGTGCACCTTCCTGGTAATGTATTTCCTGTAACCACGGTTAATGCTGTCATATGTGCACCTTCCTGGTAATTTATAACCTGTAACCCCCGGTAATGCTGTGATATGTGCACCTTCCTAGTAATTTATAACCTGTAACCATGGGTAATGCTGTGATATGTGCACCTTCCTGGTAATTTATAACCTGTAACCACGGGTAATGCTGTGATATGTGCACCTTCCTGGTAATGTAGTTCGTGTAACCACGGTTAATGCTGTAATATGTGCACCTTCCTGGTAATTTATAACCTGTAACCACGGGTAATGCTGTGATATGTGCACCTTCCTGGTAATTTATAACCTGTAACCACGGGTAATGCTGTGATATGTGCACCTTCCTGGTAATTTATAACCTGTAACCACGGGTAATGCTGTGGTATGTGCACCTTCCTGGCAATTTATAACCTGTAACCACGTTAATGCTGTGATATGTGCACCTTCCTGGTAATTTATAACCTGTAACCACCGGTAATGCTGTGATATGTGCACCTTCCTAGTAATGTATAACCTGTAACCACGGGTAATGCTGTGATATGTGCACCTTCCTGGTAATTTATAACCTGGAACCATGGTTCATGCTGTGATATGTGCACCTTCCTGGTAATTTATAACCTGTAACCACTGGTAATGCTGTGATACGTGCACCTTCCTGGTAATTTATAACCTGTAACCACGGGTAATGCTGTGATATGTGCACCTTTCTGGTAATTTATAACCTGTAACCACGGGTAATGCTGTGATATGTACACCTTCCTCGTAATGTATTACCTGTATCCATGGCTATTGCTGTGATATGTGCAACTTCCTGGTAATTCATAACCTGTTACCACGGGTAATGCTGTGATATGTGCACCTACCTGGTAATTTACAACTTATATCCACTGCTGATGGTGTGATAAGTGCACCTTCCTGGTAACTTACAACCTGTATCCACTGCTGATGGTGTGATAAGTGCACCTTCCTGGTAATTTATAACTTGTAACCATGGGTAATGCTGTGATATGTGAACCTTCCTGGTAATTTATAACCTGTAACCACGGGTAATGCTGTGATATGTGCACCTTCCTGGTAATGTATAACCTGTAAACACGGGTAATGCTGCGATATGTGCACCGTCCTGGTAATTTATAACCTGTAACCACAGGTAATGCTGCGATATGTGCACCTTCCTTGTAATGTATTACCTGTAAAAACGGGTAATGCTGTGATATGTGCACCTTCCTGGTAATTTATAACCTGTAACCATGGGTAATGCTGTGATATGTGCACCTTCCTGGTAATGTATTATCTGTAACCGCGGGTAATGCTGTGATATGTGCACATTCCTGGTAATGTATTTCCTGTAACCACAGGTAATGCTGTAATATGTGCACCTTCCTGGTAATTTATAACCTGTAACCACGGGTAATGCTGTGATGTGTGCACCTTCCTGGTAATTTATAACCTGTAACCACGGGTAATGCTGTGATATGTGCACCTTCCTGGTAATGTAGTTTGTGTAACCACGGTTAATGCTGTAATATGTGCACCTTCCTGGTAATTTATAACCTGTAACCACAGGTAATGCTGTGATATGTGCACCTTCCTGGTAATTTATAACCTGTAACCACGGGTAATGCTGTGATATGTGCACTTTCCTGGTAATTTATAACCTGTAACCATGGGTAATGCTGTGGTATGTGCACCTTCCTGGTAATTTATAACCTGTAACCACGTTAATGCTGTGATATGTGCACCTTCCTGGTAATGTATTTCCTGTAACCACGGTTAATGCTGTCATATGTGCACCTTCCTGGTAATTTATAACCTGTAACCCCCGGTAATGCTGTGATATGTGCACCTTCCTAGTAATTTATAACCTGTAACCATGGGTAATGCTGTGATATGTGCACCTTCCTGGTAATTTATAACCTGTAACCACGGGTAATGCTGTGATATGTGCACCTTCCTGGTAATGTAGTTCGTGTAACCACGGTTAATGCTGTAATATGTGCACCTTCCTGGTAATTTATAACCTGTAACCACGGGTAATGCTGTGATATGTGCACCTTCCTGGTAATTTATAACCTGTAACCACGGGTAATGCTGTGATATGTGCACCTTCCTGGTAATTTATAACCTGTAACCACGGGTAATGCTGTGGTATGTGCACCTTCCTGGCAATTTATAACCTGTAACCACGTTAATGCTGTGATATGTGCACCTTCCTGGTCATGTATTTCCTGTAACCACGGTTAATGCTGTCATATGTGCACCTTCCTGGTAATTTATAACCTGTAACCACCGGTAATGCTGTGATATGTGCACCTTCCTAGTAATGTATAACCTGTAACCACGGGTAATGCTGTGATATGTGCACCTTCCTGGTAATTTATAACCTGGAACCATGGTTCATGCTGTGATATGTGCACCTTCCTGGTAATTTATAACCTGTAACCACTGGTAATGCTGTGATACGTGCACCTTCCTGGTAATTTATAACCTGTAACCACGGGTAATGCTGTGATATGTGCACCTTTCTGGTAATTTATAACCTGTAACCACGGGTAATGCTGTGATATGTACACCTTCCTCGTAATGTATTACCTGTATCCATGGCTATTGCTGTGATATGTGCAACTTCCTGGTAATTCATAACCTGTTACCACGGGTAATGCTGTGATATGTGCACCTACCTGGTAATTTATAACCTGTAACCACTGGTAATGCTGTGATATGTGCACCTTCCTGGTAATGTATTACCTGTATCCATGGCTAATGTTGTGATATGTGCACCTTCCTGGTAATTTATAACCTGTAACCACGGGTAATGCTGTGATATGTGCACCTTCCTGGTAATTTATAACCTGTAACCACTGGTAATGCTGTGATATGTGCACCTTCCTGGTAATTTATAACCTGTAAACATGGGTAATGCTGTGATATGTGCACCTTCCTGGTAATTTATAACCTGTAACCACGGGTAATGCTGTGATATGTGCACCTTCCTGGTAATGTAGTTCGTGTAACCACAGTTAATGCTGTAATATGTGCACCTTCCTGGTAATTTATAACCTGTAACCACGGGTAATGCTCTGATATGTGCACCTTCCTGGTAATTTATAACCTGTAACCATGGGTAATGCTGTGATATGTGCACCTTCCTGGTAATTTATAACTTGTAACCACGGGTAATGCTGTGATATGTGCACCTTTCTGGTAATTTATAACTTGTAACCACGGGTAATGCTGTGATATGTGCACCTTCCTGGTAATGTATTTCCTGTAACCATGGTTAATGCTGTAATATGTGCACCTTCCTGGTAATGGATAACCTGTAACCACGGGTAATGCTGTGATATGTGCACCTTCCTGGTAATTTATAACCTGTAACCACGGGTAATGCTGTGATATGTGCACCTTACTGGTAATTTATAACCTGTAACCACGGGTAATGCTGTGATATTTGCACCTTCCTGGTAATGCAGTTCCTCTAACCACAGTTAATGCTGTAATATGTGCACCTTCCTGGTAATTTATAACCTGTAACCACGGGTAATGCTGTGATATGTGCACCTTCCTGGTAATTTATAACCTGTAACCATGGGTAATGCTGTGATATGTGCACCTTCCCGGTAATTTATAACCTCTAACCACGGGTAATGATGTGATATGTGCACCTTCCTGGTAATTTATAACCTGTAACCACGGGCAATGCTGTGATATGTGCACCTTCCTGGTAATGTATTTCCTGTAACCACCGTTAATGCTGTAATTTGTGCACCTTCCTGGTAATGTATAACCTGTAACCACGGGTAATTCTGTGATATGTGCACCTTCCTAGTAATTTATAACAGGTAAACATGGGTAATGTTGTGATATGTGCACCTTCCTGGTAATGTATTTCCTGTAACCACGGTTAATGCTGTAATATGTGCACCTTCCTGGTAATTTATGACCTGTAACCACGGGTAATGCTGTGATATGTGCATTTCCTGGTAATTTATAACCTGTAACCACTGGTAATGCTGTGATATGTGCACCTTCCTGGTAATTTATAACCTGTATCCACAGCTGATGGAGTGATATGTGCACCTTCCTGGTAATTTATAACCTGTATCCACGGCTGATTGAGTGATATGTGCACCTTCCTGGTAATTTATAACCTGTAAACACGAGTAATGCTGTGATATGTGCACCTTCCTGGTAATGTATAACCTGTAACCACGGGGAATGCTTCGATATGTGCACCTTCCTGGTAATGTACTACCTGTAACCAGGGTTAATGCTGCAATATGTGCACCTTCCTGGTAATGTATTACCTGTAACCACGGGTAATGCTGTGATATGTGCACCTTCCTGGTAATTTATAACCTATAACCACGGGTAATGCTTGATATGTGCACCTTCCTGGTAATTTATAACCTGTAACCACGGGTAATGCTGTGATATGTGCACCTTCTTGGTAATTTATAACCTGTAACCACGGTTAATGCTGTGATATGTGCACCTTCCTGGTAACTTACAACCTGTATCCACTGCTGATGGTGTGATAAGTGCACCTTACTGGTAATTTATAACCTGTAACCACGACTAATGCTGTGATATATGCACCTTCCTGATAATTTATAACCTGTAACCATGGGTAATGCTGTGATATGTGCACCTTCCTGGTAATGTATAACCTGTAACCACGGGTAATGCTGTGATATGTGCACCTTCCTGGTAATGTATTACCTGTAACCACGGTTAATGCTGTGATATGTGCACCTTCCTGGTAATTTATAACCTGTAACCACGGTTAATGCTGTGATATGTGCACCTTCCTGGTAATTTATAACCTGTAACCACGGGTAATGCTGTGACATGTGCACCTTCCTGGTAATTTATAACCTGTAACCACGGGTAATGCTCTGATATGTGCACCTTCCTGGTAATTTATAACCTGTAACCACGGGTAATGCTGTGATATGTGCACCTTCCTGGTAATTTATAACCTGTAACCACGGGTAATGCTGTGATATGTGCACCTTCCTGGTAATTTATTACCTGTAACCACGGGTAATGCTGTGATATGTGCACCTTCCTGGTAATGTATTACCTGTAACCACGGGTAATGCTGTGATATGTGCACCTTCCTGGTAATTTATAACCTGTAACCACGGGCAATGCTGTGATATGTGCACCTTCCTGGTGATTTATAACCTGTATCCACAGCTGATGGAGTGATATGTGCACCTTTGTGGTAATTTATAACCTGTTCCATGGCTGATGGAGTGATATGTGCACCTTCCTGTTAATGTATTACCTGTAACCACGGGTAATGCTGTGATATGTTCACCTTCCTGGTAATTTATAACCTGTAACTACGGGTAATGCTGTGATATGTGCACCTTCCTGGTAATTTATAATCTGTATCCATGGCTGATGGAGTGATATGTGCACCTTCCTGGTAATTTATAACCTGTATCCACGGCTGATGGAGTGATATGTGCACCTTCCTGGTAATTTATAAACTGTAAACATGGGTAATGCTGTGATATGTGCACCTTCCTGGTAATTTATAACCTGTAACCACGGGTAATGCTGTGATATGTGCACCTTCCTGGTAATGTATTACCTGTAACCACGGGTAATGCTGTGATATTTGCACCTTCCTGGTAATGTATTACCTGTAACCACAGGTAATGTTGTGATATGTGCACCTTCCAAGTAATTTATAACCTGTAACCACGGGTAATGCTGTGATATGTGCACCTTCCTGGTAATTTATAACCTGTAACCACGAGTAATGCTGTGATATGTGCACCTTCTTGGTAATTTATAACCTGTAACCATCGGTAATGCTGTGATATGTGCACCTTCATGGTAATATATAACCTGTAATCACGGGTAATGCTGTGATATGTGCACCTTCCTGGTAATGTATTACCTGTAAACACGGGTAATGCTGTGATATGTGCACCTTCCTGGTCATTTATAACCTGTAACCACGGGTAATGCTGTGATATGTGCACCTTCCTGGTAATTTATAACCTGTACCCACGGGTAATGCTGTGATATGTGCACCTTCCTGGTCATTTATAACCTGTAACAATGGGTAATGCTGTGATATGTGCACCTTCCTGGTAATGTATTACCTGTATCCATGGCTAATGCTGTGATATGTGCATCTTCCTGGTAATGTATAACCTGTACCCACGGGTAATGCTGTGTTATGTGAACCTTCCTGGTAATTTATAACCTGTAACCACGGCTGATGGTGTGATATGTGCACCTTCCTGGTAATTTATAAATTGTAACCACGGGTAATGCTGTGATATGTGCACCTTCCTGGTCATTTATAACCTGTATCCACTGCTAATGCTGTTATATGTTCACCTTCCTGAAAACCTATAACCTGTTACCACGGGTAATGCTGTGATATGTGCCCCTTCCTGGTAATTTATAAACAATATCCACTGCTGATGGTGTGATATGTGCACCTTCCTGGTAACTTACAAACATTATCCACTGCTGATGGTGTGATATGTGCACCTTCCTGATCATGTATAACCTGTATCCACGGCTGATGGTGTGATATGTGCCACTTCCTGGTAACTTATAACCAATATCCACGGCTGATGGTGTGATATGTGCACCTTCCTGGTAACTTATAAACAATATCCACTGCTGATGGTGTGATATGTGCACCTTCCTGATATTGTATATGCTGTATCCACGGCTAATGCTGTGATATGTGCCCCTTCCTGATAATGTATAACCTGTATCCACGGCTGATGGTGTGATATGCGCCCCTTCCTGATAATGTATAAACTGTATCCACGGCTGATGGTGTGATATGTGCCCCTTCCTGGTAACTTATAACCAATATCCGCGGCTGATCGTGTGATATGTGCACGTTCCTGGTAACTTATAAACAATATCCACTGCTGATGTTGTGATATGTTCACCTTCCTGGTAACTTATAAACAATATCCACTGCTGATGGTGTGATATGTGCACCTTCCTGATAATGTATAACCTGTATCCACGGTTGATGGTGTGATATATGCCCCTTCCTGATAATGTATAACCTGTATCCAAGGCTGATGGTGTGATATGTGCACCTTACTGATACTGTATAACCTTTATCCACGGCTGATGGTGTGATATGTGCCCCTTCCTGATGATGTATAACATGTATATACGGCTGATGCTGTGATATGTGCAACTTCCTGGTAACTTATAACCTGTATCCACGGCTGATGCTGTGATATGTGCACCTTCCTAGTAACTTATAAACAATAATCACGGCTGATGGTGTGATATGTGCACCTTCCTGGTAACTTATAAACAATATCCACGGCTGATGGTGTGATATGTGCACCTTCCTGGTAACTTATATCCTGTATCCACTGTTGATGGTGTGATATGTGCACCTTCCAGGTAACTTATAACCTGTATCCACGGCTGATGCTGTGATACGTGCACCTTCCTGATAATGTATAACCTGTATCCATGGCTGATGCTTGATATGTGCACCTTCCTGGTAACTTATAAACTGTATCCACGGCTAATGCTGTGATATGTGCACCTTCCTGGTAACTTATAAACTGTATCCACTGCTTATGCTGTGATATGTGCACCTTCCTGGTAATTTATAACCTGTATCCACTGCTGATGGTGTGATAAGTGCACCTTCCTGGTAATTTATAACCTGTATCCATGGCTGATGCTTGATATGTGCACCTTCCTGGTAACTTATAACCTGTATCTACTGCTAATGCTGTGATATGTGTACCTTCCTGGTAATTTACAACCTGTATCCACTGCTGATGGTGTGATAAGTGCATCTTCCTGGTAATTTATAACCTGTAACCACGGGTAATGCTGTGATGTGTGCACCTTCCTGGTAATTTATAACCTGTAACCACGGGTAATGCTGTGATATGTGCACCTTCCTGGTAATGTATAAGCTGTAAACACGGGTAATGCTGTGATATGTGCACCTTCCTGGTAATGTATTACCTGTAACCACGGTTAATGCTGTGATATGTGCACCTTCCTGGTGATTTATAACCTGTAACCACGGGTAATACTGTGATATGTGCACCTTCCTGGTAATGTATTACCTGTAACCATGGGTAATGCTGTGCTATGTGCACCTTCCTGGTAATTCATAACCTGTAACCACAGGTAATCCTGTGATATGTGCACCTTCCTGGTAATTTATAACCTTTAACCATGGGTAATGCTGTGATATGTGCACCTTCCTGGTAATTTATAACATGTAACCACGGGTAATACTATGATATGTGCACCTTCCTGGTAATGTATTACCTGTATCCATGGCTAATGCTGTGATATGTGCACCTTCCTGGTAATTTATAACCTGTAACCTCAGGTAATGCTGTGATATGTGCACATTTCAGGTAATTTATAACCTGTAACCATGGGTAATGCTGTGATATGTGCACCTTCCTGGTAATTTATAATCTGTAACCTTGGCTGATGGTGTGATATGTTCACCTTCCTGTTAATTTATAACCTGCAACCACGGGTAATGCTGTGAAATGTGCATCTTCCTGGTAATTTATAACCTGTATCCACGTCTGATGGTGTGATATGTGCACCTTCCTGGTAATTTATAACCTGTGGCCACGGGTAATGCTGTGATATGTGCACATTCCTGGTTATTTATAATCTGTAACCACGGCTGATGGTGTGATATGTGCACCTTCCTGGTAATTTATGACCTGTAACCACGGGTAATGATGTGATATGTGCACCTTCCTGGTAATTTATAACCTGTATCCACTGCTAATGCTGTGATATGTTCACCTTTCTGGTAACGTATAACCTGTAACCAGGGTAATGCTGTGATATGTGCACCTTCCTCGTAACTTATAACCTGTAACCACGGGTAATGCTGTGATATGTGCACCTTCCTGGTAATTTATAACCTGTATCCACGGCTGATGGTGTGATATGTGGCCCTTCCTGATAACTTATAAACAATATCCACTGCTGATGGTGTGATATGTGCACCTTCCTAGTAACTTATAAACAATATCCACTGCTGATGGTGTGATATGTGCACCTTCCTGATAATGTATAACCTGTATCCACGGCTGATGGTGTGATATGTGTCCCTTCCTGGAAGCTTATAACCAAGATCCGCGGCTGATGGTGTGATATGTGCACCTTCCTGGTAACTTATAAACAATATCCACTGCTGATGGTGTGATATGTGCACCTTCCTGATAATGTATAACCTGTATCCACGGCTGATGGTGTGATATATGCCCCTTCCTGATAATGTATAACCTGTATCCAAGGCTGTTGGTGTGATATGTGCACCTTACTGATACTGTATAACCTTTATCCACGGCTGATGGTGTGATATGTGCCCCTTCCTGATGATTTGTAACCTGTATATACGGCTGATGCTGTGATATGTGCAACTTCCTTGTAACTTATAACCTGTATCCACGGCTGATGCTGTGATATGTGCACCTTCCTGGTACCTTATAAACAATAATCACGGCTGATGGTGTGATATGTGCACCTTCCTGGTAACTTATAAACAATATCCACGGCTGATGGTGTGATATGTGCACCTTCCTGGTAACTTATATCCTGTATCCACTGCTGATGGTGTGATATGTGCACCTTCCAGGTAACTTATAACCTGTATCCACGGCTGATGCTGTGATACGTGCACCTTCCTGATAATGTATAACCTGTATCCATGGCTGATGCTTGATATGTGCACCTTCCTGGTAACTTGTAAACTGTATCCACGGCTAATGCTGTGATATGTGCACCTTCCTGGTAACTTATAAACTGTATCCACTGCTTATGCTGTGATATGTGCACCTTCCTGGTAATTTAAAACCTGTATCCACTTCTGATGGTGTGATAAGTGCACCTTCCTGGTAATTTATAACCTGTATCCATGGCTGATGCTTGATATGTGCACCTTCCTGGTAACTTATAACCTGTATCTACTGCTAATGCTGTGATATGTGTACCTTCCTGGTAATTTACAACCTGTATCCACTGCTGATGGTGTGATAAGTGCATCTTCCTGGTAATTTATAACCTGTAACCACGGGTAATGCTGTGATGTGTGCACCTTCCTGGTAATTTATAACCTGTAACCACGGGTAATGCTGTGATATGTGCACCTTCCCGGTAATGTATAAGCTGTAAACACGGGTAATGCTGTGATATGTGCACCTTCCTGGTAATGTATTACCTGTAACCACGGTTAATGCTGTAATATGCGCACCTTCCTGGTAATTTATAACCTGTAACCACGGGTAATACTGTGATATGTGCACCTTCCTGGTAATGTATTACCTGTAACCATGGGTAATGCTGTGCTATGTGCACCTTCCTGGTAATTTATAACCTGTAACCACAGGTAATGCTGTGATATGTGCACCTTCCTGGTAATTTATAACCTGTAACCACGGGTAATGCTGTGATATGTGCACCTTCCTGGTAATTTATAACATGTAACCACGGGTAATACTGTGATATGTGCACCTTCCTGGTAATGTATTACCTGTATCCATGGCTAATGCTGTGATATGTGCACCTTCCTGGTAATTTATAACCTGTAACCTCAGGTAATGCTGTGATATGTGCACATTTCAGGTAATTTATAACCTGTAACCATGGGTAATGCTGTGATATGCGCACCTTCCTGGTAATTTATAATCTGTAACCTTGGCTGATGGTGTGATATGTTCACCTTCCTGTTAATTTATAACCTGCAACCACGGGTAATGCTATGAAATGTGCACCTTCCTGGTAATTTATAACCTGTATCCATGTCTGATGGTGTGATATGTGCACCTTCCTGGTAATTTATAACCTGTGGCCACGGGTAATGCTGTGATATGTGCACATTCCTGGTTATTTATAATCTGTAACCACGGCTGATGGTGTGATATGTGCACATTCCTGGTAATTTATGACCTGTAACCACGGGTAATGATGTGATATGTGCACCTTCCTGGTAATTTATAACCTGTATCCACTGCTAATGCTGTGATATGTTCACCTTTCTGGTAACTTATAACCTGTAACCATGGGTAATGCTGTGATATGTGCACCTTCCTGGTATTTTATAATCTATATCCACTGCTGATGGTGTGATATGTGGCCCTTCCTGATAACTTATAAACAATATCCACTGCTGATGGTGTGATATGTGCACCTTCTTAGTAACTTATAAACAATATCCACTGCTGATGGTGTGATATGTGCACCTTCCTGATAATGTATAACCTGTATCCACGGCTGATGGTGTGATATGTGTCCCTTCCTGGAAGCTTATAACCAATATCCGCGGCTGATGGTGTGATATGTGCACCTTCCTGGTAACTTATAAACAATATCCACTGCTGATGGTGTGATATGTGCACCTTCCTGGTAACTTATAAACAATATCCACTGCTGATGGTGTGATATGTGCACCTTCCTGATAATGTATAACCTGTATCCAGGGCTGATCGTGTGATATGCGCCCCTTCCTGATAATGTATAACCTGTATCCACGACTGATGGTGTGATATGTGCCCCTTTCTGATAATGTATAACCTGTATCCACGGCTGATGGTGTGATATGTGCCCCTTCGTGGTAACTTATAAACAATATCCACTGCTGATGGTGTGATATGTGCACCTTCCTCGTAACTTATAAACAATATCCACTGCTGATGGTGTGATAATTGCACCTTCCTGAAAATGTATCACCTGTATCAACGGCTGATGGTGTGATATATGCCCCTTCCTGATAATGTATAACCTGTATCCATGGCTGATGGTGTGATATGTGCCCCTTCCCGATAATGTATAACCTGTATCCAAGGCTGATGCTGTTATATGTGCAACTTCCTGGTAACTTATAACCTGTATCCATGGCTGATGCTGTGATATGTGCACCTTCCTGGTAACTTATAAAAAATATCCACTGCTGATGGTGTGATATGTGCACCTTCCTGATATTGTATATCCTGTATCCATGGCTAATGCTGTGATATGTGCCCCTTCCTGATAATGTATAACCCGTATCCATGGCTGATGGTGTGATATGTGCCCCTTCCTGATAATGTATAAACTGTATCCACGGCTGATGGTGTGATATGTGCCCCTTCCTGGTAACTTATAACCAATATCCGCGGCTGATGGTGTGATATGTGCACCTTCCTGGTAACTTATAAACAATATCCACTGCTGATGTTGTGATATATTCACCTTCCTGGTAACTTATAAACAATATCCACTGCTGATGGTGTGATATGTGCACCTTCCTGATAATGTATAACCTGTATCCATGGCTGATGGTGTGATATATGCCCCTTCCTGATAATGTATAACCTGTATCCAAGGCTGATGGTGTGATATGTGCACCTTACTGATACTGTATAACCTTTATCCACGGCTGATGGTGTGATATGTGCCCCTTCCTGATGATGTATAACCTGTATATACGGCTGATTCTGTGATATGTGCAACTTCCTGGTAACTTATAACCTGTATCCACAGCTGATGCTGTGATATGTGCACCTTCCTGGTAACTTATAAACAATAATCACGGCTGATGGTGTGATATGTGCACCTTCCTTGTAACTTATAAACAATATCCACGGCTGATGGTGTGATATGTGCACCTTCCTGGTAACTTATATCCTGTATCCACTGCTGATGGTGTGATATGTGAATCTTCCAGGTAACTTATAACCTGTATCCACGGCTGATGCTGTGATATGTGCACCTTCCTGGTAATGTATAAACTGTATCCATGGCTGATGCTGTGATATGTGCACCTTCCTGGTAATGTATAACCTGTATCCATGGCTGATGCTTGATATGTGCACCTTCCTGGTAACTTATAAACTGTATCCACGGCTAATGCTGTGATATGTGCACCTTCCTGGTAACTTATAAACTGTATCCACTGCTTATGCTGTGATATGTGCACCTTCGTGGTAATTTACAACCTGTATCCACTGCTGATGGTGTGATATGTGCACCTTCCGGGTAATGTATAACCTGTATCCCTGGCTGATGCTTGATATGTGCACCTTCCTGGTAACTTATAACCTGTATCTACTGCTAATGCTGTGATATGTGTACCTTCTTGGTAATTTACAACCTGTATCCACTGCTGATGGTGTGATAAGTGCATCTTCCTGGTAATTTATAACCTGTAACCACGGGTAATGCTGTGATGTGTGTACCTTCCTGGTAATTTATAACCTGTAACCACGGGTAATGCTGTGATATGTGCACCTTCCTGGTAATGTATAAAATGTAAACACAGGTAATGCTGTGATATGTGCACCTTCCTGGTAATGTATTACCTGTAACCACGGTTAATGCTGTGATATGTGCACCTTCCTGGTAATTTATAACCTGTAACCACGGGTAATGCTGTGATATGTGCACCTTCCTGGTAATTTATAACATGTAACCACGGGTAATACTGTGATATGTGCACCTTCCTGGTAATGTGTTACCTGTATCCATGGCGAATGCTGTGATATGTGCCCCTTCCTGGTAATTTATAACCTGTAACCTCAGGTAATGCTGTGATATGTGCACATTTCAGGTAATTTATAACCTTTAACCATGGGTAATGCTGTGATATGTGCACCTTCCTGGTAATTTATAATCTGTAACCTTGGCTGATGGTGTGATATGTTCACCTTCCTGATAATTTATAACCTGCAACCACTGGTAATGCTGTGATATGTGCACCTTCCTGGTAATGTATTACCTGTAACCATGGGTAATGCTGTGCTATATGCACCTTCCTGGTAATTTATAACCTGTAACCACAGGTAATGCTGTGATATGTGCACCTTCCTGGTGATTTATAACCTGTAACCACGGGTAATGCTGTGATATGTGCACCTTCCTGGTAATTTATAACATGTAACCACGGGTAATACTGTGATATGTGCACCTTCCTGGTAATGTGTTACCTGTATCCATGGCTAATGCTGTGATATGTGCACCTTCCTGGTAATTTATAACCTGTAACCTCAGGTAATGCTGTGATATGTGCACATTTCAGGTAATTTATAACCTTTAACCATGGGTAATGCTGTGATATGTGCACCTTCCTGGTAATTCATAACCTGTGGCCACGGGTAATGCTGTGATATGTGCACCTTCCTGGTTATTTATAATATGTAACCACGGTTGATGGTGTGATATCTGCACCTTCCTGGTAATTTATGACCTGTAACCACGGGTAATGATGTGATATGTGCACCTTCCTGGTAATTTATAACCTGTATCCACTGCTAATGCTGTGATATGTTCACCTTTCTGGTAACTTATAACCTGTATCCACAGTAATGCTGTGATATGTGCACCTTCCTGGTAACTTATAACCTGTAACCACGGGTAATGCTGTGATATGTGCACCTTCCTGGTAATTTATAACCTGTATCCACGGCTGATGGTGTGATATGTGGCCCTTCCTGATAACTTATAAACAATATCCACTGCTGATGGTGTGATATGTGCACCTTCCTAGTAACTTATAAACAATATCCACTGCTGATGGTGTGATATGTGCACATTCCTGATAATGTATAACCTGTATCCACGGCTGATGGTGTGATATGTGGCCCTTCCTGATAACTTATAAACAATATCCACTGCTGATGGTGTGATATGTGTCCCTTCCTGGTAGCTTATAACCAATATCCGCGGCTGATGGTGTGATATGTGCACCTTCCTGGTAACTTATAAACAATATCCACTGCTGATGGTGTGATATGTGCACCTTCCTCGTAACTTATAAACAATATCCACTGCTGATGGTGTGATAATTGCACCTTCCTGATAATGTATCACCTGTATCAACGGCTGATGGTGTGATATATGCCCCTTCCTGATAATGTATAACCTGTATCCACAGCTGATGGTGTGATATGTGCATCTTCCTGATAATGTATAACCTGTATCCACGGCTGAGGGTGTGATATGTGCCCCTTCCTGGTAACTTATAAACAATATCCACTGCTGATGGCGTGATATGTGCACCTTCCTCGTAACTTATAAACAATATCCACTGCTGATGGTGTGATAATTGCACCTTCCTGATAATGTATCACCTGTATCAACGGCTGATGGTGTGATATATGCCCCTTCCTGATAATGTATAACCTGTATCCACGGCTGATGGTGTGATATGTGCATCTTCCTGATAATGTATAACCTGTATCCACGGCTGATGGTGTGATATGTGCCCCTTCCCGATAATGTATAACCTGTATCCAAGGCTGATGCTGTGATATGTGCAACTTCCTGGTAACTTATAACCTGTATCCACGGCTGATGCTGTGATATGTGCACCTTCCTGGTAACTTATAAACAATATCCACGGCTGATGGTGTGATATGTGCACCTTCCTGGTAATTTATAACCTGTATCCACTGCTGATGGTGTGATATGTGCACCTTCCTGGTAACTTGTAACCTGTATCCACAGCTGATGATGTGATATGTGCACCTTCCTGATAATGTATAACCTGTATCCAGGCTGATGCTGTGATATGTGCACCTTCCTGGTAATGTATAACCTGTATCCATGGCTGATGGTGTGATAAGTGCACCTTCCTGGTAACTTATAACCTGTACCATCTGCTGATGGTGTGATATGTGCACCTTCCTGGTAACTTATAACCTGTATCCACGGCTGATGCTGTGATATGTGCACCTTCCTGGTAACTTATAACCTGTATCCACGGCTGATCGTGTGTTATGTGCACCTTCCTGGTAATTTATAACCTGTATCAATGGTTGATGCTGCGATACATACACCTTCCTAGTAATTTATAAACGCCAGGATGCTTTTATCCTCAGGCAGGGCTGTTAGGGCTAGTTGGATGTCTGCCTCTATCTTCTCTGTGGGGTCCTCTGCTTCTTTTCATACTGGTCCAGGCTTAGGAATTCCAAATCTACTCCTATCTCAAAGATCTCTCTGTCCCCTGGCTTGGTACGGCAGTTACCAGTGAACCCCCAGCTTTGGATGTCTTGTCCATGTTCCTTTGGCTTAATGTCAGGGGTAGATGAAATCCCACTTTTGGCACAATGTCTCAGGTGGCACGGAAAATCTCTCCAGGAGACAGTTCAAGGGTTTTTATTTTTATTTGTGGGGCCTTGGCTGTCCCTCTCTCTATCTCTCTCTCTCTCGTCTTGTTACGACCCTCTGCCTAACCCAGGCTCCCATAACCCAATGGTTAGGGCTACCAGCATTGAAACCCTACTGTCTAAAAACAGTCTAATACTAAGGATGGTTCTGGGAATGCCAGCCCGCTATGCTCCCTCCCAGACTTCCTAACTCTCCCTACACTATCCTAATGTTACTCTCCTAATGGGAACTGAGGAGGCATCCTACACTTTTGAGTTAGGCTATCCTTGCAGATTCACTATTGCCTCTAGCTCTACTCTGACTGCTCCCTAGTCACACCTGATATTACCTCAATGTTTCACCCCTCCTGATCTTGCCTCAACCCTGTGATGTTGCTTCTACTTCTACTCCACTTCACTACTCCTCTTCTCTACTACTATTCCACTCCTACACAAAATGACACCCCTCCACCACAAATAATACTCTCCTCTTCCCACTCCTACAAGCCACCTCCTGGTACTACTGTCTTCCTCCCACCAACTACTCAAACGCCCCCCGTTCACCCTGTGTGTTCAATTCATATTCACTCTCTATTCACTCATAACACACACACTCTCACTGTAGAACCACTCCCATTCCTAAGCCAACACTGCACATGATCCTCAAATCTCCTCCACAAGCTGCCTCTCCCTCCTTGCTCCTTGCTCAGCTGGTCTCTGGGCTGTCCTCCACCCCTGACCTCACTAAATTCCCCGGACTCGTCTGGGATTGGACGTCTCTCCATGGCCAATCTGGCCGTGTATTCCTCACCCATGGGTGCATGCACAGGGAAATGTTTTCATGAAGGGGCTAAGTTCTCCTTCTTTCTCCACACGGGCTCGCTTCATACTGAGTTTACAGGCTTGGAAAGTCCAATGTTGAGGTCTGTTTTGGGGTGCCCTGCATCATGAGGTCTCCAAAAAAGTCTTGAGAAGGAGGGTGGGTTATGTTCCCTGGAGGTCTAGGGAGCCTTTGTATGCTGCACACACTCCCTAATCTATTAATGCGGCTATGCAAAGTCTCCTGGTTTTCCCAATGTCAGGGTTGTTTTGTGGAGCGGCTGGGATTCGCCCCATTGTGGAGCGCCGGAGGGCTGGGTGTTGGTTTTGCTGGGGGTCAACCTCTCTTTCCACCTTGGGAATCTGCTACTTTTGTAATGGTTTGACTGTGGGTCTCTCTCGCTCTCTCTGTTTCATCTCTGCAACCTTCTAGTAACCCAATGGATCCTCTTTCTGGGAAGAAACTTGGACACTCATGGCCGGGGCGACCCTCAGGAATTTGGCTGTTCCTGGATTCCTCTCTACCCTTCAAAACCCCCATAAAGAGGGGATGCTCCCCTTGCTTTGACAAGACCAGGTAACTGGGATCAGCACAGTTAGCATAAGCAGAGATCATACATTGAAGGTTAACACTGTTCTGGCATGTATTACTGTATGTTCATTGCATGTTAATACTAGTATTCACATGTTGCCAAAACAAAGTCAATCAGCCCATAACATGATGGCATTGATCATTGATGTGAAGAAAAAAAAAGCAATGGGGGAAATAGACACCCCTGTCTTGCTCCTAATTGAGCGGCATCCCGGTCATGCAATGATCACCCATGCCCGCTCTTACTGAGGGGCTGATCATTCAACCCTGGCGCTGCACAGCACTGCACCACTATACCACCTAGACTGACCCACGCTTCTCATCATGCCTCACCTGTCCCCCGTACGACCAACTCACTCCAGCCTCCTCACTGCTCTGCTCCAATTGAAGGGCTGATTATTGAACCCTGGCGCTGCACAGCACTGCACCACTAGACCACCTGGACTGATCCATGCATTCCTTCATGCCTCACTTGTACCCCTTCACCACCTCTTACAGCGGGAACAGCCCGTTACAGGCTTCTCACTGTTCTGCTCCAATTAATGGGGTGATTCTTCAAGCAGGGCGCTGCACAGCACTGCACCGCTAGACCACCTGGATTGCACCGCAGCTCTTCTCCTGTTGCCTGGCTACACCTTTTACACCAGGAACCGTCTGCCCCAGCCGCTTCTCCACACTGATTAAGACCTGACTATTCAAGGTGGGCGCTTTGTAGCGCTGCATTACTAGACCTCCTGGGCTGGTCCATAGCATGCAGCATGTCTGACTGGTCCCACAGCTCAAACTGTTAGAGCTGCAACAGCACACTCCAGCCTCCGCTCCGCTCGCATTAAGGACTGATTATTCAAGGCAGGCACTTTGTAGCGCTGCACCACTAGACCTCCTGGGCTGGTCCACAGCATGCAGCATGTCTGACTGGTCCCACAGCTAAACCTGTTAGAGCAGAAACAGCACACTTCAGCCTCCGCTCCTCTCGGATTGAGTGTATATCATACTGCAGTGAAGCCCCACTAATAGACTCCATGAATGGATCCATGGCACTAAGCATGCCTCACTGGTCCCTGGCAGAGGCATCCCACTCCAGCCAAGTTTGCTCATCTTCTCAAACCCAGCAGAGCAAAGCTTACTATCAAAGAATTCTGCATAGTTGAGGAGCAGAGAACATACATCAGCCAAGTGTTCCGTATAATGTTCGGGATGAGCTGCATGTATTTCGGGTTCCCTAATAGGTCCACCTTTACATTCTCTGCTGCTTCATTTATTTATTTATTTTATTTCTATTTATTTATTTGTATAGAGCACGACAGCCCGTGGGCATCAAGGCACTGTTACAGAGGTAGCCAAGCTCCTTAGTTACAGTGGCACATACAACAAATATCAAAGATATTACAGTGGTAGGTAAATAAGTTACAGTGGTAATGGACAAAACATATCAAGTGCACACAGTTCATTTGGTTACACGGAACGCGAGTACACAAACGTAAGGCAATAACCAGAGGTGCAGAGGTTAGTCAAACAGCCAGGTTTTGAGTGCTTTGCAGAATGCAGGGTGGGAGGGTTCATTTCTGAGGGTGAGTGGCAGGGAATTCCATTGTCTGGCAGCAATGAAAGGGGAGCTGGCACCACCTGCTTTGGAACATTTCTCTCTGGGGATTATGCGTTGGGGAGAGAATGGTGTGCTAATGGGTCTGGAAGAGCCAGCTCTAACTACTTTATGGAAAGGTAGGGGGGGTGTGCGAGTGAGACGCGTTCTTTGATGGGGAGTTAGTGGGCTTTGCCTCCTGCTGCAGAGATGTATTCTCTTCTGGGAATTTTGAGAGCAGCTCAAAGTGCGTTGTTTTAGATTATTTCGAGTTTCATTAGGTTTTTTGAGGAAGCGGCGGCAATGAGGACTGTCTAGTAATCCAGTCTTGAGCCTATTGTTGCTCTAGCGATGGAGAGGCAGTTCTCAGTGGATAAAGATGGTTTGGCTGTGTCAATCAGCTTGGTGTAGTAGGCCACTGAGGAGGCGATAGTGCTGAATTGACATGACATGGATAGGGTGGCATCAAGGTTGACTTTTAAGGTTTTGGCCGAGGAGGAGACAGAGATCTGTATGTTGTCAATTGTGAAAGTGGTGTATTGACATTTGAGTTTTTTTGGGTATCCTAGGGACCTACTAGGAGGATTTCCATCTTATCGCTGTTGAGGCATAGCCAGTTGGCTGCCATCCAGGCCTGACTAGCGGTGTAGGCCGTGTTGAGGGCCTTGGCATAAGTTTTGTAGTTGACGGAGAGTGGGAGGAGGACTTGGGTGTCATCAGCATTGTTGAGGTAAGCTCTGCCAATGGAGTCCAAGATGTCAAATAGAGACTTAGTGAAAATGTTGTAGATAGTGGGAGAGATACAGCATCTGCATTGGATGGTGGAGAGGGCTGCACAGCCTTATCTGAGAAAGGTCTCAGGGCTCTTCCTTCCAGGAATGAGGTGATCCACACTGTGGCTTTGGGTGAGAAGTGGGCTGAGTAGGTACGGTGATGGCACCGAATGCTGTGGTCCACTAGGTGAAATGCAGCTCATATGTTTAGGAGGAGGAGTAGGGCAGGTTTGCCTGAATCCTTGCTCTCATCGAGTTGTTTTTTTAGGTCAAGTAGAGCAGATCATGTGCCGTGACCAGGGCGAAAGCTGGATTCACGTACGCCCAGGATGTAGTTGGTTTCAAGGAAGTGTTGGACCTGAGTGTAGGCAGTTCTTTCAAGGATTTTTAAAAGGAAGGGTACTGTAGTTAGGCGCCTGTAGTTGTTGGGGGAGGCTGGGTCAAGTGAAGGTTTCTTTAGAAGTGGTCATAACCAGGCTTCTTTAAGGCTATGGGGAACCAGTTCTGAAACAAAGGAAGCATTTACGAATGCAGTGAGAAATGGGGCCAGTGTGACAGAACAGTCTTTGACGATGGGTGGGCAGTCAAAACCTTTGCAATTAGATGGTTTGAGTTGTTTCAGGAGGGTGAGGACTTCGGGTTCAGTGACATCTTTGAAGGAGAAGATTGGGAGGCCCAGGGCGGAGGGGTTATTTGTGCGTGTACCTGTGGGTGAGGACAGTGCATTCTGGTTGGTTCGGATTCTTCTATGCAGTAGGTCAAGTTTGTTAAGCACAGCAATTTCGATATTAGAGCACCACAATTCATCTTTGGAGATGACCTGCGCAGTAGGAGCTGGTGATTATAGTTCCCTGACGATGGCGAAGATCTCCTTAGATCCAGATTTTGCATTGGCAATCTTAGTGTTAAAGGAGGCAGATTTGACTAAGATGATTGCATTTTTGTATTCGGCGGCTATCTTGATCAATTCTAGTTTTATGGATCCAAGTGGGTTAGTTGCCAGGTTGAGAGGGCAGTGTGTTTCATGTAACGGAGTTCCAGTAGGTCAGGGGCGAATCTGGAGTTTGCATGTCAAGCAGTTTTATCTTTGCTGGCTGACAGCGGGGCTATGGCGTTGACTGCATTCTTTAGTACAGAGTTGTATAGTTCAGCTAGTACTGTGGTGTTATTGGGAAAGGGAGGTCTGAAAGCAGGAGTTTCTAGATAGGGCATGTGCCTCTCTTTGGTTAGTTTACATGAGCTATGAGCTAGGGCGGCCAGTAGGGGAGTGGTGAGAGGCTGTTGTTTTGTTTACATCAGGATGGAGAAGCGGATGACATGGTGGTCTGTCCGGGGGCAGGGGCATTGGAGCTTGTGGATGGGGAGCCATTGTGGTCCGCTATCAAGTCCAGGATGTGGCCTTTAGAGTGGGTGGGGTTTATGATCTATTCTCTGAACCCCAGGGTGTCTAGAGCTTTGGTGAGAGATTTGGCTTGTGAATCCTCCGAATCGTTGAATCCGAGGTTCAGGTCTCCTAGTAGGATGGATGTAGATGAGATTGATAGGTTGTTGGATAGGAGATGGAGGAGGTTCTCATGGAAGTATGCCATAGGGCCGGGGGGTGGTAAACAATATGAATTGTGATGGCGTAGTTAGGGGGAGTGGTAAGCTTGAGGGTCAAAATGTCCCTGTTACCGTCAAAAGAGTTTAAGACCTTTCTTAGAAGAAGGGATTCCTGGGAAATGAGGGCAACACCACTGCCTTTGGTGTGTAGGCAGTCCTGATGGTAGATGTTGTAGCCTTGGGGTAGGGCTAAGGAGATGGTGCGCCAGAGGCTTTGTTTGGCCAAGTTTCTGAGATGGCTAAGAGGTCTAAATTGTGAGCAGTGAGCAGGTCGCAGATTTCCAGGTCGTGTGCTCGGAGGGGACGGCCATTAATGAGGTCATATTGGAATGAGGCAAGAGGTTTGATGGGATGCTTGGGGAGGTGGCTTCTAGTAGCATCAAGGGTGGTTGTGGCAGGGGGGCTGTCCGTGGGAGCTATACTTAACATAGATCTAGATAGGATGGAGGTAGTGGTGCCAGGATACACCCTAACAGGTGTTGGGTTAGGACTAGCGTTAGATTGCAGAGGATTTACCGGAATAACCTGCAGGAGAGATGGGGCAGCAATTGGATTCACCAGGTTGGGGGTCGGGTCATAGGCAGTGGGATTGAGACCAGCAGAATATGGAGTAGGTATGTCAGGATTGACGTGTACAGTTGCATTTGTGCATGGAAGGCAAGTCAGAGAGGCAATTGGATACAATGGTGTTCCAGTGGCATGGTCAGAGGAGGTGGTTGTTTGACGAATGGATTTGATGAGGCTTGGTACTTTTTAGGTGGCCAGGGGGAGGTAGCTTTGGCAGGTGCAGCACAAGGTAGTTGGCTGGAGATGCCAGCAAATGAGAATATGGGTGGGGGGTACCCGAGTTCATATGTTTGATGAGACTGTAATCTTTGCTTAGTTTAGGCAGGTAGAGAGTTCTTTTTAGGTGAATGTGGGTGGAGGTGGCTGGGGCAGAGCAGCGATTAGAGGGGGGTGGGGTTGGGATCTCTGTATACTGATGCAGTGATAGGAAGTATACGCACAGTGAGTTGTTGGTGTACAGTTGGCAGGGTTTTTACTTTACTGTTAGACATGTGGTGAGCCAGGGAATGTGCCATGGTGCTTGGCAGTCAGGAGGGTGGGTGATGCATGGAGTTGTGGTGAGATCGAGTGATGCAGGAATGAGTGAGCTCATTTCCGTGAGATGGCATATGCGTATGGTCGGTGTTGTCAGGCTGACATGGCTGTATTTGGTCACTGAGACTTGGATGTGCAGGCAGAGTAGTCGATTTTTTGAGTACACAACTCTTGAGCCAGAGGGGAGATGAATTGATAATGTACGGGCATGCAGCATTATTAGTATAAGGTTATGCAGTTTCTATGCCAGCAAGGAGACGGAAGCATAGATGCACTAGGTGAGTAGGTATGGGTGAGTAGGTAAGGGTGTGTTGGGAATGGAGGATAAGGGGAGTTGGCGACTTTGGAGGCATCTGGCTTGGTGGGTTTCGGGGGCACATGGGTGCTGGATGTGCTGCACAGGGCTGGCTGTGAGGGCGTGAAGTTGAGTGGATGGAGAGGGTGTATAGTACCTTTTGGGATGGTACGGTAAGGTTGTTGTGAACACTGAATCATAGGTGTAATTGTGTGTGATCATTGGAGAGTGGGTAGGAAGGTAGGGAGCGGGACAGTGCTGGTGGGTACATTGCTTGGCTGGGAGGATGGTAGGAACCAAGCAGGTAGAGGAATAGCAGGGTCGATATTAAAGTACAGTGTAAAATAAAAATTATTATCACAGGAAGGCATTCCTAAATACACTTACAAAATTAGTGCCCCTCTTGCACCGTTTCCATTCCTAAATACACTTCAATATGGTGCCCCTCTTGAATCATTGCCATTCTTAAATACACTACAATGTGTGTGCCCCTCTTGCACCATTTCCATTCCTAAATACACTTCAACATGTGGGCCCCTCTTGCATCATTGCCATTCCTAAATACACTTACAATATGAGTGCCCCTCTTGCATCACTGCCATTCCTAAATACACTTCAACATGTGGGCCCTTCTTACACCATTGTCATTCCTAAATACACTTCAACATGTGTTCCAATCTTGCTTCAATGCCATTCCTAAATACACTTACAATATGTGTGCCCCTCTTGCATCACTGCCATTCCTAAATACACTTACAATATGAGTGCCCCTCTTGCATCACTGTCATTCCTAAATACACTTCAGTATGGTGCCCCTCTTGTATCACTGCCATTCCTAAATACACTTCAATATGGTTCCCCTCTTGAATCATTGCCATTCTTAAATACACTTCAATATGTGTGCCCCTCTTGCATCACTGCCATTCCTAAATACACTTCAATATCTGTGCCCCTCTTGCATCACTGTCATTCCTAAATACACTTCAACATGGGGGGCTTCTTACACCATTGTCATTCCTAAATACACTTCAACATGTGTGCCCCTCTTGCATCATTGCCATTCCTAAATACACCTACAATATGAGTGCCCCTCTTGCATCACTGTCATTCCTAAATACACTTCAACCTGTGGGCCCTTCTTACACCATTGCCATTCCTAAATACACTTCAACATGTGTGCCCCTCTTGCAACACTGTCATTCCTAAATACACTTCAACATGTGTGGCCCTCTTACATCACTGTCATTCCTAAATACACTTCAATATGCGTGCCTCTCTTGCATCATTGCCATTCCTAAATGCACTTACAATATCAGCGCCCCTCTTGCATCACTGTCATTCCTAAATACACTTCAGTATGGTGCCCCTCTTGAATCATTGCCATTCTTAAATACACTACAAGGTGTCTGCCCCTCTTGCACCTTTTCCATTCCTAAATACACTTCAATATGTGTGCCCCTCTTCATCACTGCCATTCCTAAATACACTTCAATATGGCGCCCCTCTTGAATCATTGCCATTCCTAAATACACTTCAATATGGTGCCCCTCTTGAATCATTGTCATTCCTAAATACAATTCAATATGGTGCCCCTCTTGCGCCATTGCCATTCCTAAGTACACTTCAATATGTGTGCCCCTAATGCACCATTTCCATTCCTAAATACACTTCAATATGAGTGCCCCTCTTGTATCACTGCCATTCCTAAATACACTTCAATATGGTGCCCCTCTTGAATCATTGCCATTCCTAAATACAATTACAATATTTGTGCCCCTCTTACACCTTTTTCATTCCTAAATACACTTAAATATGGTTTGCCTCTTGAATCATTGCCATTCTTAAATACACTACAATGTGTGTGCCCCTCTTGCATCATTGCCATTCCTAAATGCACTTACAATATGAGTGCCCCTCTTGCATCACTGTCATTCCGAGATACACTTCACCATGTGGGCCCTTCTTACACCATTGTAATTCCTAAATACACTTCAACATGTGTGCCCCTCTTGCATCACTGTCATTCCTAAATCCACTTCAACATGTGTTCCCCTCTTGCATCATTGCCATTCCTAAATACACTTACAATATATGTGCCCTCTTACACCATTTTCATTCCTAAATACACTTCAACATGTGGGCCCCTATTGCATTATTGCCATACAGAAATACAATTCAATATGGTGCCCCTCTTGCATCACTGCCATTCCTAAATACACTTACAATATGAGTGCCCCTCTTGCATCACTGCCATTCCTAAATACACTTACAATATGAGTGCCCCTCTTGCATCATTGCCATTCCTAAATACACTTCAACATGTGGGCCCCTATTGCATCATTGTCATTCATAAATACAATTCAATATGGTGCCCCTCTTGCATCACTGCCATTCCTAAATACACTTACAATATGAGTGCCCCTCTTGCATCACTGTCATTCCTAAATACACTACAATGTGTGTGCCCCTCTTGCACCATTACCATTCCTAAATGCACTTCAATATGGTGCCCCTCCTGCACCATTGCCATTCCTAAAAACACACTTCAGTATGGTGCCCCTCTTGCATCATTGCCATTCCTAAATACATTTCAATATGTGTGTCCATCTTGCATCATTGCCATTCTTACATACACTTCAATATGGTGCCCCTCTTGCATCACTGCCATTCCTAAATACACTTCAATATGGTGCCACTCTTGCATCATTGCCATTCCTAAATACACTTCAAAATGTGTGCCCCTCTTGCATCACTGTCATTCCAAAATACACTTCAATATGAGTGCCCCTCTTGCATCACTGTCATTCCTAAATACACTTCAATATGTTTGCCCCTCTTGCATCACTGTCATTCCAAAATACACTTCAATATGAGTGCCCCTCTTGCATCACTGTCATTCCTAAATACACTTCAATATGTGTGCCCCTCTTGCATCATTGCCTTTCCTAAATACACTTCAATATGAGTGCCCTCTTGCATCATTGTCATTCCAAAATACACTTCAAAATGAGTGCCCCTCTTGCATCACTGCCATTCCTAAATACACTTCAATATGAGTGCCCCGCTTGCATCACTGTCATTCATAAATACACTTCAATATGTGTGCCCCTCTTGCATCATTGCCATTCCTAAATACACTTCAATATGAGTGCCCTCTTGCATCACTGCCATTCCTAAATACACTTCAATATGGTGCCCCTCTTGCATCATTGCCATTCCTAAATACATTTCAATATGTGTGTCCATCTTGCATCATTGCCATTCTTACATACACTTCAATATGGTGCCCCTCTTGCATCACTGCCATTCCTAAATACACTTCAATATGGTGCCGCTCTTGCATCATTGCCATTCCTAAATACACTTCAAAATGTGTGCCCCTCTTGCATCACTGTCATTCCAAAATACACTTCAATATGAGTGCCCCTCTTGCATCACTGTCATTCCTAAATACACTTCAATATGTGTGCCCCTCTTGCATCATTGCCATTCCTAAATACACTTCAATATGAGTGCCCACTTGCATCATTGTCATTCCAAAATACACTTCAAAATGAGTGCCGCTCTTGCATCACTGCCATTCCTAAATACACTTCAATATGAGTGCCCCGCTTGCATCACTGTCATTCACAAATACACTTCAATATGTGTGCCCCTCTTGCATCATTGCCATTCCTAAATACACTTCAATATGAGTGCCCTCTTGCATCATTGTCATTCCAAAATACACTTCAAAATGAGTGCCCCTCTTGCATCACTGCCATTCCTAAATACACTTCAATATGAGTGCCCCGCTTGCATCACTGTCATTCATAAATACACTTCAATATGTGTGCCCCTCTTGCATCATTGCCATTCCTAAATACACTTCAATATGAGTGCCCTCTTGCATCACTGCCATTCCTAAATACACTTCAATATGAGTGCCCCTCTTGCATCACTGTCATTCATTAATACACTTCAATATGTGTGCCCCTCTTGCATCATTGCCATTCCTAAATACACTTCAATATGAGAGCCCTCTTGTATCACTGTCATTCCAAAATACACTTCAATATGAGTGCCCCTCTTGCATCACTGCCATTCCTAAATACACTTCAATATGTGGACCCTTCTTACACCATTGTCATTCCTAAATACACTTACAATATGTGTGTCCCTCTTGCATCATTGCCATTCCTAAATACACTTCAATATGTGGGACCTTCTTACACCATTGTCATTCCTAAATACACTTACACTATGTGTGCCCCTCTTGCATCATTGCCATTCCTAAATACAATTCAATATGGTGCCCATCTTGCATCACTGCAATTCCTAAATACACTTACAATATGAGTGCCCCTCTTGCATCACTCTCATTCCTAAATACACTACAATGCGTGTGCCCCTCTTGCACCATTGCCATTCCTAAATACACTTCAATATGGTGCCCCTCTTGCACTATTGCCATTCCTAAAAACACACTTCAATATGGTGCCCCTCTTGCATCACTGCCATTCCCAAATACACTTCAATATGGTGCCCCCTTGCATCACTGCCATTCCCAAATACACTTCAATATGGTGCCCCTCTAGCATAATTGCCATTCCTAAATACACTTCAATATGTGTGTCCATCTTGCATCATTGTCATTCCAAAATACACTTCAAAATGAGTGCCCCTCTTGCATCACTGCCATTCCTAAATACACTTCAATATGAGTGCCCCGCTTGCATCACTGTCATTCATAAATACACTTCAATATGTGTGCCCCTCTTGCATCATTGCAATTCCTAAATACACTTCAATATGAGTGCCCTCTTGCATCACTGCCATTCCTAAATACACTTCAATATGAGTGCCCCTCTTGCATCACTGTCATTCATTAATACACTTCAATATGTGTGCCCCTCTTGCATCATTGCCATTCCTAAATACACTTCAATATGAGAGCCCTCTTGTATCACTGTCATTCCAAAATACACTTCAATATGAGTGCCCCTCTTGCATCACTGCCATTCCTAAATACACTTCAATATGTGGACCCTTCTTACACCATTGTCATTCCTAAATACACTTACAATATGTGTGTCCCTCTTGCATCATTGCCATTCCTAAATACACTTCAATATGTGGGACCTTCTTACACCATTGTCATTCCTAAATACACTTACACTATGTGTGCCCCTCTTGCATCACTCTCATTCCTAAATACACTACAATGCGTGTGCCCCTCTTGCACCATTGCCATTCCTAAATACACTTCAATATGGTGCCCCTCTTGCACTATTGCCATTCCTAAAAACACACTTCAATATGGTGCCCCTCTTGCATCACTGCCATTCCCAAATACACTTCAATATGGTGCCCCCTTGCATCACTGCCATTCCCAAATACACTTCAATATGGTGCCCCTCTAGCATAATTGCCATTCCTAAATACACTTCAATATGTGTGTCCATCTTGCATCATTGCCATTCCTAAATACACTTCAATATGTAGGCCACCCTTGCATCATTGACATTACTAAATACACATCAATATGGTGCCCCTCTTGCATCATTGCCATTCCTAAATACTCTTCAATATGGTGCCCCTATTGCATCACTGTCATTCCAAAATACACTTCAATATGTGTTCCCCTCTTGCATCACTGTCATTCCTAAATACACTTACAATATGAATGCCCCTCTTGCATCATTGCCATTCCTAAATACACTTCAATATGGTGCCCCGCTTGCATCACTTCCATTCCTAAATACACTTCAATATGAGTGCCCCTCTTGCATCACTGTCATTCCTAAATACACTTCAATATGTGTGCCCCTATTGCATCGCTTCAATTCCTAAAAACACTTCAATATGTGTGCCCCGCTTGCATCACTGTCATTCCTAAATACACTTCAATATGAGTGCCCCTCTTGCATCACTGTCATTCCTAAATACACTTCAATATGGTGTCCCGCTTGCATTCATTCCATTCCTAAATACACTTCAATATGGTGCCCCTCTTGCATCACTGCCATTCCCAAATACACTTCAATATGGTGCCCCCTTGCATCACTGCCATTCCCAAATACACTTCAATATGGTGCCCCTCTAGCATAATTGCCATTCCTAAATACACTTCAATATGTGTGTCCATCTTGCATCATTGCCATTCCTAAATACACTTCAATATGGTGCCCCTCTTGCACTATTGCCATTCCTAAAAACACACTTCAATATGGTGCCCCTCTTGCATCACTGCCATTCCCAAATACACTTCAATATGGTGCCCCCTTGCATCACTGCCATTCCCAAATACACTTCAATATGGTGCCCCTCTAGCATAATTGCCATTCCTAAATACACTTCAATATGTGTGTCCATCTTGCATCATTGCCATTCCTAAATACACTTCAATATGTAGGCCACCCTTGCATCATTGACATTACTAAATACACATCAATATGGTGCCCCTCTTGCATCATTGCCATTCCTAAATACACTTCAATATGGTGCCCCTATTGCATCACTGTCATTCCAAAATACACTTCAATATGTGTTCCCCTCTTGCATCACTGTCATTCCTAAATACACTTACAATATGAATGCCCCTCTTGCATCATTGCCATTCCTAAATACACTTCAATATGGTGCCCCGCTTGCATCACTTCCATTCCTAAATACACTTCAATATGAGTGCCCCTCTTGCATCACTGTCATTCCTAAATACACTTCAATATGTGTGCCCCTATTGCATCGCTTCAATTCCTAAAAACACTTCAATATGTGTGCCCCGCTTGCATCACTGTCATTCCTAAATACACTTCAATATGTGTGCCCCTCTTGCATCACTGTCATTTCAAAATACACTTTAATATGAGTGCCCCTCTTGCATCACTGTCATTCCTAAATACACTTACACTATGAGAGCCCCTCCTGCATCACTGCCATTCCTAAATACACTTCAATATGGTGCCACTCTTGCATCACTGTCATTCCTAAAAACACTTCAATATGGTGCCCCTCTTGCATCACTGTCATTCCTAAAAACACTTCAATTTGTTTCCCCTCTTGCATCACTGCCATTCCTAAATACACTTTAATATGTCTCCCCTCTTGCCTCATTGCCATTCCTAAATACACTTCAAAATGAGTGCCCCTCTTGCATCACTGTCATTCCTAAATACACTTCAATCTGTTGCCCCGTTTGCATCATTGCCATTCCTAAATACACTTCAAAATGTGTGCCCCTCTTGCATCACTGTCATTCCTAAATACACTTCAATATGAGTGCCCCTCTTGCATCACTGTGTTTCCTAAATACACTTCAATATGTGTGCCCCTCTTGCATCACTTCAATTCCTAAAAACACTTCAATATGTGTGCCCCTCTTGCATCACTGTCATTCCTAAATACACTTCAATATGAGTGCCCCTCTTGCATCACTGTCATTCCTAAATAACCTTCAATATGGTTCCCCTCTTGCATCATTGCCATTCCTAAATACACTTCAATATGGTGCCCCGCTTGCATCCATTCGATTCCTAAATACACCTCAAAATGTCTGCCCCTCTTGCATCACTGTCATTCCAAAATACACTTTAATATGAGTGCCCCTCTTGCATCACTGTCATTCCTAAATACACTTCAATATGGTGCCACTCTTGCATCACTGTCATTCCTAAAAACACTTCAATATGGTGCCCCTCTTGCATCACTCTCATTCCTAAAAACACTTCAATTTGTTTCCCCTCTTGCATCACTGCCATTCCTAAATACACTTTAATATGTCTCCCCTCTTGCCTCATTGCCATTCCTAAATACACTTCAAAATGAGTGCCCCTCTTGCATCACTGTCATTCCTAAATACACTTCAATCTGTTGCCCCGCTTGCATCATTGCCATTCCTAAATACACTTAAAAATGTGTGCCCCTCTTGCATCACTCTCATTCCTAAATACACTTCAATATGAGTGCCCCTCTTGCATCACTGTCATTTGTAAATACACTTCAATATGTGTGCCCCTATTGCATCACTTGAATTCCTAAAAACACTTCAATATGTGTGCCCCTCTTGCATCACTGTCATTCTTAAATACACTTCAATATAAGTGGACCTCTTGCATCACTGTGATTCCTAAATACACTTCAATATGGTTCCCCTCTTGCATCATTGCCATTCCTAAATACACTTCAATATGGTGCCCCGCTTGCATCCATTCGATTCCTAAATACACCTCAAAATGTCTGCCCCTCTTGCATCACTGTCATTCCAAAATACACTTTAATATGAGTGCCCCTCTTGCATCACTGTCATTCCTAAATACACTTACAATATGAGTGCCCCTCCTGCATCACTGCCATTCCTAAATACTCTTATATATGGTCCCTCTCTTGCTTCACTGTCATTCCTAAATACACTTCAATATGGTGCCCCTCTTGCATCACTGCCATTCCTAAAAACACTTCAATATTTGTTCCACTCTTGCATCACTGTCCTTCCTAAATACACTTCAATTTGTTTCCCAACTTGCATCACTGCCATTCCTAAATACACTTTAATATGTCTCCCCTCTTGCATCATTGCCATTCCTAAATACACTTCAAAATGAGTGCCCCTCTTGCATCACTGTCATTCCTAAATACACTTCAATCTGTTGCCCCGCTTGCATCATTGCCATTCCTAAATACACTTCAAAATGTGTGCCCCTCTTGCATCACTGTCATTCCTAAATACACTTCAATATGAGTGCCCCTCTTGCATCACTGTCATTCCTAAATACACTTCAATATGTGTGCCCCTATTGCATTACTTCAATTCCTAAAAACACTTCAATATATGTGCCCCTCTTGCATCACTGTCATTCCTAAATACACTTCAATATGAGTGCCCCTCTTGCATTACTGTCATTCCTAAATACCCTTCAATATGGTTCCCCTCTTGCATCATTGCCATTCCTAATTACACTTCAATATGGTGCCCCGCTTGCATCCATTTGATTCCTAAATACACCTCAAAATGTCTGCCCCTCTTGCATCACTGTCATTCCAAAATACACTTCAATATGGTGCCACTCTTGCATCACTGTCATTCCTAAAAACACTTCAATATGGTGCCCCTCTTGCATCACTCTCATTCCTAAAAACACTTCAATTTGTTTCCCCTCTTGCATCACTGCCATTCCTAAATACACTTTAATATGTCTCCCCTCTTGCCTCATTGCCATTCCTAAATACACTTCAAAATGAGTGCCCCTCCTGCATCACTGCCATTCCTAAATACTCTTATATATGGTCCCTCTCTTGCTTCACTGTCATTCCTAAATACACTTCAATATGGTGCCCCTCTTGCATCACTGCCATTCCTAAAAACACTTCAATATTTGTTCCACTCTTGCATCACTGTCCTTCCTAAATACACTTCAATTTGTTTCCCAACTTGCATCACTGCCATTCCTAAATACACTTTAATATGTCTCCCCTCTTGCATCATTGCCATTCCTAAATACACTTCAAAATGAGTGCCCCTCTTGCATCACTGTCATTCCTAAATACACTTCAATCTGTTGCCCCGCTTGCATCATTGCCATTCCTAAATACACTTCAAAATGTGTGCCCCTCTTGCATCACTGTCATTCCTAAATACACTTCAATATGAGTGCCCCTCTTGCATCACTGTCATTCCTAAATACACTTCAATATGTGTGCCCCTATTGCATTACTTCAATTCCTAAAAACACTTCAATATGTGTGCCCCTCTTGCATCACTGTCATTCCTAAATACACTTCAATATGAGTGCCCCTCTTGCATTACTGTCATTCCTAAATACCCTTCAATATGGTTCCCCTCTTGCATCATTGCCATTCCTAATTACACTTCAATATGGTGCCCCGCTTGCATCCATTCGATTCCTAAATACACTTTAATATGAGTGCCCCTCTTGCATCACTGTCATTCCTAAATACACTTCAATATGGTGCCACTCTTGCATCACTGTCATTCCTAAAAACACTTCAATATGGTGCCCCTCTTGCATCACTCTCATTCCTAAAAACACTTCAATTTGTTTCCCCTCTTGCATCACTGCCATTCCTAAATACACTTTAATATGTCTCCCCTCTTGCCTCATTGCCATTCCTAAATACACTTCAAAATGAGTGCCCCTCTTGCATCACTGTCATTCCTAAATACACTTCAATCTGTTGCCCCGCTTGCATCATTGCCATTCCTAAATACACTTAAAAATGTGTGCCCCTCTTGCATCACTGTCATTCCTAAATACACTTCAATATGAGTGCCCCTCTTGCATCACTGTCATTTGTAAATACACTTCAATATGTGTGCCCCTATTGCATCACTTCAATTCCTAAAAACACTTCAATATGTGTGCCCCTCTTGCATCACTGTCATTCTTAAATACACTTCAATATAAGTGGACCTCTTGCATCACTGTGATTCCTAAATACACTTCAATATGGTTCCCCTCTTGCATCATTGCCATTCCTAAATACACTTCAATATGGTGCCCCGCTTGCATCCATTCGATTCCTAAATACACCTCAAAATGTCTGCCCCTCTTGCATCACTGTCATTCCAAAATACACTTTAATATGAGTGCCCCTCTTGCATCACTGTCATTCCTAAATACACTTACAATATGAGTGCCCCTCCTGCATCACTGCCATTCCTAAATACTCTTATATATGGTCCCTCTCTTGCTTCACTGTCATTCCTAAATACACTTCAATATGGTGCCCCTCTTGCATCACTGCCATTCCTAAAAACACTTCAATATTTGTTCCACTCTTGCATCACTGTCCTTCCTAAATACACTTCAATTTGTTTCCCAACTTGCATCACTGCCATTCCTAAATACACTTTAATATGTCTCCCCTCTTGCATCATTGCCATTCCTAAATACACTTCAAAATGAGTGCCCCTCTTGCATCACTGTCATTCCTAAATACACTTCAATCTGTTGCCCCGCTTGCATCATTGCCATTCCTAAATACACTTCAAAATGTGTGCCCCTCTTGCATCACTGTCATTCCTAAATACACTTCAATATGAGTGCCCCTCTTGCATCACTGTCATTCCTAAATACACTTCAATATGTGTGCCCCTATTGCATTACTTCAATTCCTAAAAACACTTCAATATGTGTGCCCCTCTTGCATCACTGTCATTCCTAAATACACTTCAATATGAGTGCCCCTCTTGCATTACTGTCATTCCTAAATACCCTTCAATATGGTTCCCCTCTTGCATCATTGCCATTCCTAATTACACTTCAATATGGTGCCCCGCTTGCATCCATTCGATTCCTAAATACACCTCAAAATGTCTGCCCCTCTTGCATCACTGTCATTCCAAAATACACTTTAATATGAGTGCCCCTCTTGCATCACTGTCATTCCTAAATACACTTCAATATGGTGCCACTCTTGCATCACTGTCATTCCTAAAAACACTTCAATATGGTGCCCCTCTTGCATCACTGTCATTCCTAAAAACACTTCAATTTGTTTCCCCTCTTGCATCACTGCCATTCCTAAATACACTTTAATATGTCTCCCCTCTTGCCTCATTGCCATTCCTAAATACACTTCAAAATGAGTGCCCCTCTTGCATCACTGTCATTCCTAAATACACTTCAATCTGTTGCCCCGCTTGCATCATTGCCATTCCTAAATACACTTCAAAATGTGTGCCCCTCTTGCATCACTGTCATTCCTAAATACACTTCAATATGAGTGCCCCTCTTGCATCACTGTCATTCCTAATATGTGTGCCCCTATTGCATCACTTCAATTCCTAAAAACACTTCAATATGTGTGCCCCTCTTGCATCACTGTCATTCTTAAATACACTTCAATATAAGTGCCCCTCTTGCATCACTGTCATTCCTAAATACACTTCAATATGGTTCCCCTCTTGCATCATTGCCATTCCTAAATACACTTCAATATGGTGCCCCGCTTGCATCCATTCGATTCCTAAATACACCTCAAAATGTCTGCCCCTCTTGCATCACTGTCATTTCAAAATACACTTTAATATGAGTGCCCCTCTTGCATCACTGTCATTCCTAAATACACTTACAATATGAGTGCCCCTCCTGCATCACTGCCATTCCTAAATACACTTATATATGGTCCCACTCTTTATTCACTGTCATTCCTAAATACACTTCAATATGGTGCCCCTCTTGCATCACTGCCATTCCTAAAAACACTTCAATATGTGTTCCACTCTTGCATCACTGTCCTTCCTAAATACACTTCAATTTGTTTCCCCATTTGCATCACTGCCATTCCTAAATACACTTTAATATGTCTCCCCTCTTGCATCATTGCCATTCCTAAATACACTTCAAAATGAGTGACCCTCTTGCATCACTGTCATTCCTAAATACACTTCAATCTGTTGCCCCGCTTGCATCACTGCCATTCCTAAATACACTTCGATATGGCCCCCTCTTGCATCATTGACATTCCTAAATACACATCAATATGTGTGCCCCTCTTGCATCACTGTCATTCCTAAATACACTTCAATATGTGTGCCTCTCTTGCATCACTGTCATTCCTAAATACACTTCAATCTGTTGCCCCGCTTGCATCACTGCCATTCCTAAATACACTTCGATATGGCCCCCTCTTGCATCATTGACATTCCTAAATACACTTCAACATGTGTGCCCCTCTTGCAACACTGTCATTCCTAAATACACTTCAACATGTGTGCCCATCTTACATCACTGTCATTCCTAAATACACTTCAATATGCGTGCCTCTCTTGCATCATTGCCATTCCTAAATGCACTTACAATATCAGCGCCCCTCTTGCATCACTGTCATTCCTAAATACACTTCAGTATGGTGCCCCTCTTGAATCATTGCCATTCTTAAATACACTACAAGGTGTGTGCCCCTCTTGCACCTTTTCCATTCCTAAATACACTTCAATATGTGTGCCCCTCTTCATCACTGCCATTCCTAAATACACATATATATGGTCCCTCTCTTGCTTCACTGTCATTCCTAAATACACTTCAATATGGTGCCCCTCTTGCATCACTGCCATTCCTAAAAACACTTCAATATGTGTTCCACTCTTGCATCACTGTCCTTCCTAAATACACTTCAATTTGTTTCCCCACTTGCATCACTGCCATTCCTAAATACACTTTAATATGTCTCCCCTCTTGCATCATTGCCATTCCTAAATACACTTCAAAATGAGTGCCCCTCTTGCATCACTGTCATTCCTAAATACACTTCAATCTGTTGCCCCGCTTGCATCATTGCCATTCCTAAATACACTTCAAAATGTGTGCCCCTCTTGCATCACTGTCATTCCTAAATACACTTCAATATGAGTGCCCCTCTTGCATCACTGTCATTCCTAAATACACTTCAATATGTGTGCCCCTATTGCATTACTTCAATTCCTAAAAACACTTCAATATGTGTGCCCCTCTTGCATCACTGTCATTCCTAAATACACTTCAATATGAGTGCCCCTCTTGCATTACTGTCATTCCTAAATACCCTTCAATATGGTTCCCCTCTTGCATCATTGCCATTCCTAATTACACTTCAATATGGTGCCCCGCTTGCATCCATTCGATTCCTAAATACACCTCAAAATGTCTGCCCCTCTTGCATCACTGTCATTCCAAAATACACTTTAATATGAGTGCCCCTCTTGCATCACTGTCATTCCTAAATACACTTCAATATGGTGCCACTCTTGCATCACTGTCATTCCTAAAAACACTTCAATATGGTGCCCCTCTTGCATCACTGTCATTCCTAAAAACACTTCAATTTGTTTCCCCTCTTGCATCACTGCCATTCCTAAATACACTTTAATATGTCTCCCCTCTTGCCTCATTGCCATTCCTAAATACACTTCAAAATGAGTGCCCCTCTTGCATCACTGTCATTCCTAAATACACTTCAATCTGTTGCCCCGCTTGCATCATTGCCATTCCTAAATACACTTCAAAATGTGTGCCCCTCTTGCATCACTGTCATTCCTAAATACACTTCAATATGAGTGCCCCTCTTGCATCACTGTCATTCCTAATATGTGTGCCCCTATTGCATCACTTCAATTCCTAAAAACACTTCAATATGTGTGCCCCTCTTGCATCACTGTCATTCTTAAATACACTTCAATATAAGTGCCCCTCTTGCATCACTGTCATTCCTAAATACACTTCAATATGGTTCCCCTCTTGCATCATTGCCATTCCTAAATACACTTCAATATGGTGCCCCGCTTGCATCCATTCGATTCCTAAATACACCTCAAAATGTCTGCCCCTCTTGCATCACTGTCATTTCAAAATACACTTTAATATGAGTGCCCCTCTTGCATCACTGTCATTCCTAAATACACTTACAATATGAGTGCCCCTCCTGCATCACTGCCATTCCTAAATACACTTATATATGGTCCCACTCTTTATTCACTGTCATTCCTAAATACACTTCAATATGGTGCCCCTCTTGCATCACTGCCATTCCTAAAAACACTTCAATATGTGTTCCACTCTTGCATCACTGTCCTTCCTAAATACACTTCAATTTGTTTCCCCATTTGCATCACTGCCATTCCTAAATACACTTTAATATGTCTCCCCTCTTGCATCATTGCCATTCCTAAATACACTTCAAAATGAGTGACCCTCTTGCATCACTGTCATTCCTAAATACACTTCAATCTGTTGCCCCGCTTGCATCACTGCCATTCCTAAATACACTTCGATATGGCCCCCTCTTGCATCATTGACATTCCTAAATACACATCAATATGTGTGCCCCTCTTGCATCACTGTCATTCCTAAATACACTTCAATATGTGTGCCTCTCTTGCATCACTGTCATTCCTAAATACACTTCAATCTGTTGCCCCGCTTGCATCACTGCCATTCCTAAATACACTTCGATATGGCCCCCTCTTGCATCATTGACATTCCTAAATACACTTCAACATGTGTGCCCCTCTTGCAACACTGTCATTCCTAAATACACTTCAACATGTGTGCCCATCTTACATCACTGTCATTCCTAAATACACTTCAATATGCGTGCCTCTCTTGCATCATTGCCATTCCTAAATGCACTTACAATATCAGCGCCCCTCTTGCATCACTGTCATTCCTAAATACACTTCAGTATGGTGCCCCTCTTGAATCATTGCCATTCTTAAATACACTACAAGGTGTGTGCCCCTCTTGCACCTTTTCCATTCCTAAATACACTTCAATATGTGTGCCCCTCTTCATCACTGCCATTCCTAAATACACATATATATGGTCCCTCTCTTGCTTCACTGTCATTCCTAAATACACTTCAATATGGTGCCCCTCTTGCATCACTGCCATTCCTAAAAACACTTCAATATGTGTTCCACTCTTGCATCACTGTCCTTCCTAAATACACTTCAATTTGTTTCCCCACTTGCATCACTGCCATTCCTAAATACACTTTAATATGTCTCCCCTCTTGCATCATTGCCATTCCTAAATACACTTCAAAATGAGTGCCCCTCTTGCATCACTGTCATTCCTAAATACACTTCAATCTGTTGCCCCGCTTGCATCATTGCCATTCCTAAATACACTTCAAAATGTGTGCCCCTCTTGCATCACTGTCATTCCTAAATACACTTCAATATGAGTGCCCCTCTTGCATCACTGTCATTCCTAAATACACTTCAATATGTGTGCCCCTATTGCATTACTTCAATTCCTAAAAACACTTCAATATGTGTGCCCCTCTTGCATCACTGTCATTCCTAAATACACTTCAATATGAGTGCCCCTCTTGCATCACTGTCATTCCTAAATACCCTTCAATATGGTTCCCCTCTTGCATCATTGCCATTCCTAAATACACTTCAATATGGTGCCCCGCTTGCATCCATTCGATTCCTAAATACACCTCAAAATGTCTGCCCCTCTTGCATCACTGTCATTCCAAAATACACTTTAATATGAGTGCCCCTCTTGCATCACTGTCATTCCTAAATACACTTCAATATGGTGCCACTCTTGCATCACTGTCATTCCTAAAAACACTTCAATATGGTGCCCCTCTTGCATCACTGTCATTCCTAAATACACTTCAATCTGTTGCCCCGCTTGCATCATTGCCATTCCTAAATACACTTCAAAATGAGTGCCCCTCTTGCATCACTGTCATTCCTAAATACACTTCAATCTGTTGCCCCGCTTGCATCATTGCCATTCCTAAATACACTTCAAAATGAGTGCCCCTCTTGCATCACTGTCATTCCTAAATACACTTCAATCTGTTGCCCCGCTTGCATCATTGCCATTCCTAAATACACTTCAAAATGTGTGCCCCTCTTGCATCACTGTCATTCCTAAATACACTTCAATATGAGTGCCCCTCTTGCATCACTGTCATTCCTAATATGTGTGCCCCTATTGTATCACTTCAATTCCTAAAAACACTTCAATATGTGTGCCCCTCTTGCATCACTGTCATTCTTAAATACACTTCAATATAAGTGCCCCTCTTGCATCACTGTCATTCCTAAATACACTTCAATATGGTTCCCCTCTTGCATCATTGCCATTCCTAAATACACTTCAATATGGTGCCCCACTTGCATCCATTCGATTCCTAAATACACCTCAAAATGTCTGCCCCTCTTGCATCACTGTCATTCCAAAATACACTTTAATATGAGTGCCCCTCTTGCATCACTGTCATTCCTAAATACACTTACAATATGAGTGCCCCTCCTGCATCACTGCCATCCCTAAATACACTTATATATGGTCCCACTCTTGCTTCACTGTCATTCCTAAATACACTTCAATATGGTGCCCCTCTTGCATCACTGCCATTCCTAAAAACACTTCAATATGTGTTCCACTCTTGCATCACTGTCCTTCCTAAATACACTTCAATTTGTTTCCCCACTTGCATCACTGCCATTCCTAAATACACTTTAATATGTCTCCCCTCTTGCATCATTGCCATTCCTAAATACACTTCAAAATGAGTGACCCTCTTGCATCACTGTCATTCCTAAATACACTTCAATCTGTTGCACCGCTTGCATCACTGCCATTCCTAAATACACTTCGATATGGCCCCCTCTTGCATCATTGACATTCCTAAATACACATCAATATGTGTGCCCCTCTTGCATCACTGTCATTCCTAAATACACTTCAATATGCGTGCCTCTCTTGCATCACTGTCATTCCTAAATACACTTCAATCTGTTGCCCCGCTTGCATCACTGCCATTCCTAAATACACTTCGATATGGCCCCCTCTTGCATCATTGACATTCCTAAATACACTTCAACATGTGTGCCCCTCTTGCAACACTGTCATTCCTAAATACACTTCAACATGTGTGCCCATCTTACATCACTGTCATTCCTAAATATACTTCAATATGCGTGCCTCTCTTGCATCATTGCCATTCCTAAATGCACTTACAATATCAGCGCCCCTCTTGCATCACTGTCATTCCTAAATACACTTCAGTATGGTGCCCCTCTTGAATCATTGCCATTCTTAAATACACTACAAGGTGTGTGCCCCTCTTGCACCTTTTCCATTCCTAAATACACTTCAATATGTGTGCCCCTCTTCATCACTGCCATTCCTAAATACACTTCAATATGGTGCCCCTCTTGAATCATTGCCATTCCTAAATACACTTCAATATGGTGCCCCTCTTGAATCATTGCCATTCCTAAGTACACTTCAATATGTGTGCCCCTAATGCACCATTTCCATTCCTAAATACACTTCAATATGAGTGCCCCTCTTGTATCACTGCCATTCCTAAATACACTTCAATATGGTGCCCCTCTTGAATCATTGCCATTCCTAAATACACTTACAATATTTGTGCCCCTCTTACACCTTTTTCATTCCTAAATACACTTAAATATGGTTCCCCTCTTGAATCATTGCCATTCTTAAATACACTACAATGTGTGTGCCCCTCTTGCATCATTGCCATTCCTAAATGCACTTACAATATGAGTGCCCCTCTTGCATCACTGTCATTCCTAGATACACTTCACCATGTGGGCCCTTCTTACACCATTGTAATTCCTAAATACACTTCAACATGTGTGCCCCTCTTGCATCATTGCCATTCCTAAATACACTTACAATATATGTGCCCTCTTACACCATTTTCATTTCTAAATACACTTCAACATGTGGGCCCCTATTGCATCATTGCCATTCATAAATACAATTCAATATGGTGCCCCTCTTGCATCACTGCCATTCCTAAATACACTTACAATATGACTGCCCCTCTTGCATCACTGCCATTCCTAAATACACTTACAATATGAGTGCCCCTTTTGCATCATTGCCATTCCTAAATACACTTCAACATGTGGGCCCCTATTGCATCATTGCCATTCATAAATACAATTCAATATGGTGCCCCTCTTGCATCACTGCCATTCCTAAATACACTTACAATATGAGTGCCCCTCTTGCATCACTGTCATTCCTAAATACACTACAATGTGTGTGCCCCTCTTGCACCATTACCATTCCTAAATACACTTCAATATGGTGCCCCTCCTTCACCATTGCCATTCCTAAAAACACACTTCAGTATGGTGCCCCTCTTGCATCATTGCCATTCCTAAATACATTTCAATATGTGTGTCCATCTTGCATCATTGCCATTCTTACATACACTTCAATATGGTGCCCCTCTTGCATCACTGCCATTCCTAAATACACTTCAATATGGTGCCACTCTTGCATCATTGCCATTCCTAAATACACTTCAAAATGTGTGCCCCTCTTGCATCACTGTCATTCCAAAATACACTTCAATATGAGTGCCCCTCTTGCATCACTGTCATTCCTAAATACACTTGAATATGTGTGCCCCTCTTGCATCATTGCCATTCCTAAATACACTTCAATATGAGTGCCCTCTTGCATCATTGTCATTCCAAAATACACTTCAAAATGAGTGCCCCTCTTGCATCACTGTCATTCCAAAATACACTTTAATATGAGTGCCCCTCTTGCATCACTGTCATTCCTAAATACACTTCAATATGGTGCCACTCTTGCATCACTGTCATTCCTAAAAACACTTCAATATGGTGCCCCTCTTGCATCACTGTCATTCCTAAAAACACTTCAATTTGTTTCCCCTCTTGCATCACTGCCATTCCTAAATACACTTACAATATGAGTGCCCCTCTTGCATCACTGTCATTCCTAAATACACTACAATGTGTGTGCCCCTCTTGCACCATTACCATTCCTAAATACACTTCAATATGATGCCCCTCCTTCACCATTGCCATTCCTAAAAACACACTTCAGTATGGTGCCCCTCTTGCATCATTGCCATTCCTAAATACATTTCAATATGTGTGTCCATCTTGCATCATTGCCATTCTTACATACACTTCAATATGGTGCCCCTCTTGCATCACTGCCATTCCTAAATACACTTCAATATGGTGCCACTCTTGCATCATTGCCATTCCTAAATACACTTCAAAATGTGTGCCCCTCTTGCATCACTGTCATTCCAAAATACACTTCAATATGAGTGCCCCTCTTGCATCACTGTCATTCCTAAATACACTTGAATATGTGTGCCCCTCTTGCATCATTGCCATTCCTAAATACACTTCAATATGAGTGCCCTCTTGCATCATTGTCATTCCAAAATACACTTCAAAATGAGTGCCCCTCTTGCATCACTGTCATTCCAAAATACACTTTAATATGAGTGCCCCTCTTGCATCACTGTCATTCCTAAATACACTTCAATATGGTGCCACTCTTGCATCACTGTCATTCCTAAAAACACTTCAATATGGTGCCCCTCTTGCATCACTGTCATTCCTAAAAACACTTCAATTTGTTTCCCCTCTTGCATCACTGCCATTCCTAAATACACTTTAATATGTCTCCCCTCTTGCCTCATTGCCATTCCTAAATACACTTCAAAATGAGTGCCCCTCTTGCATCACTGTCATTCCTAAATACACTTCAATCTGTTGCCCCGCTTGCATCATTGCCATTCCTAAATACACTTCAAAATGTGTGCCTCTCTTGCATCACTGTCATTCCTAAATACACTTCAATATGAGTGCCCCTCTTGCATCACTGTCATTCCTAATATGTGTGCCCCTATTGCATCACTTCGATTCCTAAAAACACTTCAATATGTGTGCCCCTCTTGCATCACTGTCATTCTTAAATACACTTCAATATAAGTGCCCCTCTTGCATCACTGTCATTCCTAAATACACTTCAATATGGTTCCCCTCTTGCATCATTGCCATTCCTAAATACACTTCAATATGGTGCCCCGCTTGCATCCATTCGATTCCTAAATACACCTCAAAATGTCTGCCCCTCTTGCATCACTGTCATTCCAAAATACATTTTAATATGAGTGCCCCTCTTGCATCACTGTCATTCCTAAATACACTTACAATATGAGTGCCCCTCCTGCATCACTGCCATTCCTAAATACACTTATATATGGTCCCACTCTTGCTTCACTGTCATTCCTAAATACACTTCAATATGGTGCCCCTCTTGCATCACTGCCATTCCTAAAAACACTTCAATATGGGTTCCACTCTTGCATCACTGTCCTTCCTAAATACACTTCAATTTGTTTCCCCACTTGCATCACTGCCATTCCTAAATACACTTTAATATGTCTCCCCTCTTGCATCATTGCCATTCCTAAATACACTTCAAAATGAGTGACCCTCTTGCATCACTGTCATTCCTAAATACACTTCAATCTGTTGCCCCGCTTGCATCACTGCCATTCCTAAATACACTTCGATATGGTCCCCTCTTGCATCATTGACATTCCTAAATACACATCAATATGTGTGCCCCTCTTGCATCACTGTCATTCCTAAATACACTTCAATATGCGTGCCTCTCTTGCATCACTGTCATTCCTAAATACACTTCAATCTGTTGCCCCGCTTGCATCACTGCCATTCCTAAATACACTTCGATATGGCCCCCTCTTGCATCATTGACATTCCTAAATACACTTCAACATGTGTGCCCCTCTTGCAACACTGTCATTCCTAAATACACTTCAACATGTGTGCCCATCTTACATCACTGTCATTCCTAAATACACTTCAATATGCGTGCCTCTCTTGCATCATTGCCATTCCTAAATGCACTTACAATATCAGCGCCCCTCTTGCATCACTGTCATTCCTAAATACACTTCAGTATGGTGCCCCTCTTGAATCATTGCCATTCTTAAATACACTACAAGGTGTGTGCCCCTCTTGCACCTTTTCCATTCCTAAATACACTTCAATATGTGTGCCCCTCTTCATCACTGCCATTCCTAAATACACTTCAATATGGTGCCCCTCTTGAATCATTGCCATTCCTAAATACACTTCAATATGGTGCCCCTCTTGAATCATTGCCATTCCTAAATACAATTCAATATGGTGCCCCTCTTGCGCCATTGCCATTCCTAAGTACACTTCAATATGTGTGCCCCTAATGCACCATTTCCATTCCTAAATACACTTCAATATGAGTGCCCCTCTTGTATCACTGCCATTCCTAAATACACTTCAATATGGTGCCCCTCTTGAATCATTGCCATTCCTAAATACACTTACAATATTTGTGCCCCTCTTACACCTTTTTCATTCCTAAATACACTTAAATACGGTGCCCCTCTTGAGTCATTGCCATTTCTAAATACACTTCAATACGGTGCCCCTCTTGAATCATTGCCATTCCTAAATACAATTCAATATGGTGCCCCTCTTGCGCCATTGCCATTCCTAAGTACACTTCAATATGTATGCCCCTAATGCACCATTTCCATTCCTAAATACACTTCAACATGTGGGCCCCTATTGCATCATTGCCATTCATAAATACAATTCAATATGGTGCCCCTCTTGCATCACTGCCATTCCTAAATACACTTACAATATGAGTGCCCCTCTTGCATCACTGCCATTCCTAAATACACTTACAATATGAGTGCCCCTCTTGCATCATTGCCATTCCTAAATACACTTCGACATGTGGGCCCCTATTGCATCATTGCCATTCATAAATACAATTCAATATGGTGCCCCTCTTGCATCACTGCCATTCCTAAATACACTTACAATATGAGTGCCCCTCTTGCATCACTGTCATTCCTAAATACACTACAATGTGTGTGCCCCTCTTGCACCATTACCATTCCTAAATACACTTTAATATGGTGCCCCTCCTGCACCATTGCCATTCCTAAAAACACACTTCAGTATGGTGCCCCTCTTGCATCATTGCCATTCCTAAATACATTTCAATATGTGTCTCCATCTTGCATCATTGCCATTCTTACATACACTTCAATATGGTGCCCCTCTTGCATCACTGCCATTCCTAAATACACTTCAATATGGTGCCACTCTTGCATCATTGCCATTCCTAAATACACTTCAAAATGTGTGCCCCTCTTGCATCACTGTCATTCCAAAATACACTTCAATATGAGTGCCCCTCTTGCATCACTGTCATTCCTAAATACACTTCAATATGTGTGCCCCTCTTGCATCATTGCCATTCCTAAATACACTTCAATATGAGTGCCCTCTTGCATCATTGTCATTCCAAAATACACTTCAAAATGAGTGCCCCTCTTGCATCACTGCCATTCCTAAATACACTTCAATATGAGTGCCCCGCTTGCATCACTGTCATTCATAAATACACTTCAATATGTGTGCCCCTCTTGCATCATTGCCATTCCTAAATACACTTCAATATGTGTGTCCATCTTGCATCATTGCCATTCTTACATACACTTCAATATGGTGCCCCTCTTGCATCACTGCCATTCCTAAATACACTTCAATATGGTGCCGCTCTTGCATCATTGCCATTCCTAAATACACTTCAAAATGTGTGCCCCTCTTGCATCACTGTCATTCCAAAATACACTTCAATATGAGTGCCCCTCTTGCATCACTGTCATTCCTAAATACACTTCAATATGTGTGCCCCTCTTGCATCATTGCCATTCCTAAATACACTTCAATATGAGTGCCCTCTTGCATCATTGTCATTCCAAAATACACTTCAAAATGAGTGCCCCTCTTGCATCACTGCCATTCCTAAATACACTTCAATATGAGTGCCCCGCTTGCATCACTGTCATTCATAAATACACTTCATAATGTGTGCCCCTCTTGCATCATTGCCATTCCTAAATACACTTCAATATGAGTGCCCTCTTGCATCATTGTCATTCCAAAATACACTTCAAAATGAGTGCCCCTCTTGCATCACTGCCATTCCTAAATACACTTCAATATGAGTGCCCCGCTTGCATCACTGTCATTCATAAATACACTTCAATGTGTGTGCCCCTCTTGCATCATTGCCATTCCTAAATACACTTCAATATGAGTGCCCTCTTGCATCACTGCCATTCCTAAATACACTTCAATATGAGTGCCCCTCTTGCATCACTGTCATTAATTAATACACTTCAAGATGTGTGCCCCTCTTGCATCATTGCCATTCCTAAATACACTTCAATATGAGAGCCCTCTTGCATCACTGTCATTCCAAAATACACTTCCATATGAGTGCCCCTCTTGCATCACTGCCATTCCTAAATACACTTCAATATGTGGACCCTTCTTACACCATTGTCATTCCTAAATACACTTACAATATGTGTGTCCCTCTTGCATCATTGCCATTCCTAAAAACACTTCAATATGTGGGACCTTCTTACACCATTGTCATTCCTAAATACACTTACACTATGTGTGCCCCTCTTGCATCATTGCCATTCCTAAATACAATTCAATATGGTGCCCATCTTGCATCACTGCAATTCCTAAATACACTTACAATATGAGTGCCCCTCTTGCATCACTCTCATTCCTAAATACACTACAATGCGTGTGCCCCTCTTGCACCATTGCCATTCCTAAATACACTTCAATATGGTGCCCCCTTGCACTATTGCCATTCCTAAAAACACACTTCAATATGGTGCCCCTCTTGCATCACTGCCATTCCCAAATACACTTCAATATGGTGCCCCCTTGCATCACTGCCATTCCCAAATACACTTCAATATGGTGCCCCTCTTGAATCACTGCCATTCCTAAATACACTTCAATATGGTGCCCCTCTAGCATAATTGCCATTCCTAAATACACTTCAATATGTGTGTCCATCTTGCATCATTGCCATTCCTAAATACACTTCAATATGTAGGCCCCCCTTGCATCATTGACATTACTAAATACACATCAATAGGGTGCCCCTCTTGCATCATTGCCATTCCTAAATACACTTCAATATGGTGCCCCTATTGCATCACTGTCATTCCAAAATACACTTCAATATGTGTTCCTCTCTTGCATCACTGTCATTCCTAAATACACTTACAATATTAATGCCCCTCTTGCATCATTGCCATTCCTAAATACACTTCAATATGGTGCCCCGCTTGCATCACTTCCATTCCTAAATACACTTCAATATGTGTGCCCCTCGTGCATCACTGTCATTCCTAAATACACTTCAATATGAGTGCCCCTCTTGCATCACTGTCATTCCTAAATACACTTCAATATGGGGACCCTCTTGCATCATTGCCATTCCTAAATACACTTCAATATGGTGTCCCGCTTGCATTCATTCCATTCCTAAATACACTTCAAAATGTGTGCCCCTCTTGCATCACTGTCATTCCAAAATACACTTTAATATGAGTGCCCCTCTTGCATCACTGTCATTCCTAAATACACTTACACTATGAGTGCCCCTCCTGCATCACTGCCATTCCTAAATACACTTCAATATGGTGCCACTCTTGCATCACTGTCATTCCTAAAAACACTTCAATATGGTGCCCCTCTTGCATCACTGTCATTCCTAAAAACACTTCAATTTGTTTCCCCTCTTGCATCACTGCCATTCCTAAATACACTTTAATATGTCTCCCCTCTTGCCTCATTGCCATTCCTAAATACACTTCAAAATGAGTGCCCCTCTTGCATCACTGTCATTCCTAAATACACTTCAATCTGTTGCCCCGCTTGCATCATTGCCATTCCTAAATACACTTCAAAATGTGTGCCCTCTTGCATCACTGTCATTCCTAAATACACTTCAATATGAGTGCCCCTCTTGCATCACTGACATTCCTAAATACACTTCAATATGTGTGCCCCTATTGCATCACTTCAATTCCTAAAAACACTTCAATATGTGTGCCCCTCTTGCATCACTGTCATTCCTAAATACACTTCAATATGAGTGCCCCTCTTGCATCACTGTCATTCCTAAATAACCTTCAATATGGTTCCCCTCTTGCATTATTGCCATTCCTAAATAGACTTCAATATGCTGCCCCGCTTGCATCCATTCGATTCCTAAATACACCTCAAAATGTCTGCCCCTCTTGCATCACTGTCATTCCAAAATACACTTTAATATGAGTGCCCCTCTTGCATCACTGTCATTCCTAAATACACTTCAATATGGTGCCCCTCTTGCATCACTGTCATTCCTAAAAACACTTCAATTTGTTTCCCCTCTTGCATCACTGCCATTCCTAAATACACTTTAATATGTCTCCCCTCTTGCCTCATTGCCATTCCTAAATACACTTCAAAATGAGTGCCCCTCTTGCATCACTGTCATTCCTAAATACACTTTAATCTGTTGCCCCGCTTGCATCATTGCCATTCCTAAATACACTTAAAAATGTGTGCCCCTATTGCATCACTGTCATTCCTAAATACACTTCAATATGAGTGCCCCTCTTGCATCACTGTCATTCCTAAATACACTTCAATATGTGTGCCCATATTGCATCACTTCAATTCCTAAAAACACTTCAATATGTGTGCCCCTCTTGCATCACTGTCATTCTTAAATACACTTCAATATAAGTGCCCCTCTTGCATCACTGTCATTCCTAAATACACTTCAATATGGTTCCCCTCTTGCATCATTGCCACTCCTAAATACACTTCAATATGGTGCCCCGCTTGCATCCATTCGATTCCTAAATACACCTCAAAATGTCTGCCCCTCTTGTATCACTGTCATTCCAAAATACACTTTAATATGAGTGCCCCTCTTGCATCACTGTCATTCCTAAATACACTTCAATATGAGAGCCCTCTTGCATCACTGTCATTCCAAAATACACTTCAATATGAGTGCCCCTCTTGCATCACTGCCATTCCTAAATACACTTCAATATGTGGGACCTTCTTACATCATTGTCATTCCTAAATACACTTACACTATGTGTGCCCCTCTTGCATCATTGCCATTCCTAAAAACAATTCAATATGGTGCCCATCTTGCATCACTGCAATTCCTAAATACACTTGCAATATGAGTGCCCCTCTTGCATCACTCTCATTCCTAAATACACTACAATGCGTGTGCCCCTCTTGCACCATTGCCATTCCTAAATACACTTCAATATGGTGCCCCTCTTGCACTATTGCCATTCCTAAAAACACACTTCAATATGGTGCCCCTCTTGCATCACTGCCATTCCCAAATACACTTCAATATGGTGCCCCCTTGCATCACTGCCATTCCCAATAACACTTCAATATGTGTGCCCCTCTTGCATCACTGTCATTCTTAAATACACTTCAATATAAGTGCCCCTCTTGCATCACTGTCATTCCTAAATACACTTCAATATGGTTCCCCTCTTGCATCATTGCCATTCCTAAATACACTTCAATATGGTGCCCCGCTTGCATCCATTCGATTCCTAAATACACCTCAAAATGTCTGCCCCTCTTGTATCACTGTCATTCCAAAATACACTTTAATATGAGTGCCCCTCTTGCATCACTGTCATTCCTAAATACACTTCAATATGAGAGCCCTCTTGCATCACTGTCATTCAAAAATACACTTCAATATGAGTGCCCCTCTTGCATCACTGCCATTCCTAAATACACTTCAATATGTGGACCCTTCTTACATCATTGTCATTCCTAAATACACTTACAATATGTGTGTCCCTCTTGCATCATTGCCATTCCTAAATACACTTCAATATGTGGGACCTTCTTACACCATTGTCATTCCTAAATACACTTACACTATGTGTGCCCCTCTTGCATCATTGCCATTCCTAAATACAATTCAATATGGTGCCCATCTTGCATCACTGCAATTCCTAAATACACTTGCAATATGAGTGCCCCTCTTGCATCACTCTCATTCCTAAATACACTACAATGCGTGTGCCCCTCTTGCACCATTGCCATTCCTAAATACACTTCAATATGGTGCCCCTCTTGCACTATTGCCATTCCTAAAAACACACTTCAATATGGTGCCCCTCTTGCATCACTGCCATTCCCAAATACACTTCAATATGGTGCCCCCTTGCATCACTGCCATTCCCAAATACACTTCAATATGGTGCCCCTCTTGAATCACTGCCATTCCTAAATGCACTTCAATATGGTGCCCCTCTAGCATCATTGCCATTCCTAAATACACTTCAATATGTGTGTCCATCTTGCATCATTGCCATTCCTAAATACACTTCAATATGTAGGCCCCCCTTGCATCATTGACATTACTAAATACACATCAATAGGGTGCCCCTCTTGCATCATTGCCATTCCTAAATACACTTCAATATGGTGCCCCTATTGCATCACTGTCATTCCAAAATACACTTCAATACGTGTTCCCCTCTTGCATCACTGTCATTCCTAAATACACTTACAATATGAATGCCCCTCTTGCATCATTGCCATTCCTAAATACACTTCAATATGGTGCCCCGCTTGCATCACTTCCATTCCTAAATACACTTCAATATGAGTGCCCCTCTTGCATCACTGTCATTCCTAAATACACTTCAATATGTGTGCCCCTATTGCATCACTTCAATTCCTAAAAACACTTCAATATGTGTGCCCCTCTTGCATCACTGTCATTCCTAAATACACTTCAATATGAGTGCCCCTCTTGCATCACTGTCATTCCTAAATACACTTCAATATGGGGACCCTCTTGCATCATTGCCATTCCTAAATACACTTCAATATGGTGGCCAGCTTGCATTCATTCCATTCCTAAATACACTTTAATATGAGTGCCCCTCTTGCATCACTGTCATTCCTAAATACACTTACACTATGAGTGCCCCTCCTGCATCACTGCCATTCCTAAATACACTTCAATATGGTGCCACTCTTGCATCACTGTCATTCCTAAAAACACTTCAATATGGTGCCCCTCTTGCATCACTGTCATTCCTAAAAACACTTCAATATGGTTCCCCTCTTGCATCACTGTCATTCCTAAAAACACTTCAATTTGTTTCCCCTCTTGCATCACTGCCATTCCTAAATACACTTTAATATGTCTCCCCTCTTGCCTCATTGCCATTCCTAAATACACTTCAAAATGAGTGCCCCTCTTGCATCACTGTCATTCCTAAATACACTTTAATCTGTTGCCCCGCTTGCATCATTGCCATTCCTAAATACACTTAAAAATGTGTGCCCCTATTGCATCACTGTCATTCCTAAATACACTTCAATATGAGTGCCCCTCTTGCATCACTGTCATTCCTAAATACACTTCAATATGTGTGCCCATATTGCATCACTTCAATTCCTAAAAACAGTTCAATATGTGTGCCCCTCTTGCATCACTGTCATTCTTAAATACACTTCAATATAAGTGCCCCTCTTGCATCACTGTCATTCCTAAATACACTTCAATATGGTTCCCCTCTTGCATCATTGCCACTCCTAAATACACTTCAATATGGTGCCCCGCTTGCATCCATTCGATTCCTAAATACACCTCAAAATGTCTGCCCCTCTTGTATCACTGTCATTCCAAAATACACTTTAATATGAGTGCCCCTCTTGCATCACTGTCATTCCTAAATACACTTCAATATGAGAGCCCTCTTGCATCACTGTCATTCCAAAATACACTTCAATATGAGTGCCCCTCTTGCATCACTGCCATTCCTAAATACACTTCAATATGTGGACCCTTCTTACATCATTGTCATTCCTAAATACACTTACAATATGTGTGTCCCTCTTGCATCATTGCCATTCCTAAATACACTTCAATATGTGGGACCTTCTTACACCATTGTCATTCCTAAATACACTTACACTATGTGTGCCCCTCTTGCATCATTGCCATTCCTAAAAACAATTCAATATGGTGCCCATCTTGCATCACTGCAATTCCTAAATACACTTGCAATATGAGTGCCCCTCTTGCATCACTCTCATTCCTAAATACACTACAATGCGTGTGCCCCTCTTGCACCATTGCCATTCCTAAATACACTTCAATATGGTGCCCCTCTTGCACTATTGCCATTCCTAAAAACACACTTCAATATGGTGCCCCTCTTGCATCACTGCCATTCCCAAATACACTTCAATATGGTGCCCCCTTGCATCACTGCCATTCCCAAAAACACTTCAATATGTGTGCCCCTCTTGCATCACTGTCATTCTTAAATACACTTCAATATAAGTGCCCCTCTTGCATCACTGTCATTCCTAAATACACTTCAATATGGTTCCCCTCTTGCATCATTGCCATTCCTAAATACACTTCAATATGGTGCCCCGCTTGCATCCATTCGATTCCTAAATACACCTCAAAATGTCTGCCCCTCTTGTATCACTGTCATTCCAAAATACACTTTAATATGAGTGCCCCTCTTGCATCACTGTCATTCCTAAATACACTTCAATATGAGAGCCCTCTTGCATCACTGTCATTCCAAAATACACTTCAATATGAGTGCCCCTCTTGCATCACTGCCATTCCTAAATACACTTCAATATGTGGACCCTTCTTACATCATTGTCATTCCTAAATACACTTACAATATGTGTGTCCCTCTTGCATCATTGCCATTCCTAAATACACTTCAATATGTGGGACCTTCTTACACCATTGTCATTCCTAAATACACTTACACTATGTGTGCCCCTCTTGCATCATTGCCATTCCTAAAAACAATTCAATATGGTGCCCATCTTGCATCACTGCAATTCCTAAATACACTTGCAATATGAGTGCCCCTCTTGCATCACTCTCATTCCTAAATACACTACAATGCGTGTGCCCCTCTTGCACCATTGCCATTCCTAAATACACTTCAATATGGTGCCCCTCTTGCACTATTGCCATTCCTAAAAACACACTTCAATATGGTGCCCCTCTTGCATCACTGCCATTCCCAAATACACTTCAATATGGTGCCCCCTTGCATCACTGCCATTCCCAAATACACTTCAATATGGTGCCCCTCTTGAATCACTGCCATTCCTAAATGCACTTCAATATGGTGCCCCTCTAGCATCATTGCCATTCCTAAATACACTTCAATATGTGTGTCCATCTTGCATCATTGCCATTCCTAAATACACTTCAATATGTAGGCCCCCCTTGCATCATTGACATTACTAAATACACATCAATAGGGTGCCCCTCTTGCATCATTGCCATTCCTAAATACACTTCAATATGGTGCCCCTATTGCATCACTGTCATTCCAAAATACACTTCAATACGTGTTCCCCTCTTGCATCACTGTCATTCCTAAATACACTTACAATATGAATGCCCCTCTTGCATCATTGCCATTCCTAAATACACTTCAATATGGTGCCCCGCTTGCATCACTTCCATTCCTAAATACACTTCAATATGAGTGCCCCTCTTGCATCACTGTCATTCCTAAATACACTTCAATATGTGTGCCCCTATTGCATCACTTCAATTCCTAAAAACACTTCAATATGTGTGCCCCTCTTGCATCACTGTCATTCCTAAATACACTTCAATATGAGTGCCCCTCTTGCATCACTGTCATTCCTAAATACACTTCAATATGGGGACCCTCTTGCATCATTGCCATTCCTAAATACACTTCAATATGGTGGCCAGCTTGCATTCATTCCATTCCTAAATACACTTCAAAATGTGTGCCCCTCTTGCATCACTGTCATTCCAAAATACACTTTAATATGAGTGCCCCTCTTGCATCACTGTCATTCCTAAATACACTTACACTATGAGTGCCCCTCCTGCATCACTGCCATTCCTAAATACACTTCAATATGGTGCCACTCTTGCATCACTGTCATTCCTAAAAACACTTCAATATGGTGCCCCTCTTGAATCACTGTCATTCCTAAAAACACTTCAATTTGTTTCCCCTCTTGCATCACTGTCATTCCTAAATACACTTCAATATGGTGCCACTCTTGCATCACTGTCATTCCTAAATACACTTACACTATGAGTGCCCCTCTTGCATCACTGTCATTCCAAAATACACTTTAATATGAGTGCCCCTCTTGCATCACTGTCATTCCTAAATACACTTCAATATGGTGCCACTCTTGCATCACTGTCATTCCTAAGAACACTCCAATTTGTTTCCCCTCTTGCATCACTGCCATTCCTAAATACACTTTAATATGTCTCCCCTCTTGCCTCATTGCCATTCCTAAATACACTTCAAAATGAGTGCCCCTCTTGCATCACTGTCATTCCTAAATACACTTCAATCTGTTGCCCCGCTTGCATCATTGCCATTCCTAAATACACTTCAAAATGTGTGCCCCTCTTGCATCACTGTCATTCCTAAATACACTTACACTATGTGTGCCCCTCTTGCATCACTGTCATTCCTAAATAACCTTCAATATGGTGCCCCTCTTGCATCATTGCCATTCCTAAATAGACTTCAATATGCTGCCCCGCTTGCATCCATTCGATTCCTAAATACACCTCAAAATGTCTGCCCCTCTTGCATCACTGTCATTCCAAAATACACTTTAATATGAGTGCCCCTCTTGCATCACTGTCATTCCTAAATACACTTCAATATGGTGCCACTCTTGCATCACTGTCATTCTTAAAAACACTTCAATATGGTGCCCCTCTTGCATCACTGTCATTCCTAAAAACACTTCAATTTGTTTCCCCTCTTGCATCACTGCCATTCCTAAATACACTTTAACATGTCTCCCCTCTTGCCTCATTGCCATTCCTAAATACACTTCAAAATGAGTGCCCCTCTTGCATCACTGTCATTCCTAAATACACTTCAATATGAGTGCCCCTCTTGCATCACTGTCATTCCTAAATACACTTCAATATGTGTGCCCCTATTGCATCACTTCAATTCAGAAAAACACTTCAATATGTGTGCCCCTCTTGCATCACTGTCATTCTTAAATACACTTCAATATAAGTGCCCCTTTTGCATCACTGTCATTCCTAAATACACTTCAATATGGTTCCCCTCTTGCATCATTGCCATTCCTAAATACACTTCAATATGGTGCCCCGCTTGCATCCATTCGATTCCTAAATACACCTCAAAATGTCTGCCCCTCTTGTACCACTGTCATTCCAAAATACACTTTAATATGAGTGTCCCTCTTGCATCACTGTCATTCCTAAATACACATATATATGGTCCCACTCTTGCTTCACTGTCATTCCTAAATACACTTCAATATGGTGCCCCTCTTGCATCACTGCCATTCCTAAAAACACTTCAATATGTGTTCCACTCTTGCATCACTGTCCTTCCTAAATACACTTCAATTTGTTTCCCCACTTGCATCACTGCCATTCCTAAATACACTTTAATATGTCTCCCCTCTTGCATCATTGCCATTCCTAAATACACTTCAAAATGAGTGCCCCTCTTGCATCACTGTCATTCCTAAATACACTTCAATCTGTTGCCGGGGCTTGCATCATTGCCATTCCTAAATACACTTCAAAATGTGTGCCCCTCTTGCATCACTGTCATTCCTAAATACACTTCAATATGAGTGCCCCTCTTGCATCACTGTCATTCCTAAATACACTTCAATATGTGTGCCCCTATTGCATCACTTCAATTCCTAAAAACACTTCAATATGTGTGCCCCTCTTGCATCACTCTCATACCAGAATACACTTCAATATGAGTGCCCCTCTTGCATCATTGTCATTCCTAAATACCCTTCAATATGGTTCGCCTCTTGCATCATTGCCATTCCTAAATACACTTCAATATGTAGGCCCCCCTTGCATCATTGACATTACTAAATACACATCAATAGGGTGCCCCTCTTGCATCATTGCCATTCCTAAATACACTTCAATATGGTGCCCCTATTGCATCACTGTCATTTCAAAATACACTTCAATACGTGTTCCCCTCTTGCATCACTGTCATTCCTAAATACACTTACAATATGAATGCCCCTCTTGCATCATTGCCATTCCTAAATACACTTCAATATGGTGCCCCGCTTGCATCACTTCCATTCCTAAATACACTTCAATATGTGTCCCCCTCTTGCATCACTGTCATTCCTAAATACACTTCAATATGAGTGCCCCTCTTGCATCACTGTCATTCCTAAATACACTTCAATATGGGGACCCTCTTGCATCATTGCCATTCCTAAATACACTTCAATACGGTGGCCCGCTTGCATTCATTCCATTCCTAAATACACTTCAAAATGTGTGCCCCTCTTGCATCACTGTCATTCCAAAATACACTTTAATATGAGTGCCCCTCTTGCATCACTGTCATTCCTAAATACACTTACACTATGAGTGCCCCTCCTGCATCACTGCCATTCCTAAATACACTTCAATCTGTTGCCCCGCTTGCATCATTGCCATTCCTAAATACACTTCAAAATGTGTGCCCCTCTTGCATCATTGCCATTCCTAAATACACTTCAATATGAGTGCCCCTCTTGCATCACTGTCATTCCTAAATAACCTTCAATATGGTGCCCCTCTTGCATCATTGCCATTCCTAAATAGACTTCAATATGCTGCCCCGCTTGCATCCATTCGATTCCTAAATACACCTCAAAATGTCTGCCCCTCTTGCATCACTGTTATTCCAAAATACACTTTAATATGAGTGCCCCTCTTGCATCACTGTCATTCCTAAATACACTTCAATATGGTGCCACTCTTGCATCACTGTCATTCTTAAAAACACTTCAATATGGTGCCCCTCTTGCATCACTGTCATTCCTAAAAACACTTCAATTTGTTTCCCCTCTTGCATCACTGCCATTCCTAAATACACTTTAACATGTCTCCCCTCTTGCCTCATTGCCATTCCTAAATACACTTCAAAATGATTGCCCCTCTTGCATCACTGTCATTCCTAAATACACTTTAATCTGTTGCCCCGCTTGCATCATTGCCATTCCTAAATACACTTAAAAATGTGTGCCCCTCTTGCATCACTGTCATTCCTAAATACACTTCAATATGAGTGCCCCTCTTGCATCACTGTCATTCCTAAATACACTTCAATATGTGTGCCCCTATTGCATCACTTCAATTCAGAAAAACACTTCAATATGTGTGCCCCTCTTGCATCACTGTCATTCTTAAATACACTTCAATATAAGTGCCCCTCTTGCATCACTGTCATTCCTAAATACACTTCAATATGGTTCCCCTCTTGCATCATTGCCATTCCTAAATACACTTCAATATGGTGCCCCGCTTGCATCCATTCGATTCCTAAATACACCTCAAAATGTCTGCCCCTCTTGTATCACTGTCATTCCAAAATACACTTTAATATGAGTGTCCCTCTTGCATCACTGTCATTCCTTAATACACTTATATATGGTCCCACTCTTGCTTCACTGTCATTCCTAAATACACTTCAATATGGTGCCCCTCTTGCATCACTGCCATTCCTAAAAACACTTCAATATGTGTTCCACTCTTGCATCACTGTCCTTCCTAAATACACTTCAATTTGTTTCCCCACTTGCATCACTGCCATTCCTAAATACACTTTAATATGTCTCCCCTCTTGCATCATTGCCATTCCTAAATACACTTCAAAATGAGTGCCCCTCTTGCATCACTGTCATTCCTAAATACACTTCAATCTGTTGCCGGGGCTTGCATCATTGCCATTCCTAAATACACTTCAAAATGTGTGCCCCTCTTGCATCACTGTCATTCCTAAATACACTTCAATATGAGTGCCCCTCTTGCATCACTGTCATTCCTAAATACACTTCAATATGTGTGCCCCTATTGCATCACTTCAATTCCTAAAAACACTTCAATATGTGTGCCCCTCTTGCATCACTGTCATTCCAGAATACACTTCAATATGAGTGCCCCTCTTGCATCACTGTCATTCCTAAATACCCTTCAATATGGTTCCCCTCTTGCATCATTGCCATTCCTAAATACACTTCAATATGGTGCCCCGCTTGCATCCATTCGATTCCTAAATACACCTCAAAATGTCTGCCCCTCTTGCATCACTGTCATTCCAAAATACACTTTAATATGAGTGCCCCTCTTGCATCACTGTCATTCCTAAAAACACTTCAATTTGTTTCCCCTCTTGCATCACTGCCATTCCTAAATACACTTTAATATGTCTCCCCTCTTGCCTCATTGCCATTCCTAAATACACTTCAAAATGAGTGCCCCTCTTGCATCACTGTCATTCCAAAATATACTTTAATATGAGTGCCCCTCTTGCATCACTGTCATTCCTAAATACACTTACAATATGAGTGCCCCTCCTGCATCACTGCCATTCCTAAATACACTTATATATGGTCCCACTCTTGCTTCACTGTCATTCCTAAATACACTTCAATATGGTGCCCCTCTTGCATCACTGCCATTCCTAAAAACACTTCAATATGTGTTCCACTCTTGCATCACTGTCCTTCCTAAATACACTTCAATTTGTTTCCCCACTTGCATCACTGCCATTCCTAAATACACTTTAATATGTCTCCCCTCTTGCATCATTGCCATTCCTAAATACACTTCAAAATGAGTGCCCCTCTTGCATCACTGTCATTCCTAAATACACTTCAATCTGTTGCCGGGGCTTGCATCATTGCCATTCCTAAATACACTTCAAAATGTGTGCCCCTCTTGCATCACTGTCATTCCTAAATACACTTCAATATGAGTGCCCCTCTTGCATCACTGTCATTCCTAAATACACTTCAATATGTGTGCCCCTATTGCATCACTTCAATTCCTAAAAACACTTCAATATGTGTGCCCCTCTTGCATCACTGTCATTCCTGAATACACTTCAATATGAGTGCCCCTCTTGCATCACTGTCATTCCTAATTACCCTTCAATATGGTTCCCCTCTTGCATCATTGCCATTCCTAAATACACTTCAATATGGTGCCCCGCTTTCATCCATTCGATTCCTAAATACACCTCAAAATGTCTGCCCCTCTTGCATCACTGTCATTCCAAAATACACTTTAATATGAGTGCCCCTCTTGCATCACTGTCATTCCTAAATACACTTCAATATGGTGCCACTCTTGCATCACTGCCCTTCCTAAATACACTTCAATTTGTTTCCCCACTTGCATCACTGCCATTCCTAAATACACTTTAATATGTCTCCCCTCTTGCATCATTGCCATTCCTAAATACACTTCAAAATGAGTGCCCCTCTTGCATCACTGTCATTCCTAAATACACTTCAATCTGTTGCCGGGGCTTGCATCATTGCCATTCCTAAATACACTTCAATATGAGTGCCCCTCTTGCATCACTGTCATTCCTAAATACACTTCAATATGTGTGCCCCTATTGCATCACTTCAATTCCTAAAAACACTTCAATATGTGTGCCCCTCTTGCATCACTGTCATTCCTGAATACACTTCAATATGAGTGCCCCTCTTGCATCACTGTCATTCCTAAATACCCTTCAATATGGTTCCCCTCTTGCATCATTGCCATTCCTAAATACACTTCAATATGGTGCCCCGCTTGCATCCATTCGATTCCTAAATACACCTCAAAATGTCTGCCCCTCTTGCATCACTGTCATTCCAAAATACACTTTAATATGAGTGCCCCTCTTGCATCACTGTCATTCCTAAAAACACTTCAATTTGTTTCCCCTCTTGCATCACTGCCATTCCTAAATACACTTTAATATGTCTCCCCTCTTGCCTCATTGCCATTCCTAAATACACTTCAAAATGAGTGCCCCTCTTGCATCACTGTCATTCCAAAATACACTTTAATATGAGTGCCCCTCTTGCATCACTATCATTCCTAAATACACTTACAATATGAGTGCCCCTCCTGCATCACTGCCATTCCTAAATACACTTATATATGGTCCCACTCTTGCTTCACTGTCATTCCTAAATACACTTCAATATGGTGCCCCTCTTGCATCACTGCCATTCCTAAAAACACTTCAATATGTGTTCCACTCTTGCATCACTGTCCTTCCTAAATACACTTCAATTTGTTTCCCCACTTGCATCACTGCCATTCCTAAATACACTTTAATATGTCTCCCCTCTTGCATCATTGCCATTCCTAAATACACTTCAAAATGAGTGCCCCTCTTGCATCACTGTCATTCCTAAATACACTTCAGTCTGTTGCCCCGCTTGCATCACTGCCATTCCTAAATACACTTCGATATGGCCCCCTCTTGCATCATTAACATTCCTAAATACACTTCAATATGTGTGCCCCTCTTGCATCACTGTCATTCCTAAATACACTTCAATATGTGTGCCCGTCTTACACCATTGTCATTGCTAAATACCCTTCAATATGGTGGCCCTCTTGCATCATTGCCATTCCTAAGTACACTTCAATATGTGTGCCCCTCTTACACCATTTTCATGCCTAAATACACTTCAATATGGGTGCTCCTCTTGCATCACTGCCATTCCTAAATACATTTCAATATGTGTGCCCCTCTTGTATCATTGCCATTCCTAAACACACTTCAATATGTGTGCCCCTCTTGCATCATTGCCATTCCTAAATACACTTCAATATGAGTGCCTTCTTGCATCACTGTCATTCCAAAATACACTTCAAAATGGTGCCCCGCTTGCATCACTTCCATTCCTAAATACCCTTCAAAATGTGTGGCCCTCTTGCATCACTGTCATTCCAAAATACACTTCAATATGAGTGCCCCTCTTGCATCACTGTCATTTATAAATACACTTCAATATGTGTGCCCCTCTTGCATCATTGCCATTCCTAAATACACTTCAATATGAGTGCCCTCTTGCATCACTGTCATTCCAAAATACACTTCAATATGAGTGCCCCTCTTGCATCATTGCCATTCCTAAATACACTTCAATATGAGTGCCCTCTTGCATTACTGCCACTCCTAAATACACTTCAATATGTGTGCCCCTATTGCATCACTTCAATTCCTAAAAACACTTCAATATTTGTGCCCCTCTTGCATCACTGTCATTCTTAAATACACTTCAATATAAGTGCCCCTCTTGCATCACTGTCATTCCTAAATACACTTCAATATGGTTCCCCTCTTGCATCATTGCCATTCCTAAATACACTTCAATATGGTGCCCCGCTTGCATCCATTCGATTCCTAAATACACCTCAAAATGTCTGCCCCTCTTGTATCACTGTCATTCCAAAATACACTTTAATATGAGTGCCCCTCTTGCATCACTGTCATTCCTAAATACACTTACAATATGAGTGCCCCTCCTGCATCACTGCCATTCCTAAATACACTTATATATGGTCCCCCTCTTGCTTCACTGTCATTCCTAAAAACACTTCAATATGTGTTCCACTCTTGCATAACTGTCCTTCCTAAATACACTTCAATTTGTTTCCCCACTTGCATCACTGCCATTCCTAAATACACTTTAATATGTCTCCCTTCTTGCATCATTGCCATTCCTAAATACACTTCAAAATGAGTGCCCCTCTTGCATCACTGTCATTCCTAAATACACTTCAATCTGTTGCCGGGGCTTGCATCATTGCCAATCCTAAATACACTTCAAAATGTGTGCCCCTCTTGCATCACTGTCATTCCTAAATACACTTCAATATGAGTGCCCCTCTTGCATCACTGTCATTCCTAAATACACTTCAATATGTGTGCCCCTATTGCATCACTATAATTCCTAAAAACACTTCAATATGTGTGCCCCTCTTGCATCACTGTCATTCCTAAATACACTTCAATATGAGTGCCCCTCTTGCATCACTGTCATTCCTAAATACCCTTCAATATGGTTCCCCTCTTGCATCATTGCCATTCCTAAATACACTTCAATATGGTGCCCCGCTTGCATCCATTCGATTCCTAAATACACCTCAAAATGTCTGCCCCTCTTGCATCACTGTCATTCCAAAATACACTTAAATATGAGTGCCCCTCTTGCATCACTGTCATTCCTAAATACACTTCAATATGGTGTCACTCTTGCATCACTGTCATTCCTACAAACACTTCAATATGGTGCCCCTCTTGCATCACTGTCATTCCTAAAAACACTTCAATTTGTTTCCCCTCTTGCATCACTGCCATTCCTAAATACACTTTAATATGTCTCCCCTCTTGCCTCATTGCCATTCCTAAATACACTTCAAAATGAGTGCCCCTCTTGCATCACTGTCATTCCTAAATACACTTCAATCTGTTGCCCCGCTTGCATCATTGCCATTCCTAAATACACTTCAAAATGTGTGCCCCTCTTGCATCACTGTCATTCCTAAATACACTTCAATATGAGTGCCCCTCTTGCATCACTGTCATTCCTAAATACACTTCAATATGTGTGCCCCTATTGCATCACTTCAATTCCTAAAAACACTTCAATATGTGTGCCCCTCTTGCATCACTGTCATTCTTAAATACACTTCAATATAAGTGCCCCTCTTGCATCACTGTCATTCCTAAATACACTTCAATATGGTTCCCCTCTTGCATCATTGCCATTCCTAAATACACTTCAATATGGTGCCCCGCTTGCATCCATTCGATTCCTAAATACACCTCAAAATGTCTGCCCCTCTTGCATCACTGTCATTCCAAAATACACTTTAATATGAGTGCCCCTCTTGCATCACTGTCATTCCTAAATACACTTACAATATGAGTGCCCCTCCTGCATCACTGCCATTCCTAAATTCACTTATATATGGTCCCACTCTTGCTTCACTGTCATTCCTAAATACACTTCAATATGTGTTCCACTCTTGCATCACTGTCCTTCCTAAATATACTTCAATTTGTTTCCCCACTTGCATCACTGCCATTCCTAAATACACTTTAATATGTCTCCCCTCTTGCATCATTGCCATTCCTAAATACACTTCAAAATGAGTGCCCCTCTTGCATCACTGTCATTCCTAAATACACTTCAGTCTGTTGCCCCGCTTGCATCACTGCCATTCCTAAATACACTTCGATATGGCCCCTCTTGCATCATTGACATTCCTAAATACACTTCAATATGTGTGCCCCTTCTTGCATCACTGTCATTCCTAAATACACTTCAATATGTGTGCCCGTCTTACACCATTGTCATTGCTAAATACCCTTCAATATGTGTGCCCCTCTTGCATCATTGCCATTCCTAAATACACTTCAATATGGTGGCCCTCTTGCATCATTGCCATTCCTAAGTACACTTCAATATGTGTGCCCCTCTTACACCATTTTCATGCCTAAATACACTTCAATATGGGTGCTCCTCTTGCATCACTGCCATTCCTAAATACATTTCAATATGTGTGCCCCTCTTGTATCATTGCCATTCCTAAACACACTTCAATATGTGTGCCCCTCTTGCATCATTGCCATTCCTAAATACACTTCAATATGAGTGCCCTCTTGCATCACTGTCATTCCAAAATACACTTCAAAATGGTGCCCCGCTTGCATCACTTCCATTCCTAAATACCCTTCAAAATGTGTGGCCCTCTTGCATCACTGTCATTCCAAAATACACTTCAATATGAGTGCCCCTCTTGCATCACTGTCATTTATAAATACACTTCAATATGTGTGCCCCTCTTGCAGCATTGCCATTCCTAAATACACTTCAATATGAGTGCCCTCTTGCATCACTGTCATTCCAAAATACACTGCAATATGAGTGCCCCTCTTGCATCATTGCCATTCCTAAATACACTTCAATATGAGTGCCCTCTTGCATTACTGCCACTCCTAAATACACTTCAATATGAGTGCCCCTCATGCATCACTTTCATTCATAAATACACTTCAATATGTGTGCCCCTCTTGCATCATTGCCATTCCTAAATACACTTCAATATGTGGGCCCTTCTTACACCATTGTCATTCCTAAATACACTTACAATATGTGTGCCCCTCTTGCATCATTGCCATTCCTAAATACACTTCAATATGTGGGCCATTCTTACACCATTGTCATTCCTAAATACACTTACAATGTGTGTGCCCCTCTTGCATCATTGCCATTCCTAAATACAATTCAATATGGTGCCCATCTTGCATCACTGCCATTCCTAAATACACTTACAATATGAGTGCCCCTCTTGCATCACTGTCATTCCTAAATACACTACAATGTGTGTGCCCCTCTTGCACCATTGCCATTCCTAAATACACTTCAATATGGTGCCCCTCTTGCACTATTGCCATTCCTAAAAACACACTTCAATATGATGCCCCTCTTGCATCACTGCCATTCCAAAATACACTTCAATATGGTGCCCCCCTTGCATCACTGCCATTCCTAAATACACGTCAATATGGTGTCCCTCTTGCATCACTGTCATTCCTAAATACAATTCAATATGGTGCCCCTCTAGCATCATTGCCATTCCTAAATACACTTCAATATGTGTGTCCATCTTGCATCATTGCCATTCCTAAATATACTTCAATATGTATGCCCCCCTTGCATCATTGACATTACTAAATACACATCAATATGGTGCCCCTCTTGCATCATTGCCATTCCTAAATACACTTCAATATGGTGCCCCTCTTGCATCATTGCCATTCCTAAATACACTTCAATATGTGTGTCCATCTTGCCTCATTGCCATTCCTAAATACACTACAATGTGTGTGCCCCTCTTGCACCATTGCCATTCCTAAATACACTTCAATATGGTGCCCCTCTTGCACTACTGCCATTCCTAAAAACACACTTCAATATGGTGCCCCTCTTGCATCACTGCCATTCCCAAATACACTTCAATATGGTGCCCCCTTGCATCACTGCCATTCCCAAATACACTTCAATATGGTGCCCCTCTTGAATCATTGCCATTCCTAAATACACGTCAATATACTGCCCCTCTTGCATCACTGTCATTCCTAAATACACTTCAATATAGTGCCCCGCTAGCATCATTGCCATTCCTAAATACACTTCAATATGTGTGTCCATCTTGCATCATTGCCATTCCTAAATACACTTCAATATGTATGCCCCCCTTGCATCATTGACATTATTAAATACACATCAATATGGTGCCCCTCTTGCATCATTGCCATTCCTAAATACACTTCAACATGTGTGCCCCTCTTGCATCACTGTCATTCCTAAATACACTTCAATATGAGTTCCCTTCTTGCATCACTGTCATTCCTAAATACACTTACAATATGAATCCCCCTCTTGCATCATTGCCATTCCTAAATACACTTCAATATGGTGCCCCGCTTGCATCACTTCCATTCCTAAATACACTTCAAAATGTGTGCCTCTCTTGCATCACTGTCATTCCTAAATACATTTACAATATGAGTGCCCCTATTGCATCACTGTCATTCCAAAATACACTTCAATATGTGTTCCCCTCTTGCATCATTGCCATTCCTAAATACACTTCAATATGTATGCCCCTATTGCATCACTTCAATTCCTAAAACACTTCAATATGTGTGCCCCTCTTGCATCACTGCCATTACTAAATACACTTCAATATGGGGACCCTCTTGCATCATTGCCATTCCTAAATACACTTCAATATGTGTGCCCCTCTTGCATCACTGTCATTCCAAAATACACTTTAATATGAGTGCCCCTCTTGCATCACTGTCATTCCTAAATACACTTACACTATGAGTGCCCCTCCTGCATCACTGCCATTCCTAAATACACTTCAATATGGTGCCACTCTTGCATCACTGTCATTCCTAAAAACACTTCAACATGGTGCCCCTCTTGCATCACTGCCATTCCTAAAAACACTTCAATATGTGTGCCACTCTTGCATCACTGTCCTTCCTAAATACACTTCAATTTGTTTCCCCTCTTGCATCACTGCCATTCCTAAATACACTTTAATATGTCTCCCCTCCTGCATCATTGCCATTCCTAAATACACTTCAAAATGAGTGCCCCTCTTGCATCACTGTCATTCCTAAATACACTTCAATCTGTTGCCCCGCTTGCATCATTGCCATTCCTAAATAAACTTCAAAATAGGTGCCCCTCTTGCATCACTGTCATTCCTAAATACACTTCAATATGAGTGCCCCTCTTGCATCACTGTCATTCCTAAATACACCTCAATATGTGTGCCCCTATTGCATCACTTCAATTCCTAAAAACACTTCAATATGTGTGCCCCTCTTCCATCACTGTCATTCCTAAATACACTTCAATATGAGTGCCCCTCTTGCATCATTGCCATTCCTAAATACACTTCAATATGGTGCCCCGCTTGCATCTATTTGATTCCTAAATACACTTCAAAATGTGTTCCCCTCGTGCATCACTGTCATTCCAAAATACACTTTAATATGAGTGCCCCTCTTGCATCACTGTCATTCCTAAATACACTTACAATATGAGTGCCCCTCCTGCATCACTGCCATTCCTAAATACACTTCAATATGGTGCCCCTCTTGCATCACTGTCATTCCTAAATACACTTACAATATGAGTGCCCCTCCTGCATCACTGCCATTCCTAAATACACTTATATATGGTCCCACTCTTGCTTCACTGTCATTCCTAAATACACTTCAATATGGTGCCCCTCTTGCATCACTGCCATTCCTAAAAACACTTCAATATGTGTTCCACTCTTGCATCACTGTCCTTCCTAAATACACTTCAATTTGTTTCCCCACTTGCATCACTGCCATTCCTAAATACACTTTAATATGTCTCCCCTCTTGCATCATTGCCATTCCTAAATACACTTCAAAATGAGTGCCCCTCTTGCATCACTGTCATTCCTAAATACACTTCAATCTGTTGCCCCACTTGCATCACTGCCATTCCTAAATACACTTCGATATGGCCCCCTCTTGCATCATTGACATTCCTAAATACACTTCAATATGTGTGCCCCTCTTGCATCACTGTCATTCCTAAATACACTTCAATATGTGTGCCCGTCTTACACCATTGTCATTGCTAAATACCCTTCAATATGTGTTCTCCTCTTGCATCATTGCCATTCCTAAATACACTTCAATATGGTGGCCCTCTTGCATCATTGCCATTCCTAAGTACACTTCAATATGTGTGCCCCTGTTACACCATTTTCATGCCTCAAAACACTTCAATATGAGTGCCCTCTTGCATCACTGTCATTCCAAAATACACTTCAAAATGGTGCCCCGCTTGCATCACTTCCATTCCTAAATACCCTTCAAAATGTGTGGCCCTCTTGCATCACTGTCATTCCAAAATACACTTCAATATGAGTGCCCCTCTTGCATCACTGTCATTTATAAATACACTTCAATATGTGTGCCCCTCTTGCATCATTTCCATTCCTAAATGCACTTCAATATGAGCGCCCTCTTGCATCATTGTCATTCCAAAAAACACTTCAATATGAGTGCCCCTCTTGCATCACTGCCATTCCTAAATACACTTCACTATGTGTGCCCGTCTTACACCATTGTCATTGCTAAATACCCTTCAATATGTGTGCCCCTCTTGCATCATTGCCATTCCTAAATACACTTCAATATGGTGGCCCTCTTGCATCATTGCCATTCCTAAGTACACTTCAATATGTGTGCCCCTCTTACACCATTTTCATGCCTAAATACACTTCAATATGGGTGCTCCTCTTGCATCACTGCCATTCCTAAATACATTTCAATATGTGTGCCCCTCTTGTATCATTGCCATTCCTAAACACACTTCAATATGTGTGCCCCTCTTGCATCATTGTCATTCCTAAATACACTTCAATATGAGTGCCCTCTTGCATCACTGTCATTCCAAAATACACTTCAAAATGGTGCCCCGCTTGCATCACTTTCATTCCTAAATACCCTTCAAAATGTGTGGCCCTCTTGCATCACTGTCATTCCAAAATACACTTCAATATGAGTGCCCCTCTTGCATCACTGTCATTTATAAATACACTTCAATATGTGTGCCCCTCTTGCAGCATTGCCATTCCTAAATACACTTCAATATGAGTGCCCTCTTGCATCACTGTCATTCCAAAATACACTGCAATATGAGTGCCCCTCTTGCATCATTGCCATTCCTAAATACACTTCAATATGAGTGCCCTCTTGCATTACTGCCACTCCTAAATACACTTCAATATGAGTGCCCCTCATGCATCACTTTCATTCATAAATACACTTCAATATGTGTGCCCCTCTTGCATCATTGCCATTCCTAAATACACTTCAATATGTGGGCCCTTCTTACACCATTGTCATTCCTAAATAGACTTACAATATGTGTGCCCCTCTTGCATCATTGCCATTCCTAAATACACTTCAATATGTGGGCCATTCTAACACCATTGTCATTCCTAAATACACTTACAATATGTGTGCCCCTCTTGCATCATTGCCATTCCTAAATACAATTCAATATGATGCCCATCTTGCATCACTGCCATTCCTAAATACACTTACAATATGAGTGCCCCTCTTGCATCACTGTCATTCCTAAATACACTACAATGTGTGTGCCCCTCTTGCACCATTGCCATTCCTAAATACACTTCAATGGTGCCCCTCTTGCACTATTGCCATTCCTAAAAACACACTTCAATATGATGCCCCTCTTGCATCACTGCCATTCCAAAATACACTTCAATATGGTGCCCCCCTTGCATCACTGCCATTCCTAAATACACGTCAATATGGTGTCCCTCTTGCATCACTGTCATTCCTAAATACAATTCAATATGGTGCCCCTCTAGCATCATTGCCATTCCTAAATACACTTCAATATGTGTGTCCATCTTGCATCATTGCCATTCCTAAATATACTTCAATATGTATGCCCCCCTTGCATCATTGACATTACTAAATACACATCAATATGGTGCCCCTCTTGCATCATTGCCATTCCTAAATACACTTCAATATGGTGCCCCTCTTGCATCATTGCCATTCCTAAATACACTTCAATATGTGTGTCCATCTTGCCTCATTGCCATTCCTAAATACACTACAATGTGTGTGCCCCTCTTGCACCATTGCCATTCCTAAATACACTTCAATATGGTGCCCCTCTTGCACTACTGCCATTCCTAAAAACACACTTCAATATGGTGCCCCTCTTGCATCACTGCCATTCCCAAATACACTTCAATATGGTGCCCCCTTGCATCACTGCCATTCCCAAATACACTTCAATATGGTGCCCCTCTTGAATCATTGCCATTCCTAAATACACGTCAATATGGTGCCCCTCTTGCATCACTGTCATTCCTAAATACACTTCAATATAGTGCCCCGCTAGCATCATTGCCATTCCTAAATACACTTCAATATGTGTGTCCATCTTGCATCATTGCCATTCCTAAATACACTTCAATATGTATGCCCCCCTTGCATCATTGACATTATTAAATACACATCAATATGGTGCCCCTCTTGCATCATTGCCATTCCTAAATACACTTCAAAATGTGTGCCCCTCTTGCATCACTGTCATTCCTAAATACACTTCAATATGAGTTCCCCTCTTGCATCACTGTCATTCCTAAATACACTTACAATATGAATCCCCCTCTTGCATCATTGCCATTCCTAAATACACTTCAATATGGTGCCCCGCTTGCATCACTTCCATTCCTAAATACACTTCAAAATGTGTGCCTCTCTTGCATCACTGTCATTCCTAAATACATTTACAATATGAGTGCCCCTATTGCATCACTGTCATTCCAAAATACACTTCAATATGTGTTCCCCTCTTGCATCATTGCCATTCCTAAATACACTTCAATATGTGTGCCCCTATTGCATCACTTCAATTCCTAAAAACACTTCAATATGTGTGCCCCTCTTGCATCACTGCCATTACTAAATACACTTCAATATGGGGACCCTCTTGCATCATTGCCATTCCTAAATACACTTCAATATGTGTGCCCCTCTTGCATCACTGTCATTCCAAAATACACTTTAATATGAGTGCCCCTCTTGCATCACTGTCATTCCTAAATACACTTACACTATGAGTGCCCCTCCTGCATCACTGCCATTCCTAAATACACTTCAATATGGTGCCACTCTTGCATCACTGTCATTCCTAAAAACACTTCAACATGGTGCCCCTCTTGCATCACTGCCATTCCTAAAAACACTTCAATATGTGTGCCACTCTTGCATCACTGTCCTTCCTAAATACACTTCAATTTGTTTCCCCTCTTGCATCACTGCCATTCCTAAATACACTTTAATATGTCTCCCCTCCTGCATCATTGCCATTCCTAAATACACTTCAAAATGAGTGCCCCTCTTGCATCACTGTCATTCCTAAATACACTTCAATCTGTTGCCCCGCTTGCATCATTGCCATTCCTAAATAAACTTCAAAATGTGTGCCCCTCTTGCATCACTGTCATTCCTAAATACACTTCAATATGAGTGCCCCTCTTGCATCACTGTCATTCCTAAATACACCTCAATATGTGTGCCCCTATTGCATCACTTCAATTCCTAAAAACACTTCAATATGTGTGCCCCTCTTCCATCACTGTCATTCCTAAATACACTTCAATATGAGTGCCCCTCTTGCATCATTGCCATTCCTAAATACACTTCAATATGGTGCCCCGCTTGCATCTATTTGATTCCTAAATACACTTCAAAATGTGTTCCCCTCGTGCATCACTGTCATTCCAAAATACACTTTAATATGAGTGCCCCTCTTGCATCACTGTCATTCCTAAATACACTTACAATATGAGTGCCCCTCCTGCATCACTGCCATTCCTAAATACACTTCAATATGGTGCCCCTCTTGCATCACTGTCATTCCTAAATACACTTACAATATGAGTGCCCCTCCTGCATCACTGCCATTCCTAAATACACTTATATATGGTCCCACTCTTGCTTCACTGTCATTCCTAAATACACTTCAATATGGTGCCCCTCTTGCATCACTGCCATTCCTAAAAACACTTCAATATGTGTTCCACTCTTGCATCACTGTCCTTCCTAAATACACTTCAATTTGTTTCCCCACTTGCATCACTGCCATTCCTAAATACACTTTAATATGTCTCCCCTCTTGCATCATTGCCATTCCTAAATACACTTCAAAATGAGTGCCCCTCTTGCATCACTGTCATTCCTAAATACACTTCAATCTGTTGCCCCACTTGCATCACTGCCATTCCTAAATACACTTCGATATGGCCCCCTCTTGCATCATTGACATTCCTAAATACACTTCAATATGTGTGCCCCTCTTGCATCACTGTCATTCCTAAATACACTTCAATATGTGTGCCCGTCTTACACCATTGTCATTGCTAAATACCCTTCAATATGTGTTCTCCTCTTGCATCATTGCCATTCCTAAATACACTTCAATATGGTGGCCCTCTTGCATCATTGCCATTCCTAAGTACACTTCAATATGTGTGCCCCTGTTACACCATTTTCATGCCTCAAAACACTTCAATATGAGTGCCCTCTTGCATCACTGTCATTCCAAAATACACTTCAAAATGGTGCCCCGCTTGCATCACTTCCATTCCTAAATACCCTTCAAAATGTGTGGCCCTCTTGCATCACTGTCATTCCAAAATACACTTCAATATGAGTGCCCCTCTTGCATCACTGTCATTTATAAATACACTTCAATATGTGTGCCCCTCTTGCATCATTTCCATTCCTAAATGCACTTCAATATGAGCGCCCTCTTGCATCACTGTCATTCCAAAAAACACTTCAATATGAGTGCCCCTCTTGCATCACTGCCATTCCTAAATACACTTACAATATGTGTGCCCCTCTTGCATCATTGCCATTCCTAAATACACTTCAATATGTGGGTTCTTCTTACACCATTGTCATTCCTAAATACACTTACAATATGTGTGCCCCTCTTGCATCATTGCCATTCCTAAATACACTTCACTATGTGGGCCCTTCTTACACAATTGTCATTCCTAAATACACTTACAATATGTGTGCCCTTCTTGCATCATTGCCATTCCTAAATACAATTCAATATGGTGCCCATCTTGCATCAATGCCATTCCTAAATACACTTACAATATGAGTGCCCCACTTGCATCACTGTCATTCCTAAATACACTACAATGTGTGTGCCCCTCTTGCACCATTGCCATTCCTAAATCCACTTCAATATGGTGCCCCTCTTGCACCATTGCCATTCCTAAAAACACACTTCAATATGGTGCCCCTCTTGCATCACTGCCATTCCCAAATACACTTCAAAATGGTGCCCCCCTTTCATCACTGCCATTCCCAAATACATTTCAATATGGTGCCCCTCTTGAATCATTGCCATTCCTAAATACACTTCAATATGGTGCCCCTCTTGCATCACTGCCATTCCTAAATACACTTCAATATAGTGCCCCTCTAGCATCATTGCCATTCCTAAATAAACTTCAATATGTGTGTCCATCTTGCATCATTGCCATTCCTAAATACACTTCAATATGTATGCCCCCCTTGCATCATTGACATTACTAAATACACATCAATATGGTGCGCCTCTTGCATCATTGCCATTCCTAATTACACTTCAATACGGTGCCCCGCTTGCATCACTTCCATTCCTAAATACACTTCAAAATGTGTGCCCCTCTTGCATCACTGTCATTCCTAAATACACTTCAATATGAGTTCTCCTCTTGCATCACTGTCATTCCGAAATACACTTACAATATGAGTGCCCCTCTTGCATCATTGCCATTCCTAAATACACTTCAATATGGTGCCCCGCTTGCATCACTTCCATTCCTAAATACACTTCAATATGGTGCCTCTCTTGCATCACTGTCATTCCTAAATACATTTACAATAGGAGTGCCCCTATTGCATCACTGTCATTCCAAAATGCACTTCAATATGTGTTCCCCTCTTGCATCACTGTCATTCCAAAATACACTTCAATATCAGTGCCCCTCTTGCATCAATGCCATTCCTAAACACACTTCAATATGTGGGCCCTTCTTACACCATTGTCATTCCTAAATACACTTACAATATGTGTCCCCCTCTTGCATCATTGCCATTCCTAAATACACTTCAATATGGGGCCCCTCTTGCACCATTGCCATTCCTAAAAAGACACTTCAATATGGTGCCCCTCTTGCATCACTGCCATTCCCTAATACACTTCAATATGGTGCCCCCCTTGCATCACTGCCATTCCCAAATACACTTCAATATGGTGCCCCTCTTGAATCATTGCCATTCCTAAATACACTTCAATATGGTGCCACTCTTGCATCACTGCCATTCCTAAATACACTTCAATATGGTGCCCCTCTAGCATCATTGCCATTCCTAAATACACTTCAATATGTGTGTCCATCTTGCATCATTGCCATTCCTAAATACAGTTCAATATGGTGCCCCGCTTACATCACTTCCATTCCTAAATACACTTCAAAATGTGTACCCCTCTTGCATCACTGTCATTCCTAAATACACTTACAATATGAGTGTCCCTCTTGCATCACTGTCATTCCTAAATGCACTTCAATATGTGTGCCCCTCTTGCATCACTGTCATTCCTAAATACACTTCAATATGAGTGCCCCTCTTGCATCACTGTCATTCCTAAATACACTTCAATATGTGTGCCCCTATTGCATCACTTCAATTCCTAAAAACACTTCAATATGTGTGCCCCTCTTGCATCGCTGTCATTCCTAAATACACTTCAATATGAGTGCCCCTCTTGCTTCACTGTCATTCCTAAATAGACTTCAATATGGGGACCCTCTTGCATCATTGCCATTCCTAAATACACTTCAATATGGAGCCCCGCTTGCATCCATTCCATTCCTAAATACACTTCAAAATGTGTGCCCCTCTTGCATCACTGTCATTCCAAAATACACTTTAATATGAGTGCCCCTCTTGCATCACTGTCATTCCTAAATACACTTACACTGTGAGTGCCCCTCCTGCATCACTGCCATTCCTAAATACACTTCAATATGGTGCCACTCTTGCATCACTGTCATTCCAAAATACACTTCAATATGGTGCCCCTCTTGCATCACTGCCATTCCTAAAAACACTTCAATATGTCTCCCCTCTTGCATCATTGCCATTCCTAAATACACTTCAAAATGTGTGCCCCTCTTGCATCACTGTCATTCCTAAATACACTTCAATCTGTTGCCCCGCTTGCATCACTGCCATTCCTAAATACACTTCAATATTGCCCCCTCTTCCATCATTGCTATTCCTAAATACACTTCAAAATGTGTGCCCCCCCTGCATCATTGTCTTTCCTAAATACACTTCAATATGTGTGCCCCTATTGCATCACTTCAATTCCTAAAAACACTTCAATATGTGTGCCCCTCTTGCATCACTGTCATTCCTAAATACACTTCAATATGAGTGCCCCTCTTGCATCACTGTCATTCCTAAATAGACTTCAATATGGTGCCCCACTTGCATCATTGCCATTCCGAAAATACACTTCAATATGGTGCCCCGCTTGCATCCATTTGATTCCTAAATACACTTCAAAATGTGTGCCCCTCTTGCATCACTGTCATTCCAAAATACACTTTAATATGAGTGCCCCTCTTGCATCACTGCCATTCCTAAATACACTTCAATCTGTTGCCCCGCTTGCATCACTGCCATTCCTAAATACACTTCGATATGGCCCCCACTTGCATCATTGCCATTCCTAAATGCACTTCAATATGTGTGCCCCTCTTGCATCACTGTCATTCCTAATTACACTTCAATATGTGTGCCCGTCTTACACCATTCTCATTATTAAATACCCTTCAATATGTGTGCTCCTCTTGCATCATTGCAATTCCTAAATACACTTCAATATGGTGGCCCTCTTGCATCATTGCCATTCCTAACTACACTTCAATATGTGTGCCCCTCTTTAATCATTGCCATTCCTAAATACACTTCAATATGTTTGCCAATCTTGCATCATTGTCATTCCTAAATACTCTTCAATATGAGTGCCCCTCTTGCATCACTGCCATTCCTAAATACACTTCAACATGTGTGCCTGTCTTACACCATTGTCATTGCTAAATATACTTCAATATGTGTGCCCCTCTTGCATCATTGCCATTCCTAAATACACTTCAATATGTGTGCCCTTCTTGCATCACTGCCATTCCTAAATACACTTCAATATGTGTGCCCCTCTTACACCATTTTCATTCCTAAATACACTTCAATATGTGTGCCCTTCTTGCATCACTGCCATTCTTAAATACACTTCAGTATTTGTGCCCCTCTTACACCATTGCCATTCCTAAATACACTTCAATATGTCTGCCCCTCTTGCATCATTGCCATTCCTAAATACACTTCAATATGTGCACCCCTCTTACACCATTTTCATTCCTAAATACACTTCAACATGGGTGCTACTCTTGCATCATTGCCTTTTCTAAATACACTTCAATATGTTTTGGATTCTAGGTGCCACACCAACAAAACGAAAATAGACATATTAGGTATATTCCAGCTGAACGCCACCTTGTGTATATTGTTGTGGTTATTTACACTGCCAAATACCTCAATATCACTACCACCACGAGTGCAAACACTTCCAGTATGTAGGATACTTCAGAGTGCAGTGCACTTCCAGTATGCTGGCCACTTCAGAGTGCAGTGCACTTCCAGCATGCAGGCCACTTCAGAGTGCAGTGAACTTCCAGTATGCAGGCCACGTGTGCAGTGCACTTCCAGTATGCAGGCTACTTCAGAGTGCAGTGCACTTCCAGTATGCAGGCCACTTCAGAGTGCAAACACTTCCAGTATGCAGGCTACTTCAGAGTGCAGTGCATTTCCAGCACGCAGGCCACTTCAGAGTGCAGTGCACTTCCAGCATGCAGGCTACTTCAGAGTGCAGTGCACTTCCAGCATGTAGGCCACTTCAGAGTGCAGTCCACTTCCAGTATGCAAGCCACTTCAGAGTGCAGTGCACTTCCAGTATGCAGGCTACTTCAGAGTGCAGTGCACTTCCAGAATGCAGGTTACATCAGAGTGCAGTGCACTTCCAGCATGCATGCCACTTCAGAGTGCTGTGCACGTCCAGTATGCAGGCCACTTCAGAGTGCAGTGCAGTTCCAGCATGCATGGTACTTCAGAGTGCAGTGCACTTCCAGCATGCAGGCTACTTCAGAGTGCAGTGCACTTCCAGAATGCAGGCTACATCAGAGTGTAGTGCACTTCCAGCATGCAGGCTACTTCAGAGTGCAGTGCACTTCCAGAATGCAGGCTACATCAGAGTGCAGTGCACTTCCAGCATGCATGCCACGTCAGAGTGCAGTGCACTTCCAGTATGCAAGCCACTTCAGAGTGCAATGCAGTTCCAGCATGCATGGCACTTCAGAGTGCAGTGCACTTCCAGCATGCAGGCCACTTCAGAGTGCAGTGCACTTCCAGTATGCAGGCCAATTCAGAGTGCAGTGCACTTCCTGCATGCAGGCTACTTCAGAGTGCAGTGCACTTCCAGCATGCAGGCCACTTCAGATTGCAGTGCACTTCCAGCATGCAGGCCACTTCAGAGTGCAGTGCACGTCCAGTATGCATGCCACTTCAGAGTGCAATGCACGTCCAGTATGCAGGCCACTTCAGAGTGCAGTGCAGTTCCAGCATGCATGGCACTTCAGAGTGCAGTGCACTTCCAGCATGCAGGCCACTTCAGAGTGCAGTGCACTTCCAGCATGCAGGCTACTTCAGAGTGCAGTGCACTTCCAGCATGCAGGCCACTTCAGAGTGCAGTGCACTTCCAGCATGCAGGCTACTTCAGAGTGCAGTGCACTTCCAGCATGCAGGCCATGCACTTCCAGCATGCAGGCTACTTCAGAGTGCAGTGCACTTCCAGCATGCAGGCCACTTCAGAGTGCAGTGCACTTCCAGCATGCAGGCCACTTCAGAGTGCAGTGCACTTCCAGCATGCAGGCTACTTCAGAGTGCAGTGCACTTCCAGCATGCAGGCCACTTCAGCGTGCAGTGCACTTCCAGCATGCAGGCCACTTTACTGGTAACAGCTTCAGCTCAGGCACTAGACCAGCCTCTCAGAGAGAATTACCCACACCATGTTATAATCACAGGGCTCCTCCACCCTTGCCAGATGGCGATCCTTCACAGTCGGTGGTACTGCACCTCTCCAAGTATATTCGTTGGGAGCACATCTGTCAGTCTGTGCATAATTGCAGCCTTTATTCTGCTTTTTGGTATTGGGGAGTAGCCTGGTGGAGGTCACGTAGCACCCACTTAGGCCCCTAGAAAGCATGCACTGTCGAGGTGGCAACTTAAACCAGCTGGGAAAGGCATTATCACTGGGTAGAGCTCGCTGCCAAAGGAGCATGAACCGGCTCCATCTGGAATGCCTCTGAAAGAGAGAGTTAATGAAAATGTGGGTAAACAACGTTGTCATTGGTAGACACAGCCCTGCTCTAATGAAAGAGTCTTCTGTGTACATTGACTCATGCCAGACCGGTTGGCAATGCCTGTGCACACAGGCCTGGACTGGCCCCGTGGGACACTCCTGGACTGGCCCCGCGGGACACTGGGGTTTCTCCAGTAGGCCGCGGGCACAGGGGCCTGGACTGGCCCCGTGGGACACTGGGGGTTCTCAAGTAGGCCACAGGCACACCGTCCTGGACTGGCCCCGTGGGACACTGGGGGTTCTCCAGTAGGCCGCAGGCACAGGGGCCTGGACTGGCCCCGTGCGACACTCAGTGTTTCTCCAGTAGGCCACAGGCACACGGTCCTGGACTGGCCCCGGGGGACACTGGCGGGTCTCCAGTAGGCCGCGGGCACAGGGGCCTGGACTGGCCCCGTGGGACACTGGGGGTTCTCCAGTAGGCCACAGGCACACGGTCCTGGACTGGCCCCGTGGGACACTGGGGGTTCTCTAGTAGGCCGCAGGCACAGGGGCCTGGACTGGCCCCGTGCAACACTGGGTGTTTCTCCAGTAGGCCACAGGCACACAGTCCTGGACTGGCCCCGCGGGACACTGGGGGGTCTCCAGTAGGCCGCGGGCACATGGGCCTGGACTGGTGTCCCACGGGACCAGTCCAGGCCCATGTGCCCGCGGTCTACTGGTGAACCCCCAGTGTCCCGCGGGTCCAGTCCAGGCCTGACCCTGAACCTCAACCCCACCCGCCTAGGCAGTGTCTGTGCAGTGCTCTGCTTGCGCAAGGGCCAGCAAGCACACTGAACCTCAACCCCAATCCCCTTAGATCCATCCAGCGACGTGTGTGGGAGCAGACATGCAATGGGGCCACTCCCCCTGCGTAGGTACCATATAGGGGCCATGCTATATGGTCCCACTTCCTTTCGCTGCCCGTGCCACACTAGTGAGGCAGCTGGCAGGTGGGGGAGGAGGTTCGGCCCATCCGCCCTGTTATGCCTTGGCTCTTCAACCTCCTTGGGGGCAGTGCCATGTGCCTGTCATGTGCTCCCTGCCACCATCCCCAGTAAGTGCCAAAGCCTTGCTGCTGGCTACCCATCCTGAATGGCAAACCGTCACAGAACAAGGTGGTTATGACGGCAAACGATGACTCTCAGTCTCAGAGAAAGAGTCATTTAGGTAAAACTTTAAAGTAAAAGCACACGGGCCCATACATTCATCAACTATGTATCCTTCCCCCAAGAAAAAGATGCCCTATGTGGGGACCTACTGGAGAACCCCCCGTGTCCCGTGTCCCGCTGGGCCAGTCCAGGCCTGTGTGCCCGGGGCCTACTGGAGAAACCCCCAGTGTCCCGCTGGGCCAGTCCAGGCCTGTGTGCCCGGGACCTACCGGAGAAACCCCCAGCGTCCCGCAGGGCCAGTCCAGGCCTGTGTGCCCGGGGCCTACTGGAGAAACCCCCAGCGTCCCGCTGGGCCAGTCCAAGCCTGTATTCCCAGGGCCTACTGGAGAAACCCCCAGCGTCCCGCTGGGCCAGTCCAGGCCTGGTCAGGGTGCCTGCTGGCCCCTGTGCAACCAGAGCAGTGCACAGATAATGCCTTGTCAGGTGGGGTAGAGGGTCAGGGTGCCTGCTCACCCCTGCACACGCAGAGCAGTGCACAGACACTGCCTCGGCAGGCCGGGTTGAGAGTCAGGGGGCTTGGTGGTCCCTGCACAAGCAGAGAAGTGCACGGACACTGCCTCGGCGGGTGGGGTTGAGGGTCAGGATACTTGTAGCCCCCTGTGCAAGCAGAGCAGTGCACAGACACTGCCTCGGCGGGTGGGGTTGAGAGTCAGGGTGCCTGCTGACCCCTGCGCAAGCAGAGCAGTGCACAGCTACTGCCTCAGCGAGTGGGGTTGAGAGTCAGGGTCCTTGTAGCCCCCTGTGCAAGCAGAGCAGTGCACAGACACTGCCTCGGCGGGTGGGGTTGAGGGTCAGGGTGCCTACTGGCCCCTGTGCAAGCAGAGCAGTGCACAGCGACTGCCTCAGCGAGTGGGATTGAGGGGCAGGGTGCCTGCTGGCCCCTGCAGAACTAGAGCAGTGCACAGTCACTGCCTCAGCGAGTGGGGTTGAGGGTTAAAGTGCCTGCTGGCCCCTGTGCAAGCAGAACAGTGCATGGACACTGCCTCGGCAGGTGGGGTTGAGGGTCTGGGTGCTTGCAGCCCCCTGTGCAAGCAGAGCAGTGCATGGACACTGCCTCAGTGGGTGGGGTTGAAGGTCAGGGTGCCTGCTGGCCCCTGCGCAAGTAGAGCAGTGCACAGACACTGCCTCAGCAAGTGGGGTTGAGTGTCTGGGTGACTGCTGGCCCTGCGCAAGCAGAGCAGTGCACAGCCATTGCTTCGTTGGGCGGGCTTTTCAGCCTCAATCTCATTCCCCCATTTGCTGTTTCCTGGGCCGGCATAATGCAGTCTGGTGCCGGGTGGGTACTCGAGGGGTGAAGCATGCGCAGAGGCTATGAGGGAGAGGACGGTGGTATGGGTCAGTTCCCGAGTAGATTGCTGGTACCCTCCCCCCACTTACCTCATATGTGGGGCCATTGGGGGGAATGGTGGTCAGAGTATGTTGAGTCATGCATGTTTCCTCTGTGGTCCGTAACACTGCAGGACAAGAGACTAATTGTTTCAGTGGTGCATCGGTTGTTACCTTTGGGAGTTGGGGAGATTGCAGGGCTGTCGGCACTGCATTTCTCTGCAAATGAAGTGGGGCAGAGCATTCCCTGCCTAGGGTTTGGGTCTCAAAGCTAAGCAGGGTCTCATGTGGTTATGTAGCTGAATGGAAGACAGCTGAGCCGCATTGGCGAATTGTGCGGTGGTCGGTACAGGGATAGTTCTGCAAACCGAAGGGTATTGCCAAAGCATAGCAGGGTGATATAATGTTGCATCTACGCGCTTATGATAGTTATGCCTGTTGAAGGGTAGCAGGATGTTATAATGTTGCATCTACGCGTTTATGACAGTTCTGCATGCCGAAGGGTAGCAGGGTGCTATAATGTTGCATCTATGCGCTTATGATAGTTATGCCTGCTGAAGGGTAGCAGGGTGTTATAATGTTGCAGCTACGCGCTTATGATAGTTATGCCTGCTGAAGGATAGCAGGGTGTTATAATGGTGCATATACGTGCTTATGATAGTTATGCCTGCTGAAGGGTAGCAGGGTGATATAATGTTGCAGCTACGCGCTTATGATAGTTATGCCTGCTGAAGGGTAGCAGGTTGTTATAATGTTGCAGCTACGCGCTTATGATAGTTATGCCTGCTGAAGGGTAGCAGGGTGTTATAATGTTGCAGCTACGCGCTTATGATAGTTATGCCTGATGAAGGGTAGCTGGGTGTTATAATGTTGCAGCTACGCACTTATGATAATTATGCCTGCTGCAGGATAGCAGAGTGTTATAATGCTGCAGCTACGTGCTTATGATAGTTATGCTTGCTGAAGGATATCAGGGTGTTATAATTTTGCATGTACGTGCTTATGATAGTTATGCCTGCTGAAGGGTAGCAGGGTGTTATAATGTTGCATCAATGTGCTTATGATAGTTATGCCTGCTGAAGGGTAGCAGGGCGTTGTAATGTTCCTTCTACATGCTTATGATAGTTATGCCTGCTGAAGGGTAGCAGGGTGTTATAATGTTGCATATGCGTGCTTATGATAGTTATGCCTGCTGAAGGGTAGCAGGGTGTTATAATGTTGCAGCTACGTGCTTATGATTGTTATGCCTGCTGAAGGGTAGAAGGTTGTTATAATGTGGCATCTACGCGCTTATGATAGTTAATCCTGCTGAAGTGTAGCAGGGTGTTATAATGTTGCAGCTAGGGGCTTATGATAGTTATGCCTGCTGAAGGGTAGCAGGGTGTTATAATGTTGCATCTACGCATTTATGATAGTTCTGCGTGCCGAAGGGTAACAGGGTGTTGTAAAGTAGCAGCTACGTGTTTATGATAGTTATGCCTGCTGAAGGGTAGCAGGGTGTTATAATGTTGCAGCTACGTGCTTATGATTGTTATGCCTGCTGAAGGGTAGAAGGTCGTTATAATGTGGCATCTACGCGCTTATGATAGTTAATCCTGCTGAAGTGTAGCAGGGTGTTATAATGTTGCAGCTAGGGGCTTATGATAGTTATGCCTGCTGAAGGGTAGCAGGGTGTTATAATGTTGCATCTACGCATTTATGATAGTTCTGCGTGCCGAAGGGTAACAGGGTGTTGTAAAGTAGCAGCTACGTGTTTATGATAGGTATGCCTGCTGAAGGATAGCAGGGTGTTGTAATGTTGCATCTACATGCTTGTGATAGTTATGCCTGCTGAAGGGTAGCAGGGTGTTATAATGTTGCATCTACGTTTTTATGATAGCTCTGAGTGATGAAGGGTAGCAGGGAGTTATAATGTTGCATCTACGCGCTTATGATAGTTGTGCCTGCTGAAGGGTAGCAGGGTGTTATAATGTTGCATCTCCATATTTATGATAGTTGTGTGTGCTGAAGGGTAGCAGGGTGTTATAATCTTGCATCTACTTGTTTATGACAGTTATGCCTGCCGAAGGGTAGAAGGACGTTATAATGTTGCATCTACGTGTTTATGATAGTTCTGCACGCCGAAGGGTAACATGGTGTTATAATGTTGCATCTACGCGCTTATGATAGTTATGCCTGCTGAAGGGTAGAAGGCCGTTATAATGTGGCATCTACGCGCTTATGATAGTTATGCCTGCTGATGGCTAGAAGGCCGTTATAAAGTGGCATCTATGCGCCTATGATAGTTATGCCTGCTGAAGGGTAGCAGGGTGTTATAATGTTGCATCTACGCATCTATGATAGTTCTGCATGCCGAAGGGTAGCAGGGTGTTATAATGTGGCATCTACGCGCTTATGATAGTTATGCCGGCTGATGGCTAGAAGGCCATAATAAAGTGGCATCTACGCGCCTATGATAGTTATGCCTGCTGAAGGGTAGCAGGGTGTTATAATGTTGCAGCTACGCGCTTATGATAGTTATGCCTGCTGAAGGGTAGCAGGGTGTTATAATGTTGCAACTACGCGCTTGTGATATTTATGCCTGCTGAAGGGTAGAAGGCCGTTATAATGTGGCATCTACACGCTTATGATAGTTATGCCAGCTGAAGGTTAGCAGGGTGTTATAATGTTGCAGCTACACGCTTATGATAGTTATGCCTGCTGAAGGGTAGCAATGTTTTATAATGTTGCTGCTACTCTCTTATGATAGTTATGCCTGCTGAAGGGTAGCAGGGTGTTATAATGTTGCATCTATGCGTTTATGATAGTTCTGCATGCCGAAGGGTAGCAGGGTATTATAACGTTGCAGCTATGCGTTTATGATAGTTATGCCTGCTGAAGGATAGCATTGTGTTGTAATGTTGCATCTACGTGTGTATGATAGTTATGCCTGCTGAAGGGTAGCAGGGTGTTACAATGTTGCAGCTACACCCTTATGATAGTTATGTCCGCTGAAAGGTAGCAGGGTGTCAAAATGTTGCATCTACATGCTTATGATAGTTATGCCTGCTGAAGGGTAGCATGGTGCTATCATGTTGAATCTACATATTTATGATAGTTATGTGTTCCGAAGCGGTGGCCGGTGTTATAATCTTGCATCTAAGCGTTTATGACAGTTATGCCTGCCGAAGGGTAGCAGGGTGTTATGATGTTGCATCTACGTGTTTATGATAGTTATGCCTGCTGAAGGGTGGCAGGGTGATATAATGTTGCATCTACGCGCTTACGATATTTATGCCTGTTGAAGTGTAACAGGATGTTATAATGTTGCATCTACGCGTTTATGACAGTTCTGCATGCCGAAGGGTAGCAGGGTGATATAATGTTGCATCTATACGCTTATGATAGTTATGCCTGCTGAAGAATAGCAGGATGTTATAATGTTGCATCTACGTGTTTATGATAGATCTGCGTGCCGAAGGGTAGTAGGGTGTTATAAAGTTGCAGCTACACGTTTATGATAGTTATGCCTGCTGAAGGATAGCAGGGTGTTATAATAGTGCATCTACGCATTTATGATAGTTATTCCTTGAAGGGTAGCAGGGTGTTACAATGTTGCAGCTACGCGCTTATGATAGCTATGTCTGCTGAAGGGTAGCAGGGTGTTAAAATGTTGCATCTACACGCTTATGATAGTTATGCCTCCTGAAGGGTAGCATGGTACTATACTGTTGCATCTACATATTTATGATAGTTATGTGTGCTGAAGGGTAGCCGGTGTTATAATCTTGCATCACCGCTTTTATGACAGTTATGTCTGCCGAAGGGTAGAAGGCCATTATAATGTTGCATCTACGTGTTTATGATAGTTCTGCCTGCTGAAGGGTAGCAGGGTGATATAATGTTGCATCTACGCACTTACGATAGTTATGCCTGTTGAAGAGTAGCAGGATGTTATAATGTTGCATCTACGCATTTATGACAGTTATGCATACCGAAAGGGTAGCAGGGTGTTATAATGTTGCAGCTGCGTGCTTATGATAGTTATGGCTGCTGAAGGGTAGCAGGGTGATATAATGTTGCATCTACGCACTTACGATAGTTATGCCTGTTGAAGAGTAGCAGGATGTTATAATGTTGCATCTACGCATTTATGACAGTTCTGCATACCGAAAGGGTAGCAGGGTGATATAATGTTGCATCTATGCTCTTATGATAGTTATGCCTGCTGAAGGGTAGCAGGATGTTATAATGTTGCATCTACGTGCTTATGATAGTTCTGCGTTCTGAAGGGTAGCAGGGTGTTATAATGTTGCATATACAAGTTTATGACAGTTCTGCATGCCGAAGGGGACCAGGGTGATATAATGTTGCATCTACGTGCTTATGATAGTTCTGCCTTGTCGAAGGGTAGCAGGGTGTTATAACGTTGCAGCTACGCACTTATGATAGTTATGCCTGCTGAAGGATAGCAGGGTGTTATACTGTTGCATCTACATGCTTATGATAGTTATGCCTGCTGAAGGGTAGCAAGGTGTTATAATGTTGCATCAACGCGCTTATGATAGTTATACCTGCTGAAGGGTAGTTGGGTGTTATAATGTTGCAGCTGCTCGCTTATGATAGTTATGCCTGCTGAAGGGTAGCAGGGTGCTATAGTTATGCCTGCTGAAGGGTCGCAGGGCGTTATAATGTTGCATCTACGTGCTTATGATAGTTAAGCCTGCTGAAGGGTAGAAAGCTGTTATAATGTGGCATGTATGCACTTATGATAGTTATGCCTGCTGAAGGCTAGCAGGGTGTTATAATGTTGCAGCTATGCGCTTATGATAGTTATGGCTGCTGAAGGGTAGCAGGGTGTTATAATGTTGCAACTACGTGCTTATGATAGTTATGCCAGCTGATGGGTACAAGGCCGTTATAATGTGGCATCTTCGCGCTTATGATAGTTATGCCTGCTGAAGGATAGCAGGGTGTTATAATGTTGCAGCTAGGGGCTTATGATAGTTATGCCTGCTGAAAGGTAGCAGGGTATTATAATGTTGCATCTACTCGTTTATGATAGTTCTGCGTGCCGAAGGGTAGCAGGGTGTTACAAAGTTGCAGCTATGCGTTTATGCTAGTTATGACTGTTGAAGGATAGCAGGGTGTTGTAATGTTGCATCTACACGCTTGTGATAGTTATGCCTGCTGAAGGGTAGCAGGGTGTTATAATGTTGCATCTACGCGCTTATGATAGTTATGCCTGCTGGAGGATAGCAGTGTGTTATAATGTTGCAGCTACGCGCTTATGATAGTTGTGCCTGCTGAAGGGTAGCAGGGTGTTATAATGTTGCATCTACATATTTATGATAGTTATGTGTGCTGAAGGGTAGCAGGGTGTTATAATCTTGAATCTACGCGTTTATGACAGTTATGCCTGCCGAAGGGTAGAAGGACATTATAATGTGGCATCAACGCGCTTATGATAGTTATGCCAGCTGAAGGTTAGCAGGGTGTTATAATGTTGCAGCTACACGCTTATGATAGTTATGCCTGCTGAAGGGTAGCAAGGTTTTATAATGTTGCTGCTACTCTCTTATAATAGTTATGCCTGCTGAAGGGTAGCAGGGTGTTATAATGTTGCATCTATGCGTTTATGATAGTTCTGCATGCCGAAGGGTAGCAGGGTATTATAAAGTTGCAGCTACGCGTTTATGATAGTTATGCCTGCTGAAGGATAGCATTGTGTTGTAATGTTGCATCTACGTGCTTATGATAGTTATGCCTGCTGAAGGGTAGCAGGGTGTTACAATGTTGCAGCTACACCCTTATGATAGTTATGTCCGCTGAAAGGTAGCAGGGTGTTAAAATGTTGCATCTACATGCTTATGATAGTTATGCCTGCTGAAGGGTAGCATGGTGCTATAATGTTGAATCTACATATTTATGATAGTTATGTGTTCCGAAGCGGTGGCCGGTGTTATAATCTTGCATCTAAGCGTTTATGACAGTTATGCCTGCCGAAGGGTAGCAGGGTGTTATAATGTTGCATCTACGTGTTTATGATAGTTATGCCTGCTGAAGGGTGGCAGGGTGATATAATGTTGCAGCTACGTGCTTATGACAGTTCTGCGTGCCGAACATATAATGTTGCATCTACGCGCTTACCATATTTATGCCTGTTGAAGTGTAACAGGATGTTATAATGTTGCATCTACGCGTTTATGACAGTTCTGCATGCCGAAGGGTAGCAGGGTGATATAATATTGTATCTATACGCTTATGATAGTTATGCCTGCTGAAGAATAGCAGGATGTTATAATGTTGCATCTACGTGTTTATGATAGATCTGCGTGCCGAAGGGTAGCAGGGTGTTATAATAGTGCATCTACGCATTTATGATAGTTATTCCTTGAAGGGTAGCAGGGTGTTACAATGTTGCAGCTACGCGCTTATGATAGCTATGTCTGCTGAAGGGTAGCAGGGTGTTAAAATGTTGCAACTACACGCTTATGATAGTTATGCCTGCTGAAGGGTAGCATGGTAGTATACTGTTGCATCTACATATTTATGATAGTTATGTGTGCTGAAGGGTAGTCGGTGTTATAATTTTGCATCACCGCTTTTATGACAGTTATGTCTGCCAAAGGGTAGAAGGCCATTATAATGTTGCATCTACGTGTTTATGATAGTTCTGCCTGCTGAAGGGTAGCAGGGTGTTATAATGTTGCAGCTGCGCGCTTATGATAGTAATGGCTGCTGAAGGGTAGCAGGGTGATATAATGTTGTATCTACGCACTTACGATAGTTATGCCTGTTGAAGAGTAGCAGGATGTTATAATGTTGCATCTACGCATTTATGACAGTTCTGCATACCGATAGGGTAGCAGGGTGATATAATGTTGCATCTATGCTCTTATGATAGTTATGCCAGCTGATGGGTACAAGGCCGTTATAATGTGGCATCTTCGCGCTTATGATAGTTATGCCTGCTGAAGGATAGCAGGGTGTTATAATGTTGCAGCTAGGGGCTTATGATAGTTATGCCTGCTGAAGGGTAGCAGGGTGTTATAATGTTGCATCTACTTGTTTATGATAGTTCTGCGTGCCGAAGGGTAGCAGGGTGTTACAAAGTTGCAGCTATGCGTTTATGCTAGTTATGACTGCTGAAGGATAGCAGGGTGTTGTAATGTTGCATCTACACGCTCGTGATAGTTATGCCTGCTGAAGGGTAGCAGGGTGTTATAATGTTGCATCTACGCGCTTATGATAGTTATGCCTGCTGAAAGATAGCAGTGTGTTATAATGTTGCAGCTACGCGCTTATGATAGTTATGCCTGCTGAAGTGTAGCAGGGTGTTATAATGTTGCATCTACATATTTATGATAGTTATGTGTGCTGAAGGGTAGCAGGGTGTTATAATCTTGCATCTACGCGTTTATGACAGTTATGCCTGCCGAAGTGTAGAAGGACATTATAATGTTGCATCTACATGTTTATGATAGTTTTGCGTGCCGAAGGGTAGCATGGGGTTATAATGTTGCAGCTACGCGCTTATGATAGTTATGCCTGCTGAAGGATAGCAGTGTGTTATAATGTTGCAGCTACGCACTTATCATAGTTTAGCCTGCTGAAGGGTAGCAGGGTGTTATAATGTTGCATCTACGCGCTTATGATAATTATGCCTGCTGAAGGGTAGCAGGCTGTTATAATGTCGCATTTACATGCTTATGATAGTTTGCCTGCTGAAGGGTAGAAGGCCGTTATAATGTGGCATCTACGCGCTTATGATAGTTATGCCTGCTGATGGGTAGAAGGCCATTATAAAGTGGCATCTACGCGCTTATGATAGTTATGCCTGCTGAAGGGTAGCAGGGTGTTATAATGTTGCAGCTACGCACTTATGATAGTTATGCCTGCTGAAGGGCAGCTGGTTGTTATAATGTTGCAACTACGCGCTTATGATAGTTATGCTTGCTGAAGGGTAGAAGGCAGTTATAATGTGGCATCTACGCGCTTATGATAGTTATGCCTGCTGAAGGGTAGCAGGGTGTTATAATGTTGCATCTACTCGTTTATGATAGTTCTGCATGCCGAAGTGTAGCAGGGTGTAATAAAGATGCAGCTACGTGTTTATGATAGTTATGCCTGCTGAAGGTTAGCAGGGTGTTGTAATGTTGCATCTACGCGCTTATTATAGTTATGCCTGCTGAAGGGTAGCAGGGTGTTATAATGTTGCAGCTACGCACTTATGATAGTTATGCCTGCTGAAGGGTAGCAGGGTGTTAAAATGTTGCATCTACACGCTTATGATAGTTATGCCTGCTGAAGGGTAGCATGGTGCTATAATGTTGCATCTACATATTTATGATATTAATGTGTGCTGAAGGGTAGCCGGTTGTTATAATCTTGCACCTACGCGTTTATGACAGTTATGCCTGCCGAAGGGTCGAAGGCCGTTATAATGTTGCATCTATGTGTTTATGATAGTTCTGCGTGCCGAACTGTAGCAGGGTATTATAATGTTGCAGCTACGTGCTTATGATAGTTCTGCGTGCCGAAGGTTAGCAGGGTGTTATAAAGTTGCAGCTACGCGCTTATGATAGTTAATGCCTGCTGAAGGATAGCAGGGTGTTATAATGTTGCATGTACGCGTTTATGACAGTTCTGCATGCCGAAGGGGAGCAGGGTGATATAATGTTGCATCTACGTGCTTATGATAGTTATGCTGGCCGAAGGGTAGCAGGGTGTTATAACGTTGCAGCTACGCACTTATGATAGTTATGCCTGCTGAAGGATAGCAGGGTGTTACAATGTTGCATCTACATGCTTATGATAGTTATGCCTGCTGAAGGGTAGCAGGGTGTTATAATGTTGCACCAACGCACTTATGATAGTTATGCCTGCTGAAGGGTAGCAGGGTGCTATAATGATGCATCTACGCCCTTATGATAGTTATGCCTGCTGAAGGGTAGCAGGTTTTATATTGTTGCATCTCTGCGCTTATGATAGTTATGCCTGCTGAAGGGTATCAGGGTGTTAAAATGTTGCATCTACGCATTTATGATAGTTATGCCTGTTGGAGGGTAGCAGGGTGTTATAATGTTGCAGCTACGTGCTTATGATAGTTATGCCTGCTGAAGAGTAGAAGGTCGTTATAATTTGGCATCTACGCGCTTATGATAGTTCTGCCTGCTGAAGGGTAGCAGGGTGTTACAATGTTGCAGCTATGCGCTTACGATAGCTCTGCATGCTGAAGGGTAGCAGGGAGTTATAATGTTGCATCTACACGCTTATGATAGTTATGCCTGCTGAAGGGTAGCAGGGTGTTATAATGTTGCAGCTACGCACTTATGATAGTTATGCCTGCTGAAGGGTAGCAGGGTGTTAAAATGTTGCATCTACACGCTTATGTTAGTTATGCCTGCTGAAGGGTAGCATGGTGCTATAATGTTGCATCTACATGCTTATGATAGTTATGTGTGCTGAAGGGTAGCAGGGTGTTATAATCTTGCATTAATGCGTTTATGACAGTTATGCCTGCCGAAGGGTAGAAGGCCGTTATAATGTTGCATCTACGTGTTTATGATAGTTCTGCGTGCCGAAGGGTGGCAGGTTGTTATAAAGTTGCAGCTACGCGTTTATGATAGTTATGCCTGCTGAAGGATAGCAGGGTGTTGTAATCTTGCATCTACGCGCTTATGATAGTTATGCCTCCTGAAGTGTAGCAGGGTGTTACAATGTTGCAGCTACGCGCTTATGATAGTTATGCATGCTGAAGGGTAGCAGGGTGTTAAAATGTTGCACCTACACGCTTATGATAGTTATGCCTGCTGAAGGGTAGCATGGTGCTATACGGTTGCATCTATATATTTATGATAGTTATGTGTGCTGCAGGGTAGCTGGTGTTATAATCTTGAATCTACGCGTTTATGACAGTTATGCCTGGCGAAGGATAGAAGGCCATTATAATGTTGCATCTACGTGTTTATGATAATTCTGCCTGCTGAAAGGTAGCAGGGCGTTAAAATTTTGCAGCTACGCGCTTATGATAGTTATGCCTGCTGAGGGGTAGCAGGTTGATATAATGTTGCATCTACGCGCTTACGATAGTTATGCCTGTTGAAGTGTAGCAGGATGTTATAATGTTGCATCTACGCATTTATGACAGTTCTGCATGCCGAAAGGGTAGCAGGGTGATGTAATGTTGCATCTATGCGCTTATGATAGTTATGCCTGCTGAAGGGTAGCAGGATGTTATAATGTTGCATCTACGTGTTTATGATAGTTCTGCGTGCCGAAGGTTAGATGGGTGTTATAAAGTTGCAGCTACGCGCTTATGATAGTTAATGCCTGCTGAAGGATAGCAGGGTGTTATAATGTTGCATGTATGCGTTTATGACAGTTCTGCATGCCGAAGGGGAGCAGGGTGATATAATGTTGCATCTACGTGCTTATGATAGTTCTGCTGGCCGAAGGGTAGCAGGGTGTTATAACGTTGCAGCTACGCACTTATGATAGTTATGCCTGCTGAAGGATAGCAGGGTGTTGTAATGTTGCATCTAAGTGCTTATGATAGTTATGCCTGCTGAAGGGTAGCAGGGTGTAATAATGTTGCATCAATGCGCTTATGATAGTTATGCTTGCTGAAGGGTAGCAGGGTGCTTTAATGATGCATCTACGCCCTTATGATAGTTATGCCTGCTGAAGGGTAGCATGGTGTTATAATGTTCCTTCTACGCGCTTATGATAGTTATGCCTGCTGAAGGGTGCAGGGTGTTATAATGTTGCATCTACGTGCTTATGATAGTTATGCCTGCTGAAGGGTAGAAGGCTGTTATAATGTGGCATCTACGCACTTATGATAGTTATGCTTGCTGAAGAGCAGCAGGGTGTTATAAAGTTGCAGCTACGCGCTTATGATAGTTACGGCTGCAGAAGGGTAGCAGGGTGTTATAATGTTGCAGCTACGTGCTTATGATAGTTATGCCTGCTGAAGGGTAGCAGAGTGTTATAATGTTGCATCTACGCGTTTATGATAGTTCTGCATGCCGAAGGTTAGCAGGGTGTAATAAAGGTGCAGCTACGTGTTTATGATAGTTATGCCTGCTGAAGGATAGCAGGGTGTTGTAATGTTGCATCTACGCGCTTATGATAGTTATGCCTGCTGAAGGGTAGCGGGGTGTTATAATGCTGCATCTACGCGCTTATGATAGTTATGCCTGCTGAAGGGTAGCCGGTTGTTTTAATCTTGTACTTACGCGCTTATGACAGTTATGCCTGCCGAAGGGTCGAAGGCCGTTATAATGTTGCATCTACGTGTTTATGATAGTTCTGCTGGCCGAACTGTAGCAGGGTATTATAATGTTGCAGCTACGTGCTTATGATAGTTATGCCTGCTGAAGGGTAGCAGGTTTTATAATGTTGCATCTACGCGCTTATGATAATTATGCCTGCTGAATGGTATCAGGGTGTTATAATGTTGCAACTACGCATTTATGATAGTTATGCCTGTTGGAGGGTAGCAGGTTTTATAATGTTGCATCTCCGCGCTTATGATAGTTATGCCTGCTGAAGGGTAGCAGGGTGTTATAATGTTGCAGCTACGCTCTTATGAGAGTTATGCCTGTTGAAGGGTAGCAGGGTGTTATAATGTTGCATCTACGCGTTTATGATAGCTCTGCCTGCTGAAGGGTAGCAGGGAGTTATAATGTTGCATCTACACACTTATGATAGTTTGCCTGCTGAAGGGGAGCAGGGTGTTATAATGTTGCAGCTACATGCTTATGATAGTTATGCCTGCTGAAGGGTAGCAGGGTGTTATAATGTTGCATCTACGCGTTTATGATAGCTCTGCATGCTTTAGGGTAGCAGGGAGTTATAATGTTGAATCTACACGCTTATGATAGTTATGCGTGCTGAAGGTTAGCAGGGCGTTATAATGTTCCAGCTATGCGCTTATGATAGATATGCCTGCTGAAGGGTAGCAGGGTGTTAAAATGTTGCATCTACACGCTTATGTTAGTTGTGCCTGCTGAAGGGTAGCATGGTGCTATAATGTTGCATCTACATATTTAGGATAGTTATGTGTGCTGAAGGGTAGCAGGGTGTTATAATCTTGCATTTACGCGTTTATGACAGTTCTGCCTGCCGAAGGGTAGAAGGCCGTTATAATGTTGCATCTATGTGTTTATGATAGTTCTGCGTGCCGAAGGGTAGCGGGGTGTTATGATGTTGCAGCTACGTGCTTATGATAGTTATGCCTGCTGAAGGGTATCAGTGTGTTATAATGTTGCATCTACGCATTTATGATAGTTATGCCTGTTGAAGGGTAGCAGGGTGTTATAATGTTGCAGCTACGTGCTTATGATAGTTATGACTGCTGAAGAGTAGAAGGCCGTTATAATGTGGCATCTACGCGCTTATGATAGTTATGCCTGCTGAAGGGTAGCAGGGTGTTATAATGTTGCAGCTACGTGCTTATGATAGTTATGCCTTCTGAAGGGTAGCAGGGTGTTATAATGTTGCAGCTACGCGCTTATGATAGTTATGCCTCCTGAAGGGTATCAGGGTTTTATAATTTTGCATCTACGCATTTATGATAGTTATGCCTGTTGAAGGGTAGCAGGGTGCTATAATGTTGCAGCTACACACTTATGATAGTTATGCCTTCTGAAGGGGCTGTAATGAGCAAACAGTGTACTGAAATACACAGTTCATTCCTGCTCCTCAATGGCACTTGTTGTCAGCGGGGATGAACGATCATTAGACGCTAGTTTCAGATAAGACCATATTGGGCACTATTTTTAAACTTAGGGCTGCCAACATCGATTCTCCATCGTGTTGCATAAGCATAGATGTAAACATTTTATGCCAATTCTTATAGCTTTGTTTTAGCTTTTTTACTTGGCTTGCTTCCAGGCAGTCGGGGATTTCAGTAAGGCCTGACATTGTTTCCTTAGTTGCGACTTTCTTTGTTTTACCACTGCATCAAAAACGTGCTTATGTTTAAAGGCCGGGCGATATACTGAGACCTTTCCTGGATTAATAGGTTTGCAACACTTACATAGTCTTCCTTTTCATCTTTTTGGTAATAACAAAATTAGTCATTAAGAAGAGTTCTTAGTTCCCCCAGTCTATGTTCTGTCCATTTAAGCTTAATTCCAACCTGATAGAACAGTAACTTGATGATGATAATGACTTCTCAGAGAATTAGAGCTCAAATGACCCCATTCTAGCATGGTCACTACACTGTTTGGGTACCACTTAAAGACGTGTCCTTTCAAAGAAAGCCTTGCTAGATGTGAACATATAGTCAATTGTTGCTGTGTACTGGGAGCAACGCCAGGTTGGTTGTGGGGGAGCGCCCCCCTTAAGAGCTCCATTCAGCATCCAGCAATGAGGATTTTAGTGATGTGATCATCTGCCAGGCAACCATCCAGCATATTTTCCACAGCCTTTATAAATTCATTATCTGCAATTGCCTGCGGGTTCCAATAAACATTAAGTAAAGTTGAACATCATATAATCTAGCAAGCTAAATGAACAGGTTTGGGGATGCCCATGCCTCCAAAGCTAGCCATGTATCTAGTTTGCAGGCTGTTATTAAGCCAGCAGACGGTCTAACCTTCTTGACGTTTTATAGCTGGGATACAGCAGACAGCATGACAGTCCCATGTGCCATGTTTCCTGAAGTGCAATTATGGCTGCAGCAGCCAGCTTGGGATTGCGGTCTCAGAGCAAATGCATAAAGCCTCTCGTATTCCATGAGGCCAATATAAGATGTTTACTGGGTAGCATTTGTTGACATTATTGCCCAACGCTGGGATGATGTTTTCTTTGAGACCCATGCGTCTGTGAGCCATTAAAGTGGATATTAGAAGGAGGCAAGTTTGGGATTGATACTTTCCCTTATCAATGTGCCTTGTTCTCTTTGACAAGAGATGTGCGCGGGCAATTATTCAAAGGAGGTATTAGAACTTCGGAGGAGTCGGCCATCACAGTTTGAATGAGGCGGGACAAGGGTACCCAATTCCTGTTCTAGCCTAAAGCCTTGCCTTAAAAAGTGATGTTTGGCAGCCCAAATCTCTAATCAGTTTAGAGGAAATCAGCAATTCCGGCTAATCAAGAAACGCACCATTGCTATGAATCTTGATCAAATTGACCGGAATTGCTGTCCTAAGTCTCAGAACATTCGTTCTATTGGGGTAGGGATCTTGGCTGTATCGATCTTCCATTTGTAGATATGGGGTGTAGCAATCTTCCAGCAGGTATTTTTCCCTAATCATCATAGGATGGATTATTTTTTTTATGGTGACCAAATTTGAGTAACTCACGTTGTCTCTCTGATGGGTCATGTAATGTCTGTTGAGGGCAGTGTTAATATTTCTAATCGCATTAGCCTTTTTTGGGTCCTCGTTTTCTTTGTCTTTGTGATGAGTAGGAGCACCAGAAGATTTGTCTTGATTCCTTAAGGTTGAAAATCTTCTTTGTTCCATCGTAGCAAAATAATTTTGACTCCGTTCAGGAGTATCCCTAAAAGTATACTTGATGGACCTTGAACGCCTCCCAGAGAGTGAGTGAGTCGAAATTAAATATGTGGACAAATTACATAGCTCCTCATTAATCGATGTATTAGGACATTCTACCACTGGATTTAATGGAGCATGTTGAACTGGAGGAGGATGGACTATCTCTATCACAGAGTCATTTGATTCAATTACCGCAGGCTCGATAATATTGTCTACTATATTTCTGGAACTTCTGGTTTTCTCTTCATCTTTCTTTTTACCCAGTTTTGTAGCACTCTAACTATGGATGGGAACAGTAAGTGACCATAGGAATTTATTAGAACCAAATTGCCTTGACTTTATCAATGAAGGTTGGTTCTTAGACTTCTTGGCATTTTGTACTTGCTTTGCCTTTTTACATATTTTTTTTAATTCATAAATATTTGAAACAGTGGCTCTTCGATATCTGGTTCTGGGGGTCCAACACCTCTTCTGTAGTAGAGACATCAGGTAAGTACAGAAGGAACCCATCCTCAGTGGGTAATACCTCAGAAGGTTGCACCCAGGTCCCATCATCTTCAACAACTATTACTTTGCTTGGGGATGGGATTAGGATATGATATGATATTTTTATTTATATTGTGCCCATACACAAGTGTTTCAGAGTGCAACGAGGCAAGGGCGGGCTACAAGGGAGGATAAAACAACGATCTTACTAGGCCCAGTGACATTGAGAACACGCACGTGCAGGGGAGAGGGAAGAGGGAAAGTGCAAGAGGGAGAGGATGAGTGGAAAGTGCTGAACAAGTAATCAATAACAGAGAATCGAGAATTAGGTGCAGACAGTGGGTGTCTGATAAGTGCAGATGAGGGGACCGTGGGGTTGCAGACACAGACCTAAGTGCAACAGCTGCCAGGATGCAGTACAGGTGTGTGGCTGGGTGGGCAGGGACCTGGGCCCAAATGCAGAGGGTGTCCAGTACACAACAGCCCTGTAGGGTTGCAGACACAGACCTAAGTGCAAGGGCTGCCAGGATGCAGTACAGTACAGGTGTGTGGCTCCAGTACACAACAGGCAGATCAGCAGGGGAGAGGAAGAGAGAAAGCAGAAGCAAAGAGGAACGTCTTGAGATGCTTCCGGAACTGAAGATAGTTCTCTTCAAGTTTCAGAGAGGAGAGGCCCCAACCGAAGAAAGAGATCTACCACCAACGTGTTGCTTGGAGAAGCGGCTCACCCTGAGGGAGTTGGGATGTTTACTAGAAACATTTGTCTGCATGCTTCGGTCTACCCTACTCATTCCACCAGACAGGCATTGGTAATTGTTTTGTAGTGAATTTGTCAGGCAGAGCTTTCCGTCGATTACTTCTACTTTGTCCATTAGTTAAGCCAACAAAAGTACTGGTAATTTGGATTTTGACTCTATTGTTTATTGTATTTTAGTCAATGCCAAGTCACTATTATTACTGGCCATGAGTGAAATTTCAAATGAATGTTTTATATAGTGTTTCCTGCTGGAATAATAGCTGTTATTACTCAATTTAAAGGTATTCAATTAATCAAGCTCGTCAGTAGGAAGGGGTGGGTCACGCCTCCAGGATTCCAGTTGTCAAGCTAGGGAAGGGGTCTGCAACCTTTGTCTCTCCAGATGGAATGGACTACCATGCCCATCAGTATTAGCCAGCATAGTCAATGGTGAAGGATGATAGGAGTTGTAGTCGGTAAAGGCAGACATAACCACCCTCTCTGTGTAAGAGGCTCGACCAAAGTTATGCGCTCAACACTCACCTATGATCGCTTCCACCCTTCTGCGCTCAGCACTCACCTGTGATTGCCTACGCCCTTCTGCGCTCAGCACTCAACTGTGATCACCTCCACCCTTCAGGGCTCAGCATTCACCTGTGAACGCCTCCACCTTTCTGCGCTCAGCATTCACCTGTGATCGCCTCTACTGTTCTACGTTCAGCATTCATCTGTGATCACCTCCACTCTTCTGCGCTCAGCATTCACCTGTGAACACCTCCACCATTCTGCGCTCAGCATTCACCTGTGAACGCCTCCACCATTCTGCGCTCAGCACTCACCTGTGATCGGCTACACCCTTCTGCGCTCAGCACTCACCTGTGAACGCCTCCACCTTTCTGCGCTCAGCATTCACCTGTGATCACTTCCACCCTTCTGCGCTCAGCATTCATCTGTGAACGCCACCACCTTTCTGCGCTCAGCATTCACCTGTGATCGCCTCTACCATTCTGCGCTCAGCATTCATCTGTGATCACCTCCACCCTTCTGCGCTCAGCATTCACCTGTGAACACCGCCACCATTCTGTGCTCAGCATTCACCTGTGAACGCCTCCACCATTCTGCGGTCAGCACTCACCTGTGATCGGCTACACCCTTCTGCGCTCAGCACTCACCTGTGAACGCCTCCACCTTTCTGCGCTCAGCATTCACCTGTGATCGCCTCTACCGTTCTGCGCTCAGCATTCACCTGTGATCACTTCCACCCTTCTGTGCTCAGCATTCATCTGTGAACGCCTCCACCTTTCTGCGCTCAGCATTCGCCTGTGATCACCTCTACCATTCTGCGCTCAGCATTCACCTGTGATCACCTCCACCCTTTTGCGATCAGCATTCACCTGTGAACACCTCCAGCATTCTGCGCTCAGCATTCACCTGTGATCACCTCCACCCTTCTGCGCTCAGCATTCACCTGTGAACACCTCCACCATTCTGTGCTCAGCATTCACCTGTGAATGCCTCCACCATTCTGCGCTCAGCACTCACCTGTGATCGCCTACACACTTCTGTGCTCAGCAATCACCTGCAATCACCTCCACCCTTCTGCCCTCAGCATTCACCTGTGAATGCCTGCACTGTTCTATGCTCAGCATTCACCTGTGAACGTCTCCATCGTTCTGACCTCAGCATTCACCTGTCATCGTCTCCACCTTTCTGCGCTCAGCATTCACCTGTGATCACCTCCACCCTTCTGTGCTCAGCACTCACATGTGAACGCCTCCACCATTCTGCGCTCAGCATTCACCTGTGATCACCTCCACCCTTCTGTGCTCAGCACTCACCTGTGATCGCCTCCATCCTTCTGCGCTCAGCACTCACCTGTGATCACTTCCACCCTTCTGCGCTCAGCATTCATCTGTGAACGCCTCCACCTTTCTGCGCTCAGCATTCGCCTGTGATCGCCTCTACCATTCTGCGCTCAGCATTCACCTGTGATCACCTCCACCCTTCTGCGATCAGCATTCACCTGTGAACACCTCCAGCATTCTGTGCTCAGCATTCACCTGTGATCACCTCCACCCTTCTGCGCTCAGCATTCACCTGTGAACACCTCCACCATTCTGTGCTCAGCATTCACCTGTGAATGCCTCCACCATTCTGCGCTCAGCACTCACCTGTGATCGCCTACACACTTCTGTGCTCAGCAATCACCTGCAATCACCTCCACCCTTCTGCCCTCAGCATTCACCTGTGAATGCCTGCACTGTTCTACGCTCAGCATTCACCTGTGAACGTCTCCATCGTTCTGACCTCAGCATTCACCTGTCATCGTCTCCACCTTTCTGCGCTCAGCATTCACCTGTGATCACCTCCACCCTTCTGTGCTCAGCACTCACATGTGAACGCCTCCACCATTCTGCGCTCAGCATTCACCTGTGATCACCTCCACCCTTCTGTGCTCAGCACTCACCTGTGATCGCCTCCATCCTTCTGCGCTCAGCACTCACCTGTGATCACCTGCATCCTTCTGCGCTCAGCACTCACCTGTGATCGCCTCCACCATTCTGCGCTCTGCATTCACCTGTGATCACCTCCATCCTTCTGCGCTCAGCACTCACCTGTGATTGCCTCCATCCTGCTGCGCTCAGCACTCACCTGTGATCGCCTCCACCCTTCTGCGCTCAGCACTAACGTGTGAACGCCTCCACCCTTCTATTTGGTTTGACAAAAACCAGGGAACCCTCCTCTGCCCATAGCTGGAATTGAGACTCGAAGTGATGGTCTAGTTATTGACAGTCATGATTAATACTGAGAAGTTAATGCCAAAAATGGAGGCAATATTTGACCATGGTTTTATTTAACTTTTGATAATTTGAAATGTGCCCCTCACTAGGCAGGGAGCTGATCTCTTTACAATAAAAAGATCAAATGTGTGCCCTGGTTCTAACTGGGACAGTAAAGAAAGAAGGCACTTTATTCAGAATGAGCATAGAAGACGAGTAAGTTGTACATAGGAATAATATCAAGTATATACAAAGCACTACATGTCAGATCCCCAGCTTCTATGCACTGTAATAATAACTGTAATTTTTTCCATTCATGAAATGTAACATTAAGAGCTGCGTCGGCCCGTCCTGCCTGAGGTGAGTGTTTAACAATTTACAATGTTTTGACGTATGGAATGTCTGGAGACAGTAACACTTTCTCCTGGAATTGGGCAGAGAAGCATTGATAGTGACTTTTAGGGATTATGGGGGCAGTTAGCAAAGAGCAGAAAAAGTCATGTCGTGTGTTCCACTTTTTCCGTATTGGTGACAGAGCAAGCGGCAGACTGATCGACTGATGAACTGACTGGCTGACTGATTGGCTTCATGCATTTATATAGGGCACAGCATGAAGTGGCCATTGAAGGCATTGTGGGGACCAAAGAAAAGCCCACCACTAAGTGTAACACTACCTGGTCGACTTAAGCAATAAGCCCCGAGTGGTGGGGGCATTACTGCTTCAGGTAATGCCCTGGTGCCCATAGTTACAGGCCCGAGCAAAAACAAGTAAACAAAACAGATAGTCTCCATGGAACTAGGAGAAGGGACTACATGTAGTCCCTTCTTCCTTTCTATGGTGGCCATTGCAAAAAGAAGAAAATGTAAACAAAAAAGATGGCCTCCAGTTAACAAAGAGAAGGGACTACATGCCAGCCATGACGCAGCTGCGAGTGGTGCTGTGACAAAGGCTTTGTCGGGTTGGTAACGACCCGGCAATGGCAAAGGGCCAATGAGCTTGCTACTTACAAGCTCATTGTCCCTCGCTGGGTACTAATTCTCAAAAGTAACCCCATTTGTGGTAGATAAATGGCATAGCGTGTGGAATAGATGCACATGAAAGCATCTCATAGCAGGCACGCATACCCTTTGGCTGCATGACTAAGAGGAGAGGATCAACTCAATGGTTCAGCAACGGCAACAAGTGGTGATGATGGGTTCTTCTCGATTGCCCTGGCTGAGGATCATTGGGCTAGAGTCGGGGAAAGGTCATTGTAGTGTGACGTATTGGGTGGTGTTCCGTTTTTGATTAATATAACATAGTTACTTAACCCCTGCATCGCCAGTGTTGATGCCACATTGGAAAAGAAATTGGTGTCACCGGAGGATGGAGGTGTGCAAGCATACTTACATTCTACAGGTGCCTCATGAACAGGTTAAATAGCATGATCAAAAGGATAGGTCACGGTACATGTCATAGGTCACAGTGAGAGGCGTAGGCCACAGTGCATGTCATACGTCACGGTGCATGTCATAAATCAAGGTGTGAGGGGTAGGTCACGGTACATGTCATAGGTCACAGTGAGAGTGATAGGTCACAGTGCATTTCATAGGTCATGCTGCATGTCATAGGTCATGGTGAAAGGGGTAGGTCATGGTGAATGTCATAGGTCACGGTGCATGTTATAGATCATTGTTTGAGGGGTAGGTCACGGTGCATGTCATAGGTCACAGTACAAGGGGTAGGTTGCGTTGCATGTCATAGGTCTTGGTGTGAGGGGTAGGGAGCCTTCTCAGCTCATCTGAAATAGTAGGTCTGGTTGATGGAAAAAAAGTAAGCCAGGGCATCTCACCCATCCATCAAGCGCAGAGCAGTATCCAAAATATACCCGATGGCTATCTCAGTACTGCGGAAGGAACAGATGTCCTGTGCCATCATCAAGGTGGATATTAGGTGAAAGGCTTTCAGTGCAAGGAGACGGGCATCTCACCCATCCATCTAGCTCATACCAGTTTCCAAAATATCCCCGATGGCTATCTCAGTACTGCGGAAGGAACAGATGTCCTGTGCCATCATCAAGGTGGACATTAGGTGAAAGGCTTTCAGTATCCAAAATATACCCGATGGCTATCTCAGTACTGCAGAAGGAACAGATGTCCTGCGCCATCATCAAGGTGGACATTAGGTGAAAGGTTTTCAGTGCAAGCAGACAGGCATCTCACGCATCCATCAAGCGCAGAGCAATATCCAAAATATACCCGATGGCTATCTCAGTACTGCGGAAGGAACAGATGTCCTGTGCCATCATCAAGGTGGGCATTAGGTGAAAGGCTTTCAGTGCAAGCAGACGGGCATCTCACCCATCCATCTAGCTCATAGCAGTATCCAAAATATACCCGATGGCTATCTCAGTACTGCGGAAGGAACAGATGTCCTGTGCCATCATCAAGGTGGACATTAGGTGAAAGGCTTTCAGTATCCAAAATATACCCGATGGCTATCTCAGTACTGCAGAAGGAACAGATGTCCTGTGCCATCATCAAGGTGGACATTAGGTGAAAGGCTTTCAGTGCAAGCAGACAGGCATCTCACGCATCCATCAAGCGCAGAGCAGTATCCAAAATATACCCGATGGCTATCTCAGTACTGCGGAAGGAACAGATGTCCTGTGCCATCATCAAGGTGGACATTAGGTGAAAGGCTTTCCATCAAGTGCAGAGCAGTATCCAAAATATACCCAATGGCTATCTCAGTACTGCAGAAGGAACAGATGTCCTGTGCCATCATCAAGGTGGACATTAGGTGAAAGGCTTTCAGTGCAAGCAGACAGGCATCTCACCCATCCATTCCATCTAGCTCATAGTAGTATCCAAAATATACCAAGTGGATATCTCAGGACTGTGGAAGGAACAGATGTCCTGTGCCATCATCAAGGTGGACATTAGGTGAAAGGCTTTCAGTGCAAGGAGACGGGCATCTCACTCATCCATCAAGCGCAGAGCAGTATCCAAAATATACCCGATGGCTAACTCAGTACTGCGGAAGGAACAGATGTCCTGTGCCATCAGCAAGGTGGACATTAGGTGAAAGGCTTTCAGTGCAAGCAGACCGGCATCTCACCCATCCATCAAGCGCAGAGCAGAATCCAAAATATACCCAATGGCTATCTCAGTACTGCGGAAGGAACAGATGTCCTGTGCCATCAGCAAGGTGGACATTAGGTGAAAGGCTTTCAGTGCAAGGAGACGGGCATCTCACCCATCCATCTAGCTCATACCAGTTTCCAAAATATCCCCGATGGCTATCTCAGTACTGCGGAAGGAACAGATGTCCTGTGCCATCATCAAGGTGGACATTAGGTGAAAGGCTTTCAGTATCCAAAATATACCCGATGGCTATCTCAGTACTGCAGAAGGAACAGATGTCCTGTGCCATCATCAAGGTGGACATTAGGTGAAAGGCTTTCAGTGCAAGCAGACAGGCATCTCACGCATCCATCAAGCGCAGAGCAGTATCCAAAATATACCCGATGGCTATCTCAGTACTGCGGAAGGAACAGATGTCCTGTGCCATCATCAAGGTGGGCATTAGGTGAAAGGCTTTCAGTGCAAGCAGACGGGCATCTCACCCATCCATCTAGCTCATAGCAGTATCCAAAATATACCCGATGGCTATCTCAGTACTGCGGAAGGAACAGATGTCCTGTGCCATCATCAAGGTGGACATTAGGTGAAAGGCTTTCAGTATCCAAAATATACCCGATGGCTATCTCAGTACTGCAGAAGGAACAGATGTCCTGTGCCATCATCAAGGTGGACATTAGGTGAAAGGCTTTCAGTGCAAGCAGACAGGCATCTCACGCATCCATCAAGCGCAGAGCAGTATCCAAAATATACCCGATGGCTATCTCAGTACTGCGGAAGGAACAGATGTCCTGTGCCATCATCAAGGTGGACATTAGGTGAAAGGCTTTCCATCAAGTGCAGAGCAGTATCCAAAATATACCCAATGGCTATCTCAGTACTGCAGAAGGAACAGATGTCCTGTGCCATCATCAAGGTGGACATTAGGTGAAAGGCTTTCAGTGCAAGCAGACAGGCATCTCACCCATCCATTCCATCTAGCTCATAGTAGTATCCAAAATATACCAAGTGGATATCTCAGGACTGTGGAAGGAACAGATGTCCTGTGCCATCATCAAGGTGGACATTAGGTGAAAGGCTTTCAGTGCAAGGAGACGGGCATCTCACTCATCCATCAAGCGCAGAGCAGTATCCAAAATATACCCGATGGCTAACTCAGTACTGCGGAAGGAACAGATGTCCTGTGCCATCAGCAAGGTGGACATTAGGTGAAAGGCTTTCAGTGCAAGCAGACCGGCATCTCACCCATCCATCAAGCGCAGAGCAGAATCCAAAATATACCCGATGGCTATCTCAGTACTGCGGAAGGAACAGATGTCCTGTGCCATCAGCAAGGTGGACATTAGGTGAAAGGCTTTCAGTGCAAGCAGACAGGCATCTCACCCATCCATCAAGTGCAGAGCAGTATCCAAAATATACCCGATGGCTATCTCAGTACTGAGGAAGGAACAGATGTCCTGTGCCATCATCAAGGTGGACATTAGGTGAAAGGCTTTCAGTGCAAGCATACGAGCATCTCACCCATCCATCTAGCTCAAAGCAGTATCCAAAATATACCCATTGGCTATCTCAGTACTGCGGAAGGAACAGATGTCCTGTGCCATCATCAAGGTGGACATTAGGTGAAAGGCTTTCAGTGCAAGCAGACGGGCATCTCACCCATCCATCAAGCGCAGAGCAGTATCCAAAATATACCCGATGGCTATCTCAGTACTGCAGAAGGAACAGGTGTCCTGTGCCATCATCAAGGTGGACATTAGGTGAAAGGCTTTCAGTGCAAGCAGACGGGCATCTCACCCATCCATCAAGCGCAGAGCAGTATCTAAAATATACCCGATGGCTATCTCAGTACTGCGGAAGGAACAGATGTCCTGTGCCATCATCAAGGTGGACATTAGGTGAAAGGCTTTCAGTGCAAGCAGACGGGCATCTCACCCATCCATCTAGCTCATAGCAGTATCCAAAATATCCCCGATGGCTATCTCAGTACTGCAGAAGGCACAGATGTCCTGTGCCATCATCAAGGTGGACATTAGGTGAAAGGCTTTCAGTGCAAGCAGACAGGCATCTCACCCATCCATTCCATCTAGCTCATAGCAGTATCCAAAATATACCAAGTGGATATCTCAGGACTGTGGAAGGAACAGATGTCCTGTGCCATCATCAAGGTGGACATTAGGTGAAAGGCTTTCAGTGCAAGCAGATGGGCATCTCACCCATCCATCAAGCGCAGAGCAGTATCCAAAATATACCCGATGGCTATCTCAGTACTGCAGAAGGAACAGATGTCCTGTGCCATCATCAAGGTGGGCATTAGGTGAAAGGCTTTCAGTGCAAGCAGACGGGCATCTCACCCATCCATCAAGCGCAGAGCAGTATCCAAAATATACCCGATGGCTATCTCAGTACTGCAGAAGGAACAGGTGTCCTGTGCCATCATCAAGGTGGACATTAGGTGAAAGGCTTTCAGTGCAAGCAGACGGGCATCTCACCCATCCATCTAGCTCATAGCAGTTTCCAAAATATACCCGATGGCTATCTCAGTACTGCAGAAGGAACAGATGTCCTGTGCCATCATCAAGGTGGACATTAAGTGAAAGGCTTTCAGTGCAAGCAGACGGGCATCTCACCCATCCATCAAGCGCAGAGCAGTATCCAAAATATACCCGATGGCTATCTCAGTACTGCTGAAGGAACAGATGTCCTGTGCCATCATCAAGGCGGACATTAGGTGAAAGGCTTTCAGTGCAATGAGACGGGCATCTCACCCATCCATCAAGTGCAGAGCAGTATCCAAAATATACCCGATGGCTATCTCAGTACTGCAGAAGGAACAGATGTCCTGTGCCATCATCAAGGTGGGCATTAGGTGAAAGGCTTTCAGTGCAAGCAGACGGGCATCTCACCCGTCCATCTTGCTCATAGCAGTTTCCAAAATATCCCCGATGGCTATCTCAGTACTGCAGAAGGAACAGATGTCCGAGAGACAGGAAGTCATACGACCTACGCTGGAATTGTTTGGCCCAAGAAGGTGTGTAGATAGGCAATTGGTAGAGAATTTCTTAAATAATAGTCCAGACCCTCAAAAATAAAAAAGTGTGCAAATTGGAGATGCTCCAGAAATGGCCAGGAAATAGAAGTGCCTTATTCACAGAAGTGCACATCTCAAAGATGCACCACTTTACAAAGGAACCATGATATGTGTGCAAACGCTGTGCAAAGTGAGTGGTGATCATGACAACACACTAAGTTAAGCATGCAAAGGGGGAGTGCCCACAGAAAGGGAGAAAGAAATACACCAAAACCCTGATTCACAAAACCTGACCACTGGATTTGCTCCAAAAAATGCTCTTCAATATGTGTTCCTTCAAGAAAAGAGTGGAACTGATTCATCCAACTAAAGATGAACACATTTCACTTTAATCACAACCAAAAACACAATACAAAAGCCCAGCACAAAGAAACGGATACGTATCCCAAAGGTTACCCATCTAGCAGGCATCGGGCCGCTGCTCCGACGATGAGGAGGAGGAGCATAAGGAGGTAAAGCGCCTGTAGGAGGAGTATCACTGGATAAAGACCGCTTCCCACCCCATTTCATGCTGGAGATGGTGGCTCATGCCATACAACCACCAGGGTGGACTGGCTTGCAGGAAACACTAGAGATAGCCTGGCAGGTCTCTGCACCCTGCACTGGCTGGCACAGACTGGTCTATAGGGAACTCTGGAGATATCCTGGTAGGTCTCTGCACTGTGGGCAGGGGAAGACTGGCCTATACAGAACTCTAGAGATATACTGGTACGTTTCTGCACCCTGGGCAGGGGTAGACTGGCCTATAGGGAACTCCGGATATACCCTTGTAGGTCTCTGCACCCTGGGCAGGGGTGGATTGGCCTATAGGGAACACTAGAGATAGCCTGGCAGGTCTCTGCACCCTGCACTGGCAGGCACAGACTGGTCTATAGGGAACTCTGGAGATATCCTGGTAGGTCTCTGCACTGTGGGCAGGGGAAGACTGGCCTATACAGAACTCTAGAGATATACTGGTATGTCCCTGCACCCTGGGCAGGGGTAGACTGGCCTATAGGGAACTCTGGAGATACCCTTGTAGGTCTCTGCACCCTGGGCAGGGGTGGATTGGCCTATAGGGAACTCTGGAGATATCCTGGTATTTCTCTGCACCCTAGGCAGTAGGGAACTTTGTAGATATCCTGGTAGTTCTCTGCACTCTTGGCAGGCATGTTTAGACTGGCCTTTAGGGAACTCTGGAGATATCCTGGTAGTTCTCTGCACCCTGGGCAGGGGTAGACTGGCCTATAGGGAACTCTTGAAATATCCTGGTAGGTCTCTGCACCCTGGGCAGGGGTGGGCTGGCTTATAGGGAACTCTGGAGATATCCCTGTATGTTTCTGCACTCTGGGCAGGGGTAGACTGGTCTATAGGGAATGCAGGAGATATCCTTTGTAGGTCTCTGCACCCTGGGCAGGGGTAAACTGGCCTATAGGGTACTGTGGAGATATCCTGGTAGGTCGCTGCACCCTGGGAGGGGTGCCTGGCCTTAGGGAACTCTGGAGATATCCTGGTAGGTTGTGTTTGTGTGTTTTTGTTTGTTTATTTATTTGTTAGGCACACCGAACCCAGAGGTAACTGGGCGCAATGATTGCATAAAGTGTTAGAACACTCACCCGGGATCAGGATCGGCCGTGTCCTCGTGGGCGGGGTGATGCCTGGCGGCTGTACCCGCGGTTTCGCCTTGGTCGTGGGCGCATTCTCCGAGCTCATCGCTCATTTGGGGTGCGTGCCCGCTTCGGGCGAGTTGGGGTGCATGCGTGCATACGCGGAAGCGGCAGGGAACGGGCTTGTGGTTCAAGCCTCGTTCCCATGAATACCGTGATTCCGCGCATGCGCCGACTCGGATTGCGGGTCAAGCCTCGCTTCTGTGCCGAATCACTATAAAGGAGCTTCCGGATCTGTACTCACCGCGTCTCAAAGTGGTTTGGTCCTGACCTCCCTCTCGCTTCTGGAATTCCTTATTCTCCTTGGTCTCCCCGCTTGCCTCCTTTGTTCCCTTCCAGTTTGCCCGGCCTTCCCTTACCCTGGTGGTTTGGTTCCTGGGTTGAGGGTCTGCTCCCCTGGGTTGGGTTTTGTCCGGTCCTGGCCTGGTACCTCCGGTCCCTTCATTTTTCCTCCTTACCACCTATCCCTCTCCTGCCTGACCACCTTCCTTACCTGAATATTCCTCTGCCTTGTGCTGGGTGCCAGTGCCTTTGGTGCCTTTGTTCGGTCCCTCTTGCCGTCTGCCATTGCTGCCATACTACAGTCCCGGCTGGCTTCTCTCAACATCTTCAAGAAGGATTCTGCAGAATCATAGCAACGCACTCAAGCTCGCTGTCTTCATCTACCGGCCTTCCCTGTTCAGTGCTCGCACTGTTCTAGCGCCACGTAAATCCAGGGAAGTGCTCATCCGTGGCGTCAGGAATTGGACCCATTTTCAATCCTGCAATCAGGACGGGACCTGGGCCGGTTCCTGGCATTACCCTCTCATCTTTCGTTCTACAAGCAACGTCCTGGCGACCCCGGCACGCAAGCCTACAGGAAACACAGGTACGCAGCGCCCTAGGGACGCACATCTTGACATATTGAGACGCCTAACCTCCGGTTCAGACTCAGAGATGGAGGAAACCTCTGATCTGAGAGACGAAATCAGGTCATTAAGGGCGGAAATGACAGCACTTCGTCTAGAAAACGAGACTACGTCAGATGGTGGTGCATAGGACTAGCACCACAACCCAGGCTGATTCTGCCATGGCACAGACGATACCCATGAAGTTCGACGGGGATTCTAGAAGAGTGGCCGAATTTTGTAACCATTGCAGGATCCATTTTTTGTTCCGGGCTTCCCATTTTACCGACGAGAAGGCGAAGATTGGGTATATTCTAGGAAATCTAACCGGAAATGCGCTTGCATGGGCAGCTCCTTTGGTGTCCGCAAACAGTCCAATACTGGGTGATTTTGCCGCCTTCGAGAAAGCGTTTCTGGAAGTATTCCAGTCACCTAACTTGGCCGCCACAGCACAAAACCAATTGATGGATCTAAAACAGGGTTCAAGTGATCTGATCTCATACATTGGTCGGTTCCGTCAATTGGCGGCGGATTCTCAATGGCCAGAAGTAACACAGAAGACGCTTTTTCGGCGAGGTCTGAGAGAGGAGTACAAAGACGAACTTCTTCATATACCAGAACCGGATACTTTACAGGTACTTCTGGAACAGGTTCTTCGAATCGATCACCGTTTGGCTGAGCGGAAGGGGGAAAGACGTCGGTTGGAGAGGCCGTACTCCAGGTCTTTTCCATCACCTGCTGGTGCTTCAAGTACAGCAGAAACGGGTCCGGAACCCATGCAATTGGGGGCACTCAGAGGACCTTTGTCCGCGAAAGAGAGGATACGTCGAAGGGACTTGAACTTGTGCCTATATTGCGGTGCCTCCGGGCACTATTTGGGTACCTGTCAGTTACGACCACTCAGGAAGTCGGAAAACTAATAGGCCTGTCAGGTATAAGGAAGGCAATGACAGGCCTACCGTTCACACCAGCCCTTCCGGATACCGATGGGATCTTACTACCCATGTCTCCCGCAGCCCTTTTGGTACTCCGAATTAAAGTACTTTGGCAGGATAAGTCAACTGAAATCATGGGTCTTCTAGATTGTGGTGCATCTGGCAACTATATCGATGTTGAGTTTGTCAAGAATAACCAGATCCCTCTACTTAAGAAAAGGCAAGCTACACCAATTGAGGTCATTGACGGGACACCTTTGTCTTTTGGTCCCATTCAACATCACACCGGAGTTCTGCAGTTGTGGATCAATGAACATCTGGAAAACATATCTTTGGATGTGATTAAGTCACCGTCTTATCCGATCGTGTTGGGTTTACCCTGGTTGTTGTACCACAACCCTAAAGTTAATTGGGTAACCCGTACATTGACATTTAATTCGGATCGTTGTTTGATGGATTGTTCCTCCGCAAGGTTATCTGTTGGGATATCTACAATTGCCACGCAGACAGAGGTGAATGGAACATCTTGTGTATGCCTGTTGTCTACCATACCTTCTGAATATGCGGATTATTCCTCTGTGTTTACGGAACCTAGGGACATTCCCCTGCCTCCTCATAGAAGTTTTGATTGTGCCATAGATCTGTTGCCAGATTCTGTGATTCCACATGGACGAGTGTACTCCTTATCCCCACAAGAAAGAACAGCCTTACAAGAATATCTAAATGACTGCCTTCAGAAACAGTATATCACCCCTTCCAAGTCTCCTGCGGGATTTCCGCTGTTTTTCGTCAAGAAAAAGGAGGGTACATTACGTCCCTGTGTGGACTATCGGCAGTTAAACGAACTCACTCGGAAGGACAGATATCCATTGCCTCTAATACGTGATATCCTGGAATCCTTGCACTCTGCCTGTATATTTACTAAGTTGGACTTAAGAGGGGCATATCATCTGGTACGAATCAAGACTGGTGACGAGTGGAAAACGGCTTTTAAGACACCCTTAGGGCACTATGAATATCGTGTAATGCCTTTCGGACTATGCAATGCCCCAGCCGTTTTCCAGCGTTTGATGGATGAAATATTTTCGGATTTATTCGGAATATCAGTGTGGGTATACCTAGATGATATACTGATTTTCTCTAAGAATGAGAAGGAACACATCATACATGTCAAAGAAGTTCTCAACCGTTTACGTCAGAACCACTTGTACGCCAAGACTGAGAAATGTCTCTTCAATCAAGACAAGATTGAGTTTCTTGGGTACGTGATTTGCCGTTCTGGCATACAGATGGACCCAACTAAGTCATGGGCTATTCAAGAATGGAAACGACCTAACAATGTGAAGGCCATTCAGCGATTCCTTGGATTCGCCAATTTCTATAGGCGCTTTAGACCAGGTTTTTCCAATCTCACAGCACCTTTAACCAGTTTAACCAGCAGTAAGACGTTGTTTGTGTGGAATGAGGAAGCTACTAATGCATTTGAACGTCTCAAGGACGCCTTCATCACCTCTCCCATCCTACACCATCCCGACCAAAGTAGACCATTCATTGTGGAAGCAGATGCGTCAAATTTCGCCGTTGGATCAGTTTTGCTACAGAAGGACCCGCAGTCGGATGTTGAATTCCCAGTGGCTTATTTTTCCCGAAAACTAACGTCGAGCGAACGGAATTATGCCGTGATCGAGAAGGAGCTTTTAGCCATCAAATTGGCTTTTGAAGAATGGCGCCATCATCTTTTGGGAGGCCAATTTCCTGTTGAGGTCCGTACCGACCATAGAAATCTACAGTATCTACGATCCCTTCAATGTCGCACTTCCCGCCAGGCCCGTTGGGCGTTTTTCTTTTCTCATTATGATTTCACAATCACTTACATACCTAATGCTCGGAATCTGAAAGCAGACGCGTTGTCTCGCTCCTTGGAAGACATCAAGCAAGACAGCCAGAACCAGTTATTGCTAGCCCCAGAACATTTTTTGTTTTCTGTGTCTCATTGCCTGGATACGTTCTTACAGGAAACATTGGCAGACCCTTACAGAACGGAACTATTGAAATTGCCCCAAGTTAGTGAGAACGAGGGGTTGCTCTTCTTCAGTGGGAAATTGTATGCACCCACCGACTCTCTTCGGATTGCCATTTTGCATGCATTTCACGATTCGAAGATTGGGGGTCATCGGGGCATACGTGCTACACAAGAACTTGTCGCCCGACAGTTTTGGTGGCCAGGATTGGCCAAACAAGTTAAACAATACGTGGAATGCTGTCCAGTATGTGCACAAGTAAAGATACCCAGAAGGAAACCACTCTGTCTACTCCAACCCATCTAGACACCGCCCTATCCTTGGCACACCATAGCTACTGATTTCATAGTGGAACTACCACCTTCCGAGGGCTTCACATGCATTATGGTAGTAGTTGACTGTTTTTCCAAGATGGCTCATTTTATCCCTTTTGTTAGAGTTCCCTCTGCGAGTTCCATGGCCCGAGCATTTCTGCACAACATTTACCGGTTACATGGACTACCTGATAAGATCAGCTCGGACCGCGGTTCCCAGTTCATATCATCCTTTTGGAAACAACTGTGTTATCACCTGGGCATACATCGAGCACTTAGTTCCGGTTATCACCCACAATCCAACGGACAGACGGAGAGGACCAATCAGACGTTGGAACAGTATCTGCGCTGTTTCTAAAACGCATTTCAAACCAACTGGGCATTGCAACTGGACTTTGCTGAGGTAGCTTACAACAACTCGATCCATTCTGCTACAGGATTAAGCCCCTTTCTTTGTACCTATGGACTCAGTCCTAGACTTTTTCCGTTTGTTCCTGTACGACCAAGCACGGTTCCCTCTGCTGATTAGCTGATTCAAGAGATCCGAGGACTGCATGCCCAGGCGACTGGTACCCTGGTTAAGGCACGTGAGGACATGAAGGTCCAGGCAGATAAGAGGCGTACCCCGGAACCTATATTCAAGGTTGGTGGGAAGGTGTGGCATTCTTCCAAGAACTTACCTGTTTGCAACTTACCTACGAAACTTGCTCCCCGTTTCCTAGGACCCTTCCGGATTACTAGACGGATTTCCCCAGTGGCATTCAAACTAGATCTACCCCCATCCTGGCGGGTGCATCCCGTGTTTCATGTCTCCTTGTTTAAGCCTCACCTGGAGGACCCCTATGGGCGCTCGGGCTCTCGTCCTGCAGCCATTGAGGTGCAGGGTGTTCCTGAATATGAGGTCCGGGAAATCTGTGATTCTCGTTTCCATCGGGGTCAATTGCAGTTCCTGGTGGATTGGGAGGGGTATTCGGCTTGTGACCGCACTTGGGAACCTGTTGGGAATGTCCATGCTCCCCGTTTGGTGCGTGAGTTCTATTTACGCCATCCTTGTAGACCGGGGCCCCGGGTCTTTCTGGGAGGGGGCATGGTGTTAGGACACTCACCCGGGATCGGGATCGGCCGTGTCCTCGTGGGCGGGGTGATGCCTGGCGACTGTACCCCCGGTTTCGCCTTGGTCGTGGGCGCATTCTCTGAGATCATCGCTCATTTGGGGTGCGTGCCCGCTTCGGGCGAGTTGGGGTGCATGCGTGCATACGCGGAAGCGGCAGGGAACGGGCTTGTGGTTCAAGCCTCGTTCCCACGAATACCGTAATTCCGCGCATGCGCCGACTCGGATTGCGGGTCAAGCCTCGCTTCCGTGCCGAATAACTATAAAGGAGCTTCCAGAACTGTACTCGCCGTGTCTCAATGCGGTTTGGTCCTGACCTCCCGCACGCTTCTGGAATTCCTTATTCTCCTTGGTCTCCCCGCCTGCCTCCCTTGTTCCCTTCCAGTTTGCCCGGCCTTCCCTTACCCTGGTGGTTTGGTTCCTGGGTTGAGGGTCTGCTCCCCTGGGTTGGGTTTTGTCCGGTCCTGGCCTGGTACCTCCGGTCCCTTCATTTTTCCTCCTTACCACCTATCCCTCTCCTGCCTGACCACCTTCCTTACCTGAATATTCCTCTGCCTTGTGCTGGATGCCAGTGCCTTCGGTGCCTTTGTTCGGTCCCTCTTGCCGTCTGCCATTGCTGCCATACTACAGTCCCGTCTGGCTTCTCTCAACATCTTCAAGAAGGATTCTCCAGAATCATAGCAACGCACTCAAGCTCGCTGTCTTCATCTACCGGCCTTCCCTGTTCAGTGCTCCCACTGTTCTAGCGCCACGTAAACCCAGGGAAGTGCTCATCCGTGGCGTCAGGAATTGGACCCATTTTCAATCCTGCAATCAGGACGGGACCTGGGCCGGTTCCTGGCGTTACCCTCTCATCTTTGGGAGACAAAGTTTCTTTTGTCACAACGCTATGTAGGTGGAGGAATTAGTTGACATGTTCTATCTTGCACAGGTTCTATCCAGGCCTTTCTCTTAGGTTCTGTGTTTGCACTTCATCTATAGTGTAAAAGCAAAAGGAAATATCGAGGCTGAGTTCCCCAAAAGGAAATACACCAAACACAGATTCTCAGATCTTTATTCTATAACTGTACAGTTTACAAAGAAACAAAGTATCAGATAGCTATCTTGGCCTCAGTACATCACAGCAAATACCAGCCCTTTCATTGTGAGAAGTGAGAGGTACTGGACATCTAAACAGTTCTGCTTTTAATACATTTCCAATCATAATGTCCAGCCCCCTACAGGTTAATAATAATCGGTCAAGGGTTCGTGCCAAGTTCACCTTCGTTAGTCCAACTATATGCATATGGATCATCTTCAGTTTACACACTAACAAATCACAATGGCAACAGTGTATTCTTGGATCTTACAATAAGCCTTAACACATGTCCAATACAATGTAGTTCAACAAGTGTCCACGTTCAGTATTTAGACAGCATTGTGGCTGATGTATGTCCGCGGATCAGACTTGTTGGTGCAGGTAATCCTCTGTCTACAAGTCAGACATGGGGCAAGGTCTCTTTACTCAACCCAAACATTCGGCCAACAGACAGTTTAGACATTAACTTGTGCACAAAGGTCAGAACGGCTCAGTTACAAGCGGAAAACACTGTCCACCATTTTAGAACACAGAGTTACTTTGGAGTGGAAATCAAAATGACGGATGGACCTAAAATGGCTGCTAAATCGATCTAAGATCAGAATTTTGGAACACGGATTTCTTCACAGAGCGCTTGGATTAGGCCAGTATATACAGTAAAGGAGGTACAATATGATGTCCCGTTTAACAAAAGGTGTGTGGACAGATTCTAAGTCGCCATATTCATCTTCAAAGTTTTCTTCATTCTCATATGTGGACATGTGCAGTAACCCGTACATTACATCAGCTTCTTGCAGAGACAATGTAGCTTTGTTACTTTATTTACCGAAGGTTCTTTCGATTGAGTTCAGTTTTTTTAATTTCGATGATTTCTGTTCCTTCCGTATTTACGAAGATGTTTACAGCTTTTAAATTTCTTATGAACCTCCTTGAGTTATTCGAGACTCTATTATTTTTTCTTTTGTTCTGATTTTTCGTTTTTCTGGTTTGTGTTTTTTTGGCGTTTGGTTTCATTCCTTGAAATATGTTGCAAAGTTTGCCTTCAATTTGTTGGGGGTGCACAATGCTTCCGCTATCCTCTTATCAAGCAGTCCATCTGCATCTGCTGAAGTTGATGGCTATGGGGAGAGATCCTCTCTAGAGGCTTTTCCACAATTTGTTGAGGAGCCAAATTGGCTACCGGCATTGCCACTTCCAAGTTCTCGGTGATGACTTCTTCTTCCAGGTCAATGAATGCTACTTTGGACACTATTTTGGGCATTTTTGAGTTTGCCTCTGGAACTTCACAGGTTACACTACCAGTGTCCTCTCTTTCTTGTAATTCTGCCTGAATTTTAAGCAGTTGAATGGTTAAATTATTCTGAGTGCAAAATTCAATGTCTTTATGTGTGCATACGGGTGGAGGACCTTGGTTATGTTTTAGGAAACTAAGGGCTTCTTTCGCAACCTCTGCAAGAAGCTTCTTGTCCTCGCTATGATTTCTATTTTGGTCCGCTAGCTCTTTAAGGCTTTGTTCCAAGCGTTTATGTTCATCTCATGTTTTTATTTGGAAAAAGTCACTTTCACTTTCAATTTTCAATAATTTGGAATTCATCGGGCATGAAAGTGTTGCGAGGTCTTTTTGATTGTCGTTTATCTGTTCGTACATTTTAAGTAGCGCCACAATTGAGATGGTAAGTGAGGATATGAAACTAGGCTGAAGCTCCTGAAACATGCCTTTCACTATTTCAGCAATCAGGACAAGCTCACAGGGTGGGCCTTTTCGATTGAGGGCAACAGTCTCATTTTTGGAAATTCCAGTTCAACAAATGAGGAGTCGGATGTTGAGTCGTCTGAAGAATCTCCCGGCCATCTTTGAACTCTTCGTAGCTTTGAGGGAGTTGTCTGTCTGTGGACACTTTTGAGCAGGCTTTCTAGGCTTGCAGCATTACCTTGAGAATTTGTTTGAGGCCAAGGCCTTCTTTGTTGTGAATAAAACATTGGTGGTGTTGAGCTATGTTCAACGCGTCTTCTTTTCAGGGCACCCACAGCCCATGAGCCAATATACGGTCTTGGTAGATGCAGAGCCTTTGGTGTCACATCAGCGACACTATGTATCCTCTCTTTTGTGGACTCCTCTGCTTGGCTATATTGGGTGATATTCTGTGCTGTGGTGAGTCTCTTCTGTTATTTACTTCAGACGTGTTGCCAATTGTTTCACTTCCTTGAATGCTTCTTGCTCATTCCGCACTTACGGGGGTGCTCGCCGGGAGAGCCACGTTCAGGTTTGCTGTCAGGTTGACCAGAAACACGTCATCCGGCTCATTCAGTTCATTTCCCTGAAGCGTGAGCAAGTTCACGTTTTCTAACCCAGCAAGGCAACTCGTATCTTTGCTCGTGGCGTAAGTCGCAATTGCAAGCACCAGTTTCTCATGTGTCGCCTTTAATAAAGTGTCTGCAGGCAACATAGAGAAACCGACTGGTGCTTCGGAGGAAAAACATCACTTTTTCAATTTTGTGGGACTATTCAGCGCCTCCACAAGTTCTGTTGTTGTCCAAGAACCAGTGTTGGTTAATGTGAGACGATATTTCCCGGCATCAGAGACGTTGCTTAATGCCACTTTTCTTACTTTGTATTGTGAGCAGGCTCTCATGCCAGTACATGCAGCAACAAGATTTTGCAACACGCGCAGTTTGTTCTGATGTTATTTATCTGCCAGCTACCAGCCGGAAATTCACTGGCACAGTCCTGCTCATGCCCCATAAGGACGCAAGCTCCCATGAGGTTGCTGTTCTTCTCAATAATGTTTGTTAGCGGTGGAGAATCTGGAGGCGGAGCGAAAGTGAATACCTACCCTTCACCTCCACGCAGCGGTGCGGATTCGGTGCAGAGTCTTGGGATAGAGCTGTGCTGCTGTGGAGAATTAAGCCCTCTAGTCTGTCTATTTTGTCTATTGTGTCAACTACTGGAGGTGGAGCAAAGTGAATATCTACCCTGCACCCCCGCACATCGGCACAGAGTCGGTTCAGAGTCTTGGGAGAGAGCTATGCTGCTGTGGAGAATCAAGGCCTCTAGTCTGTCTATTCTGTCTATTGTGTCAATTACTGGAGGCGTAGCAAAGTGAATACCTACCCTGCACCCCTGCGGAGCGGCGCAGAGTCAATGCAGAGTCTCGGGAGATAGCTGTGCTGCTGTGGAGAATCAAGGGCTCTAGTCTGTCTATTGTGTCAATGACTGGAGGCAGAGCAGAGTGAATACCTACCCTGCACCTCCACGCGGCGGTGCGGATTCGGTGCAGAGTCTTGGGAGAGACCTGTGCTGCTGTGGAGAATCAAGGGAGGTGAGCAGAATGAGTGTTCGTCTGCGAGCGAGGGGCCCAATTTTGACACCATCTCTCCTAGTGTCGGGTTGCCCAGTTTAAACATCCTGCCCCCGTCCTCGATAGCACCATCACAGTGAACATCCTTCCGCCCACGCACTCCACCTCCAGTAATTGACACAATAGACAGAATAGACAGACTAGAGGGCTTGATTCTCCACAGCAGCACAGCTCTCTCCCAAGTCTCTTCACTGACTCTGCGGTAAAATAATGCAGTAGGCCAATATTGTGCAGCAGTGCACTAGATTCGAAACACATGTATAAGCAGAGAAAGGTGCAAAACACACCCCATGTAGTGGGAAAGCTTTCTTTTAGTAATGCCAAAGGTAGAAGCTTTAAAAACACTATATGAATATGTTTTGCCGCCAAATTATTAGGCCACTGAAACACATGTATTTTCCCTCACAGTAAAGTCATATTATTTCATGTCCTTTTTAGACAGTTCACGAATGTTAGGGAAAATTCTCCAGAATGGCTAATTTCCCTTACTGAGTCCCTCAGCAGCTTTGCTGGATTTCTAGGATTTATTTTTTCACCTGGTAAGAGTGTGAGCTTTTTTTCCCACTCTTACATGTGTTTTGCTGTGTGTGGTTAACATTTTTTGTGTTCATAGACTGTGGAGACTCACCTACCCCATAGGCATTATCTTTTTACTGTGTGTCACACAGCACCTTTAGTGCAGTGACACAGGGTTGTCTTTTTCAGACTTCCCACTCTAAGCTCAATTTTTTGGGACAGACTACTGTCTCCCAAAACATGTAAAGTTGCCATTGACTTTATTAGTCTTTTTAAACTCACAGACCCAATACCACCTATCTTACATAGAGTACTGGAAAGGGTTAATCGTTGCCCCTTTTTGTCTGTCTCTCATGGAACATTGTTTTGTTCCCTTTTCATTAAGGTTTGGCTGGTGGCAGTGGTATCTACCATATTTTTTCTACCGCGGTTTATTTAAATAGCCTTGGTACTGTTTTAGGCTATCTTGGTAGCCTCGAACTTAAACCCACTGGACCACATTTACTTTAATTTGGTTCCAGCTGGGTTTTCTCACCATTTGTCTTTCTCGTGTTTTACTCAGCGCCAAACCAGGGTTGGTTCCTTTGCTCACCGTCCTTTGGCGGGCTTCTGCACAGAAGCCCTCCTTAGGAGCCTGAATGTTTGGGTAGGCAGGATGTGAGGGAGGGATTTTAGGACCCCTGCCACGGGTTCCCTTGGTAACCCAAGTCGCACTTCTGTTTGATTGGCTAGGTGACTGTCCTGCCAGGACAGCCACCCTGCTGTGTGATTGACAGCCATGCTGTGTGAATGGGGGAAGACTGCATAAAAAGCAGGTCTCTGGGACTAGGAAGGCAGAGTCGCCACTGGATCGAGAGAACCGAAGAGAAGCTGAAAGAAGAGAACCACTACCACAACTGAACCTTCCAGAGAAGCCCTGCTGCGGGTCCGAATCTCAAAACTTCGGCGACAGAGAAGATCTGCAAGGAATCTTCTTACCCTGAGCTGGTGGGACCAACCAGTCCACCCAAACACCAAGCAAAGCCTCCCTCTCCTGGTCGAATTTGCTCTGCACAGCTGCAATGAACCGGATAGCCAGGAAGCTCGGACCCTGTTTGGGTTTTAAGGAACGCACCTTTTATTTGTTGCTGTGCTCTGCTGCTGGTTTCTTCCATGGGCCGTGCAGGACCCTCCAGTCTTCCTCCTTCGTGTCAGTCCGACAGTCGCTTCAGGAAGCATGATCCTGCAGGACCTGCCAGGAACTTCTGCCTCAGCTACAGCCTTCTTCTTCATTTAAGCTACTGTTTAAATCCGGTCACTCGTTTTGTCCGACCGCGGTGAAAGTTTTTGAAATCTTTCTCCAATCCGAGGGCTTGTCCTTCTCTACTCTTTTAAATAACTTTTCTTCTGACCAACTTTGTTTCAAACTCTTGGCCAAGACTTAACCGCAAACTACTCTGAACTGTGTGATCCTGAGCAAAGACTGTGACCCATTAACATTGGCCCAGGCCTATTGATTTGAATCCTCATAGTAGAAAGCCTTTTCTAGATTGTCGGACTATTCACTTGTTGGTGCTGCTTAATTTTGTATAACCTTGTATTTCACTCCCTTTTTAAATTGCTGGAGTGCCATTTTGCTCACACTTCATTTTGAGCTTAACTTGTCCAGAATCTATTGGGTGTGGTGTAGTGTATTAAGTGTGTGATTTTTCTGCAGTTTTTACTTAGTGAACTGTTTTATACCTGATGTGTAAATGAATGTATATTCTTTTAGTCAGAAACCTTGAGTACGTGTTTGTTTGAATCATAGTAATTACTGTCCTTTGTGTAACTATTGGTACTGTTCACTTTACTCTTGAGATAAGTCTGGCTGCTCAGCCATCGCTACCACTTTACTGTGTAGTACAGGCTTGTACCAAAGGTGAATTTGTACTTCCACTTGTAGTCGTAATTGTATGTGATGTTCCCAAAGGGTACTGCATATGATTCTGCCTAACAACGAACAAGGCCGGTGTCCTTGAAAGACAAGTGGCAGATCTGCACAGAGATTGGTCAGGAGGGATGGGCGCTGCTCGTTCTCATGCCCCAAGCGAGGAATAATAACAATCATGAGGTTGAGTCCCAGTCCAATGGGAAGGAGGACGCTGGCGCAGCGTGTGTCCCATCATGAGGCAGAGGCTCATGGGAAGGAGGACGCTGGTGCAGCGTGTGTCCCATCATGAGTCCGAGTCCCATGGGAAGGAGGACGCTGGTGCAGCGTGTGTCCAACCATGAGGCCGAGTCCCACGGGAAGGAGGACGCTGGTGCAGCGTGTGTCCCATCATGAGGCCGAGTCCCACGGGAAGGAGGACGCTGGTGCAGCGTGTGTCCCATCATGAGGCTGAGTCCCACGGGAAGGAGGACGCTGGTGCAGCGTGTGTCCAACCATGAGGCCGAGTCCCATGGGAAGGAGGACGCTGGTGCAGCGTGTGTCCCATCATGAGGCCGAGTCCCATGGGAAGGAGGACGCTGGTGCAGCGTGTGTCCAACCATGAGGCCGAGTCCCACGGAAGGAGGACGCTGGTGCAGCGTGTGTCCAACCATGAGGCCGAGTCCCATGGGAAGGAGGACGCTGGTGCAGCGTGTGTCCAACCATGAGGCCGAGTCCCATAGGGCTCAATGGGAAGGGGGAAGGTGGCAATAACGGTACCCAAATTGCAGCACCGTTATTGACCCCGGTGTCCATTTGCGGGTCCCATCCTTAACGCCTGCATAAACCAGGCATTAAGGAAGCACCCGCAAAGGGAACTCGTAGTAGGGCGGTAAGGGATTACCGGCACCGGTACCCTTACCGGTGCCGGTAATCCCTTACTGCCCACCTCGTAATGAGACCCACTGACTGCATTTATTACCGACTCCCACCCCTTGCCCATGCAGAAGCCCCTAATTGACCCTCTTCCCTCCAGTTATACTCCAGGCCTCCCAGAGGTTGGAAACAGGTCAATGTGCAATGTGTGAAATGTGAGGTCTTTGTGCTGGAGATTGAGGTGGACTCTTTGCTCTGTGTACCCCTGTATTCATTCTGGGGTGCACGCTGTCCCGGGAAGAGGAGGCCCTGCCCGGCTCCTGTAGCATGATCAGCACCTGTGGACATTCCAATGTATGTTTCCTGGCTATATGTTGTACTTTCTTTCCCGGTCTTCATGCCCCCCCCCCGAACCCCCTGCGGCCTTTCATGGATGGTGCAAATAGTAATAACAGGCACTGGGGAAAGACATAGCATTAGTCCTAGTATTACTAATGGGCAACACATAAAGACTAGCATGACATCTCACACGGAATACACGCATGTGGGAAAGTCCATGCAATGAGTGTGCCTTACAGGTCAGCCGCTCTGGGTCACCCACAGCTTGTCCCCTAAACCAGTTCAGTTCCCGCCAAATGGTATAAGCGGAGACATTATTACATGGAACATGCGGGGGCCATCCCCGCAGCCCCCAAAAGCTTTTTATTTTTCAAGGGGAGTAGGGGACACCGCTCCAACGCCCAGCGGGGGACACCTCTGCAACACCCGCCTCCCCCTGTCCCTATATCCCTATATATATGGTCGCCTATATAATGCGGGGACATTACTACCTGACACCTATACAACACCTTGAGCTGCTCTCGAGGGGAAGCTTATAATCCACCTTGGAGTCCATTGCAGTGAAATATTTTCTATTATGATGTCCTTCCTGTCCCCATAGTGCCAGTAATGAGTTCCTGGGGGCGTTGCTGCAATAACTTTAATAATGAACTCCTGTTTGTTTTTGGATATTGTGTCACGCTGCTGCCAAGTCAGGTGGACATTAATTAAACTGATTTTCCTGAATGAAAAAGGCGATTACACGGAGCATTGAGACATTCTGCAGCGGAGACGAGAGGAGCGCGGCAGGAACGCCAACCAACAAGCGCCATGAAGAGTGCAGCGCTCTGTCTCTGCCTGCTGGTGGCGGCGCTGGCGGCTGGTAAGTGAACTTACCTCCTCCAGGGCGGGCAACGGGTAGGGTGGCGAGGACACACATGTACGCACCTGCTCTTCCATGTAACACACACGCCACTGGTAGGAACTGTCTAGCAATTGGGGGGTGCAGAGCAAGGCAGGTGTGGTCAAGGGGCTCCTTAGCCTGCTAGTAGCCTGCACATACATCCCCGGCGGGTGCCAGCAGAAGTGCGCCCTGTGCAGAATGCGGCGGGGGTGGTGTCCTGCCACTCACAGCACACACACCATCCTCTCCCCTCCAGAAGGCGTTGCTGTTCCCACACTGCATGCACGAAGGAGCCCTGTTGGGGGTCGCCTGCCATGTCCATCCGGCAGGCACCCCCGAGGTGCTGCTTCCTCACAGCACCAAACAGGCCCAGCGCCTGTGGGAGTTTGGGGCCTGCCATGTCCATCCGGCAGGCCCCGTGGCACTATGGGACACCAGCGCCATCGGGGTGGGGGCACAGCCTGCCAGGCTCCTGACCATGCGGACCTAAGCCACCGTCCTGGCAAAGGGGTCCCATGGCAACAGGACCTGCAGGCCTGTGCCTCCACGGGTAGGCCTGCCGCCTACATCAATAAGTGAGACACGGACTCAGACCAACCTCTTATGGAGTCTGCAGCCGTTCTGTCTCACGTGCCTGCAGGGGCTTCTTTTATTAGCTTGGGCCATGACACAGTCATGGCCCATCTTAAAAGGGCAATACACATACAGAGAAACACAACCCCTTAAAGGGGCAACGCACACACGAGGGTCCCACCTAACAAGCCCTGTCCACGCACAGTCACACGCACCTTTACACTGCCTGCACGTGCTCACACGGTGCGAATCCCCCATCCATGAATCAGAACATTGCGCAACACTGAGGAAGGGGCTTTGCGTACCGCGTTTGCTGCATATCCGGGAAGGAAGTGGGGTGCATCCCCCCCCACCACGCAGAGGATCAAAATGGCGCCATCTGATGATCAGCGCATATCACACACTGCAGGGATTTCTCCTGACACGCAGGCGCTATGCCTTGCAATCATGGGAGAGGCGCTACACCTTGCAATCATGGGAGAGGCGCTACGCCTTGCAATGATGGGAGAGGCGCTACCTCTCACTGGAGCCGCCCTTCTGCTCAATGGAGGCGCGTGATTTGCAAAGACTTCACAGCAGAGGAAGTGCAAGTGCAGGTGCCTGGAGTGTCATGAGCAAGAGGATGGGAAGGGGAGAGGAGGCTGGAGTGTCATGAGCAAGAGGATGGGAAGGGGAGAGGAGGCAGGAGTGTCATGAGCAAGAGGATGGGGAAGGGGAGAGGAGGCAGGAGTGTCATGAGCAAGAGGATGGGAAGGGGAGAGGAGGCAGGAGTGTCATGAGCAAGAGGATAGGAAGGTGATAGGAGGCAGGAGTGTCAGGAGCAAGAGGATGGGAAGGGGAGAGGAGGCTGGAGTGTCATGAGCAAGAGGATAGGAAGGGGATAGGAGGCAGGAGTGTCAGGAGCAAGAGGATGGGAAGGGGAGAGGAGGCAGGAGTGTCATGAGCAAGAGGATGGGAAGGGGAGAGGAGGCTGGAGTGTCAGGAGCAAGAGGATGGGAAGGGGAGAGGAGACAGGAGTGTCATGAGCAAGAACTTGGGAAGGGGAGAGGAGGCTGGAGTGTCATGAGCAAGAGGATAGGAAGGGGATAGGAGGCAGGAGTGTCAGGAGCAAGAGGATGGGGAAGGGGAGAGGAGGCAGGTGTGTCATGAGCAAGAGGATGAGCAAGAGGATGGGAAAGGGAGAGGAGGCAGGAGTGTCATGAGCAAGAGGATGGGAAGGGGATAGGAGGCAGGAGTGTCAGGAGCAAGAGGATGGGAAGGGGAGAGGAGGCAGGAGTGTCATGAGCAAGAGGATGGGAAGGGCAGAGGAGGCTGGAGTGTCATGAGCAAGAGGATGGGAAGGGAAAAGGAGGCAGGAGTGTCATGAGCAAGAGGATGGGAAGGGGAGAGGAGGAGGAGTGTCATGAGCAAGAGGATGGGAGGGGAGAGGAGGCAGGAGTGTCATAAGCAAGAGGATGAGAAGGGGAGAGGAGGCTGGAGTGTCATGAGCAAGAGGATGGGGAAGGGGAAAGGAGGCAGGAGTGTCATGAGCAAGAAGATGGGAAGGGGAGAGGAGGCAGGAGTGTCATGATCAAGAGGGTGGGAAGGGGATAGGAGGCATGGGTGTCAGGAGCAAGAGGATGGGAAAGGGAGAGGAGGCAGGAGTGTCATGGGCAAGAGGATGGGAAGGGGAGAGGAGGCTGGAGTGTCAGGAGCAAGGGGATGGGAAGGGGAGAGGAGGCAGGAGTGTCATGAGCAAGAGGATGGGAAGGGGAGAGGAGGCTGGAGTGTCAGGAGCAAGAGGATGGGAAGGGGAGAGGAGGCAGGAGTGTCATGAGCAAGAGGATGGGAAGGGGAGAGGCGGCAGGAGTGTCATGAGCAAGAGGATGGGAAGGGGAGCGGAGGCTGGAGTGTCATGAGCAAGAGGATGGGAAGGGGAGAGGAGGCTGGAGTGTCAGGAGCGAGAGAATGGGAAGGGGAGAGGAGGCAGGAGTGTCATGAGCGAGAGGATGGGAAGGGGAGAGGAGCCAGGAGTGTCATGAGCGAGAGGATGGGAAGGGGAGAGGAGGCTGGAGTGTCATGAGCAAGAGGATGGGAAGGGGAGAGGAGGCAGGAGTGTCATGAGCAAGAGGATGGGAAGGGGAGAGGCGGCAGGAGTGTCATGAGCAAGAGGATGGGAAGGGGAGCGGAGGCTGGAGTGTCATGAGCAAGAGGATGGGAAGGGGAGAGGAGGCTGGAGTGTCAGGAGCGAGAGGATGGGAAGGGGAGAGGAGGCAGGAGTGTCATGAGCGAGAGGATGGGAAGGGGAGAGGAGCCAGGAGTGTCATGAGCGAGAGGATGGGAAGGGGAGAGGAGGCTGGAGTGTCATGAGCGAGAGGATGGGAAGGGGAGAGGAGGCAGGAGTGTCATGAGCAAGAGGGTGGGAAGGGGAGAGGAGACAGGAGTGTCAGGAGCAAGAGGATGGGAAGGGGAGAGGAGGTTGTAGTGTCATGAGCAAGAGGATGGGAAGGGGAGAGGAAGGCAGGAGTGTCATGAGCACGAGGGTGGGAAGGGGAGATGAGGCAGGAGTGTCAGGAGCAAGAGTATAGGAAGGCGAGAGGAGGCAGGAGTGTCATGAGCAAGAGGATCGAAGGGGAGAGGAGGCAGGCGTGTCATGAGCAAGAGGGTGGGAAGGGGATAGGAGGCAGGAGTGTCAGGAGCAAGAGGATGGGAAGGGGAGAGGAGGCAGGAGTGTCATGAGCAAGAGGGTGGGAAGGGAAGAGGAGACAGGAGTGTCAGGAGCAAGAGGATGGGAAGGGGAGCGGAGGCTGGAGTGTCATGAGCAAGAGGATGAGAAGGGGAGAGGAGGCTGGAGTGTCATGAGCAAGAGGATGGGGAAGGGGAAAGGAGGCAGGAGTGTCACGAGCAAGAGGATGGGAAGGAGAGAGGAGGCAGGAGTATCATGAGCAAGAGGGTGGGAATGGGAGAGGAGGCAGGAGCATCATGCGCAAGAGGATGGGAAGGAGAGAGGAGGCAGGAGTGTCATGAGCAAGAGGATGGGAAGGGGAGAGGAGGCAGGAGTGTCATGAGCAAGAGCATGGGAAGGGGAGAGGAAGCAGGAGTATCATGAGCAAGAGGGTGGGAAGGGGATAGGAGACAGGAGGCAGGAGTGTCATGAGCAAGAAGTTGGGGAAGGGGAAATTAGGAAAGTTGCCGGCAATACACGAAGAGGAGGCAGGAGTGTCATGAGCAAGAGGATGGGAAGGGGAGATAAGGCAGGAGTGTCATGAGCAAGAGGATGGGAAGGGGAGAGGAGGCAGGAGTGTCATGAGCAAGAGGATGGGGAAGGGGAGGTTGGGAAAGGCAGGAGTGTCATGAGCAAGAGGATGGGGAGGGGAGATTGGGAAAGTGGCCAGGTGTGTCATGAGCAAGAGGATGGTGAAGGGGAGATTGGGAAAATTGCCAGGAGTGTCATGAGCAAGAGGATGGGGAGGGGAGATTGGCCAAGTGGCCAGGAGTGTCATGAGCACGAGGATGGGGAGGGGAGATTGGGCAAGTGGCCAGGAGTGTCATGAGCAAGAGGATGGGGAGGGGAGATTGGGCAAGTGGCCAGGAGTGTCATGAGCAAGAGGATGGGGAAGGGGAGATTGGGAAAGTGGCCAGGAGTGTCATGAGCAAGATGATGGGGAGGGGTGATTGGGGAAGTGGCCAGCAGTCTGCATCTGAGGAGTGTCCTCCATCAGCAAGTTCACGTCACAGCTGCCATTCTCATAGCGCCTGCAGTCGCGGTTAGCAATAGTGCACACAGCGCTATTAACTTGTCATTCATTTTCATAGAGCTTTAATCCCTCACAGCTGGCAAGTACTACTCGCACATTCCACAGGCTCACATATGTGTGTATCCCTCCTGCAATCATTGAAGGCAGGTGCAGCTGCTGTGAAGGAGTGCTAATCACGTAGCTTTCCTCGCCAGTGCTGCATTACAGCGCCTCGCCCCTGCTGCATTACTGCACCTCGCCACTGCTGCATTACAGCGCCTCGCCACTGCTGCATTACAGCACCTCGCCACTGCTGCATTACTGCACCTGCCACTGCTGCATTACTGCACCTCGTCACTGCTGCATTACAGCGCCTCGCCCATGCTGCATTACAGCGCTTCGCCACTGCTGCATTACAGCACCTCGCCACTGCTGCATTAGTGCACATGCCACCCACTGCTGCATTACTGCTCTGCCACTGCTGCATTACTGCACCTCGCCACTGCTGCATTACAGCACCTCGCCCCTGCTGCATTACTGCACCTCACCAATGCTGCATTAAAGCGCCTCGCCACTGCTGCGTTACAGCACCTCGCCACTGCTGCATTACTGCACCTGCCACTGCTGCATTACTGCACCTGCCACTGCTGCATTACTGCACCTCGCCCCTGCTGCATTACAGTGCCTCACCCCTGCTGCATTACTTCACCTCGCCACTGCTGCATTACAGCACCTCGCCGCTGCTGCATTACAGCACCCCGCCACTGCTGCATTGCAGCGCCTCACCACTGCTGCATTACGGCACCCCGCCACTGCTGCATTACTGCGACTCGCCACTTCTGCAATACAGCGCCTCACCACTGCTGCATTGCAGCGCCTCGCCACTGCTGCATTACTATGGTATGTTATTGTTCATGTAAAAAGCACCTATACACAGGGAAGTGTTTCAGAGCGCTATGACTGATGCCCGCACCTTTCTCACATGGCCTAGCGTTTGATAATATGTTCTGTTCCCCACCCACAGCACACAGAAGAGGAGTCCGGTTCATTAATGCCCGAGTGCCAGGGCTTTAAGGCGATATGGATGGCGACAGCACCGGATTGCTCCATGTTCTGTCACCAAAGCCTTTGCTCTGTGGCAAATGTGATATAATCTGCCCCACATGAGCTTCCCTTATGAGGATGGAAACACAGTAAACACACAGCTGGTGACCTACATCACACGTGCACAATGCCAAGAACATGCCAACTACAGAGCTATAGGTGCCTTTACTGTCATTATGTGTGGGCAGTAGGGGAGTGTTATTTCAGTATGGGTGGTTCACATGATGTATTAATGGCCAGAGCTATAGGTGCCTTTAATGTCATTATGTGTGGACAGTAGGGAAGTGTTATTTCAGCACTGATGGATCACATGATGTATTAATGGCCAGAGCCATAGGTGCCTTTAATGTCATTATGTGTGGACAGTATGGAAGTGTTATTTCAGCACTGATGGATCACATGATGTATGAATCGCCACCGCTATAGGTGCCTTTAAAGTCCTTTTGTGTGGACAGTATGGAAGTGTTATTTCAGTATGGATGGTTCACATGATGTTTGCATCGCCACTGCTACTATAGGTGCCTTTAATGTCATTATGTGTGGACAGTATGGGAGTGTTATTTCAGTCTGCAGGGCTCCTTTCACTAAAGACCGATCAAGAATTGGAGGCACAATAACATGGAGTATATCAAAATGCATGAACCAAAAAACATAATGGAAAAATAATACTTCACCTATAGAAAATACTTCTTCAATGAAGTTCGGATGAAATAGCACGAGGACACCCCCTTGGTCATGTCTGCACACTGACAGAGAGAAAGACACCTCATTCCACACCGACACTTAAGCCAAACCCGCTGCATCTGGCAAAGCTTTTGTCAGTTCCACTGGAGGGCGCCATTGCGCCATTTTTGGGATTTATGCGTGACTTCTTACAGCCGTTTCCTGTCCCATGCCTTCAGCATCTACTGATTATGGCAACACACAACCTGTGCACAATCTACTGAGCTGCATGGGGGGCTACAAGGCAGCCCCAAAAAATAGCAAAGTGAGGGACTCATTACGAGTGTGGTGGCAATTCTGCAGCCAAATTACAGCCAAACTCGATTACCACTACTGCCACCTGGCCCTGTGGAGATACCACAGGATTACACATGGTGTTAACTCCTTATTCCTGTAGTCCGCACGACTCGATCGGGATGTTTGACAGCAATACCGCCGGGAGAATTACCGTGTGGTAACTCAACCAATGTCTGGAGGTAATGTGGGGGATTTACTTCCTGCAACAGCTGGAGGCCAAGCCAACAGTTTTCCTTTAAGAATTGGTGGACTTACCGTGCTGTAACTCCACTGGCGGTAAGCTAAAATGGTCTTTTGGCGGTGCAGGAGAAATCAGAAGTAATTCCGTTAAAGGGGCGGTATGGAATTACCGCCACTTGTTTTCAGAAGCCGCACACTTGTAATGAGGCCCATAATGTTTCCAATCACACTAACATTAGGTTAATGCACGTGCACTGCACAGTGTGCAATGATAGATTTCCTGTAATGCTACAATGTACAAATTACAGATCACCCGGAAATGCTCTTTGAAATAACGCCTCCCAAAAGAATCCACTTTAGGGACCTGTGCACTTACCCCTCAGCTTTACCTCCGCATTCATGCAGTGTATCCCTGCCAGCCAGAACCAGAAGAAAGCCAGGCCTGGCGTCTGCACCTTCTCCATCTTAGACGCACCCCAATGCCTCAACAGCAATGCCTCCTACCAGCTAGAAATAGAAAAAATCCAGAGCTGGGGTTTGCACTTTCTCCATCTTAGACACCTCTCCAATGTCTCAGCACATGTCCCCCTGCCAGCCAGCACCAGAATAAAGCCAGGTCTGGGGTCTGCGCCTTCTCCATCTTAGACGCCCACCAATGCCTCGCCAAATGTCCTCCTTCCAGGCAGCAACCAGAAAACATCCAGGGCTGGCGTCCGTGCCTTCTCCATATTAGACGCCCCCCAATGTCTCGGCGCATTTCCTCCTGCCTGGCAGCAGCCAGAATACAGGCAAGGTTGGGGTCTGGACCTTCTCCATCTTAGATGAACCCCAATTCCTCAGTACATGTCCTCCTCCCAGGCAGCAGCCAGAAGAAAGCCAGGGCTGGGGTCTGCGCCTTCTAAATCTTTGATGCCCACCGATGCCTTGGCACATGACCTTCTGCCAGCCAGAACCAGAAGAAAGCCAGGCCTGGGGTCTGCACCTTCTCATTCTTAGACGCCCCTCAATGTCTCGGCACATGTCCTCCTGCCAGGCAGCAGCCAGAATACAGGCAGGGTTGAAGTCTGTGACTTCTCCATCTCAGACGCCCCCCAACGTCTAAGCACATGTCATCCTGCCAGGCAGCAGCCAGAAGAAAGCCAGGGCCGGGGCTGCACCTTCTCCATCTGAGATGCCCCCCAATGCCTCAGCATATGTCCTCCTGCGAGGCAGCAGCCAGAAGACAGCCACAGCTGGGGTCAGTGCCTGCTCCATCTTAGAAGCCCACAGATGCCTCGGCAGCAATGCCTACTGTCAGCCAGCACCAGAAGAACACTAGGGCTGGGGTCTTTGCCTTCTCCATCTTAGACACCCACAGATGCCTCGGTGCATGTCTTCCTGCCACCCAGAACCTGTAGAAAGCCAAGGTTGGGGTCTGCGCCTTCTCCATGTTAGATTCCCCCAATGCCTCAGCACATATCCTCCTGCCAGGCAGCAGCCAGAAGAAGGCCAGGGCTGGGGTCTGCTCCTTCTCCATCTTAGACCCCACCAATGTCTCAGCACATGTCCTCCTGCCAGGCAGCAGCCAGAATACAGGCAGGGTTGGGGTCTGTGCCTTCAACATCTTAGACGCCCCCCAATGTCTCAGCACATGTCCTCCTGCCAGGCAGCAGCCACATGAAAGTCAGGGTTGGGGTCTGCGCCTTCTCCATCTTAAACACCCACCAATGTCTCAGCACATGTCCCTCTGCCAGGCAGCAGCCAGAATACAGGCAGTGTTTGGGTCTGCGCCTTCTCCATTTTAGATGCCCCCCAAAGTCTCAGCACATGTCCTCCTGCGAAGCAGCAGCCAGAAGAAAGCCAGGGCTGGGGTCTGTGCCTTCTCCATCTTAGATGCCCCCAAATGTCTCAGCACAATTCCTCCTGCCATCCCGAACCCGGAGAAAGCCAGGGCTGGGCTCTGCACATTCTCCATCTTAGTCACCCCCCAATGTCTCGGCACATGTCATCCTGCCAGGCAGCAGCCAGAATACAGGCAGGGTTGGGGTCTGCACCTTCTCCATCTTAGACACCCCCCAATGCCTCACCACATGTCCTCCTGCCAGCCAGCAGCCAGAAGAAAGCCAGGGTTGGGGAATGCGCCCTCTACATTTTAGATGCCCACCGAGGCCTTGGCACATGATCTCCTTCCAGCCAGCACCAGAAGAAAGCCAGGCCTGGGGTCTGAGCCTTCTCCATCTCAGATGCCCCTATTGTCTCAGCACATGTCCTCCTGCTGGGCAGCAGCCAGAAGACATACAGGGCTGGGGTCTGCACCTTCTCCATTTTAGACACCCCCCAATGCCTCGACACCAATGCCTCCTACCAGCCAGAACTAGAAGAGATCCAGGGATGGGATCTGCACCTTCTCCATCTTAGACACCCCCCCAATGTCTCAGCACATGTCCCTCTGCCAGCCAGCACCAGAAGATAGCCAGGTCTGGGGTCTGCATCTTCTCCATCTTAGATGCCCACCAATGTCTCGGAACCAATGCCTCATGCCAGCCAGCAGCAAGAAGACAGCCAGGGCTGTGTTCTGCACCTTCTCCATTTTAGGCACCCCCCCGATATCTCGATGCATGACCTCCTGAAAGCCGAAACTAGATGAAAGCCAGGGATGTGGTCTGTGCCTTCTCCATCTTAGACGCCCACTGATGCCTCGGCGCATGACCTCCTGCCAGCCAGAACCAGAAGAAAGCCAGGGCTGGGGTCTGCACCTTCTCCATCTCAGATGCCCCCCAATGTCTCGGCACATGACCTCCTGCCAGCCAGAACCAGTAGAATGCCAGGGCTGGGGCCTGAGCCTTCTCCATCTTAGACACCCACCAATGCCTCAGCACAGGTCCTCCTACCAGCCAGAACCAAAAGAAAGCCAGGGCTGGGGTCTGCGCCTACTCCATTTTAGACGCCCATTGATGCCTCAGCACATGTCCTCCTGCCAGCCAGAACCAGAAGAAAGCCAGGGCTGGGGTCTGCGCCTTCTCCATGTTAGACTCCCCCAATGCCTCAGCACATGTCCTCCTGCCAGGCAGCAGCCAGAAGAAGGCCAGGGCTGGGGTCTGCTCCTTCTCCATCTTAGACGCCCACCGATGTCTCGGCGCATGACCTCCTGCCAGCCAAAACCAGAAGAAAGCCAGGCCTGGGGTCTGCGCCTTCTCCAACTTAGACGCCCACCAATTTCTCAGCACATGTCCTCCTGCCAGGCAGCAGCCAGAATACAGGCAGTGTTGGGGTCTGCGCCTTCAACATCTTAGACGCCCCCCAATGTCTCGCCACATGTACTCCTGCCAGGCAGCAGCCAGAATCCAAGCAGGGTTTGGGCCTGCGCCTTCTCCATTTTAGATGCCCCCCAATGTCTCAGCACATGTCCTCCTGCAAGCCAGAACCAGAATAAAGACACGCCTGGGATCTGTGCTTTCTCCATCTTAGACGCCCCCAAATGTCTCAGCACAATTCCTCCTGCCATCCCGAACCCGAAGAAAGCCAGGGCTGGGCTCTGTGCGTTCTCCATCTTAGACACCCCCTAATGTCTCGGCACATGTCATCCTGCCAGGCAGCAGCCAGAATACAGGCAGGGTTGGGGTCTGCACCTTCTCCATCTTAGACACCCCCCAATGCCTCACCACATGTCCTCCTGCCAGCCAGCAGCCAGAAGAAAGCCAGGCCTGGGGTCTGTGCCTTCTCCATCTCAGATGCCCCTATTGTCTCAGCACATGTCCTCCTGCCAGGCAGCAGGCAGAAGACATACAGGGCTGGGGTCTGCACCTTCTCCATCATAGACACCCCCCAATTCCCCGATACCAATGCCTCCTACCAGCCAGAACTAGAAGAAATCCAGGGATGGGATCTGCACCTTCTCCATCTTAGACACCCCCCAATGTCTCAGCACATGTCCCTCTGCCAGCCAGCACCAGAAGAAAGCCAGGTCTGGGGTCTGCGTCTTCTCCATCTTGGATGCCCACCAATGTCTCTGAACCAATGCCTCCTGCCAGCCAGCAGCAAGAAGATAGGCAGGGTTGGGTTCTGCACCTTCTCCATCTTAGGCACCCACCTCGATATCTTGATGCATGACCTCCTGCAAGCCGAAACCAGATGAAAGCCAGGGCTGGGCTCTGCACATTCTCCATCTTAGACACCCCCCAATGTCTCGGCACATGTCCTCCTGCCAGCCAGCAGCCAGAAGAAAGCCAGGGTTGGGGAATGCGTCTTCTACATTTTAGATGCCCACCGAGGCCTTGGCACATGATCTCCTGCCAGCCAGCACCAGAAGAAAGCCAGGCCTGGGGTCTGAGCCTTCTCCATCTCAGATGCCCCTATTGTCTCAGCACATGTCCTCCTGCCAGGCAGCAGCCAGAAGACATACAGGGCTGGGGTCTGCACCTTCTCCATTTTAGACACCCCCCAATGCCTCGACACCAATGCCTCCTACCAGCCAGAACTAGAAGAAATCCAGGGATGGGATCTGCACCTTCTCCATCTTAGACACCCCCCCCAATGTCTCAGCACATGTCCCTCTGCCAGCCAGCACCAGAAGATAGCCAGGTCTGGGGTCTGCATCTTCTCCATCTTAGATGCCCACCAATGTCTCGGAACCAATGCCTCATGCAAGCCAGCAGCAAGAAGACAGCCAGGGCTGTGTTCTGCACCTTCTCCATCTTAGGCACCCCCCCGATATCTCGATGCATGACCTCCTGAAAGCCGAAACTAGATGAAAGCCAGGGATGTGGTCTGTGCCTTCTCCATCTTAGACGCCCACTGATGCCTCGGCGCATGACCTCCTGCCAGCCAGAACCAGAAGAAAGCCAGGGCTGGGGTCTGCACCTTCTCCATCTCAGATGCCCCCCAATGTCTCGGCACATGACCTCCTGCCAGCCAGAACCAGTAGAATGCCAGGGCTGGGGCCTGAGCCTTCTCCATCTTAGACACCCACCAATGCCTCAGCACAGGTCCTCCTACCAGCCAGAACCAAAAGAAAGCCAGGGCTGGGGTCTGTGCCTACTCCATTTTAGACGCCCATTGATGCCTCAGCACATGTCCTCCTGCCAGCCAGAACCAGAAGAAAGCCAGGGCTGGGGTCTGCGCCTTCTCCATGTTAGACTCCCCCAATGCCTCAGCACATGTCCTCCTGCCAGGCAGCAGCCAGAAGAAGGCCAGGGCTGGGGTCTGCTCCTTCTCCATCTTAGACGCCCACCGATGTCTCGGCGCATGACCTCCTGCCAGCCAAAACCAGAAGAAAGCCAGGCCTGGGGTCTGCGCCTTCTCCAACTTAGACGCCCACCAATTTCTCAGCACATGTCCTCCTGCCAGGCAGCAGCCAGAATAAAGGCAGTGTTGGGGTCTGCGCCTTCAACATCTTAGACGCCCCCCAATGTCTCGCCACATGTCCTCCTGCCAGGCAGCAGCCAGAATACAAGCAGGGTTTGGGCCTGCGCCTTCTCCATTTTAGATGCCCCCCAATGTCTCAGCACATGTCCTCCTGCAAGCCAGAACCAGAATAAAGACACGCCTGGGATCTGTGCTTTCTCCATCTTAGACGCCCCCAAATGTCTCAGCACAATTCCTCCTGCCATCCCGAACCCGAAGAAAGCCAGGGCTGGGCTCTGTGCGTTCTCCATCTTAGACACCCCCTAATGTCTCGGCACATGTCATCCTGCCAGGCAGCAGCCAGAATACAGGCAGGGTTGGGGTCTGCACCTTCTCCATCTTAGACACCCCCCAATGCCTCACCACATGTCCTCCTGCCAGCCAGCAGCCAGAAGAAAGCCAGGCCTGGGTTCTGTGCCTTCTCCATCTCAGATGCCCCTATTGTCTCAGCACATGTCCTCCTGCCAGGCAGCAGGCAGAAGACATACAGGGCTGGGGTCTGCACCTTCTCCATCATAGACACCCCCCAATTCCCCGATACCAATGCCTCCTACCAGCCAGAACTAGAAGAAATCCAGGGATGGGATCTGCACCTTCTCCATCTTAGACACCCCCCAATGTCTCAGCACATGTCCCTCTGCCAGCCAGCACCAGAAGAAAGCCAGGTCTGGGGTCTGCGTATTCTCCATCTTGGATGCCCACCAATGTCTCTGAACCAATGCCTCCTGCCAGCCAGCAGCAAGAAGATAGGCAGGGTTGGGTTCTGCACCTTCTCCATCTTAGGCACCCACCTCGATATCTTGATGCATGACCTCCTGCAAGCCGAAACCAGATGAAAGCCAGGGCTGGGCTCTGCACATTCTCCATCTTAGACACCCCCCAATGTCTCGGCACATGTCCTCCTGCCAGCCAGCAGCCAGAAGAAAGCCAGGGTTGGGGAATGCGTCTTCTACATTTTAGATGCCCACCGAGGCCTTGGCACATGATCTCCTGCCAGCCAGCACCAGAAGAAAGCCAGGCCTGGGGACTGAGCCTTCTCCATCTCAGATGCCCCTATTGTCTCAGCACATGTCCTCCTGCCAGGCAGCAGCCAGAAGACATACAGGGCTGGGGTCTGCACCTTCTCCATTTTAGACACCCCCCAATGCCTCGACACCAATGCCTCCTACCAGCCAGAACTAGAAGAAATCCAGGGATGGGATCTGCACCTTCTCCATTTTAGACACCCCCCCAATGTCTCAGCACATGTCCCTCTGCCAGCCAGCACCAGAAGATAGCCAGGTCTGGGGTCTGCATCTTCTCCATCTTAGATGCCCACCAATGTCTCGGAAGCAATGCCTCCTGCCAGCCAGCAGCAAGAAGACAGCCAGGGCTGTGTTATGCACCTTCTCCATCTTAGGCACCCCCCCCCGATATCTCGATGCATGACCTCCTGAAAGCCGAAACTAGATGAAAGCCAGGGATGGGGTCTGTGCCTTCTCCATCTTAGACGCCCACTGATGCCTCGGCGCATGACCTCCTGCCAGCCAGAACCAGAAGAAAGCCAGGACTGGGGTCTGCACCTTCTCCATCTCAGATGCCCCCCAATGTCTCGGCACATGACCTCCTGCCAGCCAGAACCAGTAGAATGCCAGGGCTGGGGCCTGAGCCTTCTCCATCTTAGACACCCACCAATGCCTCAGCACAGATCCTCCCACCAGCCAGAACCAAAAGAAAGCCAGGGCTGGGGTCTGCGCCTCCTCCATTTTAGACGCCCATTGATGCCTCAGCACATGTCCTCCTGCCAGCCAGAACCAGAAGAAAGCCAGGGCTGGGGTCTGCGCCTTCTCCATGTTAGACTCCCCCAATGCCTCAGCACATGTCCTCCTGCCAGGCAGCAGCCAGAAGAAGGCCAGGGCTGGGGTCTGCTCCTTCTCCATCTTAGACGCCCACCGATGTCTTGGCGCATGACCTCCTGCCAGCCAAAACCAGAAGAAAGCCAGGCCTGGGGTCTGCGCCTTCTCCAACTTAGACGCCCACCAATTTCTCAGCACATGTCCTCCTGCCAGGCAGCAGCCAGAATACAGGCAGTGTTGGGGTCTGCGCCTTCAACATCTTAGACGCCCCCCAATGTCTCGCCACATGTCCTCCTGCCAGGCAGCAGCCAGAATACAAGCAGGGTTTGGGCCTGCGCCTTCTCCATTTTAGATGCCCCCCAATGTCTGAGCACATGTCCTCCTGCAAGCCAGAACCAGAATAAAGACACGCCTGGGATCTGTGCTTTCTCCATCTTAGACGCCCCCAAATGTCTCAGCACAATTCCTCCTGCCATCCCGAACCCGAAGAAAGCCAGGGCTGGGCTCTGCGCGTTCTCCATCTTAGACACCCCCTAATGTCTCGGCACATGTCATCCTGCCAGGCAGCAGCCAGAATACAGGCAGGGTTGGGGTCTGCACCTTCTCCATCTTAGACACCCCCAATGCCTCACCACATGTCCTCCTGCCAGCCAGCAGCCAGAAGAAAGCCAGGCCTGGGGTCTGTGCCTTCTCCATCTCAGATGCCCCTATTGTCTCAGCACATGTCCTCCTGCCAGGCAGCAGGCAGAAGACATACAGGGCTGGGGTCTGCACCTTCTCCATCATAGACACCCCCCAATGCCTTGATACCAATGCCTCCTAACAGCCAGAACTAGAAGAAATCCAGGGATGGGATCTGCACCTTCTCCATCTTAGACACCCCCCCAATGTCTCAGCACATGTCTCTCTGCCAGCCAGCACCAGAAGAAAGCCAGGTCTGGGGTCTGCGTCTTCTCCATCTTAGATGCCCACCAATGTCTCGGAACCAATTCCTCCTGCCAGCCAGCAGCAAGAAGATAGCCAAGGTTGGGTTCTGCACCTTCTCCATCTTAGGCAACCCCCTCGATATCTCGATGCATGACCTCCTGCAAGCCGAAACCAGATGAAAGCCAGGGCTGGGGTCTGTGCCTTCTCCATCTTAGACACCCACCGATGCACAGCCAGAAACAAAGGAAAGCCCGGGCTGGGGTCTATGCCCTCTCCATCTTAGACACCCCCCAATGTCTCTGCACATGTCCTCCTGCCAGGCAGCAGCCAGAAGACAGCCAGGGCTGGGGTCTGCACCTTCTCCATCTCAGATGCCCCCCAATGTCTATGCACATGACCTCCTGCCAGCCAAAACCAGTAGAAAGCCAGGGCTGGGGCCTGCGCCTTCTCCATCTTAGACACCCACCAATTCCTCAGCACAGTTCCTCCTACCAGCCAGGACCAAAAGAAAGCCAGGGCTGGGGTCTGCACCGCCTCCATCTTAGACACCCACCAATGCCTCAGCACAGGTCCTCCTACCAGCCAGAACCAAAAGAAAGCCAGGGCTGGGGTCTGCGCCTCTTCCATTTTAGACGCCCATTGATGCCTCAGCACATGTCCTCCTGCCAGCCAGAACCAGAAGAAAGCCAGGGCTGGGGTCTGTGCCTTCTCCATCTTAGACACCCACCGATGCACAGCCAGAAACAAAGGAAAGCCCGGCTGGGGTCTGTGCCCTCTCCATCTTAGACACCCCCAATGTCTCAGCACATGTCCTTTTACCAGCCAGAACAGGAATAAAGCCAGGGCTGGGGTCTGCGCCTTCTCCATCTTAGACACCCTCCAAAGCCTCGGCACATGTTCTCCTGCCTGGCAGCAGCCCGGAAGACATCCAGGGCTGGCGTCGGTACCTTCTCCATCTTAGATGCCCCCCAATGTCTCGGCACATGTCCTCCTGCCCGGTAGCAGCCAGAATACAGGCAGGGTTGGGGTCTGCACCTTCTCCATCTTAGACGCCCCCACTGCCTCGGCACATGTCCTCCTGCCAGGCAACAGCCTGAAGAAAGCCAGGGCTGGGGTAAGCCAGGGCTCGGGTCTGTAAATTCTCCATCTAAGACACCCACCAATTCCTCGGCCATGTCCTCTTGCCAGCCAGAACCAGAAGAAAGCCAGGGCTGGGGTCTGCGTCATCCCTATCTTAGACACCCCCCAATGTCTCAGCACATGTCCTCCTGCCAGGCAGCAGCCAGAAGACAGCCAGGGCTGGGGTCTGCCCCTTCTCCATCTCAGACACTCTCAATGTCTCGGCGCATGACCTCCTGCAAGCCAGCACCAGAAGAAAGACCGTGCTGGGGTCTGTGCCTTCTCAATCTTAGACACCCCCCAAAGCCTCGGCACATGTTCTCCAGCCTGGCAGCAGCCCGGAAGACATCCAGGGTTGGCACCCGCACCTTCTCCATCTTAGACATACCCCAATATCTCAGCACATGTCCTCCTTCCAGACAGCAGCCAGAAGAACGCCAGGGCTTGAGTCTGTGCCTTCTCCATCTTAGACACCCACCGATACCTCGGCACATTTCCTCCTGCCTGCCAGAACCTTAAGAAAGCCGGGACTGGGGTCTGCCCCTTCTCCAATTTAGACGCCCACCGATGCCTCGGCACATGGCCTCCTGCCAGCCAGAAACAGAAGAAAACAAGGCGTGGGGTCTGCACCTTCTCCAACTTAGATGCCCCCAATGTGTCAGCACATTTCCTTCTGCCAGGCAGCATCCAGAATACAGGCAGGGTTGGGGTCTGTGCATTCTCCATTTTAGACGCCCCCCAATGTCTCAGCACATGTCCTCTTGCCAGGCAGTAGCGAGAGGAAAGCCAGGGCTGGGGTCTGCACCTTCTCCATCATAGACACCCTCCAATGTCTCGCAACATGTCCTCCGGCCAGGCAGCAGCCAGAATACAAGCAGGGTTCGGGTCTGCGCCTTCTCCATCTTAGATGCCCCCCATATCGAAGCACATGTCGTCTTGCCAGGCAGCAGCCAGAAGAAAGCCAGGGCTGGGGTCTGCGCCTTCTCCATCTTAGATGCCCACTGATGCCTCGGAGCATGTCTTTCTGCCACCCTGCACCAGAAGAAAGCCAGGGCAGGGTCAGTGCCTTCTGCATCATAGACACCCTCCAATGTCTCAGCACATGTCATCCTGCCAGCCAGAACCAGAAGGAAGCCAGGGATGGGATCTGCGCCTTCTCCAACTTAGACGCCCCCCAATGTCTCAGCAAATGTCCTCCTGCAATCCCGAACCAGAAGAAAGCCAGTGCTGGGCTCTGCGCGTTCTCCATCTTAAAAACCCCCGAATGTCTCGGCACATGTCCTCATGCCAGGCAGCTGCCAGAAGTCATCCAGTGCTGGCGTCCGCGCCTTCTCCATCTTAGACGACCCCAATGTCTCAGCACATGTCCTCCTGCCAGTCAGCAGCCAGAATACAGGCAGGGTTGGGGTCTGAACTTTCTCTATCTTAGACGCTCCCCAATGCCTCAGCACATGTCCTCCTGCCAGGCAGCAGCCAGAAGAACGACAAGGCTGGGGTCTGCGCCTTCTCCATCTTAGATGCCCACCAATGCCTCGGCGCATGACCTCCTGCCAGCCAGAACCAGAAGAAATCCAGACCTGGTGTCTGTGCCTTCTCCATTTTAGATGCCCCTATTATCTCATCACATGTCCTCCTGCCAGGCAGCAGCCAGAAGACAGCCAGGGCTGGGGTCTGCGCCTTCTCCATCTTAGACACCCAGCAATGCCTTGGTGCATGACTTCCTGCCAGCCAGAACCCGGAAGAAAGCCAGGGCTGGGGTCTGCACCTTCTCCATCTTAGACACCCCCATTGCCTCGGCACCAATGCCTCCTGTCAGCCAGAACCAGAATAAAGACAGGGCTGGGGTCTGCACCTTCTCCATCTTATACGCCCCCCAATTCCTCAGCACCCACGCCTCCTACCAACCAGAACTAGAAGAAATCCAGGGCTGGAGTCTGCACCTTTTCCATCTTAGACACGCCCCCCAATGTCTCAGCATATGTCCTCCTGCCAGCCAGCACCAGAAGTAAGCCAGGTCTGGGGTCTGCGCCTTCCCCATCATAGACGCCCACCAATGTCTTAGCACCAATGCCTCCTGTCAGCCAGAACTAGAAGAAAGCCAGAGCTGGGGTCTGCACCTTTTCCATCCTAGATGCCCCCCAACGTCTCGGCACATGTCCTCCTGCCAGCCAGAACCAAAAGAAAGCCAGTGCTGGGGTCTGTGCCTTCTCCATCTTAGACGCCCACTGATGCCTTGGCGTATGACCTACTGCCAGCCTGAACCAGAAGAAAGCCACGGCTGGGGTCTGCACCTTCTCCATCTCAGATGTCCCCCAATGTCTCGGCACATGACCTCCCTCAAGCCAGAACCAGAAGAAAGCCAGGGATAGGGTCTGCGCCTTCTCCATTTTAGACAGCCCCAATGTCTCAGCAGATGTCCTCCTACCAGCCAGAACGAGAAGAAAACCAGGGCTGGGGTTTGTGCCTTCTCCATCTTAGACACCCCCCAATGTCTCAGCACATGTCCTCCTTCCAGACAGCAGCCAGAAGAAAGCCAGGGCTAGGGTCTGCGCCTTCTCCACCTTAGACGCCCACCGATGCCTCAGCACCAATGCCTACTGCCAGCCATCACCAGAAGAACGCCAGGGCTGGGTTCTGCGCCTTCTCCACCTTAGACGCCCACCGATGCCTCAGCACCAATGCCTACTGCCAGCCATCACCAGAAGAACGCCAGGGCTGGGTTCTGTGTCTTCTCCATCTTAGACACCCACGGATGCCTCGGCACATTTCCTCCTACCAGCCAGAATCTTAAGAAAGCCAGGACTGGGGTCTGCCCCTTCTCCATCTTAGATGCCCCCCAATGTCTCTGTACATGTCCTCCTGGCAGGCAGCAGCCAGAAGAAGGCCAGGGCTAGAGTCTGAGCCTTCTTCAACTTAGACGCCCACCGATGCCTCGGCACATGACCTCCTGCCAGCCAGAAGCAGAAGAAAACAAGGCCTGGGGTCTGCACCTTCTCCAACTTAGATGCCCCCAATGTCTCAGCACATGTCCTCCTGCCAGGCAGCATCCAGAATACAGGCAGGGTTGGGGTCTGTGCATTCTCCATCTTAGACGCCCCCCAATGTCTCAGCACATTTCCTCTTGCCAGGCAGTAGCAAGAGGAAAGCCAGGGCTGGGGTCTGCACCTTCTCCATCTTAGACACCCCCAATGTCTCGCCACATGTCCTCCTGCCAGGCAGCAGCCAGAATACAGGCAGGGTTCGGGTCTGCGCCTTCTCCATCTTAGATGCCCCCCATGTCGCAGCACATGTCTTGCCAGGCAGCAGCCAGAAGAAAGCAAGGGCTGGGGTCTGCGCCTTCTCCATCTTAGATGCCCACTGGTGCCTCGGAGCATGTCTTTCTGCCACCCTGCACAAGAAGAAAGCCAGGGCAGGGTCAGTGCCTTCTCCATCATAGACACCCTCCAATGTCTCAGCAAATGTCCTCCTGCAATCCCGAACCAGAAGAAAGCCAGGACTGGGCTTTGCGTTTTCTCCATCTTAAAAACCCCTGAATGTCTCGGCACATGTCCTCATGCCAGGCAGCAGCCAGAAGTCATCCAGTGCTATCGTCCGCGCCTTCTCCATCTTAGACGACCCCAATGTCTCAGCACATGTCCTCCTGCCAGTCAGCAGCCAGAATACAGGCAGGGTTGGGGTCTGCACTTTCTCTATCTTAGACGCCCCCCAATGCCTCAGCACATGTCCTCCTGCCAGGCAGCAGCCAGAAGAACAAGGCTGGGGTCTGCGCCTTCTCCATCTTAGATGCCCACCAATGCCTCGGCGCATGACCTCCTGCCAGCCAGAACCAGAAGAAAGCCAGACCTGCTGTCTGTGCCTTCTCCATTTTAGATGCCCCTATTATCTCAGCACATGTCCTCCTGCCAGGCAGCAGCCAGAAGACAGCCAGGGCTGGCGTCTGCTCCTTCTCCATTTTAGGCACCCACCAATGCCTCGGTGCATGACTTCCTGCAAGCCAGAACCAGAAGAAAGCCAGGGCTGGGGTCTGCACCTTCTCCATCTTAGACACCCCCAATGCCTCGGCACCAATGCCTCCTGTCAGCCAGAACCAGAAGAAAGACAGGGCTGGGGTCTGCACCTTCTCCATCTTAGACGCCCCCCAATTCCTCAGCACCAATGCCTCCTACCAACCAGAACTAGAAGAAATCCAGGGCTGGAGTCTGCACCTTTTCCATCTTAGACACCCCCCCCAATGTCTCAGCACATGCCCTCCTGCCAGCCAGCACCAGAAGCAAGCCAGGTCTGGGGTCTGCGCCTTCTCCATTATAGACGCCCACCAATGTCTCAGCACCAATGCCTCCTGTCAGCCAGAACTAGAAGAAAGCTAGAGCTGGGGTCTGTGCCTTCTCCATCTTAGATGCCCCCCAACGTCTCGGCACATGTCCTCCTGCCAGCCAGAACCAAAAAAAAGCCAGTGCTGGGGTCTGTGCCTTCTCCATCTTAGAAGCCCACTGATGCCTTGGCATATGACCTCCTGCCAGCCTGAACCAGAAGAAAGCCACGGCTGGGGTCTGCACCTTCTCCATCTCAGATGCCCCCCAATATCTCGGCACATGACCTCCCTCAAGCCAGAACCAGAAGAAAGCCAGGGATGGGGTCTCCGCCTTCTCCATCTTAGACGCCCACTGATGCCTCCGCGCATGACCTCCTGCCAGCCAGAACCAGAAGAAAGCCAGGCCTGGGGTCTGCACCTTCTCCATCTTTGATACCCACCAATGCCTCGCGCATGAACTAATGCAGGTCAGAACCAGAAGAAAGCCTGGGGTGGGGTCTGTGCCTTCTCCATCTTCGAGGCCCACTGATGTCTCGGCGCATGACCTCCTACTAGCTAGAACCAGAAGAAAGCCAAAGATTTGGTCTGTGTCTTCGCCATCTTGGACACCATCGATGTCTCAGCACATGTCCTCCTGCCTGCCAGAACCAGAAGAAAGCCAGAGCTGGGGTCTGCTCCTTCTCCATCTTAGACACCGCCCAATGCCTCAGCACAGGTCCTCCTACCAGCCAGAACCAGAAGAAAGCCAGGGCTGGGCCATGCGGCTTCTCCATTTTGGACACCCACCGATGTCTCAGCACATATCCCTGCCACCCACCGATGTCTCAGCACATGTCCCTGCCAGCCAGAACCTTAAGAAAGCCAGGTCTGGGGTCTGCGCCTTTTCCATCTTAAATGCCCCCCAATGTCTCTGCATCAATTCCACTTGCCAGCCAGAATCAGAAGAATGCCAGTGCTGGGGTCTGCACCTTCTCCATCTTAGATGCCCACTGATGCCTCTGCGCATGACCTCATGAAAGGCAGCAGCCAGAAGAAACATGTGCTGGGGTCTGTGCCTTCTCCATCTTAGATGCCCCCAATGCCTCGGCACCAATGCCTCCTGCCAGCCAGAATCAGAAGAAAGCCAGAGCTGAGGTCTGCGCCTTCTCCATCTTAGACGCCCCCCAATGCCTCAGCACCAATGCCTCCTACCAGCCAGAACTAGAAGAAATCCAGGGCTGGAGTCTGCACCTTTTCCATCTTAGACCCCCCCCAATGTCTCAGCACATGTCCTCCTGCCAGCCAGCACCAGAAGAAAGCCAGGTCTGGGGTCTGCGTCTTCTCCATCATAGATGCCCACCAATGCCTCAGCACCAATGCCTCCTGCCAGCCAGAACTAGAAAAAAGCCAGAGCTGGGGTCTGCGCCTTCTCCATTTTAGATGCCCCCCAAAGTCTCAGCACATGTCCTCCTGCCAGCCAGAACCAAAAGAAAGCCAGTGCTGGGGTCTGTGCCTTCTCCATCTTAGACACCCACTGATGCCTTGGCGTATGACCTCCTGCCAGCCAGAACTAGAAGAAAGCCAGAGCTGGGGTCTGCGCCTTCTCCATCTTAGATGCCCCCCAAAGTCTCGGCACATGTCCTCCTGCCAGCCAGAACCAAAAGAAAGCCAGGGATGGGGTCTCCGCCTTCTCCATCTTAGACGCCCACTGATACCTCGGCACATGACCTCGTGCCAGCCAGAACCAGAAGAAAGCCAGGGCTCGGGTCTGCACCTTCTCCATCTTTGATGCCCACCAATGCCTCGCGCATTAACTAATGCAGGCCAAAACCAAAAGAAAGCCAGGCCTGGGGTCTATGCCTTCTCCATCTTAGATGCCCACTGATGCCTTGGTGCATGACCTCCTGCCAGCCTGAACCAGAAGAAAGCCAGGGCTGGAGTCTACGCCTCCTTCATTTTAGATGCCCACAGATGCCTCGGCACATGTCCTCCTGCCAGCCAGAACCATAAGAAAGCCAGAGCTGGGGTCTGTGCCTTCTCCATCTTAGACACCGACCGGTGCACAGCCAGAACCAGAAGAATGCCTGGGCTGTGTCTCCACCTTCTCCATCTTAGATGCCCCCCAATGTCCCGGCACATGTCCTCCTGCCAGGCAGCAGCCAGAATACAGGCAGGGTTGGGGTCTGCACCTTCTCCATCTCAGACACCCACTGATGCCTCGGCGCATGTCCTCCTGCCAGCCAGAACCATAAAACAGCCAGGGCTGGTTCTGTGCCTAGTGCATCTTAGATGCCCCGCAATGTATCAGCACATGTCCACCTACCTGCCAGAACCAGAAGAAAACAGGGGCTGGGGTCTGCCCTTTCACCATCTTAGATGCCCCCAATGTCTCAGCACCAATGCCTCCTGCCAGCCAGAACTAGAAGAAAGCCAGGCCTGGAGTCTGTGGCTTCTCTATCTTAAACGCACCCCAATGTCTCGGCACATGTCCTCCTGCCAGGCAACAGCCTGAAGAAAGCCAGGGCTGGGGTCTACACCTTCTCCATCTTAGACTCCCTCCAATGTCTCGGCACAAATGCCTCTTACCAGCCAGAATCAGAAGAAAGCTTGGGCTGGGGTCTGTGCCTTCTCCATCTTAGAGGCCCACTGATGCCTCGGCACATGACCTACTATCAGCTAGAACCAGAAGAAAGCCAAAGATTTGGTCTGTGTCTTCGCCATCTTAGACACCATCGATGTCTCAGCACATGTCCTCCTGCCCGCCAGAAACAGAAGAAATCCAGGGCTGGGATCTGTGCTTTCTACATCTTAGACGCCCCCCAATGTCTTGGCACTTGTTCACATGTCAGGCAGCAGCCAGAAGAAAGCCAGAGCTGGGGTCTGCACCTTCTCCATCTTAGACACCGCCCAATGCCTCAGCACAAGTCCTCCTACCAGCCAGAACCAGAAGAAAGCCAGTGCTGGGCTCTGCGGCTTCTCCATTTTGGACACCCACTGATGTCTCAGCACATGTCCTCCTGCCAGCAAGAACCTTAAGAAAGCCAGATCTGGGGTCTGCGCCTTTTCCATCTGAAAAGGCCCCCAATGTCTCTGCACCAATGCCACTTGCCAGCCAGAATCAGAAGAAAGCCAGTGCTGGGCTCTGCTCCTTCTCCATCTTAGATGCCCACTGATGCCTCTGCGCATGACCTCATGCCAGGCAGTAGCCAGAAGAAACATGTGCTGGGGTCTGTGCCTTCTCCATCTTAGACGCCTCCCAATGTCTTGGCACATGTCCTCCTGCCAGCCAGAATCAGAAGAAAGCCAGAGCTGGGGTCTGCGCCTTCTCCATCTTAGACGTCCCCCAATGTCTCGCCACATGTCCTCCTGTCAACCAAAACCAGAAGAAAACCAGGGCTGGGGTCTTCGCCTTCTCCATCTTAGATGCCCCCAAAAGCCTTGGTGCATAACCTCCTGCCAGCCAGAACCAGAAGAAAGCCAGAGCTGGGATCTGTGCCTTCTCCATCTTAGATGTCCCCCAAAGTCTCAGCACATGACCTCCTGCAAGCCTGAACCAGATGAAAGCCAGGGATGGGGTCTGTGCCTTCTCCATCTTAGACGCCCACTGATGCCTCGGCGCATGACCTCCTGCCAGCCAGAACCAGAAGAAAGCCAGGACTGTGGTCTGCACCTTCTCCATCTTAGATGCCCCCCAATATTTCGGCACATGACCTCCTGCCAGCCAGAACCAGAAGAAAGCCAGGGCTGGGGCCTGCGCCTTCTCCATCTTAGACACCCACCAATGCCTCAGCACAGGTCCTCCTACCAGCCAGATCCAAAAGAAAGCCAGGGCTGGGTTCTACGCCTCCTCCATTTTAGACGCCCATTGATGCCTCGGCACATGTCCTCCTGCCAGCCAGAACCAGAAGAAAGCCAGGGCTGGGGTCTGTGCCTTCTCCATCTTAGACACCAACCGATGCACAGCCAAAAACAAAGGAAAGCCCGGTCTGGGGTCTGTGCCCTCTCCATCTTAGACACCCTCCAATGTCTCCGCACATGTCCTCCTGCCAGGCAGCATCCAGAAGACAGCCAGGGCTGGTGTCTGCCCCTTCTCCATCTTAGACACTCTCAATGTCTCAGTGCATGACCTCCTGCAAGCCAGCACCAGAAGAAAGCCTGTGTGGGGTCTGTGCCTTCTTCATTTTAGACACCCCCCAATGTCTCAGCACATGTCCTCCTACCAGCCAGAACAGGAACAAAGCCAGGGCTGGGGTCTGCGCCTTCTCCATTTTAGACACTCCCCAAAGCCTCGGCACATTTTCTCCTGCCAGGCAGCAGCCCGGAAGACATCCAGGGTTGGTGTCCGCGCCTTCTCCATTTTAGATGCCCCAAAATGCCTCGGCACATGTCCTCCTGCCAGGTAGCAGCCAGAATACAGGCAGGGTTGGGGTCTGCACCTTCTCCATCTTAGACGCCCCCAACTGCTTCAGCACATGTCCTCCTTCCAGGCAGCAGCCAGAAGAACGCCAGGGCTGCGGTCTGTGTCTTCTCCAACTTAGACACGCACCGATGCCTCGGCGCATTTCCTCCTGCCAGCCAGAACCTTAAGAAAGCCAGGACGGGGTCTGCCCCTTCTCCATCTTAGATGCCCCCCAATGTCTCAGCACATGTCCTCCTGCCAGGCAGCAGCCAGAAGAAGGCCAGGGCTAGAGTCTGAGCCTTCTCCATCTTAGACGCCCACCGATGCCTCGGCACATGACCTCCTGCAAGCCAGAACCATAGGAAAGCCATGCCTGGGGTCTGCACCTTCTCCAACTTAGACGCCCCCAATGTCTCAGCACATGTCCTCCTGCCAGGCAGCATCCAGAATACAGGCAGGGTTGGGGTCTGTGCATTCTCCATCTTAGACGCCCCCAACGTCTCAGCACATGTCATCCTGCCAGGCAGTAGCCAGAGGAAAGCCAGGCTGGGGTCTGCACCTTCTCCATCTCAGACGCCCCCCAATTTCTCGCCACATATCCTCCTGCCAGGCAGCAGCCAGAATACAGGCAGGGTTCGGGTCTGCACCTCCTCCATCTTAGATGCCCACTGATGCCTCAGCACATGTCCTCCTGCCACCCTGCCCCAGAAGAAAGCCAGGGCAGGGTCAGTGCCTTCTCCAACCTAGACGCCCTCCAATGTCTCAGCACCAATGCCTACTGCCAGCCATCACCAGAATACAGGCAGGGTTGGGGTCTGCACTTTCTCCATCTTAGACGCCCCCCAATGCCTCAGCACATGTCCTCCTGCCAGGCAGCAGACAAAAGACAGCCAGGGCTGGGGTCTGCGCCTTCTCCATCTCAGACACCCACCAATGCCTCGGTGCATGACTTCCTGCCAGCCAGAACCAGAAGAAATCCAGGGCTGGGGTCTGCACCTTTTCCATCTCAAACACCCCCCCAATGTCTCAGCACATGTCCTCCTGCCAGCCAGCACCAGAAGAAAGCCAGGTCTGGGGTCTGAGCCTTCTCCATCATAGACGCCCACCAATGTCTCAGCACCAATGCCTCCTACCAGCCAGAACCAAAAGAAAGTCAGTGATGGGGTCTGTGCCTTCTCCATCTTAGAGGCCCACTGATGCCTTGGCGTATGACCTCCTGCCAGCCTGGACCAGAAGAAAGCCACGGCTGGGGTTTGCACCTTCTCCATCTCAGATGCCCCCCAATGTCTCGGCACATGACCTCCCTCAAGCCAGAACCAGAAGAAAGCCAGGGATGGGGTCTGCGCCTTCTCCATTTAAGACGCCCCCAATGTCTCAGCAGATGTCCTCCTACCAGCCAGAACCAGAAGAAAACCAGGGCTGGGGTTTGTGCCTTCTCCATCTTAGGCACCCCCCAATGTCTCAGCACATGTCCTCCTGCCGGGCAGCAGCCTGAAGAAAGCCAGGGCTGGGGTCTACACCTTCTCCATCTTAGACTCCCACCAATGTCTCGGCACAAATGCCTCTTACCAGCCAGAATCAGAAGAAAGCCTGGGGTGGGGTCTGTGCCTTCTCCATCTTCGAGGCCCACTGATGCCTCGGCACATGACCTACTACCAGCTAGAACCAGAAGAAAGCCAAAGATTTGGTCTGTGTCTTCGCCATCTTAGACACCATCGATGTCTCAGCACATGTCCTCCTGCCTGCCAGAACCAGAAGAAATCCAGGGCTGGGGTCTGTGCCTTCTACATCTTAGACGCCCCCAATGTCTCGGCACTTGTTCACATGTCAGGCAGCAGCCAGAAGAAAGCCAGAGCTGGGGTCTGCACCTTCTCCATCTTAGACACCCACCGATGCCTCAGCACCAATGCCTACTGCCAGCCAGCACCAGAAGAACGCCAGTACTGGGGTCTGTGCCTTCTCCAACTTAGACACCCACCGATGCCTCGGCTCATTTCCTCCTGCCAGCCAGTACCTTGAGAAAGCCAGGGCTGGGGTTTGTGCCTTCTCCATCTTAGGCACCCCCCAATGTCTCAGCACATGTCCTCCTGCCGGGCAGCAGCCTGAAGAAAGCCAGGGCAGGGGTCTGTGCCTTCTCCATCTTAGACACCCTCCAATGCCTCAGCACATGTCCTCCTTCCAGCCAGAACCAGAAGAAAGCCAGGGCTGGGGTCTGCGCCTCCTCCATTTTAGAAGCCCACCAATGCCTCGGCACATGTTCTCCTGCCAGCCAGAACCAGAAGAAAGCCTGGGCTGGTGTCTGCGCCATCTCCATCTTAGACACCCACCGATGCACAGCCAGCAACAGAAGAATGCCGGGGCTGGGGTCTGTGCCTTCTCCATCTTAGATGCCCCCCAATGTCTTGGCACATGTCCTCCTGCCAGGCAGCGGCCAGACGAAACCCAGGGCTGGGGTCTGCCCCTTATCCTACTAAGATGCCCCCACAATGTCTCACCACATGTCCTCCTGCCAGGCAGCAGCCAGAAGACAGCCAGGGCTGGGGTCTGCCCCTTCTCCATCTTAGACACCCTCAATGTCTCGGCTCATGACCTCCTGCCAGCCAGCACCAGAAGAAAGCCCAGGCTGAGGTCTGTGCCTTCTCCATTTTAGACACTTTCAATGTCTCAGCACATGTCCTCCTACCAGCCAGAACAGGAAGAAAGCCAGGGCTGGGGTCTGCACCTTCTCCATCTTAGACACCCCCCAATGCCTCGGCACATGTCTTCCAACCAGCCAGAACATGAAGAAAACCAGGGCTGGGGTCTGCACCTTCTCCATCTTAGACACCCCCCAAAGCCTCGGCACATGTCCTCCTGTGAGGCAGCAGCCGGAAGACATCCAGGGTTGGCGGTTGCGCCTTCTCTATATTAGTTGCCCCCCAATGTCTTGGGAAATGTCCTCCTGCCAGGTAGCAGCCAGAATACAGGCAGGGATGGGGTCTGCACCTTCTCCATTTTAGACACCCCCAATGCCCCAGCACATGTCCTCTTGCCAGGCAGCAGCCAGAAGAAAGCCAGGGCTGGGGTCTACGCCTTCTCCATCTTAGATGCCCACTGATGCCTCGGCGCATGTCCTCATGCTACCCTGCACCAGATGAAAGCCAGGGTAGGGTCACTGCCTTCTCCATCTTAGACGCCCTCCAATGTCTCAGCACATGTCCTCCTGCCAGCCAGAACCAGAAGGAAGCCAGGGCTGGGCTCTGCGCGTTCTCCATCTTAGACACCCCCCAATGTCTCGGCACATGTCCTCATGCCAGGCAGCAGCCGGAAGACATCCAGGGCTGGCGTCCGGGCCTTCTCCATCTTAGACGCCCTCCAATGTCTCAGCACATGTCATCCTGCCAGCCAGAACCAGAAGGAAGCCAGGGATGGGATCTGCAACTTCTCCATCTTAGACGCCCCCCAATGTCTCAGCAAATGTCCTCCTGCAATCCCGAACCAGAAGAAAGCCAGGGCTGGGCTTTGCGCGTTCTCCATCTTAGAAAACCCTGAATGCCTTCTCCATTTTAAACGCCCCCAATGTCTCAGCAGATGTCCTCCTACCAGCCAGAACCAGATGAAAACCACGGCTGGGGTTTGTGCCTTCTCCATCTTAGACACCCCCCAATGTCTCAGCACATGTCCTCCTGCCGGGCAGCAGCCTGAAGAAAGCCAGGGCAGGTGTCTGTGCCTTCTCCATCTTAGACGCCCACTGATGCCTCGGCGCATGACCTCCTGCCAGCCAGAACCAGAAGAAAGCCAGGGCTGGGGTCTGCACCTTCTCCATCTTTGATGCCCACCAATGCCTCGGCGCATGAACTCCTGCAGGCCAGAACCAGAAGAAAGCCAGGCCTGTGGTCTGTGCCTTCTCCATCTTAGATGCCCACTGATGCCTCGGTGCATGACCTCCTGCCAGCCAGAACCAGAAGAAAGCCAGGGCTGGGGTCTGCGCCTCCTCCATTTTAGATGCCCACCGATGCCTCGGAACATGTCCTCCTGCCAGCCAGAACCATAAGAAAGCCAGAGCTGGGGTCCATCTTAGACACCGACCGGTGCACAGCCAGAACCAGAAGAATGCCCGGGCTGTGTCTGCACCTTCTCTATCTTAGATGCCGCCCAATGTCCCGGCACATGTCCTCCTGCCAGGCAGCAGCCAGAATACAGGCAGGGTTGGGGTCTGCACCTTCTCCATCTTAGACGCCCCCAATGCCTCAGCACATGTCCTCCGGCCAGGCAGCTACCTGAAGAAAGCCAGGGCTGGGGTCTGCGCCTTCTCCATCTCAGACACCCACTGATGCCTCAGCGCATGTCCTCCTGCCAGCCAGAACCAGAAGAAAGCCAGGGCTGGGGTCGGCACCTTCTCCATCTTTGATGCCCACCAATGCCTCGGCGCATGAACTCCTGCAGGCCAGAACCAGAATAAAGCCAGGCCTGGGGTCTGTGCCTTCTCCATCTTAGATGCCCACTGATGCCTCGGTGCATGACCTCCTGCCAGCCAGAACCAGAAGAAAGCCAGGGCTGGGGTCTGCGCCTCCTCCATTTTAGATGCCCACCGATGCCTCGGAACATGTCCTCCTGCCAGCCAGAACTAGAAGAAAGCCAGGGCTGGAGTCTGTGACTTCTCTATGTTAAACGCACCCCAATGTCTCGGCACATGTCCTCCTGCCAGGCAGCAGCCTGAAGAAAGCCAGGGCTGGGGTCTACACCTTCTCCATCTTAGACTCCCACCAATGTCTCGGCACAAATGCCTCTTACCAGCCAGAATCAGAAGAAAGCCTGGGCTGGGGTCTGTGCCTTCTCCATCTTCGAGGCCCACTGATGCCTCGGCACATGACCTACTACCAGCTAGAACCAGAAGAAAGCCAAAGATTTGGTCTGTGTCTTCGCCATCTTAGACACCATCGATGTCTCAGCACATGTCCTCCTGCCTGCCAGAACCAGAAGAAATCCAGGGCTGGGGTCTGTGCCTTCTACATCTTAGATGCCGCCCAATGTCTCGGCACTTGTTCACATGTCAGGCAGCAGCCAGAAGAAAGCCAGAGCTGGGGTCTGCACCTTCTCCATCTTAGACACCCACCGATGCCTCAGCACCAATGCCTACTGCCAGCCAGCACCAGAAGAACGCCAGGGCTGGGGTCTGTGCCTTCTCCAACTTAGACACCCACCGATGCCTCGGCTCATTTCCTCCTGCCAGCCAGAACCTTAAGAAAGCCAGGACTGGGGTCTGCCCCTTCTCCATCTTAGATGCCCCTCCAATGACTCAGCACATGTCCTCCTGCCAGGCAGCAGCCAGAAGAAGGCCAGGGCTAGAGTCTGAGCCTTCTCCATCTTAGGCGCCCACAGATGCCTCGGCACATGACCTCCTGCAAGCCAGAACCATAGGAAAGCCAGGCCTGGGGTCTGCACCTTCTCCAATTTATACGCCCCCAATGTCTCAGCACATGTCCTCCTGCCAGGCAGCATCCAGAATACAGGCAGGGTTGGGGTCTGTGCATTCTCCATCTTAGACGCCCCCCAACGTCTCAGCACATGTCATCCTGCCAGGCAGTAGCCAGAGGAAAGCCAGGGCTGGAGTCTGCACCTTCTCCATCTTAGACTCCCCCCAATGTCTCGCCACATGTCCTCCTGCCAGGCAGCAGCCAGAATACAGGCAGGGTTCGGGTCTGCGCCTTCTCCATCTTATATGCCCACTGATGCCTCGGCGCATGTCCTCCTGCCACCCTGCACCAGAAGAAAGCCAGGGCAGGGTCAGTGCCTTCTCAATCTTAGACGCCATCCAATGTCTCAGCACATGTCCTCCTGCCAGCCAGAACCAGAAGGAAGCCAGGGATGGGATCTGCGCCTTCTCCATCTTAGACGCCCCACAATTTCTTAGCACATGTCCTCCTGCAATCCCGAACCAGAAGAAAGCCAGGGCTGGGCTCTCTCCATCTTAGACACCCCCCAATGTCTCGGCACATGTCCTCATGCCAGGCAGCAGCCGGAAGACATCCTGGGCTGGCGTCCGGGCCTTCTCCATCTTAGACGCCCTCCAATGTCTCAGCACATGTCATCCTGCCAGCCAGAACCAGAAGGAAGCCATGGATGGGATCTGCACCTTCTCCATCTTAGACGCCCCGCAATGTCTCAGCAAATGTCCTCCTGCAATACCGAACCAGAAGAAAGCCAGGGCTGGGCTTTGCGCGTTCTCCATTTTAGAAACCCCCGAATGTCTCGGCACATGTCCTCATGCCAGGCAGCAGCCCGGAAGACACCCAGGGCTGGCGTCCATGCCTTCTCCATCTTAGACGCCCTCCAATGTCTCAGCACATGTCCTCCTGCCAGGTAGCAGCCAGAATACAGGCAGGGTTGGGGTCTGCACCTTCTCCATCTAAGACACCCACCGATACCTCGGCACATGTCCTCCCGCCTGCCAGAACCAGAAGAAAGCCAGGGCTGGGGTCTGTGTCATCCCTATCTTAGATGCCCACCGATGCCTCAGCACCAATGCCTACTGCCAGCCATCACCAGAAGAACGCCAGGGCTGGGGTCTGTGCCTTCTCAATCTTAGACACCCACTGATGCCTCGGCACATTTCCTCCTGCCTGCCAGAACCTTAAGAAAGCCAGGACTGGGGTCTGCCCCTTCTCCATCTTAGATACCCCCAATGTCTAAGCACATGTCCTCCTGCCAGGCAGCAGCCAGAAGAAGCCCAGGGCTAGAGTCTGAACCTTCTCCATCTTAGACGCCCACCGATGCCTCGGCACATGACCTCCTGCCAGCCAGAACCATAGGAAAGCCAGGCCTGGGGGCTGCACCTTCTCCAACTTACACGCCCCCAATGTCTCGACACATGTCCTCCTGCCAGGCAGCATCCAGAATACAGGCAGGGTTGGGGTCTGTGCATTCTCCATCTTAGACGCCCCCCAACGTCTCAGCACATGTCATCCTGACAGGCAGTAGCCAGAGGAAAGCCAGGGCTGGGGTCTGCACCTTCTCCATCTTAGACGCCCCCCAATGTCTTGCCACATTTCCTCCTGCCAGGCAACAGCCAGAAAACAGACAGGGTTCGGGTCTGCGCCTTCTCCATCTAAGATGCCCCCCATATCTTAGCAAATGTCCTCTTGCCAGGCAGCAGCCAGAAGAAAGCCAGGGCTGGGGTCTGCGCCTTCTCCATTTTAGATGCCTACTGATGCCTCGGCGCATGTCCTCCTGCCACCCTGCACCAGAAGAAAGCCAGGGCAGGGTCAGTGCCTTCTCCATCTTAGACGCCCTCCAATTTCTCAGCACATGTCCTCCTGCCAGCCAGAACCAGAAGGAAGCCAGGGATGGGATCTGCGCCTTCTCCATCTTGGAAGCCCCCCAATATCTCAGCACATGTCCTCCTGAAATCCCGAACCAGAAGAAAGCCAGGGCTGGGCTCTGCGCGTTCTCCATCTTAGACACCCCCCAATGTCTTGGCACATGTCTTCCTGCCAGGCAGCAGCCAGAAGAAAGCCAAAGCTGGGGTCTGCGCCTTCTCCATATTAGATGCCCACCGATGCCTCGGCGCATGACCTCCTGCCAGCCAGAACTGAAGAAAGCCAGGGATGGGGTCTGTGCCTTCTCCATCTTACATGCTCCTATTATATCGGCACATGTCCTCCTGCCAGGCAGTAGCCAGAAGACAGCCAGGGCTGGGGTCTGCGCCTTCTCCATCTTAGACATGCACCAATGCCTTGGTGCCTTACTTCCTGCCAGCCAGAACCAGAAGAAAGCCAGGGCAGGGGTCTGCACCTTCTCCAGCTTAGACGCCCCCAATGCATCGGTACCAATGCCGCCTGCCAGCCAGAACCAGAAGATAGCCAGGGCTGGGGTCTGCACCTTCTCCATCTTAGACGCTCCCCAATGCCTCGCCACCAATGCCTCCTACCAGCCAGAACTAGAAGAAATCCAGGGCTGGAGTCTGCACCTTCTCCATCTTAGACAACCCCCCAATGTCTCAGCACATGTCCTCCTGCCAACCAGCACCAGAAGAAAGCCAGGTCTGGGGTCTGCACCTTCTCCATCTTAGACGTCCACCAATGTCTCGGCACCAATGCCTCCTGCCAGCCAGAACTAGAAGAAAGCCAAAGCTGGGGTCAGTGCCTTCTCCATCTTAGATGCCCCCCAAAGTCTCTGCACATGTCCTCCTGCCAGCCAGAACCAAAAGAAAGCCAGTGCTGGGGTCTGTGCCTTCCCCATCTTAGATGCCCCCAATGCCTCGGCGCATGACCTCCTGCCAGCCAGAAGCAGAAGAAAGCCACGGCTGGGGTCTGCACCTTCTCCATCTCAGATGCCCCCCAATGTCTTGGCACATGACTTCCTTCAAGCCAGAACCAGAAGAAAGCTAGGGATGGGGTCTGCGCCTTTTCCATTTTAGACGCCCCCAATGTCTCAGCACATCTCCTCCTACCAGCCAGAACCAGAAGAAAGCCAGGGCTGGGGTTTGTGCCTTCTCCATCTTCAACACCGCCCAATGTCTCAGCACATGTCCTCCTGCCAGGCAGCAGCCTGAAGAAAGCTAGGGCAGGGGTCTTTGCCTTCTCCATCTTAGACACCCTCCAATGCCTCAGCACATGTCCTCCTGCCAGCCAGAAGCAGAAGATAGCCAGGGCTGGGGTCGTCGCCTTCTCCATCTGTGACACCCCCCAATGACTCAGCCCATGTCCTTCTACCAGCCAGATCCAGAAGAAAGCCAGGGCTGGGGTCTGCGCCTCTTCCATTTTATACGCCCCTCGATGCCTCAGCACATGTCCTCCTACCAGCCAGAACCAGAAGAAAGCCAGGGTTGGGGTTTGTGCCTTCTCCATCTTAAACACCGCCCAATGTCTCAGCACATGTCCTCCTACCAGCCAGAATCAGAAGAAAGCCAGGGCTGGGGTCTGCGCATCCTCCATTTTATACGCCCCTCGATGCCTCAGCACATGTCCTCCTACCAGCCAGAACCAGAAGAAAGCCAGGGCTGGGGTTTGTGCCTTCTCCATCTTAAACACCGCCCAATGTCTCAGCACATGTCCTCCTACCAGCCAGAATCAGAAGAAAGCCAGGTCTGGGGTCTGCGCATCCTCCATTTTATACATCCACCGATGCCTCAGCACATGTCCTCCTGCCAGCCAGAACCAGAAGAAAATCAGGGCTGGTGTCGGCGCCATCTCCATCTTAGACACCTACCGATGCACAGCCAGCAACAGAAGAATGTGCCTTCTCCATTTTAGACACCCCCAATGCCTCAGCACATTTCCACCTGCCAGACAGCAGCCTGAAGAAAGCAAGGGCTGGGGTTTGTGCCTTCTCCATCTTAGACACCCACCGATGCCTCGGCGCTGTCCTCCTGCCTGCCAGAACCAGAAAAAAGCCAGGGCTCGGGTCTGCGTCATCTCTATCTTAGACACCCTCCAATGTCGAAGCACATGTCCTCCTATCAGGCAGCAGCCAGAAGAAAGCCAGGGCTCGGGTCTGTGTCATCTCTATCTTAGACACCCTCCAATGTCGAAGCACATGTCCTCCTATCAGGCAGCAGCCAGAAGAAAGCCAGGTCTGGGATCTGCACCATCTCCAACTTTGATGCCCACCGATGCCTCAGTGCATGACCTCCTGCCAGCCAGAACCAGAAGAAAGCCAAGCCTGGGGTCTGCGCCTTCCCTATCTTAGACGCCCACTGATGCCTCGGCACATGACTTCCTGCTAGCCAGAACCAGAAGAAAAAAACCAGATCTGGGGTCTGTGCCTTCTCCATCTTAGACGCCCACTGATGCCTCGGCGCATGACCTCCTGCCAGCCAGAACCCGAAGAAAGCCAGGGCTGGGGTTTGCACCTTCTCCATCTTTGATGCCCACCAATGCCTCGGCGCATGAACTCCTTCAGTCCAGAACCAGAAGAAAGCCAGGCCTGGGGTCTGTGCCTTCTTCATCTTAGGCGCCCACTGATGCCTCGGCGCATGACCTCCTGCCAGCCAGAACCAGAAGAAAGCCAGGGCTGCGGTTTGCACCTTCTCCATCTTTGATGCCCACCAATGCCTCGGTGCATGTCCTCCTGCCAGCCAGAACCAGAAGAAAGCCAAAGCTTTGGTCTGTGTCTTCGCCATCTTAGACTCCCATCGGCGAACCAGCCAGAACCAGAAGAAAGCCAAGCCTGGGGTCTGCACCTTCTCCAGCTGAGATTCCCACTGATGCCTTCCGCAAGACCTCCTGCCAGGCAGCAGCCAGAAGAAACCAGGGGTGGGGTCTGCACCTTCTCCATCTTAGACGCCCACCAATGTCTCGGCACCAATGCCTCCTGCCAGCCAGAACTAGAAGAAAGCCAAAGCTGGGATCAGTGCCTTCTCCATCTTAGATGCCCCCCAAAGTCTCGGCACATGTCCTCCTGCCAGCCAGAACCAAAAGAAAGCCAGTGCTGGGGTCTGTGCCTTCCCCATCTTAGATGCCCCCAATGCCTCGGTGCATGACCTCCTGCCAGCCAGAAGCAGAAGAAGCCACGGCTGGGGTCTGCACCTTCTCCATCTCAGATGCCCCCCAATGTCTTGGCACATGACTTCCTTCAAGCCAGAACCAGAAGAAAGCCAGGGATGGGGTCTGCGCCTTTTCCATTTTAGACGCCCCCAATGTCTCAGCACATCTCCTCCTACCAGCCAGAACCAGAAGAAAGCCAGGGCTGGGGTTTGTGCCTTCTCCATCTTCAACACCGCCCAATGTCTCAGCACATGTCCTCCTGCCAGGCAGCAGCCTGAAGAAAGCTAGGGCAGGGGTCTGTGCCTTCTCCATCTTAGACACCCTCCAATGCCTCAGCACATGTCCTCCTGCCAGCCAGAAGCAGAAGATAGCCAGGGCTGGGGTCGGCGCCTTCTCCATCTGTGACACCCCCCAATGACTCAGCACATGTCCTCCTACCAGCCAGATCCAGAAGAAAGCCAGGGCTGGGGTCTGCACCTCTTCCATTTTATACGCGTCTCGATGCCTCAGCACATGTCCTCCTGCCAGGCAGTAGCCAGAAGACAGCCAGGGCTGGGGTCTGCGCCTTCTCCATCTTAGACATGCACCAATGCCTTGGTGCCTTACTTCCTGCCAGCCAGAACCAGAAGAAAGCCAGGGCAGGGGTCTGCACCTTCTCCAGCTTAGACGCCCCCAATGCATCGGTACCAATGCCGCCTGCCAGCCAGAACCAGAAGATAGCCAGGGCTGGGGTCTGCACCTTCTCCATCTTAGACGCTCCCCAATGCCTCGCCACCAATGCCTCCTACCAGCCAGAACTAGAAGAAATCCAGGGCTGGAATCTGCACCTTCTCCATCTTAGACAACCCCCCAATGTCTCAGCACATGTCCTCCTGCCAACCAGCACCAGAAGAAAGCCAGGTCTGGGGTCTGCACCTTCTCCATCTTAGACGCCCACCAATGTCTCGGCACCAATGCCTCCTGCCAGCCAGAACTAGAAGAAAGCCAAAGCTGGGGTCAGTGCCTTCTCCATCTTAGATGCCCCCCAAAGTCTCGGCACATGTCCTCCTGCCAGCCAGAACCAAAAGAAAGCCAGTGCTGGGGTCTGTGCCTTCCCCATCTTAGACGCCCCCAATGCCTCGGCGCATGACCTCCTGCCAGCCAGAAGCAGAAGAAAGCCACGGCTGGGGTCTGCACCTTCTCCATCTCAGATGCCCCCCAATGTCTTGGCACATGACTTCCTTCAAGCCAGAACCAGAAGAAAGCTAGGGATGGGGTCTGCGCCTTTTCCATTTTAGACGCCCCCAATGTCTCAGCACATCTCCTCCTACCAGCCAGAACCAGAAGAAAGCCAGGGCTGGGGTTTGTGCCTTCTCCATCTTCAACACCGCCCAATGTCTCAGCACATGTCCTCCTGCCAGGCAGCAGCCTGAAGAAAGCTAGGGCAGGGGTCTGTGCCTTCTCCATCTTAGACACCCTCCAATGCCTCAGCACATGTCCTCCTGCCAGCCAGAAGCAGAAGATAGCCAGGGCTGGGGTCGTCGCCTTCTCCATCTGTGACACCCCCCAATGACTCAGCCCATGTCCTTCTACCAGCCAGATCCAGAAGAAAGCCAGGGCTGGGGTCTGCGCCTCTTCCATTTTATACGCCCCTCGATGCCTCAGCACATGTCCTCCTACCAGCCAGAACCAGAAGAAAGCCAGGGTTGGGGTTTGTGCCTTCTCCATCTTAAACACCGCCCAATGTCTCAGCACATGTCCTCCTACCAGCCAGAATCAGAAGAAAGCCAGGGCTGGGGTCTGCGCATCCTCCATTTTATACGCCCCTCGATGCCTCAGCACATGTCCTCCTACCAGCCAGAACCAGAAGAAAGCCAGGGCTGGGGTTTGTGCCTTCTCCATCTTAAACACCGCCCAATGTCTCAGCACATGTCCTCCTACCAGCCAGAATCAGAAGAAAGCCAGGTCTGGGGTCTGCGCATCCTCCATTTTATACATCCACCGATGCCTCAGCACATGTCCTCCTGCCAGCCAGAACCAGAAGAAAATCAGGGCTGGTGTCGGCGCCATCTCCATCTTAGACACCTACCGATGCACAGCCAGCAACAGAAGAATGTGCCTTCTCCATTTTAGACACCCCCAATGCCTCAGCACATTTCCACCTGCCAGACAGCAGCCTGAAGAAAGCAAGGGCTGGGGTTTGTGCCTTCTCCATCTTAGACACCCACCGATGCCTCGGCGCTGTCCTCCTGCCTGCCAGAACCAGAAAAAAGCCAGGGCTCGGGTCTGCGTCATCTCTATCTTAGACACCCTCCAATGTCGAAGCACATGTCCTCCTATCAGGCAGCAGCCAGAAGAAAGCCAGGGCTCGGGTCTGCGTCATCTCTATCTTAGACACCCTCCAATGTCGAAGCACATGTCCTCCTATCAGGCAGCAGCCAGAAGAAAGCCAGGTCTGGGATCTGCACCATCTCCAACTTTGATGCCCACCGATGCCTCAGTGCATGACCTCCTGCCAGCCAGAACCAGAAGAAAGCCAAGCCTGGGGTCTGCGCCTTCCCTATCTTAGACGCCCACTGATGCCTCGGCACATGACTTCCTGCTAGCCAGAACCAGAAGAAAAAAACCAGATCTGGGGTCTGTGCCTTCTCCATCTTAGACGCCCACTGATGCCTCGGCGCATGACCTCCTGCCAGCCAGAACCCGAAGAAAGCCAGGGCTGGGGTTTGCACCTTCTCCATCTTTGATGCCCACCAATGCCTCGGCGCATGAACTCCTTCAGTCCAGAACCAGAAGAAAGCCAGGCCTGGGGTCTGTGCCTTCTTCATCTTAGACGCCCACTGATGCCTCGGCGCATGACCTCCTGCCAGCCAGAACCAGAAGAAAGCCAGGGCTGCGGTTTGCACCTTCTCCATCTTTGATGCCCACCAATGCCTCGGTGCATGTCCTCCTGCCAGCCAGAACCAGAAGAAAGCCAAAGCTTTGGTCTGTGTCTTCGCCATCTTAGACTCCCATCGGCGAACCAGCCAGAACCAGAAGAAAGCCAAGCCTGGGGTCTGCACCTTCTCCAGCTGAGATTCCCACTGATGCCTTCCGCAAGACCTCCTGCCAGGCAGCAGCCAGAAGAAACCAGGGCTGGGGTCTGCACCTTCTCCATCTTAGACGCCCACCAATGTCTCGGCACCAATGCCTCCTGCCAGCCAGAACTAGAAGAAAGCCAAAGCTGGGATCAGTGCCTTCTCCATCTTAGATGCCCCCCAAAGTCTCGGCACATGTCCTCCTGCCAGCCAGAACCAAAAGAAAGCCAGTGCTGGGGTCTGTGCCTTCCCCATCTTAGATGCCCCCAATGCCTCGGCGCATGACCTCCTGCCAGCCAGAAGCAGAAGAAAGCCACGGCTGGGGTCTGCACCTTCTCCATCTCAGATGCCCCCCAATGTCTTGGCACATGACTTCCTTCAAGCCAGAACCAGAAGAAAGCCAGGGATGGGGTCTGTGCCTTTTCCATTTTAGACGCCCCCAATGTCTCAGCACATCTCCTCCTACCAGCCAGAACCAGAAGAAAGCCAGGGCTGGGGTTTGTGCCTTCTCCATCTTCAACACCGCCCAATGTCTCAGCACATGTCCTCCTGCCAGGCAGCAGCCTGAAGAAAGCTAGGGCAGGGGTCTGTGCCTTCTCCATCTTAGACACCCTCCAATGCCTCAGCACATGTCCTCCTGCCAGCCAGAAGCAGAAGATAGCCAGGGCTGGGGTCGGCGCCTTCTCCATCTGTGACACCCCCCAATGACTCAGCACATGTCCTCCTACCAGCCAGATCCAGAAGAAAGCCAGGGCTGGGGTCTGCACCTCTTCCATTTTATACGCGTCTCGATGCCTCAGCACATGTCCTCCTACCAGCCAGAACCAGAAGAAAGCCAGGGTTGGGGTTTGTGCCTTCTCCATCTTAAACACCGCCCAATGTCTCAGCACATGTCCTCCTACCAGCCAGAATCAGAAGAAAGCCAGGGCTGGGGTCTGCGCATCCTCCATTTTATACGCCCCTCGATGCCTCAGCACATGTCCTCCTACCAGCCAGAACCAGAAGAAAGCCAGGGCTGGGGTTTGTGCCTTCTCCATCTTAAACACCGCCCAATGTCTCAGCGCATGTCCTCCTACCAGCCAGAATCAGAAGAAAGCCAGGTCTGGGGTCTGCGCATCCTCCATTTTATACGTCCACCGATGCCTCGGCACATGTCCTCCTGCCAGCCAGAACCAGAAGAAAATCAGGGCTGGTGTCGGCGCCATCTCCATCTTAGACACCTACCGATGCACAGCCAGCAACAGAAGAATGTGCCTTCTCCATTTTAGACACCCCCAATGCCTCAGCACATTTCCACCTGCCAGACAGCAGCCTGAAGAAAGCCAGGGCTGGGGTTTGTGCCTTCTCCATCTTAGACACCCACCGATGCCTCGGCGCTGTCCTCCTGCCTGCCAGAACCAGAAAAAAGCCAGGGCTCGGGTCTGCGTCATCTCTATCTTAGACACCCTCCAATGTCGAAGCACATGTCCTCCTATCAGGCAGCAGCCAGAAGAAAGCCAGGTCTGGGATCTGCACCATCTCCAACTTTGATGCCCACCGATGCCTCAGTGCATGACCTCCTGCCAGCCAGAACCAGAAGAAAGCCAAGCCTGGGGTCTGCGCCTTCCCTATCTTAGACGCCCACTGATGCCTCGGCACATGACTTCCTGCTAGCCAGAACCAGAAGAAAAAAACCAGATCTGGGGTCTGTGCCTTCTCCATTTTAGACGCCCACTGATGCCTCGGCGCATGACCTCCTGCCAGCCAGAACCCGAAGAAAGCCAGGGCTGGGGTTTGCACCTTCTCCATCTTTGATGCCCACCAATGCCTCGGCACATGAACTCCTTCAGTCCAGAACCAGAAGAAAGCCAGGCCTGGGGTCTGTGCCTTCTTCATCTTAGACGCCCACTGATGCCTCGGCGCATGACCTCCTGCCAGCCAGAACCAGAAGAAAGCCAGGGCTGGGGTTTGCACCTTCTCCATATTTGATGCCCACCAATGCCTCGGTGCATGTCCTCCTGCCAGCCAGAACCAGAAGAAAGCCAAAGCTTTGGTCTGTGTCTTCGCCATCTTAGACTCCCATCGGCGAACCAGCCAGAACCATAAGAAAGCCAAGCCTGGGGTCTGCACCTTCTCCAGCTTAGATTCCCACTGATGCCTTCCGCAAGACCTCCTGCCAGGCAGCAGCCAGAAGAAACCAGGGCTGGGGTCTGTGCCTTCTCCATTTAGATGCCCCCCAATGTCTCGGCACATGTCCTGCTGCCAGCCAGAATCAGAAGAAAGCCAGAGCTGGGATCTGCGCCTTCTCCATCTTAGAAGTCCCCCAATGTCTCGGCACATGTCCTCCTACCAGCCAGAACCAGAAGAAAGCCAGGGCTTGGGTCTGCACCTTCTCCTTCTTAGAAGCCCACTGATGCCTCAGCGCATAACCTCCTGCCAGCCAGAACCAGAAGAATGCCAGGGCTAGGGTCAGTGCCTTCTCCATCTAGACGCCCCCCAATGTCAATACCAAAATTCAGGCCACTGTACCAGTGAATACCAACACTCAGGCTGCTGTGCCAGTGAACACCAACACTCAGGCGGCAATGTCAGTGAATACCAACACTCATGCTGCAGTGCCAGTGAATACCAACACTCAGGCCGCTCTGCCAGTGAACATCAACAGTCAGGCTGCAGTGCCAGTGAATACCAACACTCAGGCCACTGTTCCAGTGAATACCAACACTCAAGCCACTGTGCCAGTGAATACCAACACTCAGGACACTGTGACAGTGAATATCAGCTCTCAGGTTGCTGTGGCAGTGAACATCAACACTCAAGCCACTATGCCAGTGAATACCAACACTCAAGCACAGTGCCAGTGAATACCAACACTCAGGCACAGTGCCAGTGAATATCAAAACTCAGGCATTTTGCCAGTGAATACCAACACTCAGGCCACTGTATCAGTGAATACACATACTCTGGCACTCATTGTGAGGGTGATGTAACGCAATTAACTCATAGGTCCACATCTTTCAAACCTTTGATCAGAGCCTTGTGAGTCTGAATTTCTTCAATTGTAATAAAATGTGTGACTTTATTTTGGGTATTGAATGTACTGCTGGAGGTAACGTTTGTATGTAGGACAGACAAACGATGCAAAAGCATAGAGTGAAATGCTAACCTGTGTTTCTGTCCTCCTGTAGGTGGAAGTGGAACACCGCTGCTGGAGGTAGGCGGTAAGTGCCGATTCTAATCACTCACAATGCTAACCCAGCATGTGTACCTCCATGTAATGTGCTCTGCTCTCAGAGAGCTCAGGTCTTGCATGTTCAGTGCACATATACATAGGCTTATTTTTCTCAGGCGTGTTTGTGCCTTGTACTATAGAAATTAGATTGATGTGTTCTCTTTGAGTTCTGTGTCGCAGGACATGACCACACCCACAACACAAGACTTTAGAATAAGGGACTACACCACGAAAACCATATTATGGCCTGTGTCCGAAAAATATCATCATTTGTTACAACTGGCATTGCCAATAACACACAATCACACACACACATGATTGCCAAAAGAGGGAGAATGAGCACTAGTTAAAGCAGGTCTTTATTGTTAGTAAAGTAAGCATATATTTGCCACACAGGTGATGACACAGAATGTTACATTGCCTCTTCTTGACTACATAATATCTATTAGATCTGTTGCATATAATGTGTGTGGGTGCAACTGATCAGTGTGGTGTGCGTGTATGTTAGTATATGTGTGTGGGGCTATGTAAATATGTGTCTGAATTGTGAGGTGATTGTGTGTGGCTCAGTGATCTCTTGGCTGTTATGTGTAGTGTGGATTGTTTAGACTGTGTTGTGTTTTTGGGGGTCACTGTACTTTCTGTGTGTCTGTGTGTGTAGGAAGGGGTGCGTGTGTTTGTTGGACACAGGGTTGGTAGGTGCATGCTGTGTGTTGTTTATGTCTATGGTTTGTGTGTGTGTGTGTGTGTGCATGTTTGCGTTGGTGTGTTGCATCAGTGTGTATGCTTGACAGTCTGTATGTGCATATATATTCTCATTGGTGCCTGTATGTGTGTGTGTGTGTGTGTGTGTGTCTGTGCGTGTTTGCATGGGTGTGTTGCATGGGTCTGTATGTGCGACAGTGTTTATGCTCATATATTCTCTTTAGTGCCTGTGTGTGTGTGTGTGTGTGTTTGTCTCTGCATGTTTGCGTGGGTGTGTTGCATGGGTCTGTATGTGTGACAGTGTTTATGCTCATATATTCTCTTTGGTGCCTGTTTGTGTGGGGGGTGACAGTTGCCAGCATGGAAATGACAGATGCAGCAGTTCATTTGCCCTACAGTACGAGATGTGGACAGACATGTTGTGAAGATTGGGGTTACCCAGGAGTATGTTCTGAGCAAGGGCTGTAGTAAGTCATGCAGGAGCCATGAATGAGATGTCCCTGCAGGGGTGGCAGATGGCGACCCCTTGCGGATATTCAGTGTCCTCATTGTCAGCATGAGATTGCTTAGGTTGGCATCTGCAGCCCCCCAGAAGAGGCAGAATGTGCACTCTTATCACCATCATAAAGTGGGCTTGGGTCCAATCTTACCATCTCCCTGGCCAAGCCGCACAGGAACCCGGGGAGATAATCATTTCTAAAGCCTTGTCATGTATGGGCCAAACCCCACAGGCACCGGGGGAGATAATCATTTCTAAAGCCTTGTCATGTGTCGGCCAAACACTACAGGAACCGGGGGAGATAATAATTCCTAAAGCCTTGTTATGTATGGGCCAAACCCCACAGGCACCGGGGGAGATAATCATTTCTAAAGCCTTGTCATGTGTCGGCCAAACACTACAGGAACCGGGGGAGATAATAATTCCTAAAGCCTTGTTATGTATGGGCCAAACCCCACAGGAAGTGGGCGAGATAATCATTCCGAAAGCCTTGTCATCTATGCGCCAAACTGTTAGGCAGAATCATATGCAGTACCCTTTGGGAACACCACACACAATTAGGACTACAAGTGACAGTACAAGTTAACCTTTGGTACAAGCCTGTACTACACAGTAAAGAGGTAGCGATGGCTGAGCAGCCAGACTTATCTCAAGAGTAAAGTGAGCAGTATCAATAATTACACAAAGGACAGTAATTACTATGATTCAAACAAACTCTGACTCAAGGTCTAGGAGAAAAAGAATATACATTTATTTACACATCAGTTATTAAACATTTCACTATTATCAAGCAGTTGAAAAATCAAATCACGATTCTAATACACTACACCGCACCCAATAGATTCTGGACAAGTTAGGCTCAAAAGGAAGTGTGAGCAAAATGGCACTCCAGTAATTCAAAAGGGAGGGAAAGACAAAGTTAGACAGACGTTGAGCAGCACCAACAAATAAGTAAGCAGGGCAATCTAGAAAAAGGAACTACAGTGAGGAAATCAAATCAAGAGGCCAGGGACAAAGTCAATGGACCAAAGTCTTTGCAGAGGATCACACAGTTCAGGGTAGTTCACAGTTAAGTCTTTGCCAAGAGTTCAGACTAATAAAGTTAATGGCAACTTTACATGTTCTGGTAGACAGTAGTCAGTCCCAGAAAATGGAGTCTGAGGTGGGAAGTCGAAAAGAAAACCCTGTGTCACTGCACTGAAGGTGCTGTGTAACACACAATAAAAAGATGATGCCTATGGAGTAGGTGAGGCTCCACAGCCTATGAACACAAAAATGTAAAACACACAGCAAAGCACATGTAAGAGTGGGAAAAAAGGCTCACACTCTTACCAGGTGAAAAAAAGAAATCCTAGAAATCCAGCAAAGCTTCTGAGGGACTCAGTAGGTAAGGGAAAATAGCCATTCTGGAGTATTCTCCCTAACAGAAACCCCACAGTTTCCAGGGTGATGATAATTCCTAAAGCCTTGTCATGTATGGGCCACACCCCACATGAACCGGGTAATATGATCATTCCTAAAGCCTTGTCATGTATGGGCCAATCCACGCAGGAACCAGGGAGATGATCATTCCAAAAGCCTTGTCATGTATGGGTCGAACCGCACAGGAAGCGGGGAGATGATCATTCCTAAAGCCTAGTCATTTATGGCACAAACCCCACTGGAACTCGGGGAGATCATAAATCCTAATGCCTTGTCATGTATGGGCCAAACTCCACAGCAACCAGGGAGATGATCATTCCTAAAGCCTTGTCATATATGGGCCAAACCCCACAGGAACTGGAGCAGATAATCATTCCTGTCATGTATGGGCCAAACGCCACAGGAACCAGGGAGATGATCATTCCTAAAGACTTGTCATGTATGGGCCAAACCCCACAGGAACCGGAGAGATAATCATTCCTAAAGCCTTGTCATATATGAGCCAAACGCCAGAGGAACCGGAGGAGATAATCATTCCTATCATGTATGGGCCAAGCCCCACAGGAACCGGGGAGATGATCATTCCGAAAGCCTTGTCATGTATGGGCCAAAATCCACAGGAACAGTGGAGATGATAAGTCCTAAAGCCTTGTCAAGTATGGGCCAAACCCCACAGGAACCGTGGAGATAATCATTCCTAAAGATTTGTCATGTATGTGTCAAACCCATAAATGACAAAGTATGAATCTGCACATGGAGTCACACCATGAATCTACACATGCAGTACACCACACATCTACACATGCAGTCACACCACAAATCACAATTGCAGTCACACCATGAATCTACACATGCAGTCACATCATGAATCTACACATGCAGTCACACCACAAATCTACACATGCAATCACACCATTAATATACACATGCAGTCACACCACAAATCTGTACATGCAGTCACACCACAAATCTACTACACATTCAGTCACAGGACATATCTACACATGCAGTCACACCACGAATTGACTACACCTGCAGTTACACCATGAATTTATACATGCAGTCACATGAGCCTCCACATGCAATCACACCATGTATCTACACATGCAGTACACCATGAATCTACACAGGCAGTCACACCATGAATCTTCTACAAATGCAGTCACAACATGAATCTACACATGCAGTAACACCACAAATATACACATGCAGTCACACCACGAAACTACTAAACATGAAGTTACACCATGAATCTGTACACGCAGTCACACCATGATAAATCCTAGAAATCCAGCAAAGCTGCTGAGGGACTCAGTAGGTAAGGGAAATTAGCCATTCTGGAGAATTCTCCCTAACACAAACCCCACAGGGTCCGGGGAGATAATCATTCAAAAAACGTTTTCATGTATGGGTCAAGCCCCACAGGAACCGGGGAGATAATCATTCCTAAAGCCTTGTCATGTATGGGCCAAACACCACCGACACTGGGGGAGATAATCATACATGCCATGTATGGGCAGAACCCCACAGGAAGCGGGGAGATGATCATTCCTAAAGCCTTGTCATGTATGGTTCAAACCCCAAAGGCACCAAAGCCTTGTCATGTGTGGGCCAAACCCCACAGGAACCAACGAGATGATCATTCCTAAAGCCTTGTCATATATGGGCCAAACACCATAGGAACTGGGGAGATAATTATTCCCAAAGCCTTGTCGTATATGGGCCAAACCCCACAGGAACCGTGGAGATAATCATTCCTGGGTCAAACCCCACAGGAACTGGGAAGATGATAATTCCTAAAGCCTTGTCATGTATGGGCCACACCCCACAGGAATTGGATAATATGATAAATCCTAAAGCCTTGTCATGTATGGGTCAAACCTCACAGGAACCGGGGGAGATGATCATTCCTAAAGCCTTGTCATGTATGGGCCAAACCCCACAGGAACCGGGGAGATAATCATTCCTGTCATGTATGGGCCAAACCCCACAGAAACCCGGGAGATAATTCCTAAAGCCTTGTCATGTATGGGCCAAACCCCACAGGAATCGGGGAGATTATCATTCCTGAAGCCTTGTCATATATGAACCAAACCCTAAAGGAACTGGAGGAGATAATCATTCCTGCCATGTATGGGCCAAAGCCACTGGAACTGGGGAGATGATCATTCCTATAGACTTGTCATGTATGGGCCAAACCCCACAGGAACCGGGGAGATAATCATTCTTAAAGCCTTGTAATGTATGGGTCAAACGCCAGAGGAACCGGGGAGCTAATCATTCCTAAAGCCTTGTCGTGTGGCCAAACCCCACAGGAACCAGGGAGATAATCATTCCTAAAGCCGCGTCATATATGGGCCAAACCCCAGAGGAACTGGAGGAGATAATCATTCCTGTCATGTGTGGGCCAAACCCCACAGGAACCGGGGAGATGATCATTCCTAAAGCCTTGTCATGTATGGACCAAACTCCACAGGAACCGTGGAGATGATAATTCCTAAAGCCTTGTCAAGTATGGGCCAAACCCCACAGGAACAGTGGAGATAATCATTCCTAAAGCTTTGTCATGTATGGGTCAAACCCATACATGACAAAGTATGAATCTACACATGCAGTCAAACCATGAATCTACACATGCAGTCACGCCATGAATCTACACACGCAGTCACACCACAAATCTACACATGCAGTCACACCACAAATCTACACACGCAGTCACACCACAAATCTACACATGCAGTCACACCATGAATCTACACATGCAGACACACCACAAATCTACACATGCAGTAACACCATTAATCTACACATGCAGTCACACGATGAATCTACAGATGCAGTTACACCCTTAATCTACACATGCAGTCACACCATGAATCTACACATGCAGACACACCACAAATCTAACATGCAGTCACACCATGAATCTACACATGCAGTCACACCACAAATCTACAGATGCAGTAACACCATTAATCTACACATGCAGTCACACCATGAATCGACACATGCAGTGACACAATGAATCTACACATGCAGTCACACCATGAATCTACTACACATGCAGTCACACCATGAATCTACTACACATGCAGTCACACCATGAATCTACACATGCAGTCACACCATGAATCTACACATGCAGTCACACCAAGAATCGACACATGCAGTCACACCAAGAATCTGCACTTGCAGTCACACCAAGAATCGACACATGCAGTCACACCATGAATCGACACATGCAGTCACATAAAAAATGACTACACATTCAGTTACACCATGCATCTATGCATGCAGTCATATGCACCTACACATGCAGTCACACCATGAATCTACGAATGCAGTACACCATGAATCTACGCATGCATCACACCACAAATCCACTACACATGCAGTTACACCATGAATCTACTACATATGCAGTCACACCATTAATCTAAACATGCAGTCACACCACTAATCTACACATGAAGTCACCCCATGTATCTACACATGTAGTCACACCCCGCATCTACTGCACATAAAGTTACACCACAAATCTACTACACATGCAGTCACACCACAAATCTATACATGCAGTCACATGAACCTACACGTGCAGTCACACCATGAATCTACTCATGCAGTCACACCATGAATCTACACATGCAGTCACACCATGAATCTACACATGCAGTCAAGCTATAAATCTACACATGCAGTCACACCACAAATCTACACATGCAGTCACACCATAAGTTTACACATGCAGTCACACCACAAGTCTACTACACATACAGTCACACCAAGAATCGACACATGCAGTCACACCATGAATCTGCACTTGCAGTCACACCATGAATCTACACATGCAGTCACACCTTGAATCTACACATGCAGTCACACCATGAATCTACACGTGCAGTCACACCATGAATCTACTCATGCAGTCACACCATGAATCTACACATGCAGTCACACCAAGAATCTACACATGCAGTCACACCTTGAATCTACTCATGCAGTCACACCATGAATCTACACATGCAGTCACACCAAGAATCTAGACATGCAGTCACTCCACAAATCTACACATGCAGTCACACCAAGAATCTACTACATATACAGTCACACCATTAATCTAAACATGCAGTCACACCATGAATCGACACATGCAGTCACATAACAAATCTACACATGCAGTCACACTACGAATCTTCACATGCAGTCACACCACATATCTTCACATGCAGTCACACCTTGAATCTACACATGCAGTCACACCACGAATCTTCACATGCAGTCACACCACATATCTTCACATGCAGTCACACCATGAATCTACACATGCAGTCACACCATGAATATACACATGCAGTCACACCTTGAATATACACATGCAGTCACACCATGAATCTACACATGCAGTCACACCTTGAATCTACACATGCAGTCACACCTTGAATCTACACATGCAGTCACACCATGAATCTACACATGCAGTCACACCAAGAATCTACACATGCAGTAACACCAAGAATCTACACATGCAGTCAAACCACGAGTCTACACATTCAGTCAAACCACGAGTCTACTCATGCAGTCACACCTTGAATCTACACATGCAGTCACACCAAGAATCTACACATGCAGTCACACTATGAATCTAAACATTGTATTTCAAATATTTATAATTCTGAATAATACACTGCAACCTTTAAGTAGTACACTTAATGCAATAAATACAATGTGACAGATTGGTCAGCACAACATATAACTAAACTGATTTTTCTTTATAACTGGCCCATTTTAAACATATTTTATTGTCTCCAATATTAATACTAAGTATTGGTGTCTGTGAATAGTTGCATACGTACCAACATTACCATGTTTCCTTAGCAATCAATACCCCTGCCTCATGCGAATACTATAATATGGGTCTATAGCATATGCATTTAAAAGCAATATAACCCAAGATGGGTAGCTACACAATCTACAGGTGTGTGTGTCAAGAGGTTGTGTCATCAGTTTAGAAGGTTCAGGATGCTGCTTTACCTGCACTATGGAGCCCACCAAGAGTAGCATTTTCTGAAAGAACAGCAACTATCCCCCCATTTCTCCTGCATGATTTTGGTGTATCTGATTGGGGACCCTCCCACTTCAACAAAATGTCATTAGTGACATTGTATTGTTCTCTTCACAGATCACACATTACCACTCACTCAGGGAAATGTGTTGTACACCCTTCTACACATGCAGTGAATACTGAAGGGTGCAGTTATTTAGTTCTGACTTACACAAGGCAGCATCTCTGTGCAATGAAACACTTTCTGTGTTGTGCTACACACACATAACAGAGAAAGGCAAACCATGTGATTTGTCCATATTTATTTCACTCGGCTTTGAACACAGTAAATGCAGGGATACTGTTCTAACTAAGATGGTCTGACATCCTCCGCCCATTCTGTTGGGGATAGTTCATCAGCCGTTGTGTGCTGTGCACAGGAAGATTGCTCTGTTATGCAATAAATCAGATTTAACTTGGCTTTCAAAATACTGGAAAAACAATGTTATAATTATAATTGTTCATATATAACGTGCTTAATAACGGGAGGGTTCCTATGTGCCAGCACAGGATTCAAACCTGTGTTGCTATGCGTTGTCTTGCTTCCAAGACAAAGGTGTTGTCCCTGGGCTATTGAATCCACACCCCTAAATGCCCTCTCCAGAGAAGATGCAAACCACTAGGGAAGAAAGGCCCACGTCGATCTTGTGAGGATAACAAGTTTTAATCTCACACACAGATGAGAACGACAGCAAAGAACTCTGCTACTAAGAATGTACTGGCCAGGAGAGGCACAAGCAGAAACTTTTAAAGGTACACAGCGTCATGATGACGGGGTAACGTACAGTAAAAACCTGGGCGGTTGTTTGAATGGGCCCATACATGTACCACCTTTATCCTTAAGGGATGGCAGTTTATTAGTCCCAGCCCAGTCTGTCCGTCTTCCATCACGTGGGTGATGCGGGGCTCATCTTCATCTCCCGTCAAAGGTTAGAAAACAAATGAATTATACTTCTATTATACGGCTTGTTTTATCACTCATGCTGTGCACTTGGCAGGCCTTAAGACGGACACACAGGAGGTTCTGGGGCACTCTGACCTTCACATGCACATTTAACTCACTTGCTCTGCGCCGTCCACCTCCAAGGTCCCCACCCTCCCAGCACCTCACAATACAAATCACACTGTTAGGGAGAATGTTAATTTCTGTGCTAATTCCCTTCAGACCTAGGGGCCCCCAGCTCTTTTGCTGGACTCAGGGATTGTGATTATTTGTTCCAGAGTGAATGGGACCTTTTTATCACTCTTGCCTGTATTTTTTCTGACTCAGATTTTACTGTTTTACTGTTTTGTGGAGTCTGACAAACTCCATAGGCATCTGCTTTTTGTATAGTGACACACAGCACCTTAGGTGCAGTGCCACTGAGAAGTCCCTTGGACTTCTCTAAATGTTTAAATACATTTTCTTGGGTGACCAACCATTCTCAAGAATAGTAAGATGATCCCTGTTTTAATTACCTTTCTCTTTGAGTGACTAGCAGAAACAACCCTATGTGGAGTGCTGGGGGGGGTTACTTAGTAATTCCTTATACCACTTCTCATTTAACATTCTTTGATACACTAACCTACTTTAAATGGCTGGTGGCAGTGGTTTAAATTTACTACCAGTGTGCATTTTTATTGCAGGCTGGACCCTCAGCTGCAGTACAGCACCCGTGGGTGTCCATTTTCCCCAAATGGCCCCGTCTTCTTTTTTGCCGTTTTTTATTTGTTAGTTTCTTCTGGGCTTTTACTCTGTTAGTTGAAGCAGGTTGGAGTGCTTTGTGTGTTTTGCCTCTGGCAGGCTTCAGCCCTGAAGCCCGCCCAGGCTCCATTGTGTCTGGAAAGGCAGGAAGGGAGCGAGGGCCCAAAACATCGCTTTCATTTGTCTCTATGTGTGCCCGAGTGAAACCAATCCTGATTGGCCGGCTGGCTGTCCTGAAAGGAGAGCCACCCTGCCGTGTGATAGGGAAACAGCATAGGTGGGTATCTTGGACTAGAGACAGAGTCCACCACTGGAGAGGAACATCCAGAAGAAGAAGACACCAGCAGCAGCCTCCTGGACCGTGAAGGGCCTGATGAAGCCCCGCAGCTGTGCGGACCCCATCTTCAGATCGGCTGGAAAGATCCGTACAGGACCACTTGCTCCCTTGGGCTGGTGGTACCAAAAAGCCTCAAGACAAGATTCCATTTGGTGCATTCCCCGCCTTACCGTACCTCACCAGAGCAGTAGAAGCCCAATGCCTGGGGTCCTATGACCATTGACGAGTGCATCATCTTGCAAAGTCTGAATCCATCCAGATTTTTGTGGGCATCTAGTGGACCCTGTAGAAGCAGGTGATCTTGATCCAGAGTCTCCTCACAAGAGTCCAGGACCAAGGGAGCAAGCTTCTTCCAACCAGAGTTTTGTTCTTCATTTGCCACTGAGGAAAAGGCACCAAAACACAGAAGTGCTGCTGAAACAAAGGAAATCCATTGCTGAGGAGTCCCTCTTCCGAGTACTGCTGCAGACGCCCGGCAGACATCCTCCCTTTTGTCACCAATACCAAGGTCCAGGAACAAGGGTCTGCCAAGCTGTTGCTAGGAGGAATCCAGCTGGAAAGCTTTTCATTGAATCAAAGGTGCTGTGACCAAGGTCCAGGATCAAGGGTCTGCCAAGCTATTGCAAGGAGGAATCCAGCTGGAAAGCTTTTCTTTGAATCAAAGGTGCTGTGACCAAGGTCCAGGAGCAAGGGTCTGCCAAGCTGTTGCAAGGAGGAAACCAGCTGGAAAGCTTTTCTTTGAATCAAAGGTACTGTTGGGATTGGGGTGTTCACCTTTTAGCCATAAATTGGGCTTCCTATCTTGAGAAGTACGTTTTGGAGTTGATCTCAATTCATATGCACTGGCCTAACAGATTTTGCCCTCTACAAAGTAGCTGACTTGAGTTACTGTGATTTCTTCTGCACTTACTAACTTTGTCAAGACTTTATCTTAGAAGAAGTGCATCAGAACTTCTGACCTTGTCCATTGACCTTGACTGTCATAGCTCCCTAAAGGCACTCCTCTGAACCTACTGGCTTTGGCCGTACTTGTTCCCTCATAGGTTATAATTGTGGATACTAATATTGCTTCGATAAACGTTTACCTGCCTCCCCTTAGGAGATTGAAATTGTTTTACAAACTGTTGAAAATATGTCATAAGTGTTACTCTAAACTTTCCTTCCTTAAAAAACTCAAAAACTGAATTGGTAACTGGAAATAAGTGTAATATTGACCTTTAATGAAGTCACTCCATGTGCTGCAATATATGTTTTAGCATTAAAAAAGTATTTATCAACTTTATTGTCTTTTAAAACTGAATCTAACTTTGAATGAATGTTACTAGTGGAAAACACTTTTTAAAGAATGCTTATTTTAACCTTAACTTTAGGTGTGTGTTACTTGGCTACTTGTACTTACAGATTTCAATTGCGCAGCTCTTCAGCACACATTAGCCCTCTTATTATAAGCCTGGCTGCTCAGTCACACTACCAACTTGTGTAGTACAGGCCTATATTAAAAGGTGGGTTACCTAATACCAAGCAGATAAGTCTTGTGTAGTCCACACCACTTGGACTACACTAATGCGTACATAACACACACGATTGTCACTTCGCTGATATGCCCTGTCCGTCCTCTTTGAACATTTCAGGACTTGTTATGTTGGGGTTGGTGGTCATAGGGCACCTGCTACCATGGAATTCAGGGGTCTTAGGGTTTAGTCAGTTATATGGGATATAATTCATGGTCATCTGGGAATGAACCCGGTCATGCTTTGCCCAGTGTGAGATAACATGCGCACCAGGTGCCCGTCTCTGATTGTGGCCTTGTAAGGCACATTCCTCTTGGGTGAAAACCACTTCTTTGCAACAATGAATAGACGTTGTGCTGGTTGGGGGTGTGGCTGTCCTTATGAGAGCTCAGGTAAGACTGGGGAATTCTGTGTTCTCACGGGCCTAGTGCATGCAATGCTGCATTAACCATGCAGTTCTTCCCTCTACCTATAATTACTAATATCTACACAAAATAGCGATGCTGCTCACGCCTTGGGCAACACCATGTAGCTAGACTATATGTGTTTATATTAAAATGGGGTCCTGCTAAATGGGAAGGTTTCCCTATCACTGTAATCCCCGGCCCATCATAGTGCCTCGAATAAATCTCACCTCACTTTAAAGCACATAGTGTGGGATGGGGATGTCCCCTTCTCAACATTCCCCCCTTTTGTTACTTCTACACTAACAAATTCTGGAATGGTTCTGCGCTCCGTCCCACCTGTGTCTGCATCCACATATGGCTGAGTGCCCTTTATTGGCACCCAAGCCCGACACACTGATTGCAAACTCTCTGCCCTATACGCGTACTCTTCAGGTGAACAAGTCAATAAACGCATCCCCCATCGCCCGCCAGGGCCACCCAAACCTTTGTGTAATTTTCTGGATCAGGGGTTGGGGAAATGATAGTGTGGTATAGAGGATCAACTTCAGGGATGGGGAACATTTCATACTCCAGGCCGCTCTGTGGGACATCAGTATGTACTTCAATGTTTTTTGTTTCGCGAGAGGCTTTGTTGGAGCCCCATTTAATACCATCATTCTTGCTCTATCAGGTGCTACAGTTGTACAGCCTTGAAAGACCAGCTGACAAGTGCAGAAAATTACTAGGATGAACACAATGATGGGCATTAACATCTTCATGATTGCTCCTAGTGACAACAGGGACCGTTAAAAGCCACAGTCAGTTAATCGTTGTCCTGTATTCCTCCTTCCTCCTTCATGTAAAAACCCAAGCCATGGACAGCTGCAATGATGTGGTATAATGATGCATTCTCCGCATCCTCTGGAGGCACGATTGTACAGCATGAATCAGCAAATGTTTTGCAAACACCACCCTCCATTGTTGTTAACATGTCCGGCACCTAGCAATTTTGCATTGTCATAAGTCTCAATGCCCTCAACTCAACCTTGATCACATTGAACCCACTCTCTGTGTCATTCGTGAGGTGGACCAGTTCCCACCTCACTATTTGCAACCATTTGGCATTGGCTGCAGCCTACCCTCCTGGCAAGAGTTAAGATGCGAAAAAGAATTCTACTGAGCTGAACAGCCTGCATTCTTCTGGTATTTCAGCAAGCAATGTGGAAAAGTCTTAGGATATGTGTTTTGTTCTTTTCATCCGCTGCGGTTGTTGGAACTCTCCTTTTACAAGCCAGATGTGGGGCTCTTGTGTGGGTACCATGCTCTTATCCTCATTTCTACCTGTGGGGATGCTTGTTGGCCCCTTTGCAGGCAGTACTCCCCCTTCAGGTGTCCTTCTGGGATTACTAACAGTGCTGAGTGCAGTGTGGCCAGCGGACAACTTCCCCTCCATGATGGTGTGAGGTGCAAGTAAGCATGTCGGCCACAAAGCTTGTAGTAATCCATCAGTGCCGCCATTCCCGTCATCATGTCTGTGATCAAGAGAGCTCTATTGCAGTGTTCATTTGTGCTGACAAAGACTGTACCCTTGCTGTGGAGACAGAGACAGACAAATTTGCACAGATAAAGTGACCACTTGTGATGTTCTTTCCAAGCTATATGTTACCAGTCCTCCTACCAAGCAAGGTAGTGTGATGTCCTGCCAGTTGTTATTGAATTGTTTCCACCCTTTCACCATCAGATAGGGTTGCTCCACACACTTGGTTTTTTGGGTCTTCATTGCACTTTACAAAATCGGGGCCCACCATTTGCAGTTGCACACTATGTGCTTGGAACAGTCCTTTAGTGCAAGATGAAGTAGGCAGTGTGCCTCTATAATTGGGACTGCTTGCAGTACTAACACCTCAGGAGCCTCTGACATGTGTGGAAGGAGTGAACACACATAACAGCTCCCATTCACAGCATTTCTCCCCACACCACTCATATCAGAATACCATGAATTAGAGAATGTGGGGTAATGAATATCCTCCATCACATCAAAACCCAGCCCTTGATATGTGTCATACGTTTGTTGTACTTCTCTTTTTATTCTGCTATTCACATTCTCAGGGATGACAGCTTTAGCAGAACTATCAGAAATAACATTGTTCCATAGTGGTAGAAAATCCTATTCTCTGCTTCCCCACTGATGTATGTCAGTTAGACAGTAGAGTCATTAAATGCATTTCCATTATTATTGTTAGTGTTCACATTATGTAAATCCACTCGTATTATTAACTTTCACATGTATCATGCATGTGTTTAATATACAATCTTATGTTCCCCGTCCCCCCCTTTATAGGGCCCCCTAAAATACCCTCCCCAATACAATCCCAACAATGCTAGCAATATCACACACAGTCGTCCAGCAATAACTGATCCACAATAGTAGATATAGGTCCATATTCTCTCATTTGTGTGTCTCCGACTCGGATCCCTACTTAACACATTATTTAGATTAGTTGCATCTATCATCTTCTTTCCTGAAATAGAGGCACAGACACACAAGACAATGGAAAGGGAGAAACGTACAAGACGACCTTTGTACACAAAAGAAGACACAACGAAAGAGAGTGACATAGAGAAAGCGAGAGAGAGAGAGAGAGAGAGAGAGAGAGAGAGGGAGAGTGAGAGAAGAAAAAAGAAAAATACAGAGCTAGCAGCTGAGCTTGGCCTGCCACTTGATCATGCCACCACACCCATATCACTCCTGGACAGACCAGTGAGATAGTCAGGGTACAAATACTGTTGCCCCTCAGTTCAAGATAACTGATTCTCCAGTGTGTTCTCTGGAGGTGCCCTATGAATGTCAGAGAGGTGGACCCAGTAGCCCAATTACTTTACTTTCACTCTGAGGGGAGTACAAAACACCACCTCGTAAGGCCCTTGGAACCAAGGGTTATTCCATCTGCGTTCAAAATTGCAGACATAAATAAGGTCCCTAGCAGCAGTTGTTGTCTGGTTATATGCTCAGGATCTGTCACCGTAGTAGACTCAGCATCTAGCGCCCCTGTTGTCACAATTCTAGGAGGTGTAATATCTTGACTGAGTGTGGACAAATATTCTCCTCCCCTAGCACCACTGCAGCCCTATGTGCGCACTTAACAACTGCCTCAGCAGATGGCTGTGATAACGCTCTATCAGCATTTCTAACAGCGGTGCATGCCGCACTGGAGATTCCTCCACCCCCCGAATACCCCTCCTCTTCCAGCGTGATAGACTGGCATGTACAGTTGTTGTAACATATGCCGAGTCAGAATATATTGTGACATGACACCCTTGTTACACTCTCAGTGCTTCGATGTGAGCTTAGGGCCCTTTGGGAATGTGCATATGGAATGCAAGGGATCATACAGAATAATTCTGCATTCAAATAACAGAACCAACTCAGGAACATAGCAAAGTACTGTTTTATTAACAATTATCTAAAACAGGGAGGTTACAACAAAAATCAATGGACGTACGCTGAGTCTCTCAGTGATCTTTCCACAAAACATTATTCTTATATCAAAAACAAGTCAGAGGTGAAGTCATACGATGTGGTAATAATAAAAAACATATTACGGGTCGGGATTGGCTAAGGGAAACAACTAAGTTTACTTTTCTATTGGAGCAAGGGTTGTGATTGGCTATCCACTATCAGGTGGACAATGTATGCCTACCTCTAAAACATGTCATCTTCAGAACATTATATACACAGTTTCTCATTGGTATTTAAATTATAAGGTCCTTCATTATATGGACTAATATAATTGGTTGGCAGGTTTGTGCCATGTCTGGAACATTGAGTTCACTTAGCAGCACATAAGCGCAGAACCAGGTACAAGGAGATGGGGCATTACGCTACCCCACAATCCAAATAGCCCAGCATCTCTCATCGCCCGCTGCCTTCTGCCATGAAAATTGTCTTTGAACTTGGCCTTGCAAAGTATCCTTGTCTTTGAGAATGCATGGGAGTGAGAGCACTCACAATCGTGTCTGGGACTCCAAGTTCAAACTCTATTTTCATCCTTGGCTCATGTGACAGGAGACCACGATTTGGTCGATTTTGCAGGTTTTAAATGCCCTAAATGAATTAAATTTGGCACCTTTGGTGTTCTTTCTTTGCTGCTTAACAAGGGAAGATTCATCCTCCACAAGTCCACTCCTTTCCAGAATAGATAGATGACCATGGCTGCTTCAGTTTTGACTCTGGGCCTGACAACCTCTCCATGCAGCTCCACGATTCTGCTTGCTGCAACACCGTTTTCTCTTCCCGCTTCATGGGTCCTGGCTTACTAAATTCATGATACCAATGTCCAGTTTTCGATACAATGGCGACTTTGCCTGAGTTCTATTCACCACTTATAGCCAGCTTCTATGATGACTTAGTCTACCTTGCATTTCAGCATCTGTTCATTTATTGAACAGTTGATTTTCTGCAGCACTTTGTGCATGTGTAATCTTCTTCTTTTGTATTTATAAAAAAGTTCACTTGATTCTTTTACTTTGTCATTAGTTTCTTTAGGATCTATACATCTTCTTCTGCCAGTATCTTGGGATGTCGTGCATAGTCCTCCCTTAGGTTATTATCATTTTGGGGGTACAATCGGTAGGGTTGTCTCAACAGGTATCTTCTTTTGAACATTCAGACACATGCTGCAGTATTGGCACAACAGCTGGTGTCAAACACGGAACAATCTCATGCCACCAATATATGGGAGGAACGGGCGGTGTCTCCTGCAGATGTATACAGCTGTTCCTCTACATTCCCCACTCTGATCGATCCCTGAACCACCTCCTGGAGTGTTTCTGCATCCTGGTGTTTTCTCTTGTAGAAGTGTTTCTTAGGTGTCCATATTTTCATCATCCCCCCTCAGGGTGCCTGCTGATTTAACATGTTCATCTACACTCCAGTTCATATAATTACATTGTCCATTCAAGGTACAACAGACCCATCGTCCCACATATTTCTTATGATTCTTTAGTTACAGGAACTTTGTCCCATCAAGTACTACGATGCTAGCCTTTATGTATTCTTTGACAGCGTCATCAGTCAGCTCCTTAGCTTTTGGTTCATCTATGGCATCAATCATGATCTTTCTACAGCTTTCCATGCTATTTTCTTGCATTGGGCGATTGTTATCCTGACTATACAGAATCCAAACATTATTAGCACCAGTATTGCTCCAAGAACCTTGAAACAGTTTGCCAACCATTGAGGAATCCATGAAAACAAGAAGGCAAACCATCTTCAATGCCATTTGCCTCTTCTTCCATCTTAGTATGCTAGTCTGTCAGCATTGATATGGCCTCTGCCCAGGTCCCATTCTTGCCATGGTGAGAAGGTGAAATGTGCTACATTTTGACCCGATTTTGACGCAAACTCCTCCTTCCATTGCTGTGATCATATCAAGGACATAGCTATTCTGGAAGGTCATCATTTGTATGGCCCTCAGCTCTTCTTTAATGTTGTTGAAACCCTTCACGGTAGCATTGATGGTCTGCAGAAGCTCCCATCTGGTGATTTGAAGCCATTTGGTATTCACCACTGTTTGAATTCCAGGCATAAATATAGCTGTCATTATCAAAGCAGTCTTGCTGAACAACGTGTGTTCATCAGGAATGGTTTCATTCGCTCTTATTGATTTGGCTGGCAACTAATTCTCTCATTTTGTCCATTTGAGTTCAAGTGATCTTCTTTTTCTCAAGTGGCCATCCACTCTTGGGAATTCATCAATGTTGATATTGCTCTGACGAATCACTAATGCTGGAACATGGACTAAACCCAGGGAACACACTCCGCCTCAATTCTGGGGCAATTTCATATAGGCTCTAGATCCACAAGCCCAACATTGATCCATAAGGACGGCTCTCCCTTTTCTCATTCCAGGAACGTTAATTGTGTTTTTCCATCCTTTATTATTTCCCATGTGGTTCTTTCAATGACTTTGGAAACATATTGTTGCGTTAACCAATGGGATTACAACCACTGGGCCTGACTTCGTCTTCTTCCCATGACAGTAACTTGGAGTACTTGATCCATGACTTTAAGCACCCATCATTCACTCTCTGCACTTCTTGTATGTATCCCGTTTTCAGCACAAGAGTTGCAGAGGACATCATTCCATCTTCCCATCTCTTCTTGGTATGCACTCATCCATAGATCAACAGTTGTGATTGTTCCCAAGATCTAGGCATTCCTGACATTTCTGTCAAGTCAGAGCAGTTCATTCTCTTTATTTCTTCAACAATCACCTCATCCTGTCCTGCAGCAGTATACACAAGCATTGTGTCTGTCCATCCAGGCTCCTTCTCCGTTCTTGTGGTCTTGATATAGTCATCCTGGTATGGAAACGACTGTCCTGATCTCCATCGCAAGGTTGCCCAGCTTCCCAGGAACTGTCCCTGAGTAGTACATGCTACAAGATGGCTGAGGCATTTCGCATTGTATGCTAATATCTCCTTTGAAATTAAAATGTCTACTGTATTCATGCCATAGGGGATGAGAGAGCAGTCATAGCAATTCTCATCAGATGCTCATTCCCCCACCTTTCCTATGTGCTGATACCACGTATTATTCCCCAGGTGAACTGAATTATCTACATAGGTATTTGTCCCTTCATTATCTTCCTCTGCATCTCTTTTATGTCTCCTAGCATACCCATAGAGATCAAAGAATTTGCCATCATTCACAAAGTGTGGAAAATCATGGAGCTCTTTCTTCCGTGGGACTATTAGGATAATAGAGACTGTGAAAGGTAAGGTACAAACAGATAAATGGAACAAGCATGCAAATAGATATTATGCATATAAACCTGGGACAGTGTTTGTCGTGCCATCCCATTGCGTGCTGAACTCATGCTCTCTCTATAATCATGCTGTCTTCTTCATTAATCATTCTTAATACAATCATTGAGTTCTTTTACATTTGTAACTTTATAATCTGTTCAATTATAGCAACGAGGAGTCTTCTTATCACTGAACCATTTTGGGAACCTGTAGAAAAGGGTGAATATGAACATCTCTCCTAACAGCAGCAGGGTATGATTGAAGTATGAACACAAGGACAGCAACAATAAGCCCATTGGCTGATATCATGAATTTGTATCACTTAAAAAAGATATTCTCCAAAAAATGAATATGAGTACTGATCTCTCTTCCAATTTTTGATCAAGAACTGGCGTCTAGGCATAGTATTAATGCAGTTATTCACTATTTCAATATATTTCTAAAAGTTTATTTCAGCCGCTGAAATTTCTCTGCAAGTCTTTGCACTTCCTGCTAAAATATATAAGGAGTGTCTATTGAATTCCAGTCCAAATAAAGGACAGGCTAGGCATTTGTTGATTTATCGTCCTTCTGCTTAGTCATCGATCGATAGTCTGCACACGTGGAAATTCTTCTTCTTGTCTTGCTTCTAGGTCAGCAACAGTGGGAAGGAGGGACTTACCTTTATAAATCTTCACGTCACTCCGATTGATAGGGAGAATTCTCAGAAATGTGCAAATTCCCTTCTACCTTAGAGACCCCCAGATCTTTTATTGTACTTCAGGACTTTTCATTTTTATCCTGGAGAGAGTGAGACCTTTTTCCCACTATCTCATGTATTTTTCTTTGATTTGAACACTGTGTTTCATTTCATTTTGGAGTCTGACAAACTCCATAGGCATCACCTTTTTACATTGCGACACTCATCACCTTCATTGCAGTGGCACAGGGAAGTCTTTCAGATTTCCCAAAGGTTGAAATACCTTCTCTTGGATAAACTACTGTTTCCAAGGGCAGTGAAGTGAAATGAAATTGACTTTACTTACATTTGTAACTTTCTAGATCCAGCACCCATGATCCTACAATAGGGTGCTGGAAGGTTTACTTAGTATCCCCTTTGTCTAGTTTCTAATGTAACATTTTTACGTTACCCTTTCTACTGTTAATGGCTGGTGGCAGTGGTTTACTTTTTCCTACCATTGTGTGTTTTTACCGTGGGCTGCGTTCCAAGCTGCAGTATAGCACCCATGGGGGCCCATTTTGTCAAAATGGCTTTGGTCTTCTTTTTTTCGAATTTCCCATGGAAAAGGTCCTTCTTGAGATTTACTCTGCATGCCAAACCAGGCTTGGTCCCTTTGTTCATTTTGCCTTTGGCAGGGTACACTGGTGAAGCCCGCCTCTGGCTCCAGCATGTCTTACAGGGCAGGAAGTGAGGGAGGTTCCCGAAACTCCCTGTCTTAGTCTCTTTGGTTGCAGGAATGTACCCAAAGGTGATTGGCTGGCTATCCTTGGAAGACAGCCACCCTGCTGTGTGAGTGACAGCTAGGCTGCAAATGAATGGGAGAAACCTGCATAGAAGGTGAGGTCTTTTGGAAGATAAGCTTGCTGCAACTCCTGGACTATTGGTTTGTCTAGTGAAGCTCTGCTGCAGTGCTGAAGCTCCAAATTCGCCTGGACTAGAGAAGCCTTGCAAAGCAGGGCTTCTCCCCTCTGATTGGTTGGACCATTCGACCCCAAGACAAACTCATCTGGAAATCCTCTCGGAGCTGGCTGTACTTCCATTGCTGCTGCAGGAACCGATTGCCAGGGAGAGGAATACCAGAAGTGAGTGCATCATTTTTAAGCCAGACACAAGCTCCAGGAAGATCCTCCAGACTCCCTATAAGCAGGGCTGACCAAACCTGAGCCATCACAACAGAGTGCTGAACCCCAGAAGCAAGGAAAGTCCAACTGTTGTGCAAGAACCATGGTGGTGCTATTTGTGAGAAGCTGAAACCGAGAAGTGCCGTTGATCTGAAGTTTGCCCATTGCTGCCTTCTATCTTCAAACCGTAGTGCTGAAGTCCTCAGATACATTCTTTACTTGTATCGCTGGGAAAGGGTTAATCTACATTGCATTGGGAGATTCAAAAGTGCTTACCTGTTTGAGAAACTTGTTACTATTGTTTTATCCCTCTAACCTTTTCCTCTTTAACACCCAACAAGGGTGTAGGAAGTGCCTGTGTGCCATGATGTCTGTGGGCCATGTCCCTGGCAGTCTCCTCATTGGCTACCTTGCCCACTCCTCCTTCGTCTTCTGCCCCATCTCGGGATGCTTCTACAGCTCTGCAAGTCGTACCTCTGATTTGTACCCCTCCCCGGAAATCATTCAAGGATGGCAGACATCTTCATCTTGCCACTCTAAACTCTCGCTCAGCTGTCAAACACTCCTCTGACATCTGCCGTCTCCTGGAGGAACTTGACCTCCATGTCCTCGGTCTCACCGAGGGAGCTCCAGGTCAAAGCAACCTAAGTAAATTGGAATCAATTTTAATACATTAGTGAAAGAATTTAAGAAATTGAAATAGTGCCCACCTATTTCTCGCACTCCTTGAACTCGGCTTCACCGAGACATGGTTCACGGCTCGTTCTGTCATGAGCTTTGACACACTCCTGCTGGATGGCTACAAAATCCGCTCTGCACCCAGATCCTACCGTTCCAGAGGGGGTGTAGCCCTGATCTTCCTTGAGTGGATTCCTGCCTCTTTCATTTCTATGCAGGCCTACTCCTTTTTCGAATGCCTTTTCTGCAGGCTCTCTCTCTCTCCTGGAGATTCCCTTACTGTGGCTACCATCTATCGGCCACCTGGTCATATCTACTCCTTCCTCTCTGAGTGGGTGGACCTATCCTCCTCCATCCTGGTCTCAGCCACTCAATTCCTTCTTCTTGGAGACTTCCACATCCACCTGGATGCTTCCTGTCCTTCCTCTGGACTTTTTCGTGACCTTTGCAACTCTCTCTCACTCACTCTCAATTCTCCTCTCTGGCCCTACTCACTCTGCAGGGCACACTCTGGACGTTCTGATCTTTTCATACCTTCCCCATTCAACCCTTCTCATGACTCCTCTCTCCTGGAGTGACCACTTTCTCCTTTCCTCCCATCTCACCCTCTCTATTCCTTAAGCCAAGCCAACCCCAGCACTGCCACCTACCTTCTCGGTTATCTGACCTATAAAGCGTATGTGAGTTGAGGATTTCATCGCCACTTTCTCACCCCCCCCCTTGGCTAACTCACACCCTGATACAGCCCTTTCCAAGCTCCACTTGGCTATATCTGATTCTCTTGATGTTCTTACCCCTGTCATGAGGATCCACTTGAAGCCCAACGACAATGACAACTCTTGGTACGAATCAGACCTCCTCACCCGTAAGTGCAAGTTGGCTGAAAGGAAATGACATGCTTCTGATACATCCTCTGACAAACTGGCCTGCCACCTGCTCCAAAGGCAATACCGGCTCTCTGTCTGCACCAAGAAGAGAGCTCACATCCAAGCCTGCATTTCTGCAGCATCTAACAACTCAGCCAAACTCTTTAAAATCAGCAAGGAACTGGCCAATCCTGCTGCAGTCTCTACCTCTCCTGTGCCTTCCCAGACCCTCTGCACAACTCTGGCTTCTCATTTCATCTCTAAAACTCAGGACACCCTGTCCTCTCTCTCTTCCTCTCCTCCTCCTCCCTTTACTCTCTGTTCTTCCTCTGGCCCTTCGTCAGCCACCTCTCTTCCCTCCATCTCTGCCTTTCACCTCTACTCCCCAGACGATATTTCTAGACAAGTCAGATCTATGAAAGTCTTGTCAGCACCTGTTCCTCCAAAACCATCAAGGGCGACATTGACACCTTGGATCCTGCACTGGCTGACTCCTGAAACCACTACTTTGCCACTGGAGTCTTCCCCTACCCCTTGAAACACTCCCTTGTGGACCTTCTTTTTAAGAAACCCACAGCCGACCTTTCCTGTCTGGCTAACTATCGTCCAATCTCCATCACTCCTTTTCTGGATAAACTCCTGGAAACACTGGCCATCTCCCAGCTTAATCTTTACTCTGAATCTATTGGTTGTCTCCATGACCATCAGTCTGGCTTCAAAGCTGCCAGAAGCATGGAAACTGCTCTCCTGAACATCCGTGAAGACCTGCTCTCCAACCTCGATTCCAACACCCCCTGTGACCTCATCTTACTTGATCCCTCTTCTGCCTTTGACACGGTCAACCATGCCATTCTGCTCAACCAACTCCGTGATAAACTAGGTATCACCGATCAGGCCCTGGCTTGGCGGACCTCCTTCCTCTCTGATTGACCATCCCAGGTCCAACTTAGGTTCCTCCTTTCTTCTATCTGTATCTCTACCTGTGGTGTTCCCCAGGGGTCTAACCTCTCTCTTTCACTGTTCAAACAATACCTGCCACTTCTTGCCCACTGCATTGCTGCTCTCTGCCCCAACTTTCAGTGCTATGCGCATGACGCGCAGCTCATTTGCAGGCTCCCTTCAGCCACCTCTTCTCCTTCTCTCATCTCTGACTGTCTGTCCACCATCCTGGAGTGGTGTGCCACCAATGATTTCTTCCTTAATGCCAGTAAGAGTGAGATTCTCATCATCATTAAACCTGCTCCCTCCTTTCCTGTCACTCTCTGGCCGGCCTTTCTCGGTCTTCTTCCTGCTCCCACCTGTGAGGCTAAAAACCTCGGGGTCATCTTGGACTCCACACTTTCCTTCTCTCTTCACATCTCAGAAGTCTCTAAGAAGTCACACTACCAGCTGCACCTCCATTCTTTCTTTCCTCTCCTTCCCCCTGAAGCTCACTGTCCCCAGAACTCTGGTTCTCTCCAGGCTGGACTACTACAAAAGCCTCTTTCTAAATCCACCTGCCTCTACTCTCCGCCCTCTGCAACTCATCCAAAACAGGACTTTGAGATTTGTCCTTGGCCTCAAGCCCAGGGATTGTATCTCTCCAGGACTGAAATCTCTGCACTGGCTCCGAGTGGTGGTGAAGATTAAGTTGAAAACCATCTGCATTGTCCACAAGGACTTCTTTGGCCTAGGACCTCATTACCTTCAACTCTCCCTTCCTAAATATCTTCCTTCTCAAGCTCTTAGCTCATCCACCTCCAACTCCCTCAGGGTGAGTTGCTTCTCCAAGCAGCGAATTGGTGGTAGAGCTCTCTCCTCTGCTGTTGCCTCCCTCTGGAACAGCCTCCCTGCCTCTCTGAAACTTGAGGAGAACCATCTTTGATTCCGGAAGCACCTCAAGACCTTCCTCTTTGCTTCTGCTTTCTCTCCTCCTATCCCCTGCTGATCTCCTGGCTGAATCTGAAACTGCACTGGTTACCTGGCTACCCTCGGGTCCAGGTCCCCCTCCCACCAGTCACACAGCTGCACTGCCCCCCTGGCAAACCTTGCACTCGGGGGCTGTCTCTGTATCTCCCCTGGCTCCAAATCTATCCTGCAATCAAAAGGACGATGCAGAGGAAAATCCACTGCAATCCGCTCATCAAAAACATCCCAAAATTCCTGATAACATTCAGGTATTTCTCCAAGGACCACTCCAATTGAAGGACTAAATTCACCCCTTCAACCCAAAATTCTGGATATAGAGTATTCTTGTTCACAACTGAAGTCTTGCACAGCGTCCTTAAAACAATGTTCTTCGCAATTCTGGGATTGCAACTCTCCCACCCTTCTACCCCAGTCTATTTTCGGATTATGTGACATGAGCCAAGGCATTCAAAGAATAATCTTCAACTGAGGTGGATCTATTAATTCAAAGGAAATCTCCTCTCTATGACCCCCAACAACAACCATAACTAAAGCCCCTGTGTCATGTGTAATGGGGCCATGTGATAAGGAAGTTCCATCTACAGCCCACACCTGCTCAACCACTTCCTTATTGTGAAAAGAGAGTCCTAGACCCTTAACCATCACCCAATCCATAAAACTACCTGTGACCCCTAAGTCTATCACCACAGGCCCAGTCCCCTTTAAAACCGAACTCTCAAACAAGGATACGTTTACTATAATGTGAAGAACTGCTGCCTGTAATTTATTTGCCACCTGCTGAGACTTCACCGAAGAATTCAGGATTCTCTTTGGAGTGTACGGACAATTGCCCAAATAGTGTCCACTCCGACCACAATATAAACACAAGTTATTTGTCCCTCTTCTTTCCCTTTCTTCCTTAGTTAAAGGGCTTCTAACTCTGGTAACTTGTTCAGATGCCTTACTCTCAGGTCCTCGCCCCCTTAAATCCTTATTCAAAAACTCTAATCTTGGGTGATATATTCTGACACTGCTTCTGTTATCACCCTGACCCTGACCTCTCCTCCGCTCTGCCTTTCTTTAATTCAAACGAAAATCAAATTCAATAACCAAGCCAAATAATTCCTCACAAACTGTTGGTCTATTAACTACTCCAGACAAAGCATCATTCAGCCCCTCTCTTAAGCCACTATAGAAAAGGGAAGCTCTCTTCTACTCTGGCCATCGACTGTCTAAAACTAGAGATTTAAACTGTGTGACATATGAGACTAAATCTCGACCTCCCTGCTGGAGCTCCATCAACTCCCCATCAACTTCCAAAGATATTTGTCACCTGTCAAACATACTTTTAAACTCTTCCTGAAAAAGCACCAAATCGCCTATGGCAGCATGTTTCTGATCAATCAACAAACCTGCCCATGTAGCAGCTTCCCCTGACAAATAGGAGAGCATAAACATAACCATAGCTGAATCTGAGGGGAAAACTTCTACTCTTTTACTTAAACTCTCGATAGTGTTATGTGAAATTCTTACATCCTCCCTCAACTCCCGTATCATATCTCCCTACACCTCCATTGTGGATTCTCGGAATCCATGCACCTCAGGTAGACTCAATTATTGGCCTTTCATTTTGTCCGGCCTTTCATAATGTCCACGGAAGCTGCTGAACCCCGACAGACCCACAAAGGTGTGAGGCACTCAACCCTTATTATCATGGCTAAGCACTTAACACCCCTGGGGGAAAGGGGAAGTGGAGAAAACAAAAAACTAGAACAGATCCACTGAAGCCCTCTGGAAATCTGTAGTGGAATAAAAGACACGGAACAGCAGTTCTTGTTATACATCATGCATGTCGGACTTAAGATTACATTATGTGTTTAATTAAATCTTTACCTGTTCTCCCTCAGCTGATGGCCTTGAGGGATGTCACACAATAGTTTTTCTTTTTTTAAATAACTTTTCTAGAACTTGCTGTATGGACTGATGTGAATCAATATGGTCTCTGAACTTGTAAAGCTTTTATTCTTAAGTTCTTTTCAATGCTTATCAAAGCTTAACTGTTAAGAAACAACAACTGTTCAATGTTGTCCCAGAAAATTATGACCCTGTTCCATTTCAGCCTTTAACTTTGCCTCACCTACAGAGAACATACTTCTTCTGAAACTAAATGTTTATTAGTATCGTCTCCTTCCCTCATTCACCACAATTGTCCAGCCAGATCTTGAGCAGAAAGCAATGTCCCCCGCTGGCTCTTGCTGGTACAGGAACAATGGTACCGGTAAGCTTAACGGTACTGTTGTTACTGTACCAGCAAACTTGTAATGAGCCCCATTGTGTAGATTATCAACATTCCACTTACAGCGCACATCCCAGGCATGGAACATAGTATCCCATGATCTGTAAAGGATATAGTCATGTTTAACTTGCTGAGCAGGTTCCTACCCAGTAAATTGAGAGGGAAACTCTCAGAACATAATAAGGGTGCCCCAATTACTTTCCCCCACTCATCAGTGTGTGGAACCTTGAAAGACAGAGAATATGTGCGCCACATGGTATTTTCCTGATTATGAAAACTTTCCTTCCATGATACATGATTTTGTTGCACCAGAGTCCACCATGAATATGAATTGCTTATTTCCTATCTCTGCCCCCATAATATGTCCCTCTTCCGGGTGGGTAGTCGTCGACAAGACTAGGCATGGGAGTGCTCTCTGTGGGCTATCCTAATCAGGATATGTGTTTGTTCCTGGGAATGAGAATGACCTACATCCTACCACTGCTACTCCCCGAAAGGGAACGGCAGCTCCGCCTGTTCATCGGGGAAGCAACGCCTTGCTGTTGTTGTGGCAGGTGCTGTTCTAGTATGTCTAGTGCTTGGCACTGCTAATTATAGGTTTGATATTGATATTGCCCCTGTGGATACTCTTGATTCTGATACCCATGACCCTGTTGTCGGTACCCTGGTCCTTGGGGTCCTTGGGGACCTGTTGCTGCAGCCCATAATTATAATTATACCCCACTGAAGACCTGCTCCTGCATTCCCTTGTGGAATGCCCCCACCTTAAACAATTCAAACATTGAGACAATCTGAGCTCACCCCCCTGGGTCCAAACCCTCCCCCTCCTGTGCCTTGAAATACCCCTCTCCCTTGCTGCTGCACCCTTTTGCTGCCACTGTGGGCTTGGGTACTGTTGCCCCCTACCTCACTGTTCTTGTCCTCCTTCAGCCAAGAGCACCACAATAGAGGCACTCACCACTTGCTGGGTACTCTCTGTGCCTTCCACCTGTACTGACATTGATACAAGCACCTGGTCTGCTACCTTTGCCATCTTTTTCTCCCCAAAATGTTGCTTCTTCCCCCTGACGCATTTGGACTGTTTCCCTCTCCCACTCCCTCATCTTTTTACAATGATGCACTATTATACTCTGTATTTCCAGCCGCCCCTTCGCCTCAATACCCACAATCTTATCCAGCTCCTTCTGCACTTCCTTTGGCAAGCCCCTCTTTGCAATAAAATAGAAGAATGGTATTGATTGATACCATGTCTCTCCCATCTCAGCTCTCCACTTTTCTTGCATTTCAATAATAAATCCAGCTGGCTCCTCATCATACCCCATAGTATACTGCATCAACGACTGTAAATCAGGGGTATCTGGGAAGGCCCTTCATAGTGCGTCCTATACCATTGCTCTAACTTCATTGCATGATGCTCCATCATGTGCATCGTCTCCCAAAGTCACTCCCGGGTATCCGGCCTTAACCCATGCATCCCCAGCCTGGTCCCCAATTACGGCAACCAGCAGTCTCTTGAGAGCCCCTTTCGCCAGGGGCCACCCTGCTGTTTGCTTTTCTAATTCGTATATCCTTTTGCTTGCCTCTGCTGTCAGTTTGGGGAGTGCCTCAATGAAATTATTCTTATCCATGTGGGGCTCCTACTGTGTCCTCCCTGCCCCCGTATGTATGAGTGGCGTCTGCATCTTTGCCGTACTTCCTACACCCTTCTTCATGACTCCTCTTTTCTTTACCAACTCCATTCGGCCATCCCTATTACTCAACCTGCCCCACCACCATAAACGTTCTACTTGGGGGGTATTCTGAGTCGCTTCTTCACCCCTCCCTTTTCCTTCACTCTGATCCTCAATAAAGGTATTAGCATCCTCTTTCTCCATATTCCCGGATGATCCACCCATGCGGGCTTCTATCTTTCTCAACACCGACACTTCTTATTCCTTCATTATCCATTCTAAGCAGCACTCCTTGATTTCCATTCTCCCGACCCTTCTCTTGATTCACCTATATCCCTTACTGTTCCTGGGGGATGTCTGCAATCTTTTTGCTCTATCACCTCTTTGTTTTTGCTTTGTCACCCCGAGTTGGAAGGGTATGCTCAGACGTGGGTCCCGTGCCTGCTGGCCAAAGAGACCCAAGCTACTCCTCACTGATGAGGCCCAAAAGGCTGAAACATGTCTGGGGATGCTTGTGGTCTCATGCAAATGGGATGTGACCTAGCAGTTCGGGCTGGACTGCAGCTTTTGGGGTGGGACTAAGCCTGATTTGCATATGGTCTTTCCCCTTTTCTAATGGCTTGGCAGGCGAAGAACGATGGTCTGGAGGGTTGCCCAGAGCAATGCCAGTGGTTAAGAGTCATTCTAAACCTTCCAGCCATCACCTCTTTGTTTTTGCTTTGTCACCCCGAGTGGGACGGGTATGCTCAGACGTGGGTCCCGTACCTGGCCTGCTGGGCCTAGAGACCCAAAATACTCCTCACTGATGAGGTCCAAAAGGCTGAAACATGTCGGGGGATGCATGTGGACTTGTGTAGAAGGGATGTGACATAGCAGTTCGGGCTGGACTGCTCCTTTTGGGGTGGGACTAAGCCTGATTTGCACATGGTCTTTCCCCTTCTGTAATGGCTTGGCAGGCGAAGAACGATGGTCTGCAGGGTTGCCCAGAGCAATGCCAGTGGTTAAGAGTCATTCTAAACCTTCCAGCCAACACCTCTTTGTTTTTGCTTTGTCACCCCGAGTGGGACGGGTATGCTCAGACGTGGGTCCTGTGCCTGCTGGGCCTAGAGACCCAAGCTACTCCTCACTGATGAGCCCCAACAAGGATGAAACATGTTTGGGGATGCCTGTGGTCTCGTGCAGAAGGGATGTGACCTAGCAGTTCGGGCTGGACTTCCCCTTTTGGGGTGGGACTAAGCCTGATTTGCATATGGTCTTTCCCCTTCTGTAATGGCTTGGCAGGTGAAGAACGATGGTCTGGAGGGTTGCCCAGAGCAATGCCAGTGGTTAAGAGTCATTCTAAACCTTCCAGCCATCACCTCTTTGTTTTTGCTTTGTCACCCCGACTGGGACGGGTATGCTCAGAAGTGGGTTGCGTGCCTGCTGGGCCTAGAGACCCAAAATACTCCTCACTGATGAAGCCCAAAAGGCTGAAGCATGTCTGGGGATGCTTGTGGTCTCGTGTAGAAGGGATGTGACCTAGCAGTTTGGGCTGGACTGCTCCTTTCGTCTTTCCCCTTCTGTAATGGCTTGACAGGTGAAAAACGATGGTCTGCAGGGTTGCCCAGAGCAATGCCAGTAGTTAAGAGTCATTCTAAAACTTCCAGCCATCACCTCTTTGTTTTTTCTTTGCCACCCCGAGTCGGACGGGTATGCCCAGACGTGGGTCCCGTGCCTGCTAGGCAAAGAGACCCAAACTACTCCTCACTGATGAGGCCCAAAATGCTGAACCATGTCTGGGGATGCTTGTGGTCTCGTGCAGAAGGGATGTGACCTATCAGTTCGGGCTGGACTGCCCCTTTTGGGGTGGGAGTAAGTCTGATTTGCATATGGTCTTTCCCCTTCTGTAATGGCTTGACAGGCGAAGAATGATGGTCTGGAGGGTTGCCCAGAGCAATGCCAGTGGTTAAGATTCATTCTAAACCTTCCAGCCATCACCTCTTTGTTTTTGCTTTGCCAACCCAAGTGGGACGGGTATGCCCAGACGTGGGTCCCGTGCCTCCTGGGCAAAGAGACCCAAGCTACTCCTCATTGATGAGGCCCAAAAGGCTGAAACATGTATGGGGATGCTTGTGGTCTCGTGCAGAATGCATGTGACCTAGCAGTCCGTACTGCACTGCCCCTTTTGGGGTGGGACTGAGCATATTTGCATATGGTCTTTGCCCTTTTGTAATTGTTTGGCAGGCGAAGAACGATGGCCTGGAGGGTTGCTCAGAGCAATGCCAGTGGTTAAGATTCATTCTAAACCTTCCAACCATCACCTCTTTGTTTTTGCTTTGCACTCTTTTCAGTATCTATTCATAACTGTTTAAAATGTGTAAATATGCAACAAAATTAATGTCATTTTGTTAAACGGGATATCATATTATGCCTCCTTTATTGTATATATTGGCCTAAGCCCAGTCGCTCTGTGAAGAAAACCGCATTTGCAAAGTTCCGATCTTAGATCGACTTTGCTGCCATTTTAGGTCTATACACCATTTGGATTTCTATTCCAAAGTAAATTCTGTGTTCTAAAATGGTGGACAGTGTTTCCCGCTTGTAACTGAGCCGTCCTGAACCTTGTACGTGAGTTAATGTATAAACTGTTTGTTGGCCGAATGTTTGGGTTGAGTAAAGAGACCTTGTCCCATGCCTGACTTGTAGACAGAGGATTGTCTGCGCCAACAAGTCCGATCCACGGACATACATTGACTACAATGTTATATGCATACTGAATATGGACACTTGCTGAGCAGCATTGTATAGGACATGTGTTAAGGCTTATTGTTAAATCTGAGAATACACTGTTGCCATTGTAACTTGTTTATATGTAAACTGAGGATGATCCATGAGCAAATTCTTGGACAAGCCAGAAGTGAACTCGGCACAAACTCTAGAACCTGGATTATTAACTTGCAGAGGGGCTGGACATTATGATTGGAAATGTATAAAATGTACAAATGTTTAGAAGTCCAATACCTCTCACTTCTCACACTGAAAGGGCTGGTATTCGCTCTTATATACTTAGGGCCAGAAGCTATCTGATACTTTGTACCTTTGTAACAGAGAATAAATATCTGTGAATCTTTATAAGCCTGTGTTTGGTGTATTTCCTTTTGGGGTACTCAGCCTCAATATTTCCTTTTGCTTTTACAATTTCAGTCATGTAATATGTAACTAAGTTGTTATCATGTAAGACCTGCAACCGTATCCTTATGCAGTTCACAGCGCCTAGTTGCCTTTGGGCTTTGTGCGCGATACAAATAACTAAAATAAATAAATAAATAAACACATAAATAAATACATAAATTAGTAATCCTGTCAACCTTTCCTCAAACTCCATACACATGTAACGTGATGACGCCGGTACTTCAAGCGGGTGGGTACACAGAGGTGGGGGAGAAGTAGCTTGTGATGCTACTGGCACTGCAGGAGACCGTACCGGAGCAGAAGGGGTCCCTATCACAGTGGGTACATATCTTGGATTGGTATACCCTTCTGAGGGATATATTGTCAAGGGATATAATTCCCTAGCCCCCACTGACACCCCACCTTCTCCTTCTGCCTTTCTGCACTTCCCATCTTTCTGTCTCTGCACCTCCACTCCATTCCCTTGACCTTCTGCATCTTCGAACATGCGCCAAAGATCAAGAATGTCTTTTCTCTTCTGTAGCTGCTTCCCCTTATATTCTGCTACTAGAAATGTGGACAAAATGCTCTTGTTGTGTGAGCCCAGCCCTGTCCATGGGCGGGGGGTCCCCCCTCTTCCTGTCTCTGTGATCCATTGCTTATAATATTTCTCCACCCTGTCGCGATACAGAGGCAGGTCCATGTAGTTTTGCTCTATTGGTGCCCCCCCATGAGAGTGACATCTATCTCTTACTGAACCCTGGAAAGTGCCTGTAATGGGCCACCCACGCTGTCACTGGTTTGTAATAAAAAACATTAAAATCAACCCCACCCTGCTCTATTCTCCTACCTTGCATGCCCACACCTCTCCGCAAGATCATCCAACACACAAAATTACTGCCACTTCTAGGGCTTGTTCCTTACTCAAAAAGCATGAATACAATAAATCGAAATAATACGCTGAACTAGCAACCACTGCTTGTTCCAGACCTACTGCTTATACGTGACCATTATTCTTATTTTTATATTCCTCTATTAAATAATATATTATCCTGTGGTACCACCTTCCCTCCCCTTCTAAGGAGGGCCCCCCTGCCTTACCTTTGCCTTCCTTTACAGTGCCTTACCTTATAATACTTTACCAAAACACTCCATTCATAATAAAAATCTTATCAACAAATAACCCTGACCTCATCCACGTCACATTGATGACCTCCCTCCCCACGTACTCACACCTTTCACACTTCCCCATGCATCTGTCCCCTACTTGCTATCTCTTACAGGAACAGGTGGGTGCTCACCCGAACTCCTCTGTTGCAGGGTTCCAACACCGCCCTGTACACTCCCCGGAGCCACGCCCCGGTTCAAAGATCAGAGAGGACCTTTCTTAAAATAGCTCCTGCTAAACCACTCGGATCATGTGCTTTTTCAGGGCTAGTAGCTTCTGGTGGTCATGGCTCTTTCTAGAGAAGTGGCCTGGAAGCCTCTGAAGTTACAGGGGGTGCTGGGATCAAGATTTGGTCACCAATTGCAGGAAAGCCCCTGAACGCTCACACCAGAGAGAAAACAACCTATTAGGGAACAAAGGCCCAAGTTGATCTTGTAAGGATAACACGTTTTGATCTCACACGCAGATGAGAGCATCAGCAAAGACATTTTCTGCTAAGAAGCTTCTGCCGAAAAAGTAGTACAAGCAGAATCTTATAAAAAAAAACATTGTCATAGATGACGCAATACATACAATGAAAACCGGAACGGCTGATTGAATTGACCCTATGCAGGTACCACCTTTATCCATAAGGGATGGCAGTTTATTGGTCCGAGCCCACTCCGTCTGTCTTCCATCAAGTGGGCGCTTCAGGGCTCATCTTCCCACGTTAAAGGTCAGAAAACAAATTAATTATACTCCTAATATACAGCTTGTTACATCACTCATACTGTGCACTTGGCAGGCCTTAAGAGGGTCACACAGGAGGTTCTGTGGCGCTATAACCTTCACAAACACATTTCACTCACTGCCTCCGTGCCATCCAGCTCCAAGGACTCCACGCTCGTTTTGATCTATAATTCATCCCTCCCAGCAACTCGCAATACAAATCACACAATTGACAATTTGCTGATATGCCCTGTCCATCCTCTTTGAACATTTCAGGACTTTTGGGTCGACGATCAAAGGGCACCTGGTGCTATGGAATTCAGGGGTCCTAGGGTTTAGTCAGTTATAAAGTCTATAATTTGTGGTCCCCCGGGAATGAGCCGGTCATGCTTTGGCCAGCGTGAGATAACATGCACACCAGACGACAGTCTCTGATCGCAAGCCTTGTAGGGCACATTCCTCTTGGGTGAAAGAACGCCTCTTTGCAACATTTTTGGCACAATGAATGGACTTGTGGCGGTTTTGGGTGTGTACTGTCCTTCTGGGAGCTCGGCCATGGCTGGGGATTTCTGTACTCTTGTGAATTTGGGCCTAGTGCATTCAGTGCCACATTAACCATGCAGGCCTTCCCTTCTACCTATGATTACCAATAACTATGCAAATTAGCAATGCCGCTCACGCCTTATACTGTACTATGTATTTTAACTATATTTGGTTATACTGAATTAGGGCCCTATTAAATGGGAAGGCATCCCTCTCACCACCTCCCCGTCCCCCATGGCCCATCATAGTGCTTTGAATGCATCCCTCCTCACTCTAAAGCACTGTCCCTTTCCCAACAGTTCATATTTGCATGAAATGCCTGAAAATTATGAATTTCTAAGCATTATGTTTTAAATTAATCGGCTGGGTGAAAGAGGGCGAAGGGAAGATATTGGCAATGTTTTGTTCCATAGGCTACGGCTTCTGGTGGTTATGTTGCATTTGCATTGTTTTACGGTGGTGGGTTTGTGGCGAAATGATCCCATGCTTGTCTGACTTGGCTTGTAGTGGTTGTGGGTAAGGTGCTGCCTTTTTACTAAATGGGCATGGCATGTAGAAAGAGCCTAGGGCTTGGGCACCACCCCTCAATGTAATGCCTCCATGCATGGGCGAGCAGTGAGGCACTTAGCGGTTAGGTATGCGGCCGAGTTTGGCCACACCGTTGCTTCAAGAGAGACCAACGACATGGAAAAATGGAAGGATTGTTTGGCAGCACACTGTTGCGATGTGGACCATTCCCGCAGCCTCTGACATACACTGCATTGGTGGTTAGGTGCACAGGGGACTCTCATATGTTGGTCAGTGTAGGCAGACTGTATAGGGGATGGGGAGTGCATTGGAGATAATATGAGGATATTTGCAGTCGGTGTGCTATGTTGTGTTGCACCTGCAAAGGCCCTACTGCCTTGTGTGCATGGCTACGGGCCTTGGCCGTAACAGTGTGGGCACTGACTGAAGTAGGTGTGAGAATGTGGCCTTGTTTGGACCCGTAAGTGTAGCTATACATACTTGTAGGCAAGAAAGCACTGTGGGAAATGTTACCATGCATGCCTCTATTGCCTTCCAGTGGGTGTGTAGTAGGACTAGGCAATTGGGAGCATGGACGGAGGCCGTAGGAGCACGGAAGGAATTTGTACGCAGGTACTCACATATACTTTATCGGTGAGTAGTTGTAGAGGCAACTATCATTTTCGGGTCAGTGCAGGGGACGGGGAGTGCATTGGAGACAATATGAGGATATTTGCAGTTGGAGTGCTATGTTGAATTGAGCCTGCAAAACCCATACTGGCTTGTGTGCATGGCTGGTACTGGTTGAAAGTAGGTAACAGAAAGTTATCTTGATTGGGTTAGTTACTGTACCAATATGTACCTGTGGACAGAAAAGGTAAGTGGTCACATGTTTCCATGCATGGGTCTATTGCTTTGCAGTGGGTGTGGCGAAGGAGTAGGCTGTTGCTAACAAACCCCCAACGCAATGCTGTTATGTATGGTAGTACTGTGATATTGGTATGTGGATTGCAGACATATGTACAAAGAGTACTTTCATTTTGCCTTAAGTCATTTGCATAAGTTATTATAAGCATACTTTGTGCCATATAATACAATTGTAAATATGTAAGTGTCCTAAGGTCTGCGCCTTTGCAGAAGCACTGTGGAGGACATGGTGAAGTTTGTAAAGGAGCATTGGTGATATAAGACACCATTTGGGTTAGGAATGGTGTGGTCGTGAACAGAGCCTCGCTTCAGGGAGTGTAGTAAGAAAGTGGGACATAAAAGGATTGTTTTACTGTGTAACATTTGCAGCATGGCCCATGTACTCAGATACTAACATATAAAGCGTTGTGGGGTAGGTGCGCAGGCGAAAACATTCAGAGCCTATTGGGGATGGGCAGTGTATTGCAGATGATATAGGGATTTTTGTAATCGGTGTACCATGTTGTGTTTGGAGTGGCAAGTGCCTACTGCCCTTTGTGGATGGCTACGGGCCTTTGACGTAACAATGTGGACATTATTTGGAAGTAGGTTTCAGAATGTTGCCTTCATTGGGTCAGTTCTTATACTGATATGTAACTCCAGCGTACACAGTTGGAAATATGTATGTCTCTTGTGGGTGCTCACTGTCACAGCATGGTTGTGGAGGAAATTTTACAGTTGACACACCAATAGAGGTGGTGTGAAGTGACTGCACTTGAATATGGTGTACGTCATTGGGCTTGTTGCCATTCACGGACTGAGATGCCACAATTAATGTACAGTATGGTATACCTCTCATAACACACTGTACTTTGAGAGCGAAGGAAGGTAGTGTGACATGACACGAGTTAATAAGCATTACAAATGTAAAGTATGGATAAAGTTTAGTCGAACACTCATACATTTGCAGCCGACAACATCATGAACGCCATTAAGTCCAGCCATATACAGGATGGCAGGCAATCTGACTGTTACCTTTGTTTTGCGTACTTGTTGAGATGGGTAACAGAAGCGGTTGTAGCTATTAGTCTGTGCTATTTTAATTTGTGCATCGCTACTGATAGCTATACTTGTGCACCATCGCAGCAGTGGACAGTCGTTCCTCACGGCGTATACTACAGGTATTTATTTTATGTGCGTTCCAAGTGTAGCGCACTCTGTCATGTGAGCACCGAGTTCTGGAAAGGAACAACATAAACAAAAGCAAAAGCGGACATGCGCACACAGAGTATACGGTTCCAGAACATTCCATACTGGAAGTGCTTTATTTTGCCACAGAATGAAAATGACAACGTGTCATTTGGTGCATTCACTGCTCTTTTATTTTGCAAAAAAATCCAGTGACCAATGCTGTCTGTGCATTTCTGTACTTCTGTTCTCATCTAGGAAAGTGGGAAAGGGAGTACGTAGTGGTGCTTGGTGGCCCGTGTGGAAGAATGCATTTCTTAAGGTAGCATCTGGTGCCTCTGGGATGTGTTACAGAATAAATGTTTGCAGGTTGGTTCCTATAGCAGGAACCGCAAGTGGACATACCGGGCCATATCAGTTGGCCCAGATAATAACGATGGAAAAGAAATTGCTTATGGTAATCTTCCAATTATTGGTCTACCAGACGTATATTGTAATGTGAAAGGGGTGGCACGCACAGTAAGGTGTAAGATATCTGAGTAGAAAGAGGAATAAGAGTAGATTTAAGTAGCGAGTATTAGTTGCAGCGTACAGGACAAAACCTTGCGGGAAAGATAATGTAGTAATAGCTCACTGCCTGATGGACCATGAACTGTGTGTTAGTGCATAGCCTCATATATTAACCCAGTGCCTTGGTCTCTGGTTTGTAGGTAATACTGTGAGTGTACGGCTGCACACAAGAAAATGTCTTGGATACCTTTGGGACTAGATGCTGTTTTCATGTGTTTCCCTTTTACAAAAGTTGACAATGGTAGTGAGTATGGTTGGACCCACGGCACAATGTGTCGGTGTGTCTGCAAAGAAAGTAATACAACAAGAAACCTAATGGGGGTCACCTTGGATTGCTGGAGAATGGAGGAGCTGCCTAGAGAGAACCAGAGCTCGAGAGACAGTAAGCTTTGGGGAAAGAGAGGAAAGGAAGAATACCTCTGAGGAGGTGCAGTTGGTAGTTTGACTTCTTGGAGATGTCAGAGATGTGAGGAGAAAATGACAGTTTGGAGTCGAAGATGACCCAGAGGTTCTTAGCCTCACAGGTGGGAGAAGTAAGAGGGCCAAGGGAGGCCAGCCAGAGAGTGCCTGAAAAGGAGGGTGCATGCGTGCCGATGAGGAGAATCGCTGTTGTCCTGAAATCAAGGCAGAGATCGTTTGCAGCACACCACTCCTGTATAGCGGACAGACAGTCAGAGATGAGAGAAGGAGAAGAGATGGTGGAGGGAAGCTAGAAAACGAGCTGGGTGTCATCGGCATAGTACTGTAAATTGGAGAAGAGAGCAGCAATGCAGTGAACAAGGGGTTCAGGTATTGGGTGAGCAGCCAGGGAGAGAGGTTACACCTCTGGGGAACACCACAGGTAGAGAGTGAGAAAGAGGAAATGAAGGACCCAAGTTCGACCTGAGAGGGTCGATCAGAGAGGAAAGAGGTCAGCCAGACCAGGGCCTGATCGGTGATACCCAGGTTATCGTGGAGATGGTTGAGCAGGATGGCATGGTTGACCATGTCAAAGGCAGAAGAGAGATCGAGTAGGATGCGGCAGAAGGGATGTTAGAGTCAAGGTTGGTGAGCAGGTCTTTGTGGATCCTGACAATGCAGAACAAATGGGTTTTAGTGCATCTTATTAGTATGTAAGGAGAGGACTGCATAAAGATAGGTTTACTTGTTTCAAATATATGTCCCCCCCCCAAGGCCTGGATAACGGATCCCTGAGCACAGAAATAAAATCACTCCACAACCCGGACTTAAATATGGATTAAGACTGGGGAATTGCTGAATGTTCATATTGGCTAATAGAAATACTGTCTCAGACGACCAAATGGTTAACTGCCACCTGCAAGATACTTTTTCCTGTTCTTGTTCTTTTGATCGCAATTTTTTGTTCCTGCCAGGCGGTCATTACATGCTGCACGAAATCAGTATGCAAGGGAGTTAAAAGCATGGTGCTTGCAGTAAGAACAGGTGATGACACACCTCTTTGTAAACATGAGCAAACACAAACAGACAAATGGGACAGTAAGACAGAAAGTGGTGAAGGTAGAGCATCCAATAGGCACCCGGGCACCTTTTGATCTCCACCTCCAGATTCAGAGAATTATTTGGAATGCTATGTTGACCCGACAGCAGAGAGGGGCTGTAGGTTTTTGGTATGCAGTCCTTGGGAGTTTGCAAGATGTGGAGGGAACTTGCTAATATCAGCAACATCTGGGTGCCTAAAGACGAATGTGACTGGGAGAGAGAAAGAGAGCAAGAGCAGGAAGAGGCATCTAGTAAATTCATTCTGCTGGTAACGAAAGCAGGGAATGTTGGGATGCAAGTCCAATGTCCCACACCAGGGAGGAAATGCAGATAGTGGAACTTCCTGTAAATCCTTTTGACGGCGAGCAAGTAAAGGTTGATGTTCTTTGCTCGCGTAATCTACATGCTTGTATTTTTCCAGTTCAGATAGACTAACTGGGCTTTATCGTGTTCACTGGAAATTATGGAATTTACTTCATTATGAAAGCAAAAGACAAAGTCAGAAGCCCGTTTTTGCTTTGGGAAATGACATACTTCCCACGGATATATGAGTGGGATGATCACTGGAATCCCCTTGCACCAAAGTAAACTCACAGATGTTCCGTTATGAGAGGGCTAGAAGTGCTCTCGATGTTTGGAAAGTCAGAATTTAACAAGTGAATGGTTAAAGAGTCCTTCAAACCAGTGAGCAAGGAATACCTTTAAAATTAAGCAACACGACTGACCACTTTCTGGCCAACATCTGAGTTTCGACTTTTTTTGGGACAACAGTGTTTCCCTGATGGGATTTTGAACGAGACCTGTAAAAGGAAGTTTTACCCTTTGCAGAGTCAAGATTAATTCATCTGAAAATGAGCCATTTCCTGATTAATAGAAGTTTTTGGCATTTATACAAGAACTCAACCCACTAGCAAGAAAAGCAGTTATGCCGATGTCCACAAGATAACGGTTCCATTCATGAAGATATATTTGATCTTTTTTTGAGTGATTTTTAATAACGTGACACTACTCCTGAAGAAAGTCCCTGATTCAAAGTTGAGGACTGAAACATGTCGAGTGTTGACAGCTTATTGGTTTTCACACTGTCATAGTTAAATACAATAATTTGATTTTGAAAATCATAACATCATTATATGGAAGAGATTTCTCCATGTGAATTGAATGAATTATATTACTAAGCCTTTTGTGAAGGTTTTTGTGTCACGCAGACTATTTGTCTTTTTACGTATGCATTGCATTTTTTCAATTTTTGTGTTTTTATCTTTTGTATTCTAATAAAATTGTGAATTAATTTAGATATAAATGTTGTGGCCTAATTGCTGATAGGTTTATCTACCTTTGTTTAGTAATTGTGTATCCACTCCCCACCATAAAGTAGAGAAATCACTTGTGAGTGATTAAGGTGGCTTTCCCCAGTTTAATCAGTGAATGCAGAAGTTGGCCAGTTCCAGTGTCAGCCTCCTTGCCATCAGGTGACATTCCTGCTAAGGGTGATGCAGAGGCAGGTTTGAGGGCCGCCTCTGATGACATCTAGGGCAGTAACAAACAGTATTTGCCACATGTAGGGTGAAGACCCATATGGTATTGGGCATCGTGCTCGCAGGTAGCAGCATAGCAAATGCATTTAGTTAGTTGTAAAGTGGTAGTTGAAGAGTTAGTGGTGAACACAGGGAATGTAGAGGTGTAGGTTGCAGCAGGTCAGGTGTCTTAGGGTACATTATAAGTTGTCTTAATTACAAGGCTGCAGTTGGTAGCTAGGTTGTCAACAGTCACAGGAGGATAGCTCAGGGGCAACACGCTCGTCTTGGAAACAAGACAACGTAGCGTAACACAGGTACAATTCCCAGCTCCATACTGATAAACCTCTAGGTATTAAGCATGTTATAAATAACTAATGATAATAAAAGCATTATAATTATAACAGTAAAAGTAGACTTCATTTCTAATCTTCCCAGTCGGTGCACGGACATGGCCAGCATCCTTGGAGGTTGTGTAAAGGATTGCTCAGTGATTGGCTCAGAAGTGTAGGACGCGGCAGTACCCCTGGCAGCTAACAAAGAACAGTATCATACAGTTTATACAGTCGAGAAATTGGTCTCCAACGAGTGGTTTCCTCGTGGTGTTTTCTAGAAGGCAACATGCTCTCAAAGGAGGGAGGACTGTAAGGCTGTGTCCCAGAGAAGCAACATGCTTCCAAACAGGAGTCTGCCACAAGGAGGCTGCCACAAGTATCGGGGGTGCCAAACATTTGTGTTGCATGAGAAAGGGATGAGGTTTCTGTTTCGTGTTGCCACACCTCATAGGGGTTTGGTCAGGTCTGAGGGGCGAAACACACCATGAGAGACCTGAGGGTGGGTTGGTCCAAATGCAAGAAATGTACCTAAAGCTACCCGCCAAAATGGACAGAGATTTCTGGTGGAGTTAGATATGAGGTCATTGACAGAGTCACGGGACAGATTTGGGCCAGAATTGCCGATTAATGGATAGTTTTCTTTAGGGGACTCATGATGACAGCCAATGGGATTGCAGACATTTACATGTTTCTTGCAACAGTTTCAACTTCATGCTTGTAGTTGCGTCTTTATGTAGCACTATTAAATGGAGGCGTCTTGAATTAAATGTGTTTTCTTCCTGGATGACAATGCATGTAATACAATTTGTTTTTCTTGCAATTTGTGGACTCATTTTTGCTACTTGGATTGATTTTTTTGTTGTTCAGCTTTTGAGTTCTTGTGATTCAGATCTTGGTGATTTAATTTTCTTCAGAGGGGTATATAACATTTCAGGAGTAAGACTGGGGTGTCCTGTCCCATGTGGATTGTCTTTCATGGCTTCTCCCAATTAAGGATTGTAGACATGTGTTCACTATTCTTAGAAGATCCTCATTCCAAAGTGTTTGTGGAACTTGTGTTGTCTGCACACTCCTACTATGTGTGCATTTTCTCAACTATTTATTGTTCACGACACTCCAGACTTTGCCTTTAGTAAAAAAGACATGTTGAATTCAGAGGGAAGATGTTTCTTAATGTGGGCCACCAGTTATATTGTTGAGATCTAAAGCACAAGAACACCTTGTGCACAACAGGTTGCAATCAAATAAATAGCTGTTGCCATGTGTTGTAAGGAATACAATAACTCTAATCTGTCCATTATAAGGATATAGCACATCACCACAAATACCTAGATAACGTGTTACATCCTTATAATATACAGTCAATGTACTTTACCCCACATTATAAGAAGAACTATGTATGTAAATAAAGATTACAGCTGTGTCTTTTTCTTCTCTTTTAGCCTTGCAGAATGCTGTTGGTGATTGTCTGATTTAATTACTCAAATGTTTTACCCATAGAAGGTGGAATATTCTAATCAGGACATTACCTTTATGTCTGTGGAGATTCTGTAGCACATATCATCAATTTCCATTGATTCCAGATGCTATTAGCAGTTCTTAAAGACCTTGCCCCCCATTCCAGGTGTGATTTGGGGTGTCGGACAACATCGAAATAACTTAAAACAAGTAGCTTTAAAGTATCCATAAAGTCACAGCGTTGGACAATGACAGCTCTGAGCCAGTGAAGTGTCTGTCACCTGTACCTAGGAGGATAGATCTTGCGCCCTCCTAGAGATCATCCACACGGAGCACAATGGTGGAGAAGGCTGAGTTATAGCAATGATTGTGTTACTACTAATACACAACAGCCGAGTGAGGCAAAGTTTCATAGATCAGACAAACAATACTCAAATGCTCAAGATGGTTGGGTTCAAGATTCCAGTCAATGGACAGAACAGAAGCAATCTTTAATCTCTTGCTTAGCAATAAAGTTACCTGTTTTTTTACCGGGGACCTAGGCTGGTAGGAGAATAGGGCAGCATGGGCAGAACCATCAGAGCATAGGCAGGTATTTGCAAAGACATCCATCCCCACTATGTAGCAGGTATTCTTCTGGATTCTGTTACAGTCCCTTGTTTCCATTTCCAGAAAAGGTAATTCATTTCAAAAGTATGAATGCATTTAACTTTGGATCGAACCTATGATATTTTCTGAAATAGGAGTACAATAGAGGTTTAAGTATGTAGAGTTGTTGCAGTACCGTCGCACACACACTTTCAGGCAGTCAGGCATGACAGCAGGTGGGATCCTGGGGGCACCAGGGCTCTGTAAATTAGTTCTTAGTGCTTCTTTGACTGTTAAAGTGAATTGTCAGACATGGCAGCGGAATGGTGGAAAGTGTGCAAACTAATCTCTGATTAGAGAAGACTGGACCCATGTCTCAGTGATAAACTGTGGCGGTGTTAGGCAGAATTATATGCAGTACCCTTTGGGAACACCACACACAAGTAAGACTACAAGTGACAGTGCAAATTCACCTTTGGTACAAGCCTGTACCACACAGTAAAGTGGTAGCGATGGCTGAGCAGCCAGACTTATCTCAAGAGCAAGTGAGCAGTATCAACAGTTACACAAAGGACAGCAATTACTATGATTCAAACAAACACTGACTCAAGGTTTCTGAGTAAAAGAATATACATTTATTTACACATCAGTTATTAAACATTTCACTATTATCAAGCAGTTGAAAAATCATGTTACTAATACACCACACTGCACCCAATAGATTCTGGACAAGTTAGGCTCAAAATGAAGTGTGAGCAAAATGGCACTCCAACAATTAAAAAGGGAGGGAAAGACAAAGGTTAGGCAGAAATTGAGCAGCACCAACAAGTTAATAGAGCAGGGCAATCTAGAAAAAGGAACTACAATGAGGAAATCGAATTCAAGGGAACTGGCCCAAAGTCAATGGAACAGAGTATTTCTGGAACAGTTCAGGGTAGTTTGCAATTAAGTCTTTGCCAAGAGTTCAGAACAAAATTGGTCACACGAAAAGTTACTTTAAAAAATAGAGAAGGACAAGCCCTCGAATTGGTGAAAGGATTCACACGCTTTCACCGCAGCCGGACAAAATGAACAACCAGATTTGAACAGTACCTTAAATGAAGAAGAAGGCTGTATTTGAGGCGGATGTTCCTGGCATGTCCTGCAGGCTCAAGGTTCCTGAAGTGACTGTCGGACTGACAAGAAGGAGGAAGACTGGAGGGTCCTGCACTGCCCAGGGAAGAAACCAGCAGCAGAGCAAGGCAACAAATAAAAGGTGTGCTCCTTAAAACGCAAGCAGGGTCCGCTCCTCCTGGCTATCCGGCTCACTGTAGCTCTGTACAGCAAATTCGACAAGAGAAGGGAGACCTGGTGAGCAGTTTGGTGAACTGGTTGTTCCCACCAGCTCAAGGGGAAAGATTCTTGGAGAATCTTCCCTGTTGGTGGTGTATGAAGATGCAGACATGCTGCTGGGCTTCACCGGGCGGTTCAGTCATTGTAGGGGTCCTGTTCTGTCAGCTCCTCTTTGTTTCTTTTTTTCCAGTGGCGACTCTGACTTCCAATCTCAAGAGACCTGCTTTTTATGCATATTTCCCCATTCAAACAGCCTTGCTGTCAATCACACAGCAGGGTGGCTGTCCCGCCGGGCAGTCGCCTCAGCCAATCATGCTAGAGTGTGACATGGGTCTCCAAGGAGACCCTGTGCTGGGAGTCTCAAATCCCTCACATCCTGTCCCCCTGTGACATTCAGGCACCTAAAGTGGGTTTCTGTGCAGAAGCCCGCAAAAGGACGGTGAACAAAGAAATCAACCCTGGTTTAGCACGCAGAGAAGTGCATGAGAAAGACTTTTACAAAATGAAATGACGAATAAACCCAACCGTACAAAAATCCCTATGGACCAGCAGGTTTAAGTTTGAGGCTACTAAGATAGCCTAAAACACTACCAGGGTTATTTAAGATAACTGCGGTATGAAAAATAGGGTAGTTAACACTGCCACCAGCCAAGTCTTAATGAAAAGGGAACAAAAGAATGTTCCATGAGAAAAAGACAAAAAGGTATAACTATTAACCCTTTCCAGAACTCTATGTAAGATAGTTTGTACTGGGTCTGTGAGATTAAAGACTAATAAAGTCAATGGCAACTTTAAATGTTTCTGGGAGACAGTAGTCAGTCCCAGAAAAATTGAGTCAGAGAGGGAAGTCTGAAAAAGACAACCCTGTGTCACTGCACTGAAGGTCCTGTGTAACACACAGTAAAAAGATGATGTCTATGGAGTAGGTGAGGCTCCACAGTCTATGAACACAAACATGTTAAACACACACAGCAAAACACATGTAAGAGTGGGAAAAAAAGGCTCACACCCTTACCAGGTGAACAAATAAATCCTAGAAATTTAGCAAAGCTGATGAGAGACACAGTAGAAAAGGGAAATTAGCCATTCTGGCGAATTCTCCCTAACACTTGCCGCTCCCCCACCCAGACTAAGCGACAGGAGGACTTAATCCACTCATGGATGAATCTCTACCTCTAGTCAGTTAAAAACATCATAGAGAGACCATCAGCATGTTGGTGGTGACATCCTGCTCTGTGCTCAATGGCGAAATCAAACCCTTGCCGGCAGATTGACCATCTTAGAAATTTTGGGTTTTCGCCTTTCATTTGCTTTAACCATCTCAAGGGTTGGTGGTCATTTTGAATCACAAAAGTAGATCCATACAAGTATGGTCTAAACTTCTTCAAAGACCATATGATGGCAAAGCATTCACGCTCCATGGTTGTTTCTGGTTCTTTCAGTTTCATACTGATGAAGCAAATGGGGTGCTGCCTCCCTTTCTCATCTAGTTGACTGAGTACTGCACCTATACCTGTATTGGATGCATCTGTCTGCACAATGAAGGGTTGGTGATAATCAGGAGCTCTTAGGACTGGAGCTTGACAAAGGGCTTTCTCAGGGTTTTCAAAGGCTTCAGTGCACTCTTCATTCCATCCTTTTTAGGGACTTTTGTAGAGGAGATAACATTCATAGGAGAAGCTATGGTCCCATAGTTCTCCAAGAAATTCCTGTAGTACCCAGTGAGACATAGGAAGGCTCTCACTTGGTTTTGAGTAGTAGAGGTGGCCCAGTTTTGTACAGCTTGTACTTTGCTAGGCAATGGCCTTATTGTACCTCCTCCTACCTCATGACCAAGGTAGACCACTTTTCTCTGACAAATTTGACATTTGCTTGCCTTTATGGTCAGATGGGACTACTCAAGAGTCTGCAAAACATATCCTAAGTGATCAATATGTTCTTTCCATGTAGGGCTGAACACTGCAACGTCATCAAAGTATGCCATGAAGACGTCCTCCATCCCATAACAAACTTGATTGACCATCCTTGGAATGTAGCAGGTTCATTCTTTAGTACAAAAGGCATAACCTTAAACTGGTAGAGTCCTGTGGAAAATGTTGGGGTGGAAAATGCAGTTTTCTCCTTGGCTTGGTCTGTGTAAGCTATTTGCCAATAGCCTGATGTAAGATCAAATGTACTGAGGTACTTGGTTGAACAAAGTCTATCCACCAGTTCATCTTTCCTTGGCAAAGGATGGGCATCAGTCTTAGTAACTTCACTTAGAGCTCTATAGTCCACACCGAATCTCAACTCCTTGGATCCTGCCTTTGGTACTAGAACAACTGGACTAGACTATGGACTTGTAGGGTTCTCTATAACCCTTGTATCAAGCATCTTGTTGAACTCTCCTTTGATGTTGGATCTCACATGTTCTGACATTCTGTAACCTCTGCTTTTCACAGGTAGACAGTCACCAGTGAGAATATCATGATGACCCCAAGGGGTCAAGCCTGGTGAAAGTGAAAACAGGGAGGCAAATTGATTTAACAGAACTTTGCCCCTCTCCTGTTGTTCAGATGTCAGTTGAGAAGAGAGATTGACTCCTTCTATGTTCTCATCCAAAGGTTGGCCTCTGAGGATGTCAGTTGGAGGTTCACTCTCCTCCTACTCTTGAGCGGAAGCTATAAGCAAAGCTCCCACTTCTGGTCTCGAGACATATGCCCTTAAACGGTTGGTGTGAAATACTCTGGGAGCCTCCTTAGGTCTTCCTGTGAAAACAAAATCAAAATATCGAGGCTGAGTGCCCCAAAAGGAAATACACCGAACACGGATTACAAAGGAACATACAAATTACTTTATTTTATGCTAAATCCAGTTACTAAGAACAGAGCAAAATCAGATAGCTATCGGCCCGAAGTGCAACACAACGAACTCCAGCGTGGTTCAGTGTGTTCAGTGAGAGACTTTGTACATTAGAATGCATCATTTTTTTATACTCTTTGTGAGCACGATGTCCAGCCCCACTTCGGGTTAATATTCCGCTAATACATCACCGATCTAGGGTCCATGCCAAGTCTTGCACATCCGCATATGACTGGTTTGCTTTTAATACAAAAAAAACAACAAGCCTATACGGCAACTATGTATTCTGGGATTTTCCATGCAGGTCTTCTCAAACATTAATACAATGTAGTTAAACAAGTGTTCTATGTTCAGTATTTGAATACATTGTTTTTAACATATGCTCGCGTATTAGTTTCTTTGCACGAGTAATCCTTTACACACAGGTCAACGAAGGACAAGGTCTCAGTTCACGACCTCAACAAGTGGCCTGGAGGCAAGTTACATATTAGCTACATACAGAGGTCAAGACGGCCATGTTATATTTTGGAATGACATCGTCCACCATTTTAACTCACAGGGTGACTTTACAAAGCGAACCTAAAATGGCGGATTGACCTAAAATGGGGGCTTACATTGATTCTAACGTCAGGACCTTGCAACACAGATTTCTTCGCAAGCGACTTTCGAGCAGCTTGGCGTAGGCCAATATACATATATTTATTGCAATAGGAGGCACAATATAATTTCTCATTGGACAAACCCTCCTTTTGGCCTATGCAAAGTGCTAAAACTACTTTGGATCTCCTTGCAAATAACTCCATGCATCATCGTCCATGCACCCTGAATCACTATCGGAAATATCTATTGCCATTAGGTCATTTGCTAAAATTTCTTTCAACACATATTCTTTGGAAGTTTTATCCAGGGCATACACTTTATGTCCTATCGTACCTATCGCTTGTGCGCAACATCCCACTAGCATCGAACATATAATAGGTAGAGACTGAATACAGCAACAAAGAAACAACAGGATTCCCAAAATAATCAGCAAGAACGAAAGTACCTTCCAAACCCAAGATTGCAAGAAGACCCAGAACCAAGCACTGAGATCCCAGTTTCCCTCGGGAACATGTACTTCTGAACCAAGGAAATGCAGATTCTGTATTGCCTTGAAGATGTTTGGGGAGGAATCTGGTACGAAAACACAGCAAGTGGACCCCACTAATTTACACACTCCACCACGTTCAGCAAAAATGACATCTAATGCCATCCGGTTTTGAAGTGCTACTAGTCTTATCACCTTTTGTTCTAATGTCATATTATGTCCGTGGTCCGGTTGATGGTTCTCTCCAGTACTCTCGCTAGTTTTCTGATATCTTCGGAATTCGCTATCTCCCCCAAAATGGCACAACTGATTTTGCTATATCTCCCAAGATTTGTGCTGGGGTGTCACCATTCTCGTCCCGCCGTGGACAAGTCTTTGAAACTTCTTTTGTACTAGCTATAAACACCCCAGGTAACAGGATCCCTAAATAACAGGTTCCCTGCCAATCTTAAAGGAAATCAAAGATTGGAAAGGACGAGACAGTCTATCCGAAGGCCTAATAGAAGCAACGTTAGGTTTACTCCTATTTGCGAAAAGTGAGCATCCCAGGCGAGTCAAAACACGTTTTTCAAAACTATTGAAATTGGTACTGTCAAAGTTCCCTGAGATGCTATCATTCCAACGGCCAAAGAATAGTGCTCTAAGAGAAGCATAACAAGCAGTTGTCAAAGGTAAAGGATTCAATATACCAACCTAGCCCCTTGTCCCCGTGTTGCGGCAAATGTGAGCAGACCCAACAGTTAGTCTTATTAAAATGGCATGCGTAGCATTCATAATAAGTAGTAGAGTATTATTGTGGTACCTTTATCTATGCTGAGAGTCCCTAGGGGACAGAGTATGCAAATGTACAAAGGGAGTAGGAACAGCAGGTACATTTGCAGTGGGCAACAAGCATTCTAAAGGATGCATTGTCTCAAGGTACCACAGTCCTAAAACAGTGACTATTATAAAAACAAATATCATTATAAAAAAACAGCAATACGTTTTCGGGGCCCAGGCATATTGTCCATTGTCCCGGTTGATCACCCCTTCATTTACAAGTCCAATACGAGCGGTAGCAGGCATTGTAGTCTTCACACGGATACCCCCAATGTACGTTGCTGGCGACCTCCCGGCCGCGCAACTTCTTAGTCCTTCCACAACCCTAGCCAACAGAATCCCCTTTCTCAAAGTTGGGAAAAAAAACAAGCCCTCGATGATCCTTTTCTTCTTCGAATGCACAGCGGAGCCGTGCCGTAAGTCTATCAGATGCACAGCAAAACCGTACCGTAAGTCTATCAGATGCACAGCAAAACCGTGCCATAAGTCTATTTTCTTGCATGCAGATTGTACCTTACTTTTCCCGGTACTGATTGATCCGGTAACAATGTGTCGTCACTTCTCGTTGGAAGCAACGTATCAGAGACAAGTGAAGTTGGCGAATTTGAAACAGCAGTTTCCGGATGCAAAACTTTTGGAGTGTGTGGAGACAAAATGGCGGCTTCACCAAGCCATACAGGCTCAGAGAGATTCTTCAGCACACACTCTCGGCGCTATTTACTGCTTTGGGATCATTGGTTGCAGCATTAGCGAGGGGTTCTGTTTCTTCTGTAACGTGTGGCACTGGGTGAGAACGTTTCTTAACATGGGACACATGGATCCAGTTCTTTCTCCCAGAGACCCGCACTGCTGTTTGGGTGACCAACAGGACCTGGAACGGGCCACACCTGCGAGGTGCAAGGCAGGAAGAGCGCTAAAATGCCTTGATGAGCACCCAACTTCCTGGCCGTATACTGTGGCCCGGGTCCTCATATCGCACAGCTAAAGCTTCTCGTACCTGGTGATGAATCAAATACAGGTTTTTAGTCAACTAGCTGCAATAATCTGAAAGTAATACATTTTCAACATTTCTCAATGAATTGCCTTTAGGAAGGTCTCCCCCTTACCACCTCAAATGGAGAAAGCCCAGTCTTAGTTTGAGGGGCTGTACGCATGGATAATAACATGATCGGTAAGGCGTCTGGCCATTTTAGTTTGGTGCCGGCACACATCTTAGTGAGCTTGTTCTTGATGATACCGTTGTGTCTTTCTACTAGTCCGGCGCTCTGAGCATGTCTGGCCGAATGGAACCGTTTGTCGATTTGTAATGCCGCACATATCTGCAGAATTACAGCAGCGACAAAATGTGGACCATTGTCCGACCAGATGACTCTTGGTAGCCCGAACCATGGGAAGTACTCCTTTAACATGGTTTTCGCAGTAGTCATGGCTGTAGCATCTTTGAAGGGGAAAGCCTCAACCCATTTACTAAAAGCACATATTTATTATTGTCACATTGTTCCATTTCAATAAAGGCAAAGTGGATAACTTCAAAGGTGACATAGGGTGTCCCAAAACTTCCCCTTGGAGTTACTGTCCCCTTTCCCACATTGTGTTGTAGGCAAATCATGCAATCCTGATCGTAGCGCTGGGCACTTTTCTAAATTTTGTCATTTGCCAAAACCTTCTCTAACATTTTTGTTATTTTCTGGGCACAGACATGCGTAGGACCATGGGCCATGATGACCATCATCATTATATATGCATCAGGGAGTAGCCATTTCCCTTCAACGATGTCCACCCAACACCTGTCATCATCAGGTTTCCCCAAGCCTTCAGCCCACCTCTTGGATTCTTCTAACGTGGCATTGGCTTGGGTATCCCGTACAGACCCAACACCCTCATCCATTGCATAAGCATATACAGTCTCCCTTGAAACATACATCTCCATAAGGGGATCGGTTGCAGTTTGTCTAGCTATCTGATCAGCAAAAGCCTTCCCTTCTCTTATGTCATCTGTAATCTTTCGATGTGCTGCCCATTTCATAACTTCTAACTGAGTAGGGAGCGCAAGCGCTGAGAGTAGTTGTACTATTAGGGAGCCATGTTGGATTTTAGTGCCATGTGAAGTGAGGAAACCCTCTCTCTGACCAAAGTCTCCCAAAGTTGTGAACCACCCCAAAGGCATACTGACTATCAGTATATATATTTACTGCAAGTCATTCGGAAAGTTCACAAGCTCGGGTCAATGCTATAATCTCTGTGGCCTGCGCAGAGTTATGCGCGATTCTCTTGGTTTCCATGACCATGCTTAATGTGGTGATTGCATAAGCAGCTGTTGATGTACCATCCGGAAGTTTGAAGCAGGAGCCATCACAGAACAGCTCTCCCTGCGGATTATCCAAAGGAGTGTCTTTCAAATCAATTCTACCCTTTGTTTCTTGTTCAGTTGTATACAGACAGTCATGTGACTCTTCATCACCGCAAGTAGTATCTTGCGGGAAAGGTAGGAGTTCAGTAGGATTAAGAACACAACACCTCTTAATTTGAATGTGAGGAGCAAACAAGATCAATTCATATCTTGTCAACCGTGCAGAAGTGAGGTGTTGCGTTTGGGTTCGGTTCAGTAGAACATCTACAGAGTGAGACACCATCAGGGTTAGATCATGGCCTAGGACCATTCCCTCACTCTGTTTTACAGACGCAGCAGCAGCAGCAACAGCTCGCAAACATCTTGGCAAAGCGCATGCTACAGAATCAAGGGTGGAAGAAAAGTAACCACACGGCCTATTCTTCCCTCCATGTTCCTGCGTTAATACAGCCAAAGCACATCCATCACATTCATGCACAAACAACACAAAGGTTTTTTTATAGTTTGGTGTGCCCAAAACTGGTGCAGAGCATAATGCAGTCTTAAGCAAGTCAAACGATTTCTGGTGTTCCGCGTTCCATGGCAATGGTGAAGAAATGCCCTTCTTTGTCAAAGCCAACATCGGTTTGATCACCAGTGAAACATTTGGGATCCACAACCTACAGTAAGAAGTCATACCTATCAAGGCTCTAACTTCCTTCTGTGTATTTGGGACAGACATGCCAGAAATGTGGTTTATTCTTTGAGGTGTCAATCTTCTTCCCTCCTTTGACAGGAGGTAGCCTAAATAGGCGACCTCCTGCCAACAATATTGAAACTTTTTAAGCAAAGCTTTGTGACCATGCTTAGCTAGATGGATAAGCAATAACACAGTGCCCACCTTACAGCTGCTCTTAGAGTCAGCAGCTAAAAGCAAGTAATCAACATATTGAAGCAATGTACAAGTAGAGGGCAATTCAAGGGTATCAAGCTGTTCTTTCAAAGCCATACTATAGATGATATGACTCCCTGTGTACCCTTGAGAAGCACGAGTAAATGTGAACGAGCATCCCCCTAAGGTGAATGCGAACAAGTATCTACTATCCTTGTGTATAGGAATACTAAAGAAAGCATTCTTTAGATCCACCACACTAAAGTAAGTAGCTGCAGCTGGAATCATGGTTAAGATTGTTGTCACATCAGGCACAAATGGAAATTGTGGAGTGACGACTTTATTAATGGCACGTAAATCAATTATGAAACGGAATGGAATTGCATTATCGCCTTTTTTGTACATGGGAAAAATCGGACTATTGCACAAACTTCCTGAAATGTCTTCAATCACTCCGCGATGCACAAAATTGGAAACAATGCATTTCAAAGATCGCTCACCCTCAACTGAAATCATATACTGGGGAATGCGTGGCAACTCAATTCCGTGTTTCAAAACTATCTTAACAGGTTCAATCTGTAAAACACTGACATCATTGTCCTCAACAGCCCATAAGCTCTCAGGTACATTAATAAATTCAGGCGGCAAAGGTCTAGTCAAGAATTGTGAGACAGAAAATTGCTGTGGTGAAATCGTCAAGTGCACTCCATCAGAAGAACAATAAATCACTGCATTTAATTCTTTTAACAGATTCAACCCCAGCAAGTTCTCTCCACAACTCGAAGTCAACAGAAATAGACAGTGGTCCATAAAGAGACCCAAAGAAATGGGTTCAGGCGAAGAAACCGAAAAAACAACTAGTGTGCCAGAAAACCCTACCAGATACATTGGTTTGCCCTGACAGTGAAATGTTTGGAACCCGTGAATGATCAATGGAATACTTCTGTGCTCCAGTATCTATCAAAAATTGATGTTTCCTATTTCCCACCACCATTTCAACGTAGGGACCTTTCTGATTGACGGGAATAGGTGTATGTTCCAAACCCTGCTTCGGGCAATCCTAATGAAACGGAATGTCATTGAAAGGAAGCTCTTCAGATAAATATGCAGCAGAAGGATGATCAAATATGTTCCTGGTGTCCACACTCGAAGTCTGATTATCCTGTGAAAAAAGTTGCTGAGGATCCTGTGTAAACTGACCTCTACCAGGGCCCCCTACACCCGGGCGACCTCTGGATCGTCTACCCATATTCCCGAATGTTTTATTCGACCTCTGTCGAAGGACGGGGCATTGGGCACGCCAATGACCCTCTTGACGACAATAGGCACACTGGTTAATGTTCACAGGACCCAAGGACACATTCCCTTGCGGGACATACTGACCTCTAATCTGAGAACTGAGCCATGTGCAGTACTTCTGATTGCGATTTCGCCTGTCAAGCGCTCTCAGAAGACATAATTTGTGACTGGATGTCAGGCAGCAATCCACACACAAATTTGTCCACAAATAACCTTTTCCCAAACTCTGTGCCTAGGTCTTGACAACTGAAATCCGAGAATTCCTGTTCAAACTGATTAAAGAACTCGGTAGCACCCTCAGACTTTCCTTGGACACAGGCCGTAAGTTTGTCCCAAATAATTCTTTTCTCTGGAATTATGGTTTTTAATTTTGCAATAATTCTATCAGGCAAAGTCAATATCACCTGAGGCGGTCTTTCACCAGCTGGCCTTTCTCCATCGAGTCTAGTTATATTCACTGATGTATCTCCCAACCCTGGTACGTCGTCTATAGTTCTAACTTGTTTCCACATTTCTACGGGCAGGACTACAGGGAATAACAAATCAATATCACCTAAGGTGAACGCTGAGGATTGCAAGACGGACTCTATTTCTTTATAGAATCCTGTCAGATTTTTCCTAATATCAGGAATAGATTGCCTAATAGTATTCACTTCCTGTCTTGAGAACGGGACGTGAACGAACTGTGATACATAATGTGCAGGAATGTCCACAGCGACTTTACCAGGTGCAGCATCGGCCGCAATCTCAACATTTGGGACAAATGTCAGAGGAACCTCTCTCATAGGCAACTGAAATGTAGGTGTCTCTAAACGCTTACTAAGCAACAGATCTAAATCTAGCGCTAAAGCAGTCGAAGAAGTGTCAAGTGAAAAAGCTCTCTTGTAAATACTCAATAACTCTGTGGGACAACTAATCTTTCTATTTACACAATCATCCTGTAGATACTCTATCATTACCTGTATCACTTTCCTCTGCATTTCTGGTGTACACTGACTATAAGTGTCATATACTTCAACTGGAGTTATCGACATATCTGAAATCAATCTAAGTGCATCCTCGTACAAATTAGTGCTTCCTCAAATATCGATTTACAACAAGGAAGGTACCGTTTCTGCACATACATACTTTCCTCCTCGTCATCCTCATTCTGCAAATTTTCTAACTCTTTTCTATACCCAAATAACCTCTTGACATGTTCATTTACTTTCTCCACAGTGTCTCTAGAAAATGCTAAAGTGTTTAGATCCCTTAACCCTTGCGGGAGATCGGCATTATTTAATTTACCCCACATTACACATAAATGAATCCCCAAACCTTCGTTAAAACCATTTTTCTCAGGAAAATTATCCATATTATGGAGTGTGGCAAAAACATTATTTTGATCATCCCTTTCCATACAATGTTTAGCCCATGCAATCAAATCATGTTTCTTCTCTGGTGGTACAGTATTGCGAGTGACAACCTTCGACCCTGCACCTCGATCGACTACAAGCGGCTCAGGACCACTTGGAAGAGAGGGAGCAGGCAAATTCAATGGAGGTAATGTAACTGGTGCGATAAGAAGAGGTGGAGGAGCCGGAAGAAGGGGAACATTAGGAGGAGCAGGAACAATGGGACCAACAGCAGGTGGAGCAGGAATAGCAGGAGGAAGAGGCAAAGCAGCAGGAAGAGGAACATACGGAGGTGGTGCAGAGGCACCAGGCCTTCGTTCGTTTAACAATTGATCTTTGAATTCATCGGAAGCATGGAGGTTTTTGGAAGGATATATTTTCTGAATTTCAAGTGAGAAAGCCCTATCCATATTCCTCGTCAATTCAGAATGTTTATCTTGGTCATACTATAATGCCTTTTCGGGGTTCTTCTTATGACGCCGCACATGTTTTTCTCTACTTCTAAGTTGTTTTGCTTCTTTTTTCCAATTCTGCAAAACATCAAATGCTGCAGGTCTAGCCTTTTTCTTTAATAGAATTGACTCTAAATACTCAATACGAGGGATTTCAAAACTACCATTGATTGGCCACTGAAGTTCGGAGGCATGTCTGCTGTGTCTGTGCCAAATGTCATTAAATACTATACTTCCAATGTCATGCTTACAGTACATAGTACATGCCGGCAACCCCTTCTGTGGTGCGGGACAGCTAAATACCAAAGATTGTCTATCGCTGCGGAACAACGCCCTGAAGCAGGTAGACAATTTCCCAGGCACATCAAATTATTGGTGTTATCTGGTCAATAATTGTGTATGCAGATACAATGCGCCAAATTCAAATTATCAGGGTTGAATTAAAAGTCGGGTCATGACTCACCTGAACAAACGTAAGGAGGTCCGATCGGATTTCAAAGAATCTTATCTAACTAATCTTACCTTGGGCCTCATTACGAATCAGGCGTTAAGGGGTTAACGGCACCGTAAACGGCGCCGACCCTTAACGCCTGATTCCGAGGTCCCTTTGCGCCATGGTGAGTTTAACGCCTGCTTTTTGCAGGCGTTAAAATCCATGGCGCTAAGGGACCATGGTGCTAATTACGCCACCGTAATTTACAACTGTGTATTCTGGATTTTCCATGCAGATCTTCTCAAACATTAATACAATGTAGTTAAACGAGTGTTTTACGTTCAGTATTTGAATAAATTGTTTTTAACATATGCTTGTGGATTAGATTCTTTGCACGAGTAATCCTTTACACACAGGTCAACGAAGGACAAGGTCTCAGTTCATGACCTCAACAAGTGGCCTGCAGGCAAGTTACATATTAGCTACATACAGAGGTCAAGACGGCCATTTTATATTTTGGAATGACATCGTCCACCATTTTAACTCACAGGGTGACTTTACAAAGCGAACCTAAAATGGCGGATTGACCTAAAATGGTGGTTTACATTGATTCTAACGTCAGGACCTTGCAACACGGATTTCTTCGCAAGCGACTTGTGAGCAGCTTGGCGTAGGCCAATATACATATATTTTTTGTAATAGGAGGCACAATATAATTTCTCATTTGATATTCTCTGGAGACTTATCACATAGTCAGCCACTCTGACTAGCTTGGGGGAAGGAACACTCTCCAAACCCCCCTCTTAATCAGGACCAATGGACCTCTGACTGGATGGACATAGAGAAGCACAAAGGGACTGTAATCAACTCCCCTCTGAGGGACTTCTCGATAAGCAAAGAGAAGGCATGGCAGTAGAATGTCCCACTTTCTTTTAAGGGTTTCATCTAAAGCACCTTTCATGCTCTTTATAGTACGATTAAACCTCTCTACCTGTCCATTTGTTTGTTGATGGTAAGCTGTAGAGAACTTGTAAGCAACACCACAGTTTTACCTCATGGCTTGCATGTAGTGGGACATAAAATTGGATCACCTGTCAGATATCACTTCCTTAGGAAACCTTACTCAGGTAAAAATACCAAGTAGAGCCTTAGCCACAGCCTGAGCTGTAACAATTCTCATAGGTATGGCTTCTGGGTATCTTGTAGCATGGTCTACTACAACCAAGATATACATATTCCCTGAAGATGTGGAAGGGTCAAGGGGACCAACAATGTTGCTGCCCACCCTCTCAAAAGTAACTCCCACCACTGGGAGAAGCAGCAGGGGTGCCACATTCTTGGCTCCACTCTTGCCAGAGGTTTGGCAAGTGTGACTGCTCGTACAGAATTTGTCAGCTTCTGAACCCATTTTAGGCCAGTAGAAGTATAAGCAGAGCCTTGCCTTGGTCTTTTTGAAACTCAAATGACCAGTCAAATGTATCTTGTGGGCCAAAATTTAGGAACTGGAGTCTGTTGGCAAGGGGCACTACAATTCTTTTGCAGTACCCAGGGATAGACTCAGTCGGTTCACTGTAGAAGAGGCCATCTTCCCAGCTCAACCTATGCTTTCCAACTTCTTGCCCATCAGTTGAGATGCAGCCTGTTGTCGAAGACCTTTGAGAGTAGGACACTCTCTTTGTCCTCTGCTGAAGTCTGCCCTGTTGGGTCCACCTTCTGCCAGTAAAGACTGAAGCCCAGGATGGTCAACAGGGTCAAGATCACCAACCAAAACAGGATATTCCTCCAAATCTGATTCTTCAGAAAATTGATAACCACACAAGGTTGTACCTCACACTCTGCCTCAGCAGGTGGAGGAGTCACAGGTGTGACTTTGGACAATCTTGGGGATGTCCTTGTTGGTAGCACAGGGGTGACATCTGTTTTTTCCTTGAGGTCTTGGGTTTTCCCTTTGCCTCTTTCTTTCTAGAAATAGCAGTGAGCAACTCCTGGGGAGTGGGAGTGATAGCTTCTATCAACTCCTCTGGAGAGCCTCCTAAGGTCCTCTCCCTTGCAGGCCTAGTGAGCTCCTGTCTCCTTTAACTGGGAGGCCTGGAGGTGCTTGGCACAACTCCAAGAGTGTTCAAGTCATTACCCAACATGACTCTTCCATGCACTTCACTTTGCACACTAACAGGTATTTTGACAGTCATGTTTACACTGCATGAGAGCTGGTAACTGGGGAATCATTTGCACAGGGTCTCCAGCTAACTTGGATGCCTTAGAAACATCTTCCATCTTGAAAAATGATTAATCCACCAAAGTTATGCTGGCTCCAGTGTCTCTGATGGCAAGGTACTCCCGGCCATTCACTAGCCGGTCAAGTGGCACAGCGAGTAGAGCGCTCGCTTTGACATCAGTGCAGAGCCTGTGAACGCAGGTTCGAATCCCGGCAGCGCCAAACTCAGCATTTTATCCTTCCGAGGTCGATAAATGAGCACCACACACCGTGGGTAATAATAAGCAGCGCTCAGATACCTAAGGGTTCGTAGCGCTATATAAATGCCAAATTATTATTAAGAACACTATCTTTATAATACTCTTTAGTATTATCTGGGATGGAATTATAGACATCTAAATTCTGTTTTTCCTACAAGGCCACGGACACTAAAGAAACACCAGCTGAGACTCCCATGGGTTCATCAGCCAGTAGGTGAATGTTTCCACTTGCCATATGTATGTCTTCCTCTGGGGAGACGGCTAAAGAGACAGTGTGGACCCCTGAAGGTTTACCCTTACATCTGGGATCCCTTTTCACATGGTCAGTTGACCCACAGACATAACATTTCCCAAATGTCTTCAAAAAAGGGGGTTTGTTCTGACCTCCATCTGGTTTCTGTCCAGATGGTGTACTAGCCTGATTCGGTTTTCCCTGTGGTTTACCCTTATGTTGCTGTTTGTGGCCCTCTTTTGGATTGGAGGTATTAGAATTCTCCTTCTTATCTTTCTTTGGCTGCTTTCTGTCATCCTTCTTATGAGGAGCCCCAGAATCCTTGTGAGTGGCCCTGTTGGCAACCCACAAGTCAGCAGCCTTAGCTAACTTCTTTGGATCTATCTCCTTTGAATCAGTCAAGTGTTGTCTAAGCTTTGGAGAGTAGGCATCATAAATTGACTCCAACATAACAAGATTCCTCATACGTTCATAAGTGTTTAGTCTGTAACCCTTAACCCAACCATCTAAGTTTTTCAGACATTCACATACTCAGGTAGCCCAAGGGGTACCATCATGCTTTTTGAGGGATATAAACCTCTTAAGTTACTGGGAAGGGGTCTTCCCAAATCTAGCAATTAAAGCTAGCTTCACACACTCATAATCCATCCTATCAACCTCCCGCAACTCCATCACAACATCAGATTCAACAGGGGGTAGCCTAGAGAAGAGCTAAGGAAGCAACTGATTCCCTGTAATGTCTTGAATCCCATGGTTATATTGAAACATTGCCAACCAATCCAAAATATCAAGCTTAACCTCATACATACCCACAATTTCTTTAGGCATACAGGGACCCTTAGGACTGGAAGGCCTAGAAGACTCTGGGAGAGAAGCATTCTCAAGACACACCTTTTTAATTTCTGGTGCATGGTTCATCTCCATTTCTGAGCTTAATTTCTGGATGCTTTTGTTCAGTTTGAGCATTTAAACGTTTAAATTCCAAGTCAAGCCTCATCTTTTCTAGATCAATGAATTCAGGACTGAGTGTAGTGCCTGGTGTGGTTGCTGGGCAGGCAGAGGAGCAGTGAGGCCAACATTCTGAGACACATCTTCCTCATCTGACGCAACAATAACATATACATTATCATCCTCATTATTTCCCACATTTGCTGAGGGGTCATGCATTTCAGACACACCCTCCAGACTTTGTTTCTCTAACAACCTTTCAATCAATTCAGACGTTTTGCCTTTAACAGAGAGATTCCTATCTCTACACAGATTTTTCAGATAATCCACAGTGTAACTCAGGAGGGTCTCCTGACTGTAGCTTTCCACATCAGACATGAATAATATTGCTTTTTAGTGATGTTTAGCCTTGTGTTTAGTTGATCCAAGGTAATAGCAGTACTCTAAATGTAATCGCTATACTTGATCTTCACCGCTATACACCAATGTTAGGCAGAATTATATGCAGTACCTTTTGAGAACACCACACTCAATTATGAGTACAAGTGACAGTACAAATTCACCTTTGGTACAAGCCTGTACTACATAGTAAAGTGGTAGCGATGGCTGAGCAGCCAGACTTATCTTAAGAGCAAGTGAGCAGTATCAATAGATACACAAAGGACAGCAATTACTATGATTCAGGCAAACACTGACTCAAGGTTTCTAAGTAAAAGAATATATATTTATTTACACATCAGTTATTAAACATTTCACTATTATCAAACAGTTGAAAAATCACAATTCTAATACACTACACAGCACCCAATAGATGCTGGACAAGTTAGGTTCAAAATGAAGTGTGAGCAAAATGGCACCCCAGCAATTAAAAAGGGAGGGAAAGACAAAGGTTAGGCAGAAATTGAGCAGCACCAACAAGTTAATAGAGCAGGGCAATCTAGAAAAAGGAACTACAATGAGGAAATCGAATTCAAGGGATGTGGCCCAAAGTCAATAGAACAGAGTCTTTGCTCAAGATCACACAGTTCAGAGTAGTTCACGTTTAAGTCTTTGCCAAGTGTTCAGAATGAAGTTGGTCAGATGAAAAGTTACTTTAAAGAATGGATAAGGACAAGCCCTCGAATTGGTGAAAGGGTTCACACTCTTTCACCGCTACTGGACGAAACAAACAACCGGATTTGAACAGTACCTTAAATGAAGAAGAAGGCTGTAGCTAAGGCGGACGTTCCTGGCAGGTCCTGCAGGCTCACGGTTCCTGAAGCGACTGTTGGACTGACACGAAGTAGGAAGACTTGTGGGTCCTGCCTGCCCGGGGAAGAAACCAGCAGCAGAGCAAAGTAACAAATAAAAGGTGCGCTCCTTAAAAGACAAGCAGGGTCCGCTACTCCTGGCTATCCGGTTCACTATAGCTCTGTACAGCAAATTCGACCAGAGAAGGGAGACCTGGCGAGCATTTTGGTGAACTGGTTGTTCCCATCAGCTCAAGGGGCGAAGATTCTTGGAAGATCTTCCCTGTCGTTGGAGTATGAATATTTGGACCTGCAGCAGGACTACACTGGGTGTTTGAGTCATTGTAGGGGTCCTCTTCTGTCAGCTCCTCTTCGGTTCTTTCGTTCCAGTGGCGACTCTGACTTCCAATCTCAAGAGACCTGCTTTTTAAGCAGTTTTCTCCCATTCACACAGCCTGGCTGTCAATCACACAGCATGGTGGCTGTCCCGCCGGGACAGTCACCTCAACCAATCATGCTAGAGTGCAATATGGGTCTCCAAGGAGACCCGGTGCAGGGAGTCTCAAACCCCTCCCTCACATCCTGTCCTCAGACATTCAGGCACTTAAGGAGAGCTTCTGTGCAGAAGCCCGCAAAAGTAAGTCAAACAAAGGAATCAACCCTATTTGGCGCGCAGAGAAGAACACGAGAAAGACTTTTACAAAAAGAAATGGCAAATAAACCCAGCCAAACCATACAAAAATCCATATGGACCAGCGGGTTTAAGTTTGAGGCTACTAAGATAGCCTAAAACACTACCAGGGTTATTTAAGATAACCGCGGTATGAAAAATAGGGTAGTTACCACTGCCACCAGCCAAGTCTTAATGAAAAGGAAACAAAACAATGTTAAATGAGAAACAGACAAAAAGGGATAACTATTGACCTTTTCCAGAACTCTATGTAATATAGTTTGTACTGGGTCTGTGAGATTAAAGACTAATAAAGTCAATGGCAACTTTACATGTTTCTGGGAGACAGTAGTCAGCCCCAGAAAAATGGAGTGTAGTTGGGAAGTTTGAAAAAGACAACCCTGTGTCACTGCACTGAAGGTGCTGTGTAACACACAGGGCCTCATTACATGTTGTGCGGTGACCATGGCGCTATTAGCGCCATGGTTGCCGCTGGTATTTTAACGTGTCCGCCTTGGTGGATGGCGGAATTACCGGCCTACTCCAAGGTGAGCGGGGCCGGTAATTCCCCATTCACCAAGGCCCTTCCCCATTCCCATTTTTGCCCCCATAGGGCATAATGGGAATGGGGAAGGTGGTAATTACGGTTCCGCAAATTGCTGTACCGTAATTAGCACCAAGGTCCCTTTGCTGCACACTACTTTAACGGCTGGTAAAACCAGCCGTTAAGGTCGGGTCCCGCAAAGGGACCTCGTAGAAAGGCGGTAAGGGTTTTACCGGTACCGGTACCCTTAACGTTACCGGTAAACCCTTACCGCCTACCGTGTAATCAGGCCCACAGTAAAAAGATGATGCATATGGAGTAGGTGAAGCTCCACAGTCCAAGAACACATAAAAATGTAAACACACACAGCAAAACACATGTAAGAGTGGGAAAAAAAGGCTCACACTCTTACAAGGTGAAAAAAATGAATCCTAGAAATCCAGCAAAGCTACTGGGGGACTCAGTAGGTAATGGAAATTAGCCATTCTGGAGAATTCTCCCTTTCAGGTGGAAAGTGTGCAAACTAATCTCTGATTAGAGAAGAGTGGACCTGTGCCTCAGCGATAAACTGTGGCGGAAAGTGTGCAAACTAATCTCTGATTAGAGAAGAGTGGACCTGTGCCTCTGCGATAAACTGTGGCGGAAAGTACGCAAACTAATCTCTGATTAGAGAAGAGAGGACCCATCCCTCAGCGATAAATTGTGGCAGAAAGTGTGCAAACTAATCTCTGATTAGAGAAGAGTGGACTCGTGCCTCAGCGATAAACTGTGGCGGATAGTGCGCAAACAAATCTCTGATTAGAGAAGAGTGGACCTGTGCCTCAGCGATAAACTGTGACAGAAAGTGTGCAAACAAATCTTGGATTAGAGAAGAGTGGACCCGTGCCTCAGTGATAAACTGTGGTGGAAAGTGTGCAAACTAATCTCTGATTAGAGAAGAGTGGACCTGTGCCTCCGCGATAAACTGTGGCGGGAAGTGTGCAAACTAATCTCTCATTAGAGAAGAGTTTACCCGTGCCTCAGCGATAAACTGTGGCGGGAAGTGTGCAAACTAATCTCTGATTAGCGAAGTGTGGACCCGTGCCTCAGCGATAAACTGTGGCGGGAAGTGTGCAAACTAATCTCTGATTAGAGAAGTGTGGACCTGTGCCTCAGCGATAAACTGTGGCGGGAAGTGTGCAAACTAATCTCTGATTAGAGAAGTGTGGACCCGTGCCTCAGCGATAAACTGTGGCGGGAAGTGTGTAAACTAATCTCTGATTAGAGAAGAGTGGACCCGTGTCTCAGTGATAAACTATGGTGGAAAGTGTGCAAACTAATCTCTGATTAGAGAAGAGTGGACCCGTGCCTCAGTGATAAACTATGGTGGAAAGTATGCAAACTACCTTTGCTTCACAGATACTTAACAGAAGACAATGTTTGAAAATTAAATGGACTCAAGGGGGAGGTGGGTCAGACTGCTATTTTTATGGGAGCACTGAGCTTTGATAGTCAACTATTTCTATGAGCTATTGATATGTATCTGCTTTTAAAAATAAAAAAGAAAACATGTAATTGTATGTAGTGCAATGTAAATACTGCTTTGATAGAAGATGTTTTGTATGCTACCATTTTCTATAATCTGTAGTGTGTTAACCTAACACAAAAATAATGGAGCTGCTGGTATTACTTTCATGAAGATAAGTAAAGTTGCTTTCCTCTTAATTTCAGGAGGCCTGAAAGCTAGTGCTGGTAAGTGCCTGCTTTAATTATTCCTCATGTTGCCCTGATTTTCATTTGCTATTTAGGAAGTCCTCAAATGCAGGTAAGTCTATGAGAATAGATGTATTTTAGTATAACAATATACAGCAGCAGCCCAAGCCCTTCAACTTCCTCTTCCTCTTCCTCTTCCTCTCTTCCTCTTCCTCTTCCTCTTCCTCTTCCTCTTCCTCTCTTCCTCTTCCTCTTCCTCTCTTCCTCTTCCTCTCTTCCTCTTCCTCTTCCTCTTCCTCTTCCTCTTCCTCTTCCTCTCTTCCTCTTCCTCTTCCTCTTCCTCTTCTTCTCTTCCTCTTCCTCTTCCTCTTCCTCTCTTCCTCTTCCTCTTCCTCTCTTCCTCTTCCTCTTCCTCTTCCTCTTCCTCTTCCTCTTCCTCTCTTCCTCTTCCTCTTCCTCTTTCTCTTCCTCTTCCTCTTCCTCTCTTCCTCTTCCTCTTCCTCTTCCTCTTCCTCCTCCTCTCTTCCTCTTCCTCTTCCTCTTCCTCTTCCTCTCTTCCTCTTCCTCTTCCTCTTCCTCTTCCTCTTCCTCTCTTCCTCTTCCTCTTCCTCTTCCTCTTCCTCTTCCTCTTCCTCTCTTCCTCTTCCTCTTCCTCTTCCTCTTCCTCTTCCTCTCTTCCTCTTCCTCTTCCTCTTCCTCTTCCTCTTCCTCTTCCTCTTCCTCTCTTCCTCTTCCTCTTCCTCTCTTCCTCTTCCTCTTTCTCTTCCTCTCTTCCTCTTCCTCTTCCTTTTCCTCTTCCTCTCTTCCTCTTCCTCTTCCTCTTCTTCTTCCTCTTCCTCTCTTCCTCTTCCTCTTCCTCTTCCTCTCTTCCTCTTCCTCTTCCTCTTCCTCTTCCTCTTCCTCTTCCTCTTCCTCTTTCTCTTCCTCTCTTCCTCTTCCTCTTCCTTTTCCTCTTCCTCTCTTCCTCTTCCTCTTTCTCTTCCTCTCTTCCTCTTCCTCTTCCTTTTCCTCTTCCTCTTCCTCTTCCTCTTCCTCTTCCTCTCTTCCTCTTCCTCTTCCTCTCTTCCTCTTCCTCTTCCTCTTCCTCTTCCTCTTCCTCTTCCTCTTCCTCTTCCTCTTCCTCTTCCTCTCTTCCTCTTCCTCTTCCTCTTCCTCTTCCTCTTCCTCTCTTCCTCTTCCTCTTCCTCTCTTCCTCTTCCTCTTTCTCTTCCTCTCTTCCTCTTCCTCTTCCTTTTCCTCTTCCTCTCTTCCTCTTCCTCTCTTCTTTCAAACCAAAGCATTCTATCCTTTCACACTCGACACTGCATTGGAAGTTTCCGTTCTTTAGATTCCACTGAGCTGCTGGTATTTGTCACACCAACTATTTACAATGTGTGTAAATACACGGATAACACTGGTCTGTTCCTTTGCTGAAATTAATATGAATTATCCTGACACATCCTCACCACCTTCCAATTCTTCTTCCACCCAACACTCTAGGAACCTTTGTCACCCTTTCCTTATTCCAGTCCTCACCATTCTCCAGTCTCACAGAATTCCCCAAATCTTTTTTTTTTAAAATTTTATTCTTGTTTTTAACCATAAGATTTTTACAAGAACTTTTACATAAAAAAAATTTCAAACGTTTTCAATGTAATAGTCTAGATACAAATTTCTGTTATCTCTGTGCACAATGTATACATATTCAACTTTTTTTTTTTTTTTTTTGTGTGTGTTTATTTCCACGTGTTTATAACGCTTTTAGATGAGTGCAGGGGTATCTAAGCACAATTTATTAAAAAAGTTTACTGATGCAATAGATAAACTCATATTTGCTGAGTTTAAAAGGAAATCCCATCTCAAAGATGACTGAACCGAAGCAACCACACACATATTTTTTTTCCCGAATATATTGTGTCTGATTGAACAAAGTGCCGTGCAATCTATTAATAGATGTTTTAAAGTTTCTTTTTGAGACACAACAAGACAGAACCGGCAAAAATCCTCCTCCGACATGGGTATTTGCTTGCGCTGAGCTAGGATGTCTTTAGTCAACCATAAATTGAGTCGTATTCGCATAAATGCATTGCGCATGTATGGAGATGGTGACTTTAGCAGGTATTTTTCTGGACATCTCATGTTTTTATCCGGATAGAGGTGCGTATCAAAATGTTTATATTTCAAACATGATTCACGATTCGTCCGCCAATCGTGAATATACACTTTATTTTTTGCACGGACGGGATTCAGGATCAAGGTTTCAACATCAACATCTGCTGCTGCCATTATTCCATATGCATATGTAGTCCATTTCACTGTAAATTTCTGAGGTGAATGAAACAGGTGTTTTGCCAAAACAGCAATTATGGTATCAGATTCAATGTTCGTTAAACATTTCCTGAGCAGAGCGCAGAGCTGCCAATGATATCTGGCCCTAAGAGAGATGAGACCAAGTTCGTATCTGATACACGCAATGGGTACAGATTGTGGCAGATTCAAGAGAGTTCTCCAATATTTGGCTTCGATTTTGTCGAGCTCCTTCACATCTGCAATGTCTCGAGATTCCAGGCCATAAAGTATTATTGGTATTACTTTCTGCTGCCAATAATGTAAGATAGCCTCCACTGAAAATTTACCGTATTTATGTAATATCAATTTGGATTGTGATATTGCAGTTGTCACTTTGCTTTGTAGTGATTGAAAATGCTCTGTTGCCACCGAACTGGCTTCAAAATGAGTTCCTAAGTATTTATAGCTCGACACAGTGTCAAGGACGATGTTTTTTACCCTCCACACAAACCTTGTTCTCTGAGATCGTTTCACAACGTAGGCTACAATTTGCGATTTTTTGATATTCATGGATAACTCGTTGTCATCGAAATACATTGAGAGTACATCAATTAGTTTTTGAAGACCTGTCGGTGTCTTGGATATTAGGACTAGGTCATCAGCATACCAAAGCGCTTGGATTGTGGAACCATTCATTTTTGGTGAATCAGAGGATAAATTGAGGAAAATTTCTTGAACATCGTGAATGAAAAAATTAAATAGCGCCGATGCCAGAATACACCCTTGTTTTAATCCTCTTGATGTTTTGATGACTGTAGATAACAGGCCAGCAGTAGATAGACGTACTCGTATAGATGTGCATGTGTGAAGTGAAATAATGATATCCACAATGTCTTGAGGACACTGAGCTTTCCTTAATTTTTGAAAGAGTTTTATACGGGAAACCGAGTCAAATGCAGCATTTAAATCTATAAATGCAAAAAACAATGATGTTTTAGTTTGATGAGCTTGAGCTTTCAATGTATTGAGAATCATGAGGTTTACAGATGTCCCTAACCCACGTACAAATCCAGTTTGATTGTTATCACGATACTTGTATTTACATGTCCTGAGGTTAAAGGCCGATAGCACTAGGCGATTAAAGATTTTACCTGGAGCATCTAACAGTGCAATCGGGCGATAGTTTGTTGGTGCGCAGCAATCCCCTTTCTTAAAAATTGGCACAATGACCGATGAGCGCCATGAATCGGGAATGCTGCGAGTTTTTAATATACGATGAAAGATGTTATTTAGGATTTTCGCCCATATCTGAGGATGTTGCTTAAGCATGAAGTTGGTGATACCATCTGGGCCTGCCGCGCGGGAGGAAGACGACTTAAGAATGAGCGCCTCAATTAGATTTTCAGAACATTCTAAATTCCATGAGCCTGAGGAGTGAGATCCATGGATATGTGTATGAAAAGCTTTATCCGAGTACAGTAGAGCAAAGTGTGAAACCCATAGATTGTCTGGAACTCCATTAAGTTGTGACTTTAAATTATTCAAATTTGAGTTCAGGTTAAGTATCTGCCAAATTTGAGCAGAGTTCTTGCTTTCTATAGCTGAAAGAAAGATCTCTCCATCCTGTTGGAATAATTTTCCTCTATACATACGTATTCAAGATCTGTACTGCACTTTTAACCTTTTGCAAGCTTGAAGCCGTTCGGGCCATGAAAGCTGTTTGGCTTGTCTCAAACCTCTATAGTACTCTTTTTTTTATGTGATAATTGTTGATCAAATGTATGTTGATGAGATCGGTTTGAAGGGAGGTGAAAAGTTCTGTATATAGACTAGATGTCCACATACGACTGTGATGTCTGAAAATCTTTTTGTTGTATAATACTTTTATTCAATGCAGCAAGTTTAGTCGGAGTCCACCTAAAACGAGATTTAGCATTGTTAATTGATCAATTTTGTGGCATCCATTCCGATTTGGCATGGTCTTGTTGGTTAGCTCCTGACCATGTCAATCTTAACATGTGATGATCACTTTTGGATTGGGTTATTACCTTGAATTCTTTAGACGCCATGAATAACCCTGCAGATAAATATATGTAATCAATGGTACTTGTCGTCTTTCCTCTATACCATGTAACTTGATGAGGTATATCACCCGGGAGTGAACCATTGGCCATTCTCATGTTAAATTGTTTCATAATATGGTTCCACTTGACATATTCAGCTGTTTTACTCTTCGATGCGCTTTTGACCAAATCAATGTTGAGATCGCCGGCCAGAATGATATCTGTTATTCCTGAAGTTTGTGCAATTAGGACAAACATTTTGGACAGATCTTTATAGAATCGGTCATCTGTGATGGCGGCTGGATTTCTATAAACATTGATTAGTGCCAATTTTTGGACTTCATTCGAAAGTTTAACCAACTGTATAAATTTGTTTGGATTGTCCCATGCCTGTAATTTAAATTTAGATCCCAGTTTAACAGCGACTAATAATCCTGCCATAGGGCGCCCTTTCTGGGCAGTGATCGCTGGGTTGATTAAGATGTCATGATGGTCCCATAAGGGAGGCTTACTTAACCAAGTTTCTTGGAGGACTATAATATCTGCATCAACCAGAACGGGATGGGCATTGGTGAGTAAATGGGAAAAACCTCTGGCATTCCAGCTAGCCAAGATTATCAAGCCATTCTTTTTGTCGTAAGAATCTGGCGTCAGTGATGGTTATGACTGTGAGATGGTCAGAATCTCGGGTGTCAAATCGAAGGCATTGCATTTTGCACAGTGGCATATATTTGAAGATAGCTTTGTATTTGCGTCTTTTGCAACGATGGATTCATAGTTTCTTCTTTCGGGATCTTGGGCAAGTAAAAATCCCATTGCAAAGAGCTTCATTCGAGCCTGCCATAAATAGTTCATTACTAACCCTGATTTCATCCATAATCGGACTATGCCCAGGTTGGTGTCACAGATAAATTCTACTTGATTAATATCAAAAGATGTGAGATCACCTAGTTCGGGCACATCACTGAAGATGTTTAGAACGCTTGCACGGGACAAATCATATTGAGGATAAGGAGCCGCGCGACATTTCAGGATTAGTGTGTGGTAGCTCGCTTGTTCTTTTTTTCTTATGAGATCGCGTGTTTTTTGTTTACTCATTGAGCCTTGATTTTGAAGAATTTGATTGCAATTCAAGTTACTGCTTGTTTCTATCACTTTGCGGCATAGGTTAATATCATTAGCCTCCTTGACATCACCAGAGAATCTAACTCTTGACACCTTATTCGATGAATCTTGTAATACGGGCACTAAGTCCAAATGAGTTGCCAAATAAGAGTCGACCATTAATTTGATTTTCTCATTTGGAGTATTCCAAAGGTCCTCCATTTGTGATGCAAGTACTGTCGGAGGACCATCACTACGCCTTGATGGAGTTTGGCTTCTAGGTTCTGAGAAGATCTTAGTTTTGTGTTCGACATCGTGTTCAGTGAGATGGGCATTATCCGCGGAGCCTTTTACCCAACTATTCTGTGAGCCTTTTTGAACTTCTACGTCGTGGATTTCTGATGCACGTTGAGATACATGTTCTCTAAGTTTTTCGCAAGATAGCTTGTCGTGATCAGCAGCCTGTTCTATCTGACGGGCATTATTCGCATAGTTCTGCCCCTCACAATTCTGCAGATTTATTTTAGCTGTCGGATCACTTAATTCAGACGTTCGCCGCAGGATATATAAATCTACTGCTGCTTTCATTTGATCGATTTGAGATCCCACTGGCAGCAACGATGCATGTTCCACACTTTTACTGGCATCTATTGATTGAGCTTTTAAGCTAGTGTCAGAAGTCGCGTTTTTGTTGATTGATAAAGGGTCATTTAATTTCCGTTTTTCCAATACTGTAACGAGTTGGCTTAGAGGTGACTGTATAGAAAGTTTATTTTGTGCATTCCAGGTTGGATTTATTGAATTAGTGACAGGAGACTTGTGTCTCAATAAATCATTTTCGCCTACTTGGTCAATGTGCGTAGTTACAGTTTTGGTCATATCCACTGTATGTGGTCGCATGATGCGATTATTTGTTTTAGTAGATCGTTTTGTAGATTGGAAAGGTTTAGTTACCAGGTGCCTAGATCGACCCTTATTTCGTTGATGTTTGTTAAAAAGTTCATATTGGGCTTTATCATTTTGACAACTTGATGTTTTAGGAGAACTTTCAACACTTATCCAAGAAGTGTTTTTGTGTGAGTTTTCATTGTCCGCCTCTTCAATTGGATATATAATTTCATTGAACATAGGCAGAGTGGTAGATTGGATTACAGGGATGGTCATGATCTCAATGTCTTGGGACAGATCATTAATAGGTTCAGTGAACTGACACAAGGGCTCCTTTTGTTTCGCTTGAGCTTGAATCGAAGCCGAAATTTGGTCGATTTTTGCAGATTGTAAAGTTATTTTGTTTTCGAGAGTTTCGAATCATTTAAGCAGACTCTGAATTGTCGTATTTACTGCCATAAGAGTGACTTCTAATAGACCTGTGTTGGGAGGGACATGTTCTTTTTCACGAGAAGATTCACAATGTCTTGGTGTTGGGAGTATGTAAGATGCAGATTCCGAAGTGGTTGAATCCATGGAGCCACGTTTATAGTCATCAACATTAGATTTGTCTGGAGTTGTATTTTCTGATCTCTGCATGTTTTGCTTTTGTTCTTTTAGAAAAACATCTTCGTTGGTTGCGAAGCTTTCCTCCTCTGGGATTTCAGGGATTTGGTTCAGATGTAGTTTTGGAACTTTTTTGTGTTCCAACTGGGTGGTTGACTGTATCATAGTGTTATCGGAGATTGGCAGATTATTCGGATCATCCCCATCGCTGGGCAAGACTTTATTTATCACCGGGTCTAATTGATTTGCGTCTGGTACAAGAGTCAATATGTTTGAGCTTGTTTCATTGGATTTTTCATTACAGCAAGGAGACAGGTTTATAACAGACTCTGTTTGTGATGATGAAGCAGCATTAGACAAAACTTGATCATTAAGTTCGTCATTAGATTCTTGTGGCATAACAGGTAGAATATGAGACGAAGAGAGATTTTTAGTCATTGGACAAAATTGTCTTATATCTCTATTTGCCATTTGAGTTCTTTGTCGTGTTTTTGCGCGTGGTGTCAAAGTAATAGAAGTTGTTGACTGGATTTTCAGCAGATTGTTGTGTTTGGATCGCGTAGCAATTGCGACCATTGGGCTGTTTGCTGCATCCAGCACAGGAAGTATTACTGACTTGGAAGTAGATGCCATAACGTGCAGTATAAATTATAGAGTGCTTTAAGTTACTATTCAACTCACAGGGCAACACAACTCCGAATATTGGTTAGAAGAAGTATAGGCTTTAACTCACGGTTCGGGATCAAAGAGGGAACACCTCCACAGTCTCCCGTCTGCTAACCGCACCACCAGCGTACAACAGCCGTATAACAGCCAATAGGCTTATGTCCACCGGGCTTAAAGCCACAAGGGCGGTAGCTTCCGGACTTTAAAGATGCAAGTCGACACGTGATGAAGTCACGTGCAGTTAAGGCCACGCCTCCTCCAGGAAGCGTGTAGACGGCTCGAAATGGCAAGAGCCTCGGACGGCTCGCAGTGCCAAATTAAGTCAATAGGCTGCTGTTGCACAGTTCACAGCCTTAAATGTGTTCCACCAAAAGAAACGCTTGCACTGAGCAGCCGGCAGCCTCCGGACTTTAAAGATGCAAGTCGACACGTGATGAAGTCACGTGCAGTTAAGGCCACGCCTCCTCCAGGAAGCGCGTAGACGGCTCGAAATGGCAAGAGCCTTGGACGGCTCGCAGTGCCAAATTAAGTCAATAGGCTGCTGTTGCACAGTACACAGCCTTAAATGTGTTCCACCAAAAGAAACGCTTGCACTGAGCAGCCGGCAGCCTCCGGACTTTAAAGATGCAAGTCGACACGTGATGAAGTCACGTGCAGTGAAGGCCACGCCTCCTCCAGGAAGCGCGTAGACGGCTCGAAATGGCAAGAGCCTCGGACGGCTCGCAGTGCCAAATTAAGTCAATAGGCTGCTGTTGCACAGTTCACAGCCTTAAATGTGTTCCACCAAAAGAAACGCTTGCACTGAGCAGCCGGCAGCCTCCGGACTTTAAAGATGCAAGTCGACACGTGATGAAGTCATGTGCAGTTAAGGCCACGCCTCCTCCAGGAAGCGCATAGACGGCTCGAAATGGCAAGAGCCTCGGACGGCTCGCAGTGCCAAATTAAGTCAATAGGCTGCTGTTGCACAGTTCACAGCCTTAAATGTGTTCCACCAAAAGAAACGCTTGCACTGAGCAGCTGGCAGCCTCCGGACTTTAAAGATGCAAGTCGACACGTGATGAAGTCACGTGCAGTTAAGGCCACGCCTCCTCCAGGAAGCGCGTAGACGGCTCGAAATGGCAAGAGCCTCGGACGGCTCGCAGTGCCAAATTAAGTCAATAGGCTGCTGTTGCACAGTTCACAGCCTTAAATGTGTTCCACCAAAAGAAACGCCAAATCTTCTACTGCCACTTCTCTTTAGTATTTAGACCATACTTTCTACACATGTCTCCTTAACCTCACTGATACCACCGATCCTCTGGGCATGCTAATTTATCGTACACAATTGAGCTTACCATCCTCTTTCTTAGCATCTACCTTCTTCCTCCTCACCCTTTCCTAAATCTCATCTTCATCCATTTCCACTGTCCTAGCTCTTTTCAACTATCCCGGACATAACCTTGTGTTAGGCTTCCGGTGCCTCAAACTTTAAAACTGAGATATTCCATTTGTGTCATGAGGAGCCAGCCAGGGCTGAAATACTCCCTCCATCACAGGGAGGAGCCAGACTGTAGTGGAGTACTCTCTCCATTACAGGGAAGAGCCAGCCTGTACTGAAATACTCTCTCCATCATTGGGTGGATCCTGCCTTTACTGAAATACTCTCTCCAACGCAGGCCTACTAGTTTCTCATTTGCTTCCATACATTCTTCACATTCTCTGGTCACAAACTGTTGACCATTATCTGAAGTCAACGTACTTGGAAACCCCTTTATCCAAAATCAAGATGCCAGGAAGTGTATATCTTCCTATCACTGATGTCTTTGATCACACATATTTTTGGCCATTTTGATAACACATCCACTACCATCACAATGTAACTGCCTTGCACTCCTCTGCCATTTAATGGCCCTAGTATATCTATTGACACCACATCCCACACCATATCAGGTACGTGGCAGTTCCCTCACATCTTGGCACTAATCTTATTACTCACACTCACCTAGTTTTCTTTGTATATCTGCATCTACTCCATCTCACAAGTAAGCAGGAGAACAGTCTTGCCCCTGACACTTCCACTATAAGCTCATGGATCTTGGGCAAAGGAAACCTGTCTGCAATTGCATTCCTATTACGCACCCTCAGGTTGATGCACAATCTCATCACATCACTACTCCTCCACACCACCACGACCAGACGTATCCACTCAGCAGCTTCTGCTTTCTCTATTATGCCTTCTTTTACCAGCCTTCTAAGTTCACTCCCATGCGTGAAAAACCCAGATTTGCATGCCTTTCTGCCCGAAAACCCCCATACTTCAAACAGGGATTTTCAGGCAGAAAGGCGTGCAGATCTGCATTTTTCACGCAAATAATACCATGAATCAGGCTGTGGATGTCTGCCTTCAGAGTTGCAGGTATTGTGCAAGCCTTCGCCCTAGCCACTGCTGATCCACCTTTAATTGTTATACAGTGCACAACTACCTTGAGATAACCCATTTTGTTCTAAACACATCTGGATGCCAACTTTCAATCTCACTTGCACCACCCCCATCATTCATGCACACAGCCAAAACTTTTAAAACTTGATCAGGATGATCCAGGTCCAATTCTATTCCAAAATTGGCTTGAGCAACCAAAACAATAAATCTCCCCATTGTTTGGTTACTTGCACAAGTCCCCTAGTTTCTCTGTCTTTAAATGGAGGCTGTGCCTCAAATTCCTTGAGTATCTCTCTGGGCAAAAAGCCTCAGGCGTGGGCAGAAACCGTAGTCTCTTGCAAAGTGCAACACTTCATCTTTTCTTTCCATGTGTCCCCACTCATTAAGGCATAGACTGCACCACTATCTATTATAGTTTAAAAACCATTTCCATTCAAGTTGATGGTGAAACTTGATTTAGTTCTTCTCGAGTGAGCTGAGATTGTGCGTGTTAGCAAAAACCAACAGAAAATGTCCCCACAGGTTATAAACTGGTGATGCGGTATATATATTACCTGTACACACCTCTTTCTCTCTGACCAAACAAAAAATTTTTTAGATCATTTAGAGATTGTGCGTGTTAGCTGCTCCAGCTGCTGTTCTGACCTTGTACTGTGGGACACCTCAAGTGCACCCAAAGTGAGTATCTCTGAGGGACTTGTGTTCTAACCTCAGGGCATCCCATGGGCCTGTGACTCTGCAGATATGGCTGTGCGCAGAGTCTCCAGTTCAGCCCGGTGGTCCCTGTTGGACGCCAGCATGTCCTCCTTGTGTGAGTGGCACATGGACTCCATTGCCTGCTGCTGGTGCTCCATCTGCCTTTCTGGGGGGATAATGGAAGTGGCCACCCTATCAATGGCCTCAGCCATCATCTCACACGATGCCCCTGTTGTGCTGCAATAGTATACATGGAGTTCTCCCACACAGTATTGCCTGGTGAGGCACGGCCACTGCGTTGGCGGATACCACACCTGTTTGGGCCAAAGTGATGTGAACCTTGCTGTGCTGGCACTGCCTGAGGCTGCAGGATTGCATTCCTCCTTTGATCTGATAGCCCAGGAACAGGAGCAAATATTGTGGAGTGTGACCCTGCATCCGTAACCGCCACAGGCGGACATTCCAATACTGAATGGACCATTGAAGGGTCTACCCCCAGTGCAGGTGCGCTGGACAGAACAGCATCCCTGCCAGAAACACTCACCTGCAACGTGACATTTGTCTCAATGTCTGATTCAGCACCTGAGCCATGGAGGTCATCGGAGGTGTACCCAGAGACACCCGTGGGCAGGATGGTCTGTAGGACTAATGGATATTCCACCATCACCCCACATCCTCCACTGGTGCCTGGTTGGTGCTGTGAGTACTCCTGCCCCATCGCCATCTCCTCCTCCTCAACAGCATCTAGTGCCTCATCATCTGCACAAAGATAAAACAAATGTAATGAGACAGGCATGTACAGCATAGCCGACACACATAGGCATCACAATCTACACATTGAATACATTAATGAGACATGTCACACATGACACTAACTCTGTAATGCATGCACTGGCAATGACGTGGAAGGGACCCTAAAAGCAAACACTGAGGACTCCAAGATGGAAAAGCAACACATGTGCTGCATGGTGCATAGCCCCTGCATCACACATTAGCCTGTGAGTGGCATGGACAATCCACAAACATGCATTATTATGACACATGCCAGCACACATATGGCACGTATCATAGCCATGGCGGAATTGACAAGGACATACAGATGGTGGTAAATCAGTACCGTCCCGCACCCATGTGAGATGCACATCATGAAATAGAACATGCAAAAGAGTGTGACAAAACACACATGTGTCACACGCTGCAACAAAGCAGAGAGAAGAGCTAAGGAAGCAACTGATTCCCTGTAATGTCTTGAATCCCATGGTTATATTGAAACATTGCCAACCAATCCAAAATATCAAGCTTAACCTCATACATACCCACAATTTCTTTAGGCATACAGGGACCCTTAGGACTGGAAGGCCTAGAAGACTCTGGGAGAGAAGCATTCTCAAGAGACACCTTTTTAATTTCTGGTGCATGGTTCATCTCCATTTCTGAGCTTAAGTTCTGGATGCTTTTGTTCAGTTTGAGCATTTAAACGTTTAAATTCCAAGTCAAGCCTCATCTTTTCTAGATCAATGAATTCAGGACTGAGTGTAGTGCCTGGTGTGGTTGCTGGGCAGGCAGAGGAGCAGTGAGGCCAACATTCTGAGACACATCTTCCTCATCTGACGCAACAATAACATATACATCATCATCCTCATTATTTCCCACATTTGCTGAGGGGTCATGCATTTCAGACACACCCTCCAGACTTTGTTTCTCTAACAACCTTTCAATCAATTCAGACGTTTTGCCTTTAACAGAGAGATTCCTATCTCTACACAGATTTTTCAGATAATCCACAGTGTAACTCAGGAGGGTCTCCTGACTGTAGCTTTCCACATCAGACATGAATAATATTGCTTTTTAGTGATGTTTAGCCTTGTGTTTAGTTGATCCAAGGTAATAGCAGTACTCTAAATGTAATCGCTATACTTGATCTTCACCGCTATACACCAATGTTAGGCAGAATTATATGCAGTACCTTTTGAGAACACCACACTCAATTATGAGTACAAGTGACAGTACAAATTCACCTTTGGTACAAGCCTGTACTACATAGTAAAGTGGTAGCGATGGCTGAGCAGCCAGACTTATCTTAAGAGCAAGTGAGCAGTATCAATAGATACACAAAGGACAGCAATTACTATGATTCAGGCAAACACTGACTCAAGGTTTCTAAGTAAAAGAATATATATTTATTTACACATCAGTTATTAAACATTTCACTATTATCAAACAGTTGAAAAATCACAATTCTAATACACTACACAGCACCCAATAGATGCTGGACAAGTTAGGTTCAAAATGAAGTGTGAGCAAAATGGCACCCCAGCAATTAAAAAGGGAGGGAAAGACAAAGGTTAGGCAGAAATTGAGCAGCACCAACAAGTTAATAGAGCAGGGCAATCTAGAAAAAGGAACTACAATGAGGAAATCGAATTCAAGGGATGTGGCCCAAAGTCAATAGAACAGAGTCTTTGCTCAAGATCACACAGTTCAGAGTAGTTCACGTTTAAGTCTTTGCCAAGTGTTCAGAATGAAGTTGGTCAGATGAAAAGTTACTTTAAAGAATGGATAAGGACAAGCCCTCGAATTGGTGAAAGGGTTCACACTCTTTCACCGCTACTGGACGAAACAAACAACTGGATTTGAACAGTACCTTAAATGAAGAAGAAGGCTGTAGCTAAGGCGGACGTTCCTGGCAGGTCCTGCAGGCTCACGGTTCCTGAAGCGACTGTTGGACTGACACGAAGTAGGAAGACTTGTGGGTCCTGCCTGCCCGGGGAAGAAACCAGCAGCAGAGTAAAGTAACAAATAAAAGGTGCGCTCCTTAAAAGACAAGCAGGGTCAGCTACTCCTGGCTATCCGGTTCACTATAGCTCTGTACAGCAAATTCGACCAGAGAAGGGAGACCTGGCGAGCATTTTGGTGAACTGGTTGGTCCCATCAGCTCAAGGGGCGAAGATTCTTGGAAGATCTTCCCTGTCGTTGGAGTATGAATATTTGGACCTGCAGCAGGACTACACTGGGTGTTTGAGTCATTGTAGGGGTCCTCTTCTGTCAGCTCCTCTTCGGTTCTTTCGTTCCAGTGGCGACTCTGACTTCCAATCTCAAGAGACCTGCTTTTTAAGCAGTTTTCTCCCATTCACACAGCCTGGCTGTCAATCACACAGCATGGTGGCTGTCCCGCCGGGACAGTCACCTCAACCAATCATGCTAGAGTGCAATATGGGTCTCCAAGGAGACCCGGTGCAGGGAGTCTCAAACCCCTCCCTCACATCCTGTCCTCAGACATTCAGGCACTTAAGGAGAGCTTCTGTGCAGAAGCCCGCAAAAGTAAGTCAAACAAAGGAATCAACCCTATTTGGCGCGCAGAGAAGAACACGAGAAAGACTTTTACAAAAAGAAATGGCAAATAAACCCAGCCAAACCATACAAAAATCCATATGGACCAGCGGGTTTAAGTTTGAGGCTACTAAGATAGCCTAAAACACTACCAGGGTTATTTAAGATAACCGCGGTATGAAAAATAGGGTAGTTACCACTGCCACCAGCCAAGTCTTAATGAAAAGGAAACAAAACAATGTTAAATGAGAAACAGACAAAAAGGGATAACTATTGACCTTTTCCAGAACTCTATGTAATATAGTTTGTACTGGGTCTGTGAGATTAAAGACTAATAAAGTCAATGGCAACTTTACATGTTTCTGGGAGACAGTAGTCAGCCCCAGAAAAATGGAGTGTAGTTGGGAAGTTTGAAAAAGACAACCCTGTGTCACTGCACTGAAGGTGCTGTGTAACACACAGGGCCTCATTACATGTTGTGCGGTGACCATGGCGCTATTAGCGCCATGGTTGCCGCTGGTATTTTAACGTGTCCGCCTTGGTGGATGGCGGAATTACCGGCCTACTCCAAGGTGAGCGGGGCCGGTAATTCCCCATTCACCAAGGCCCTTCCCCATTCCCATTTTTGCCCCCATAGGGCATAATGGGAATGGGGAAGGTGGTAATTACGGTTCCGCAAATTGCTGTACCGTAATTAGCACCAAGGTCCCTTTGCTGCACACTACTTTAACGGCTGGTAAAACCAGCCGTTAAGGTCGGGTCCCGCAAAGGGACCTCGTAGAAAGGCGGTAAGGGTTTACCGGTACCGGTACCCTTAACGTTACCGGTAAACCCTTACCGCCTACCGTGTAATCAGGCCCACAGTAAAAAGATGATGCATATGGAGTAGGTGAAGCTCCACAGTCCAAGAACACATAAAAATGTAAACACACACAGCAAAACACATGTAAGAGTGGGAAAAAAAGGCTCACACTCTTACAAGGTGAAAAAAATGAATCCTAGAAATCCAGCAAAGCTACTGAGGGACTCAGTAGGTAATGGAAATTAGCCATTCTGGAGAATTCTCCCTTTCAGGTGGAAAGTGTGCAAACTAATCTCTGATTAGAGAAGAGTGGACCTGTGCCTCAGCGATAAACTGTGGCGGAAAGTGTGCAAACTAATCTCTGATTAGAGAAGAGTGGACCTGTGCCTCTGCGATAAACTGTGGCGGAAAGTACGCAAACTAATCTCTGATTAGAGAAGAGAGGACCCATCCCTCAGCGATAAATTGTGGCGGAAAGTGTGCAAACTAATCTCTGATTAGAGAAGAGTGGACTCGTGCCTCAGCGATAAACTGTGGCGGATAGTGCGCAAACAAATCTCTGATTAGAGAAGAGTGGACCTGTGCCTCAGCGATAAACTGTGACAGAAAGTGTGCAAACAAATCTTGGATTAGAGAAGAGTGGACCCGTGCCTCAGTGATAAACTGTGGTGGAAAGTGTGCAAACTAATCTCTGATTAGAGAAGAGTGGACCTGTGCCTCCGCGATAAACTGTGGCGGGAAGTGTGCAAACTAATCTCTCATTAGAGAAGAGTTTACCCGTGCCTCAGCGATAAACTGTGGCGGGAAGTGTGCAAACTAATCTCTGATTAGCGAAGTGTGGACCCGTGCCTCAGCGATAAACTGTGGCGGGAAGTGTGCAAACTAATCTCTGATTAGAGAAGTGTGGACCTGTGCCTCAGCGATAAACTGTGGCGGGAAGTGTGCAAACTAATCTCTGATTAGAGAAGTGTGGACCCGTGCCTCAGCGATAAACTGTGGCGGGAAGTGTGCAAACTAATCTCTGATTAGAGAAGTGTGGACCCGTGCCTCAGCGATAAACTGTGGCGGGAAGTGTGTAAACTAATCTCTGATTAGAGAAGAGTGGACCCGTGTCTCAGTGATAAACTATGGTGGAAAGTGTGCAAACTAATCTCTGATTAGAGAAGAGTGGACCCGTGCCTCAGTGATAAACTATGGTGGAAAGTGTGCAAACTAATCTCTGATTAGAGAAGAGTGGACCCGTGCCTCAGTGATAAACTATGGTGGAAAGTGTGCAAACTAATCTCTGATTAGAGAAGTGTGGACCTGTGCCTCAGCGATAAACTGTGGCGGGAAGTGTGCAAACTAATCTCTGATTAGAGAAGTGTGGACCCGTGCCTCAGCGATAAACTGTGGCGGGAAGTGTGCAAACTAATCTCTGATTAGAGAAGTGTGGACCCGTGCCTCAGCGATAAACTGTGGCGGGAAGTGTGTAAACTAATCTCTGATTAGAGAAGAGTGGACCCGTGTCTCAGTGATAAACTATGGTGGAAAGTGTGCAAACTAATCTCTGATTAGAGAAGAGTGGACCCGTGCCTCAGTGATAAACTATGGTGGAAAGTACGCAAACTAATCTCTGATTAGAGAAGAGTGGACCCGTGCCTCAGTGATAAACTATGGTGGAAAGTATGCAAACTACCTTTGCTTCACAGATACTTAACAGAAGACAATGTTTGAAAATTAAATGGACTCAAGGGGGAGGTGGGTCAGACTGCTATTTTTATGGGAGCACTGAGCTTTGATAGTCAACTATTTCTATGAGCTATTGATATGTATCTGCTTTTAAAAATAAAAAAGAAAACATGTAATTGTATGTAGTGCAATGTAAATACTGCTTTGATAGAAGATGTTTTGTATGCTACCATTTTATATAATCTGTAGTGTGTTAACCTAACACAAAAATAATGGAGCTGCTGGTATTACTTTCATGAAGATAAGTAAAGTTGCTTTCCTCTTAATTTCAGGAGGCCTGAAAGCTAGTGCTGGTAAGTGCCTGCTTTAATTATTCCTCATGTTGCCCTGATTTTCATTTGCTATTTAGGAAGTCCTCAAATGCAGGTAAGTCTATGAGAATAGATGTATTTTAGTATAACAATATACAGCAGCAGCCCAAGCCCTTCCTCTTCCTCTTCCTCTTCCTCTCTTCCTCTCTTCCTCTTCCTCTCTTCCTCTTCCTCTTCCTCTCTTCCTCTCTTCCTCTTCCTCTCTTCCTCTTCCTCTCTTCCTCTTCCTCTTCCTCTTCCTCTTCCTCTTCCTCTTCCTCTTCCTCTCTTCCTCTTCCTCTTCCTCTTCCTCTTCCTCTCTTCCTCTTCCTCTCTTCCTCTTCCTCTTACTCTTCCTCTTCCTCTTCCTCTTCCTCTCTTCCTCTTCCTCTTCCTCTCTTCCTCTTCCTCTCTTCCTCTTCCTCTTCCTCTTCCTCTTACTCTTCCTCTTCCTCTTCCTCTTCCTCTTCCTCTCTTCCTCTTCCTCTTCCTCTCTTCCTCTTCCTCTCTTCCTCTTCCTCTTCCTCTTCCTCTTCCTCTTCCTCTTTCTCTTCCTCTTTCTCTTCCTCTTCCTCTTCCTCTTCCTCTTCCTCTTCCTCTTCCTCTTCCTCTTCCTCTTCCTCTCTTCCTCTTCCTCTTCCTCTCTTCCTCTTCCTCTTCCTCTTCCTCTTCCTCTCTTCCTCTTCCTCTTCCTCTTCCTCTTCCTCTCTTCCTCTTCCTCTTCCTCTTCCTCTTCCTCTTCCTCTTTCTCTTCCTCTTTCTCTTCCTCTTCCTCTTCCTCTTCCTCTTCCTCTTACTCTTCCTCTTCCTCTTCCTCTTCCTCTCTTCCTCTTCCTCTTCCTCTCTTCCTCTTCCTCTCTTCCTCTTCCTCTTCCTCTTCCTCTTACTCTTCCTCTTCCTCTTCCTCCTCCTCTCTTCTTTCAAACCAAAGCATTCTATCCTTTCACACTCGACACTGCATTGGAAGTTTCCGTTCTTTAGATTCCACTGAGCTGCTGGTATTTGTCACACCAACTATTTACAATGTGTGTAAATACACGGATAACACCGGTCCGTTCCTTTGCTGAAATTAATATGAATTATCCTGACACATCCTCACCACCTTCCAATTCTTCTTCCACCCAACACTCTAGGAACCTTTGTCACCCTTTCCTTATTCCAGTCCTCACCATTCTCCAGTCTCACAGAATTCCCCAAATCTTTTTTTTTTTTAATTTTATTCTTGTTTTTAACCATAAGATTTTTACAAGAACTTTTACATAAAAAAAATTTCAAACGTTTTCAATGTAATAGTCTAGATACAAATTTCTGTTATCTCTGTGCACAATGTATACATATTCAACTTTTTTTTTTTTTTTTGTGTGTGTTTATTTCCACGTGTTTATAACGCTTTTAGATGAGTGCAGGGGTATCTAAGCACAATTTATTAAAAAAGTTTACTGATGCAATAGATAAACTCATATTTGCTGAGTTTAAAAGGAAATCCCATCTCAAAGATGACTGAACCGAAGCAACCACACACATATTTTTTTTCCCGAATATATTGTGTCTGATTGAACAAAGTGCCGTGCAATCTATTAATAGATGTTTTAAAGTTTCTTTTTGAGACACAACAAGACAGAACCGGCAAAAATCCTCCTCCGACATGGGTATTTGCTTGCGCTGAGCTAGGATGTCTTTAGTCAACCATAAATTGAGTCGTATTCGCATAAATGCATTGCGCATGTATGGAGATGGTGACTTTAGCAGGTATTTTTCTGGACATCTCATGTTTTTATCCGGATAGAGGTGCGTATCAAAATGTTTATATTTCAAACATGATTCACGATTCGTCCGCCAATCGTGAATATACACTTTATTTTTTGCACGGACGGGATTCAGGATCAAGGTTTCAACATCAACATCTGCTGCTGCCATTATTCCATATGCATATGTAGTCCATTTCACTGTAAATTTCTGAGGTGAATGAAACAGGTGTTTTGCCAAAACAGCAATTATGGTATCAGATTCAATGTTCGTTAAACATTTCCTGAGCAGAGCGCAGAGCTGCCAATGATATCTGGCCCTAAGAGAGATGAGACCAAGTTCGTATCTGATACACGCAATGGGTACAGATTGTGGCAGATTCAAGAGAGTTCTCCAATATTTGGCTTCGATTTTGTCGAGCTCCTTCACATCTGCAATGTCTCGAGATTCCAGGCCATAAAGTATTATTGGTATTACTTTCTGCTGCCAATAATGTAAGATAGCCTCCACTGAAAATTTACCGTATTTATGTAATATCAATTTGGATTGTGATATTGCAGTTGTCACTTTGCTTTGTAGTGATTGAAAATGCTCTGTTGCCACCGAACTGGCTTCAAAATGAGTTCCTAAGTATTTATAGCTCGACACAGTGTCAAGGACGATGTTTTTTACCCTCCACACAAACCTTGTTCTCTGAGATCGTTTCACAACGTAGGCTACAATTTGCGATTTTTTGATATTCATGGATAACTCGTTGTCATCGAAATACATTGAGAGTACATCAATTAGTTTTTGAAGACCTGTCGGTGTCTTGGATATTAGGACTAGGTCATCAGCATACCAAAGCGCTTGGATTGTGGAACCATTCATTTTTGGTGAATCAGAGGATAAATTGAGGAAAATTTCTTGAACATCGTGAATGAAAAAATTAAATAGCGCCGATGCCAGAATACACCCTTGTTTTAATCCTCTTGATGTTTTGATGACTGTAGATAACAGGCCAGCAGTAGATAGACGTACTCGTATAGATGTGCATGTGTGAAGTGAAATAATGATATCCACGATGTCTTGAGGACACTGAGCTTTCCTTAATTTTTGAAAGAGTTTTATACGGGAAACCGAGTCAAATGCAGCATTTAAATCTATAAATGCAAAAAACAATGATGTTTTAGTTTGATGAGCTTGAGCTTTCAATGTATTGAGAATCATGAGGTTTACAGATGTCCCTAACCCACGTACAAATCCAGTTTGATTGTTATCACGATACTTGTATTTACATGTCCTGAGGTTAAAGGCCGATAGCACTAGGCGATTAAAGATTTTACCTGGAGCATCTAACAGTGCAATCGGGCGATAGTTTGTTGGTGCGCAGCAATCCCCTTTCTTAAAAATTGGCACAATGACCGATGAGCGCCATGAATCGGGAATGCTGCGAGTTTTTAATATACGATGAAAGATGTTATTTAGGATTTTCGCCCATATCTGAGGATGTTGCTTAAGCATGAAGTTGGTGATACCATCTGGGCCTGCCGCGCGGGAGGAAGACGACTTAAGAATGAGCGCCTCAATTAGATTTTCAGAACATTCTAAATTCCATGAGCCTGAGGAGTGAGATCCATGGATATGTGTATGAAAAGCTTTATCCGAGTACAGTAGAGCAAAGTGTGAAACCCATAGATTTTCTGGAACTCCATTAAGTTGTGACTTTAAATTATTCAAATTTGAGTTCAGGTTAAGTATCTGCCAAATTTGAGCAGAGTTCTTGCTTGCTATAGCTGAAAGAAAGATCTCTCCATCCTGTTGGAATAATTTTCCTCTATACATACGTATCCAAGATCTGTACTGCACTTTTAACCTTTTGCAAGCTTGAAGCCGTTCGGGCCATGAAAGCTGTTTGGCTTGTCTCAAACCTCTATAGTACTCTTTTTTTTCTGTGATAATTGTTGATCAAATGTATGTTGATGAGATCGGTTTGAAGGGAGGTGAAAAGTTCTGTATATAGACAAGATGTCCACATAGGACTGTGATGTCTGAAAATCTTTTTGTTGTATAATACTTTTATTCAATGCAGCAAGTTTAGTCGGAGTCCACCTAAAACGAGATTTAGCATTGTTAATTGATCAATTTTGTGGCATCCATTCCGATTTGGCATGGTCTTGTTGGTTAGCTCCTGACCATGTCAATCTTAACATGTGATGATCACTTTTGGATTGGGTTATTACCTTGAATTCTTTAGACGCCATGAATAACCCTGCAGATAAATATATGTAATCAATGGTACTTGTCGTCTTTCCTCTATACCATGTAACTTGATGAGGTATATCACCCGGGAGTGAACCATTGGCCATTCTCATGTTAAATTGTTTCATAATATGGTTCCACTTGACATATTCAGCTGTTTTACTCTTCGATGCGCTTTTGGCCAAATCAATGTTGAGATCGCCGGCCAGAATGATATCTGTTATTCCTGAAGTTTGTGCAATTAGGACAAACATTTTGGACAGATCTTTATAGAATCGGTCATCTGTGATGGCGGCTGGATTTCTATAAACATTGATTAGTGCCAATTTTTGGACTTCATTCGAAAGTTTAACCAACTGTATAAATTTGTTTGGATTGTCCCATGCCTGTAATTTAAATTTAGATCCCAGTTTAACAGCGACTAATAATCCTGCCATAGGGCGCCCTTTCTGGGCAGTGATCGCTGTGTTGATTAAGATGTCATGATGGTCCCATAAGGGAGGCTTACTTAACCAAGTTTCTTGGAGGACTATAATATCTGCATCAACCAGAACGGGATGGGCATTGGTGAGTAAATGGGAAAAACCTCTGGCATTCCAGCTAGCCAAGATTATCAAGCCATTTTTTTTGTCGTAAGAATCTGGCGTCAGTGATGGTTATGACTGTGAGATGGTCAGAATCTCGGGTGTCAAATCGAAGGCATTGCATTTTGCACAGTGGCATATATTTGAAGATAGCTTTGTATTTGCGTCTTTTGCAACGATGGATTCATAGTTTCTTCTTTCGGGATCTTGGGCAAGTAAAAATCCCATTGCAAAGAGCTTCATTCGAGCCTGCCATAAATAGTTCATTACTAACCCTGATTTCATCCATAATCGGACTATGCCCAGGTTGGTGTCACAGATAAATTCTACTTGATTAATATCAAAAGATGTGAGATCACCTAGTTCGGGCACATCACTGAAGATGTTTAGAACGCTTGCACGGGACAAATCATATTGAGGATAAGGAGCCGCGCGACATTTCAGGATTAGTGTGTGGTAGCTCGCTTGTTCTTTTTTTCTTATGAGATCGCGTGTTTTTTTTTTACTCATTGAGCCTTGATTTTGAAGAATTTGATTGCAATTCAAGTTACTGCTTGTTTCTATCACTTTGCGGCATAGGTTAATATCATTAACCTCCTTGACATCACCAGAGAATCTAACTCTTGACACCTTATTCGATGAATCTTGTAATACGGGCACTAAGTCCAAATGAGTTGCCAAATAAGAGTCGACCATTAATTTGATTTTCTCATTTGGAGTATTCCAAAGGTCCTCCATTTGTGATGCAAGTACTGTCGGAGGACCATCACTACGCCTTGATGGAGTTTGGCTTCTAGGTTCTGAGAAGATCTTAGTTTTGTGTTCGACATCGTGTTCAGTGAGATGGGCATTATCCGCGGAGCCTTTTACCCAACTATTCTGTGAGCCTTTTTGAACTTCTACGTCGTGGATTTCTGATGCACGTTGAGATACATGTTCTCTAAGTTTTTCGCAAGATAGCTTGTCGTGATCAGCAGCCTGTTCTATCTGACGGGCATTATTCGCATAGTTCTGCCCCTCACAATTCTGCAGATTTATTTTAGCTGTCGGATCACTTAATTCAGACGTTCGCCGCAGGATATATAAATCTACTGCTGCTTTCATTTGATCGATTTGAGATCCCACTGGCAGCAACGATGCATGTTCCACACTTTTACTGGCATCTATTGATTGAGCTTTTAAGCTAGTGTCAGAAGTCGCGTTTTTGTTGATTGATAAAGGGTCATTTAATTTCCGTTTTTCCAATACTGTAACGAGTTGGCTTAGAGGTGACTGTATAGAAAGTTTATTTTGTGCATTCCAGGTTGGATTTATTGAATTAGTGACAGGAGACTTGTGTCTCAATAAATCATTTTCGCCTACTTGGTCAATGTGCGTAGTTACAGTTTTGGTCATATCCACTGTATGTGGTCGCATGATGCGATTATTTGTTTTAGTAGATCGTTTTGTAGATTGGAAAGGTTTAGTTACCAGGTGCCTAGATCGACCCTTATTTCGTTGATGTTTGTTAAAAAGTTCATATTGGGCTTTATCATTTTGACAACTTGATGTTTTAGGAGAACTTTCAACACTTATCCAAGAAGTGTTTTTGTGTGAGTTTTCATTGTCCGCCTCTTCAATTGGATATATAATTTCATTGAACATAGGCAGAGTGGTAGATTGGATTACAGGGATGGTCATGATCTCAATGTCTTGGGACAGATCATTAATAGGTTCAGTGAACTGACACAAGGGCTCCTTTTGTTTCGCTTGAGCTTGAATCGAAGCCGAAATTTGGTCGATTTTTGCAGATTGTAAAGTTATTTTGTTTTCGAGAGTTTCGAATAATTTAAACAGACTCTGAATTGTCGTATTTACTGCCATAAGAGTGACTTCTAATAGACCTGTGTTGGGAGGGACATGTTCTTTTTCACGAGAAGATTCACAATGTCTTGGTGTTGGGAGTATGTAAGATGCAGATTCCGAAGTGGTTGAATCCATGGAGCCACGTTTATAGTCATCAACATTAGATTTGTCTGGAGTTGTATTTTCTGATCTCTGCATGTTTTGCTTTTGTTCTTTTAGAAAAACATCTTCGTTGGTTGCGAAGCTTTCCTCCTCTGGGATTTCAGGGATTTGGTCCAGATGTAGTTTTGGATCTTTTTTGTGTTCCAACTGGGTGGTTGACTGTATCATAGTGTTATCGGAGATTGGCAGATTATTCGGATCATCCCCATCGCTGGGCAAGACTTTATTTATCACCGGGTCTAATTGATTTGCGTCTGGTACAAGAGTCAATATGTTTGAGCTTGTTTCATTGGATTTTTCATTACAGCAAGGAGACAGGTTTATAACAGACTCTGTTTGTGATGATGAAGCAGCATTAGACAAAACTTGATCATTAAGTTCGTCATTAGATTCTTGTGGCATAACAGGTAGAATATGAGACGAAGAGAGATTTTTAGTCATTGGACAAAATTGTCTTATATCTCTATTTGCCATTTGAGTTCTTTGTTGTGTTTTTGCGCGTGGTGTCAAAGTAATAGAAGTTGTTGACTGGATTTTCAGCAGATTGTTGTGTTTGGATCGCGTAGCAATTGCGACCATTGGGCTGTTTGCTGCATCCAGCACAGGAAGTATTACTGACTTGGAAGTAGATGCCATAACGTGCAGCATAAATTATAGAGTGCTTTAAGTTACTATTCAACTCACAGGGCAACACAACTCCGAATATTGGTTAGAAGAAGTATAGGCTTTAACTCACGGTTCGGGATCAAAGAGGGAACACCTCCACAGTCTCCCGTCTGCTAACCGCACCACCAGCGTACAACAGCCGTATAACAGCCAATAGGCTTATGTCCACCGGGCTTAAAGCCACAAGGGCGGTAGCTTCCGGACTTTAAAGATGCAAGTCGACACGTGATGAAGTCACGTGCAGTTAAGGCCACGCCTCCTCCAGGAAGCGTGTAGACGGCTCGAAATGGCAAGAGCCTCGGACGGCTCGCAGTGCCAAATTAAGTCAATAGGCTGCTGTTGCACAGTACACAGCCTTAAATGTGTTCCACCAAAAGAAACGCTTGCACTGAGCAGCCGGCAGCCTCCGGACTTTAAAGATGCAAGTCGACACGTGATGAAGTCACGTGCAGTTAAGGCCACGCCTCCTCCAGGAAGCGCGTAGACGGCTCGAAATGGCAAGAGCCTCGGACGGCTCGCAGTGCCAAATTAAGTCAATAGGCTGCTGTTGCACAGTTCACAGCCTTAAATGTGTTCCACCAAAAGAAACGCTTGCACTGAGCAGCCGGCAGCCTCCGGACTTTAAAGATGCAAGTCGACACGTGATGAAGTCACGTGCAGTTAAGGCCACGCCTCCTCCAGGAAGCGCATAGACGGCTCGAAATGGCAAGAGCCTCGGACGGCTCGCAGTGCCAAATTAAGTCAATAGGCTGCTGTTGCACAGTTCACAGCCTTAAATGTGTTCCACCAAAAGAAACGCTTGCACTGAGCAGCTGGCAGCCTCCGGACTTTAAAGATGCAAGTCGACACGTGATGAAGTCACGTGCAGTTAAGGCCACGCCTCCTCCAGGAAGCGCGTAGACGGCTCGAAATGGCAAGAGCCTCGGACGGCTCGCAGTGCCAAATTAAGTCAATAGGCTGCTGTTGCACAGTTCACAGCCTTAAATGTGTTCCACCAAAAGAAACGCCAAATCTTCTACTGCCACTTCTCTTTAGTATTTAGACCATACTTTCTACACATGTCTCCTTAACCTCACTGATACCACCGATCCTCTGGGCATGCTAATGGATCGTACACAATTGAGCTTACCATTCTCTTTCTTAGCATCTACCTTCTTCCTCCTCACCCTTTCCTAAATCTCATCTTCATCCATTTCCACTGTCCTAGCTCTTTTCAACTATCCCGGACATAACCTTGTGTTAGGCTTCCGGTGCCTCAAACTTTAAAACTGAGATATTCCATTTGTGTCATGAGGAGCCAGCCAGGGCTGAAATACTCCCTCCATCACAGGGAGGAGCCAGACTGTAGTGGAGTACTCTCTCCATTACAGGGAAGAGCCAGCCTGTACTGAAATACTCTCTCCATCATTGGGTGGATCCTGCCTTTACTGAAATACTCTCTCCAACACAGGCCTACTAGTTTCTCATTTGCTTCCATACATTCTTCACATTCTCTGGTCACAAACTGTTGACCATTATCTGAAGTCAACGTACTTGGAAACCCCTTTATCCAAAATCAAGATGCCAGGAAGTGTATATCTTCCTATCACTGATGTGTTTGATCACACATATTTTTGGCCATTTTGATAACACATCCACTACCATCACAATGTAACTGCCTTGCACTCCTCTGCCATTTAATGGCCCTAGTATATCTATTGACACCACATCCCACACCATATCAGGTACGTGGCAGTTCCCTCACATCTTGGCACTAATCCTATTACTCACACTCACCTAGTTTTCTTTGTATATCTGCATCTACTCCATCTCACAAGTAAGCAGGAGAACAGTCTTGCCCCTGACACTTCCACTATAAGCTCATGGATCTTGGGCAAAGGAAACCTGTCTGCAATTGCATTCCTATTACGCACCCTCAGGTTGATGCACAATCTCATCACATCACTACTCCTCCACACCACCACGACCAGACGTATCCACTCAGCAGCTTCTGCTTTCTCTATTATGCCTTCTTTTACCAGCCTTCTAAGTTCACTCCCATGCGTGAAAAACCCAGATTTGCATGCCTTTCTGCCCGAAAACCCCCATACTTCAAACAGGGATTTTCGGGCAGAAAGGCGTGCAAATCTGCCTTTTTCACGCAAATAATACCATGAATCAGGCTGTGAATGTCTGCCTTCAGAGTTGCAGGTGTTGTGCAAGCCTTAGCCCTAGCCACTGCTGATCCACCTTTAATTGTTATACAGTGCACAACTACCTTGAGATAACCCATTTTGTTCTAAACACATCTGGATGCCAACTTTCAATCTCACTTGCACCACCCCCATCATTCATGCACACAGCCAAAACTTTTAAAACTTGATCAGGATGATCCAGGTCCAATTCTATTCCAAAATTGGCTTGAGCAACCAAAACAATAAATCTCCCCATTGTTTGGTTACTTGCACAAGTCCCCTAGTTTCTCTGTCTTTAAATGGAGGCTGTGCCTCAAATTCCTTGAGTATCTCTCTGGGCAAAAAGCCTCAGGCATGGGCAGAAACCGTAGTCTCTTGCAAAGTGCAACACTTCATCTTTTCTTTCCATGTGTCCCCACTCATTAAGGCATAGACTGCACCACTATCTATTATAGTTTAAAAACCATTTCCATTCAAGTTGATGGTGAAACTTGATTTAGTTCTTCTCGAGTGAGCTGAGATTGTGCGTGTTAGCTGCTCCAGCTGCTGTTCTGACCTTGTACTGTGGGACACCTCAAGTGCACCCAAAGTGAGTATCTCTGAGGGACTTGTGTTCTAACCTCAGGGCATCCCTGTGGGCCTGTGACTCTGCAGATATGGCTGTGCGCAGAGTCTCCAGTTCAGCCCGGTGGTCCCTGTTGGACGCCAGCATGTCCTCCTTGTGTGAGTGGCACATGGACTCCATTGCCTGCTGCTGGTGCTCCATCTGCCTTTCTGGGGGGATAATGGAAGTGGCCACCCTATCAATGGCCTCAGCCATCATCTCACACGATGCCCCTGTTGTGCTGCAATAGTATACATGGAGTTCTCCCACACAGTATTGCCTGGTGAGGCACGGCCACTGCGTTGGCGGATACCACACCTGTTTGGGCCAAAGTGATGTGAACCTTGCTGTGCTGGCACTGCCTGAGGCTGCAGGATTGCATTCCTCCTTTGATCTGATAGCCCAGGAACAGGAGCAAATATTGTGGAGTGTGACCCTGCATCCGTAACCGCCACAGGCGGACATTCCAATACTGAATGGACCATTGAAGGGTCTACCCCCAGTGCAGGTGCGCTGGACAGAACAGCATCCCTGCCAGAAACACTCACCTGCAACGTGACATTTGTCTCAATGTCTGATTCAGCACCTGAGCCATGGAGGTCATCGGAGGTGTACCCAGAGACACCCGTGGGCAGGATGGTCTGTAGGACTAATGGATATTCCACCATCACCCCACATCCTCCACTGGTGCCTGGTTGGTGCTGTGAGTACTCCTGCCCCATCGCCATCTCCTCCTCCTCAACAGCATCTAGTGCCTCATCATCTGCACAAAGATAAAACAAATGTAATGACGACAGGCATGTACAGCATAGCCGACACACATAGGCATCACAATCTACACATTGAATACATTAATGAGACATGTCACACATGACACTAACTCTGTAATGCATGCACTGGCAATGACGTGGAAGGGACCCTAAAAGCAAACACTGAGGACTCCAAGATGGAAAAGCAACACATGTGCTGCATGGTGCATAGCCCCTGCATCACACATTAGCCTGTGAGTGGCATGGACAATCCACAAACATGCATTATTATGACACATGCCAGCACACATATGGCACGTATCATAGCCATGGCGGAATTGACAAGGACATACAGATGGTGGTAAATCAGTACCGTCCCGCACCCGTGTGAGATGCACATCATGAAATAGAACATGCAAAAGAGTGTGACAAAACACACATGTGTCACACGTTGCAACAAAGCCAGTGTTTACTAATACAGTGATGGTAGGCACATGGATACATCAATGGTCAGTCACTTGGACATGACACAAGTTATGTAGTAGGTTTGAGTCCTGCAGTTTTGCGGTGCTCCGGCCCTAGCGGCTGGGGATAGAATGATCGTCTGTGAAGGGACAGGTGCCTTTTCTCCGCTTCCAAATGAAGTATGAAGACAATTCCAGTCCAGCAGGCATCAGGGCACAGGAGAGCAGAACAGCAAGGCACCTATAGGAACTGTCACCAACAGGTAGATACCCTGTGGTAGAGCTGGACAGTTCACTGGATGACCCAGGAACACTTCCGAAGGGGCTCCTTTGGTGGGTAAGCAGGAAGCGCCGAGAGTATTTGTTCCCACTACTCCAAAGGGGCAAATAACCTTGGCAGGGCCTCTTGATGGATGAAGAAAGCAGGGGTCCAACGGAACAGCAAAGGGCAAAGGGTTCCAACACCTTCTCCAGTGGTTTCACAAGTCTGTTTCTTCATGCAGGAGGCTTGGCTCCTTCTGTAGTTTGGGAAGAACTCAGGCGATCCACATGGAATGGATACAGAGCCCCTTCTCATATCCAAGATTAACTTTGTGCTAAAATCAAGGACTTGCAATCGAAGATCTGCTCTTATGCAGGCATTCCAGTCATGTCCCAATCATGGTCCACAGTGTTCTCAGTCATTCAGGCACTCCAAACATCTTGGCACCAGTAGTGTGGATTGGGAGACAGTCCCAACCCGCTTCCTGGGCACACACACGTTACAGGCAGAAACCTGCAAAAATTATTGTTTTTTTGGAGGAGGCTGCATGCCTAAATAAGGAAAACCCGGGTTACTCAACCTGGGTGAAGGGCAGGAACAAAATGGCCATGGGACGGAACAAAAAACATTGTTGTTTGGTCCTTTTTGGACCTTGCTACAGACTTGAACCAAACTCGCTAAATGCTGTACGAGTTAGTGAAAAGAAGTAAAACATTGTAGAAAGTAACTTCTGCCACCAGTTTATCCCAGGTACACTCATACAACCACCACAAAATCATTTGAGGGTGTCTAGGGCCATAAACGTGAAGGACCCCAGTGCACGGTACTGGAAGGTACTTTGTGCACTGTTAAAAAGTTACCAAGAAATGGCAACATAGTCAAAGACTAAGGGACAATTAGTTTCCCCGTACTGACAGTCTGAAGGACATGGCAGTTTCCGCTTAACAAGTGAGCAAAAGCCCAGGGGAGCTCAGCTGAAGGCTGCGCTTCACTGGCAAAAGTCTGGATAGGACATTCAAACAAAAGCAAAATGTTTGCAGAGTCCACACATGGAGGGAAAATTACACATTAATTAAATCTTTCATAACAATTGCTCCATCTCATCAGGGGCAGATGTGTGTTGCCCATATAGATCTTGTATTAGTCTATTTATCTGGGGTGATGTGTATCTTCAGTGAGCACACCAGTTGTAATTCTTATTAAAATGTGAGCATCTGTTAGATCTGAAGACTTATGCATGTTTTGTGCAAGTTCTCTGTAGAGAAAATGATGCTGCAGATTCACAAGCATTCTTTGTATCCTAATGTTTTGAATATGGGTTGGCCTTTGACAAGTCTTAACTCTAGCAGGTCTACAAAAACAATAACATGTCTTCCTCCAAAGAGTTCTTCTTATATAGTTGCTAGGACTTCCTGCATTTTTAGATGAATAAAAGCAAGCATGAGGTTGGAAACCATGCTTACTTCATCTACTAGGAGAACTTTCATTTGTCACAAAATTCTGACAATTTATAATATTCTAATTTGTTGTGGTGTTCTACTGGAAAGAGGAGTAGTCGGTGTAAAGTTATACCTCTCATGTAGTAAGCAGCTGAACATGTGGGGGCCATAACAACAGCTGAAATGGTGTTGTTTGTTCTGTCTTATACACATTTTCTGATTATTTTAATTAAGAAGGTGCTGCCAGAAACAGCTAACCACTTATACAAGAGCAGGGGGTATCAATTTTCACAACTGCAAGCATTATTTTCATGCTTTAGTCCATGTTCAATTTCTTTAGTGGCTTCTAGGTAAATGGTGAGTAGTTCATCATTCTACTGTAATTTGAGCACTGACACATCTTCTTTAGTTTGTTTGGATTGATACTTGGGGCCTCATTATAAGTTTGCCGGTCTGGGAAGTACGGTACCGGTAAGCATGCTGGTACCATAGATCCAAGACCGGCAAACTACGAGTTGTGCTCGCAGGTGCCTTTCTGCCCACCAAGTCGGACCTGGCAGGCAGAAAGGCACCTGCAAGCACAGCATGTCAGATGCACCGGCACTGTTATAAAGGGTGCATCCAACCTCCCCATTCCCATTCAGCCCTACGGGGCCGAATGGGAATGGAGAGCATCTTTTTTCCGGTGCCTGCAAATGGGCAATTACGGGGTCCAGCAGGGCCGTAATGACCCGGTAGTAGCCCATTTGCGGGTGCCGGAAATAGTCAGAAGTTTGGTGGCAGCCTGCCGGTTTTACTCACAAGGCTACTGCCAAACTTCTAATGAGGCCCATGGTGTGTACTACCTCATTTCTGCTTCATTTTGAATGAGTGGTTCTCCAGATGGTTCTTGGATTCCTGTAAGAGATGTTTGACTTTATCTAGTATTGTTTCTATTTCTTCTTCGTGCTGGCCGTCATTGTTCAGCATGTCTTTGTACTATTTAAAATGTTCATTTGTTATACTGCTTTCATTTGCCTTGAATGCAGTTTCAAATGTGTGATGACGACCTCAACAGTCTTCCTCTTTTCTCCAAGATTTGAATAGTTGCAGAAGGGCCATGCAGAATTGTGCTCTATGGTCAGCAGATTTAAATGATAACCTTTCATGGTTAATTAGGCTGGGTTTGGAAAGTCTTACTAGGCTCCTTCACAATGTAACACTGAGTGTTTGCCAGTTGTCTCATCTGGCATTGCATTCTTTTTGTAGGCATAATGTTGTGCTATATCATAGAAGCACATGTTTTCCAAAATAGTACTTCTGTTTAGATAGTATGTGTTAATCAGATTATTTTTGGGATCCTTTGTGGATATTGTGAGAAAACTGAAGGTGTTATCCTAGCTAGTACCTGGGGATCTGTCATCCAGGTGACCAGGACAAGGCCTTCGCTATTGGATCCAGTTCCTGGGGGTGGACCAGTGAGGGAGGATCACCTGGTGGGGGGGTCCTTGGGGAATAGGAGTAGGACACTGACGGGTGAGATGTGGTATCCCCCTTCTTTCAACTTCTTTTCCACATCCTCTCACATAGCACATTTAAAAACACTGCCCCCCCCCTTTTCCGACATGAACACTTTCGCACACAACGAAAGACAATGGACCAACACCAGAGTCATTTACCTTATGGCCCTGACCACCCACATCTTCATCCCAGCCAATGTCTATTGATTGCACTTGCTTATGCTCACCCTCCCTTGTGAGGTTGCACTTACCTTTTCCCTTCGTAAGCACTTCACCTCTAGCACTTCTCCATGAGCACCACTGCACCTATCCCTCACCCCACTCACCCCCCTCCCCTCTGTACTTGCACATTCTGAACACTCACACGGCACAGTAGGTTCATCCACCCCCCTTCATTCTCATAATGTGTTTGTGCTATCAATTGAACTATGACAGAGTCATAGAGACAGAGACAGAGTAATTTACCTGAAATGTATTTATTTATTGGTCACCTGTTAGGCGCTTATACAATTAGCAAAACTGATTCAAAGCGCCCACAGAGCAACACAACGTGGGGACATGGAAGGTAGACACTGAATTACAAATGATAGATAGTTCAATTGATAGCACAAACACATTATGAGAATGAAGGGGGGTGGATGAACCTACTGTGCCGTGTGAGTGTTCAGAATGTGCAAGTACAGAGGGGAGGGGGGTGAGTGGGGTGAGGGATAGGTGCAGTGGTGCTCATGGAGAAGTGCTAGAGGTGAAGTGCTTACGAAGGGAAAAGGTAAGTGCAACCTCACAAGGGAGGGTGAGCATAAGCAAGTGCAATCAATAGACATTGGCTGGGATGAAGATGTGGGTGGTCAGGGCCATAAGAATACATAAGGAACCTGTTCATCAGTCACACTACTGCATGATGAGCAGGGAAGAGCGGAGTAGAAGGAAGAGGTGAAGGGAAAAGTGTTGAGGCTTTTTCGGAACTTGAGAAAGTCTTGCTCAAGACGCAGAGGGGAAGAGAGGTTATGCCACAAGAGGGGCCTTCCGTGAACGAGATCACCTCCCAGCTCTCTGTTTAGCAAATCACATGCAGAGAGTTGGTGCCAAAGGAGCGCAGGAATCTAGAACGAGATTATTTGGTCAGAAAGCTTTGAAGATAGAGTGCTCCCCGGCCCCAGATAGTGTTGTGGATGATACAAAGGGATTTGAATTTGATCTGTGCTGAAACCGGGATCCAGTGAAGGCTTTGTACGGCAGGAGAGATCTGGTCCCTGGGCTTGAGGACAAGGATACATATCGCTGCACTATTCTGGGCTAGCTGGAGGCGTCACAGGGTGGATGAAGGATGATTAAGTAGGAGGCTGTTGCAATAGTCTAGCCTGGAGAGAACCAAAGCATGGGCAACAATGAGTCTCTGGGGGAAGGTGGAGAGAGTTAGAGTACCTTTGGGAAGGAAGAACTGAAAGTGGGACTACTTGACAATGCCCTGAACATGAGGGATGAAGGAGAGGGAGGAGACTCTGAGATTCCTGGCTTCAGTGGAGGGGCGGGGAGAGAGCCCTTAAGGAAGGCATGAGAGAAGAAAAGAAGTAGGGTACAGTGGACCCAATGGGGAGAATCTCTGTTTTGCTGGTGTTGAGGCAAAGGTGTTTAGCAGTGGACCAGGTCTGTATGACAGAGAGGCAGCCATGTATGAAGGGAGGTACAAGGGCATTGGTGGGAAGTTTGAAGAAGAGTTGCGTGTTCCAATACAAGGGTCAGGCAAAGTCAGGCAATTGACCAGAATCACCCACAACCGACAGCCCTTTTCCTTCCACACAGGGATAAATGATGGAGCACCAGAGCCCTATACAAGCAAGATAGACTGCACAACGAGACGGCTATCCAGGCACAACAGTTCAAGAGAAGGAGAAAGGTGGTGGGAAGCGAGAGGGTGACAAGGAGAAAAGTGACCTTGCCCTTTCCATCCAAGGCCTGCAAAACCTTTGTAGAAAGAAATGTAAGACTGCAAACAATAGCAGCAGTGTGTTCTAGCAGGTGTCAACGGTAAACAAAGTGTGTCGACGCTGATAAGCCAGAGCGAGGGAGACTCCTGCTACCGTGGTACTGGCCTTGACTGCAGATACAAGTAAAGCCAAGTGGTTTATCACAGCCGGTGAGTTGAAGGGAGAACCAATAAGAACCGAGCAGTGTTGAATGAAAGTCGCAAAGTGGCATATTGAGAAAAGTTCAAAGAAATGTAACATTGTTACGGGAAGACCAGCTTGAGGAGGGACCAGCACCACGTGGATGCTGACTCAAGAAACCCTGGTTGATCTTGTGTTGAATGAAATTACAGATACCAGAAGGCTGTAGGAGAGCCGCCAAGAAAGGTCAAAGTGGTCATACAGGAGGTCTAGCAAAATTCCCGTACAGTCGGAAGTCTTTGACTGACAAACTAAAGAGATAGCAAGGAAGTGAATCCCACAAACATTGAAAGCAAAAGGAATTGTGAAATGGCAAGATTGAACCTGGCAGAGGGATGCCAGTAAAAAGGGGCAAAGTCTAAAAGTCCCACAAAACAGTGTATTCACAAAAGTGAACCCAGCAGAGGGCTGTCCATGGAGAAATGTTTAAAAAGACATTAAGATTTGTGAAAGTAAGGAAGGCTGTAGTGAACCTGATGGAGGGAGGTTGAGATTCGATTTGGGTCTGCACAGGGTAGACAGGGACCCAGGGCTGAAAAATCATCATCCCAAATACAAGTCGCAAAGAACCTTAAAAGCCGCAGTGAGCCCGGCAGAGGGATGCCGAGACTTGAGAGGGATCTGAGCTGAGAAGAGGGATATCCAAAAGTGAGAAGTTTTCACCCATAGAACTGTGAAATCAGAAGAGGAAAGCCTGTGAATAAGAGCCAGAGTGAACCTGACAAAGGGAGGCTGATATTCTAAAGGAGTTTACGCACAGAAGAAGGGAACCCAAAGGTGAAGAAGTACCACCCTAAGAAAAATCTGAAAGAACTTTTTGTTTGTTATTCGAAACTATCAGATCCTCGGAAGCAGGAGAGACAACCTTTTAAAATCTTGATATTGATGAGAACTGTTTGAAGGGTCTGCAACCGGAAGAGGGGGAACCAGGGGTGAAACCATCACCCAACATATATATGAAGCAGAATATTCATTAGTTTGTTATTTTACTGGCCCTCAAAGATGGGAGACTTTTTGTTGAAAAGAGACTTGGTGTCGAGGGTTATGAGATGTTGAAACCAGACTGTCGCCGCATGCTGGGCAAAGCACAATCATATGCTGTGCTCAGAAGTTCCACCTTGTCCCGTGCACAAAGCATGGGGAAGGGAGACCTACACTAACGCATCCTGACATATTATTTGTGAACACTTCTTCCTTTTCTTGGAAACTGTTCAACAACCTTTTTGTATTAGTTGTAAGGGCTGGCAACAGATTTGTCTTTGTATAGGCATTTTCATTTGACACAACACCACTAGAAGGGCCTCAATTTTCATTTGATGGTTGAAGCATGCTCCCATCTTAGATTAAGGTTTAGATTAGGCATGTTTCCAAACTGCATGCAGTTTAATAAACACCCTTGAACTGTGATCACCTGTGCCTGTCTTTACTGTTTTAGAACTTATTATGTTTTTATATGTTTTGAAATATCCTGATGCACATGTGAACAAACTGTGTTATTTACACTATGGTTCTTTCCACAGAACCATGTTCTGTTGCCACCTGATTGTGTTGTGTATTAGCATGTCTCCAGTTTTGTTGAGAAACAGTTTGTACCTTTTGTTTATAACAACACAAGTCGAGTTATTGCTTTGGAATTCTTATTGTTTATTGATTATGAACAGGTTTAACGACCTTTGATTTCTTAAATATTCTACCTGGAAAAAGGTTTTGGACCATTATTGAATTTAATTGGGTACTATATTGGTTTACGTGTGGTCCTCCCCAGTGCGGTTGACCCAGATGATAGGCCACTAACTTTTATTTGGGACTATGGGCCTTATTATGAGTTTCGGGGTAGCCATACCCTTAATAAGGTCATGGCTGCCTCCAAACCCGGGTCTGGGTTCCCTGAATGGGAAAATACCAGGCCATTCCGACCTTGGAGGGCCCGGTATTTCCCCATTCAGGGAACCCAGACCCGGACCATCCCCATTCTCATTTGAGCTCAATGGGAATGGGGAGCATGCTAACAATGGGCCCGTTAATGACGTTGTTAGAATGCTGGGCTGCTTGCAGGACCCGCTAAGGACGTTTGGTAAAACCAGGCGTCCAGAGCGGGTACTGCGAGAGGACCTCGTAATAGGGTGGTAAGGGGTTAACATCTCCGGCACCTTTACTGGTGCCATTAACCCTGTAGCCGCCTACCTCGTAATGAGGTCCAACATGTCCCCCAAGGAGTGCATAATAGAGCTATGGTGTGGTAACATTCGGTTTAATTTTGTTTAGTCCTGTCTTTGCTGTTGCCACCATGAGTTTCTTACAATATTGTTTCAATGTCTTGATAGGATTTAAGAACACTTTTTTTTCGTAATGAAGTTTTCAGATTTCCCATATAAGGCTGTAGCTATTAAACGATCTGCAGCTTTGTAGGACCCACATTGTTTATTCCAAAGTTGTATGATTTCTGTGGCAGGGTCTTGTCTGATGATATGTCACACCAAAGGTCTTTCAGCTCAGTCTCATACTTTTGGTGAGATATGATGTTACATTTCTTGCAACTGCAGTTCAATGGTCTGCAATGCATTGAATGTCTATATTAGCATTCAACAAGAGGTCAATGATTGGATTGCAATCATTGATGTACTTGGATGCCTTATCTCTTTTATTGTTGTATGTTTTTTTGGGAGATGAAGACATGAAACTATTTACTTGAACTTTGGCACAAACTGGTCTATGGAATCCAAAGCAACATTTGGTGGAGTATTTCCCTTCATTTTTGTATCACCGTAGGCAGTATTTGCCACACTTATGTCTTTGCAAACATAAGATTTGTGTATTTTAGTTTTTGTAAAGCATTATACGCCCATAGGCCTCAAAACTTGCTCTAAAATCAAAACAAAACAAACAACAGTAGGCATATAGAGGACAGGAAAATGTCTGAACCTAGTGGGGGACCGGAACCTGAGAGAATTAGTCAGGGTTCAGATTGAACAGGAGAGTTTTGATGCCTTTTTTTAAATCAAGAGTGGGTCATTATGTATGTCATCTGAAGGGATGTCACAGGTAATGTCGTTTTAAATAATTTGTAAAACAGTATCATCACTGTCGTGGCAAAATCTGGAGGCATCTTTAATTCACAAAAGCATGTGGATATGTTGTGCACCTCTGGATTCATATTCTTTTCTCCAAAAAGAAGTGTTCTTCGTCTATGAGTGGGAGACAGTTTTTATTACAGATGAAGTGTAACATCGCAAAGAAACAATTGTGAAAGTATCCTGAGACATTGCCAGGAATGAGATAACAGAATTCTCCTGATTTTTTTTATTTTTATTCCTTCTTGATTTTGGTTGCAGTGTGCAGAAAGTCATGCACGTCACGCAAGCATATTCTGTGCAACTTAAAGTAACAAACTATGTGTGGGCACGGCTCCTTAATATACAACTTACATGACATTGGATCCAGTATTCTTTTCTTTCATGCATATTTGGCAAGAGATTTGCAATACTTGACTTCATCACTTCATCTTTGTCTTTTATCTTTTGAAGGAGTAGAGTAGCTGACATGTGTAAGAAAACGGTGCCTATTTTAGTGTGTGTCCAACCCGGTAACATAGAGTTGGTAGGTTGCTTTCAAACAAGGGATGGAAAATGTATTCAACATTCTGTCTGTATCTTGGATCTGCAGAATAAATTCATAGAGAATGATATTCTGCTGCCGGTCAATATTCTGCTGCCGGCATCTTGGATCTGCAGAATACACTCGCATAGAATGATATTCTGCTGCCAGCATCCTGGATCTGCAGAATGCACTCATAGAGAACGATATTCTGCTGCTGGCATCTTGGATCTGCAGAATAAACTCATAGAGAATGATATTCTGCTGCCGGCCAATATTCTGCTGCCGGCATCTTGGATCTGCAGAATACACTCGTATAGAACGATATTCTGCTGCTGGCATCTTGGATCTGCAGAATACACTCGCAGAGAATGATATTCTGAATGTCGGTATCTTGGATCTGCAGAATACACTCATAGAGAGCGATATTCTGCTGCTGGCATCTTGGATCTGCAGAATACACTCACAGAGAATGATATTCTGATGCAGGTATCTTGGATCTGCAGAATGCACTCATAGAGAATGATATTCTGAATGTCGGTATCTTGGATCTGCAGAATACACTCATAGAGTGCGATATTCTGCTGCCAGTATCTTGGATCTGCAGAATACACTCATAGAAAACGATATTCTGATGCAGGTATCTTGGATCTGCAGAATGCACTCATAGAGAATGATATTCTGAATGTCGGTATCTTGGATCTGCAGAATACACTCATAGAGAGCCATATTCTGCTGCCGGTATCTTGGATCTGCAGAATACACTCATAGAAAACGATATTCTGATGCCGGTATCTTGGATCTGTAGAATAAACTCATAGAGAATGATATTCTGATGCAGGTATCTTGGATCAGCAGAATACACTCATAGAGAACGATATTCTGATGCCGGTATCTGACATCTGCAGAATACAGTCATAGAGAATGATATTCTGATGCCGGTATCTTGGATCTGCAGAATATACTCATAGAGAACGATATTCTGATGCCGGTATCTTGGATCTGCAGAATATACTCATAGAGAACGATATTCTGATGCCGGTATCTTGGATCTGCAGAATATACTCATAGAGAACGATATTCTGATGCCGGTATCTTGGATCTGCAGAATACACTCATAGAGAACGATATTCTGATGCCGGTATCGTGGATCTGCAGAATATACTCATAGAGAATGATATTCTCATGCATGGGTCTTTCATTGCGTCTTCCTCCTTTTCTTATTGGAAAGAGTAGTAGAAAACAGGTAATAACCAATATGATCAGAAAATTGTGTCTGTATGGATGATTTGGCCGAATTCAGCCACTACTAACAAATCGAAGCCTATACTGAACATGAGGAGCAGGGTTGCAGGGGTGTCCCCCGCTCCCTATGTTTGGTATAATGGGCTTTGGGGGTTACGGAAGTGTCCCCTGCTTCCAGGACATTGGAAGTGGGGAACTAAAAAAAAGATAAAGGGATTCTGCAACGTCAGCTCCGACTTGCATTGGAGGAATGGAACTGATGCTGCAGGGTTATAGCAGGAGTGCCAGCAGCTGGCGAAAAAGGTAAGTAGGGGAGGGGGGATTGGTATAGTGCTGCTGGCGGGACTGGGATTTGAGTTGTTTGCACAAAGGTCAAATAAATTTGTGGCGCAATCGACTACGGTCAATTCCACCACAAATCTATTGACTTCAGGCAAACAACACAGATCTGGAAAACAACGTGCTTCTAAACTTTTTTCCCATATGCTCATTGGAGACCCTTTGGCTTGACGCATTTGGTATACTGCTAAAGCATCTTCCATGGTATTTCTGGAATGTAGTGTGTGAATAGTATAGTGGTCTACAATGTTGTCCATAGTGATAGGATCAACATGTTCAAATTGACCATTTTGTAATAAATCTTCATATATTTGAGTGGTTTCTTTTACTTTTTGTTCTAAGTTAATCTCTTTGTAGTATTCATTGTTTTCTTGAAGATACTTGAGGTCTTATTTAACTTAGTTTAAGTCAAGTAGTTTTTTGTCTTTTGTTGGCACACCATTAACTAGTACAATCAAAGATGGTTGTACTGTTCGTACTACTCCTAGCGTTTGTAAATTTTCATTAAGGTCTATTGGTAAGTATACTACTTTGCCACAAATGCCTTTGAGTAATTCTGCAGGTGGCAATTTGGCAGATTTGGGTTGTAGACACATTAGAGCTTAGAATGGGTGTTATGTTTGAATTATGATACTCTCATACAGATAGAGGGCCGATTCATGGAATAGAATTGTGCAGAAAAAAGGGGCGCCCGTTTGTTGATTCATGGAACACATTGTGCGTGGCTTACCCGAGACTTGCGCTGAATCCGCGCTGTTCAACATGTCACTGCGACACCACAAACGCCTTGCCCGAGATACCCAGCAAAGGCACATACCATCTAGCACAGTCACATAAAAAGGGGGTGGAACATGTGGAATGTGGAACAACAAGCGTAAATGTAGGTGTTACATGAGTAGTACTACAATAAAATACTCGCAACGCCCCCATGTGCACTAACAACACGTATTTATGGAATCGAATAGGGCCCACCGGTGCACAAAAAAAGTGACGCTAATCCTGAAACACGTCTGCCATGCAAAAGCTGACGTAAGCGTCACCGTGCACTAAATACAATGCATAAAAAGTGAGCGCAAAAGCCAACTCGCGTATACCACTACGATGAATGTACGATTTTTCGAAGCAGTGATCGTGCGACACTGTAGGGGGAAGACGATAGCCAGGGCACACATTTTTTTACTCAGGACCAGCCGTTTTGGGATGCCTGATGACCAGGTCTATGGCAGGTATAGGTTTCCACCTCGTATCATCCTAGACCTGGTCAGTGAGTGGGAGGATGACCTCACATCACCCACCCTGTGCTCCCAAGCACTGAGCCCCGTGGAGAAGGTGCTCAATGTATTGCATGTTTGTTCCACTGGGTAATTTCAGAGGACAACTGCCATAGTTGGGGGCGTCTCACAGGCCACGCAGTCCCGCTGCCTACACCAGGTGTTGGCGATCATGACTGCATGCCTCTCAGTCTGCAGGTACATATACATGCCCAGAATATCCGCAGAAAGACAGGCCATGGTCCAGGACTTTAATGGGGTGGCGCACTTTCCTAAAGTGCTTGGTGCCATCGATTGTACCTATGTAGCCCTACATCCACCTAGGGCCACAGATCACATCTATCACAATCGCAAGCACAGGCATTCCGTCAACGTGCAGGTTGTATATGCCATTGATTGTACCCATGTAGCCCTACATCCACCTAGGGCCACAGAGAACATCTATCGCAATCGCAAGCACAGGCATTCCATCAACGTGCAGGTTGTATGTGATGGCAAGGGAATCATCACCTCTGTATATGTCAACTATCCAGGGTACACCCATGAGAGTTTCATATTCATAATATCACCCCATCCCCGGGCCCTGGAGGCTCTGATGTATTACAACATATGGCTCATTGGCGAGTACAAATGGCCCTGCAAATGTATGCATGACTCACACAGACAAAACCACACCACTGACAACCCATCTCACCTCCAAAGGGGACAGTGCCTACCCTCTGAGCACCTACATGATGATGCCAATATGGAACCCCACCACACCACCCAGGTAAGATACAATCCAGCCCATATTGAAACTAGGGCGATAGTGGAGTGCACATTTGGAGTGCTCAAGTCACGCTACCACTCCCATGACCACTCTGGTGGCAAGCTACTAAATGCACCACCAGTAGTGTGCAGGATCATTGTGGCAGCATATGTCCTGCACAACGTTGCAACACTGCGTGGCATACTGGTGGACATGGTGGTATCCCCAACCACATGAATGGTCGCTGCACATAGGAGGGGAAAGGGCACACAGGGAGGCTGCCAGTATCCATCTTGTGGCACAATTTTTCACCTAAAATCCAACCCTTGCAGAGTGCACACAGCCCTGGCACATGCCAGGTGACAATCGAGGATGACAAAGGGACAATCAACTGACCCAACCTTACAACCCTGAGAATGTGTCCTTGGAAGTACTACATTGTGTGCATCCCTTAGTTCTAAAAGTAACTCAATCTGGTGTGCACAAAAGGAACACATGCAAGATGGAGTATTTCACTAACACCATGCCAAAGTACACATCTAAATGCTGCTATGTCACCTAAACCCTCCCACATATCAGGTCACCGGGTTCACACACCATGCGATGGCATGCAATGTCCAAACTGAGAAATAAATGGCCAACACATAACACCACTGACACAAAGCGCTGAACAATCAACATAACAAGTCTAGAAATAACTCACACTTACTCATCAATATAATAATGTGGCCAGTACAACATACCAGAAACACAAGACCCAAGAGTGAATCTCTCTGACCGTGACCATGCACAATTGCACTTGTGCCTCAATGTGTCGTGACTTGCACATGGCACCCATGTATATTTGTGTGGCACTGCTATCCAAAGGGGGCAGGGAATAGCATACAGCATGAAGGCTAACACCAATGGAGATAGTCAAGCCAATACATGAAGATGGAACATGAACAAAGGATGGATCTCAATGTCCAAACAGAAAGGGACAAACAATCATGAATCCCACTGGGTCGGACTTGAGACTGCCCACAGATAGAATGGAAGCCCAATGCCACTGTATAAGTTACTTTCACATGCTGCACTCCTTGAAAGTCCATGGAAAGGTGAAGCAGGAGTGGCATATGTGTCTGGACACTAAGGCAACAACAAGGAGGGTACCAACATGACACAAGCCTGCATGGGTCCAGCTGGAATCTACAATGGATGCCCTCGGCTGCCACACAAAGCAACACACTGCCACATAAATGCACAATAGACAAAAACAAGTTTTAAAAATCAAAAATCAAAAATGCCCATGGGGGGCCGGAGGGGTCACCCAGGAGGGAGGAGGTGAAGAGTGCACGTCAACACCCACATGTGTGAATGTTGAGAGAAATAAAAAACCCTCCATGGGTTAATGGGCTGCACGGCTATCATGGGCCAGGAGACCTGTCACTGCTGTCGCCACCCTCTGGTGTTGCATCAGAATGTGATAGTGGCAAGGGAGGATCACCACATATAGCCCTGGAGTTGTCCTCAATGGCAGTGGCCATGCTGGACTGAGATGCTTGCATCTGCAACATGATGGCTCGAAGGTCTCCATGCAACACCTAACAGATGCATGCAGTAGCTTAGTGATGATACAAGTCATCAGTTGCATCTGCTGTTCAGACGTCTACTGCTGGCTGCCTCGAGTGCAGCCAGTGTAGTCCCGAGGAACCTATACTCTAACCTCAGGGCTTCCCTGTGGGCCAGACCCTCTGCAGCCATGGGTGTGCACAGATCCCTCAGTTCTGCACGTCGGCTCCTGTTGCTGGCCACCATGTTCAGCCTGTGTGAGTGGCATGTGGACCGCAATGCCTGCTGCCGGTACTCCACCTGTCTTGCCATCATGAAATTGCCCACCCAAATCATGCCCTGAGCCAACATCTCATATGAAGCAGCCTGTTGTTGTGCAACAGAATACATGGACTGCTCCCACACAGTATTGCAAGCTAACACACAGCTACTGCGTTAACAGACCCCACGCCTGCCCTAGCCAAGGGAACCTGGCCCTTGATGTGATGGCACAGTCTGTGGCTGCGGGACTGCATCCCTCCCTTGATCAGCTGTCCCAGGACCAGGAGGCAATAGTGTGGAGCATGACCCTGCAGGCGTAACCATCATAGATGGACGTACCAACACTGACTGGTCCTGTGAGGGGTCCCCCTTTCAGACGTTTGGGATACAACAGCACCCACAGACGATGCACTCACATGCGACAGCACAGAGGTATCCATATCTGTTTCACCACCAGAGCCATAGGTTTCCTCAAAGGCCGACTCAGACTGAGTCATGTCCCGGATGGCATGTAGCTCCAGTGGATCTTCATGGGCTACCACACCACGGCCTCCACTGGTGGTTGGTCACAGCTCAGTATCCTGTTCCTCCTCCATCTCCTTCTCTGCATCCAGTGCCTCATCACCTGCACATGGAAAGAAAAATACACGAAGAGCCATGTAAATAGCATAGGCCACACACATAGGCATCACAATGACATCATGCAACACATCAACTTGCCATGTCACAAACTCCCACATGTACGCAGTGTCAATGCAATTGAAAGCTAGCATGAAAGCAGACATGGACGTGTGTGGAAGGGCTAAATACCACATGCAGTGCTCCACCCATGAGCACCTGACTGGCATAGTTCATTCAACAGCATCCCTGATACAAACACACATATGCCACGTAGCATAACCATGCCTGAACTGTTTAACTGCATGAGACGGAGCTTGCTGACTACTGTCCCAGAGCCATGTAGAATGGACATGACATGACATGTAATTCACTAACTCAATACACACAAGTCTCACATGGTGCTATGATGCAAGGGTGTTGGAATAGAGTGAAGCCTGACACACACATCCCATGAGGACATGTCCCCTTGTCATCACACAAGTGAATATGCACAGTGAAGGTGATCCATGTGGCTGTAAGTGGGAGTGGCCAGTGCAGTACATGAGAACAGCATACAAATGAAATACAACATGGTCATCTATGACAATGTGGCAGACTGGTTGAAGTGTAAGTGCAGACCTCGGGTGTTAATTGCTGGAAGATGGTTGTAGGGATACAGTAAACAGCCACAGAGTGTGGGTTATAGCGGGGAGGCAGTGCATGGGTTCAACTGGTGGCTCAGAGGCCCGTGTCAGATATCAGAGTGTGGAAAGGTGACTAGTGCATTCTCTCAGTCATCCAGGACTCCAGCAGAGGATAGGAGGAGAGAAGGCACAACACATGAGGAAGCATCAGAAGTGCCTCTTGGCCCAGAGAAGGTTAATCTACTGTTCCATTGAGGGACAGAGGCTGTACCAGAGGGAGGCCCCAGCCAAAGATCAACATTAACCACCATCTAATTTCTTTGTGAAAAGAAACTGACCCTGAGGGAGTAGGAAAGGGATGATCAAAGACCATGAGAAGGAAGCAAATTTGGAAGATGGAGTTGTAAGAACTGCATCCACAGGACCCATAAGGCCCTGTGGAGAATGCACAGGGATTACAAATGAACAGTCGTAGCCACTAGGATCCAGTGCCATCATCACAGTCCTAGGGAGATGCAATACCAGGCCCCAAGACAAAAGGACAATTCCCACAGTAGAGGTCTGGATGAGTTGCAGAGGGAAGAGAGTAAGAGCACAGAAATCTTGGTACAGGTTGTTGCAGTACCCACCATAGGTATGGCCTGTCCTCTGGAGACAGTGAGCTGCTAGTGGAAGGAGAGAAAAGGGAGATTACCTCCGAGGAGGTTCAGCATGCAGGGTGACCTCTCAGAGACATCAGAGATGTGCAGAGAGAAGGCAAGTATGGGGTGGCAGATTTTCAAAGGCTATCCTCCATCACACACTTTGGAGCAGGAAGAGGGCCAAGAGAGGCCGGACAGAGAGTGACATGGAAGGAGTGAACAGGTGTGGTGATGGGGTTTGTCGTGGTGTGCAGCACATCGTGGGTATGCAGGCTGCAGGAAAACAAGCAAGTGTCAGTCCACCATGACATGGTTCACCTATGGCAGTCATGTAAATGCAGGCCGAACTGCCAGAAAATCAATATACTTCATCCAAGCAACATACACATGTCCTGGACGCACACGCATCACCAGTCACCAGACATTCCTTCAGAAATTGGCAGGTCTCCCATGCCTTGGATCTGCTCCACATCTATCATAACACTAATGATCGCTTCATGTGGAGTGAGTTATTCGTCTTCTTGTGGTGGCCCACCTCTCGTCACCAAAGTAGAGGCGTAGTTGGCACCCAGCTTATCTTTGGCTCTGCGCTGGAGGTCATTCCAATGCTTCACTGCCTCAGAAGCTGTACGCCTCTCAATGCCCATCGGCGACGCACAGCAAGTGGGCCACACGCTGGGCAGGTGTATGTGTGCTCCCTGCCCGCACAAGCATGTCATGTTTGTGTCCCTGCATGTAGTCCATGAGGATCTGGAGTTCCTCATCACAAAAGCTCCTCTTCCTCGACGTGTGGTCCTCCTGCGCCGTGCCTTGGGACTGAGCCTATTTGCCTACTGCATGTTTTCCATTCTTGTAAGGTCGTGCAGACCCTGAGTGGCTGGGACCACTTGGGTCAGTAGGGTCGCTTGGAACACTGGTGGGCCCTAGGACCCTGTGTGCTGGTGGCTGGACCTTTGTCCACACGTCTCTTGGCCTTGGAGACACATACATCTGCCCCTGGGTCTCTCTAGCCCTGGGCCTGGACCACTACAGGTCTGGCTGGACGACCCTAAATCTGGGTTGTGGGTGCTGCCGCTGCCCCTGTAGCTTCCACACCTGGCCTGGTGCGGACAGCAGGTGGCAATGCTGCCCCAGGACCCTGGGTGCTGGTGGCTGGACCTTTGTCCACACGTCTCTTGGCCTTGGAGACACGGACATCCGCCCCTGGGTCTCTCTGGCCCTAATCTGGGACCACTACACGCCTGGCTGGGGGACGCTGAGCCTGGCCGGTAGATGCTGCAGCTGCACCTGCAGCTCCTGACCCTGGCAGGTCTGGCCAGCAGATGAAATTGCTGATCCTGGACCCTGGGTGCTGGGGACATCAGCATCAGCTGCATCTCCCTGACCCTGTTGAGTGGGGAGCATGTCTCTCCCTACATGGACCTAGGCAGCTCAGCCACCTCGGCCCCCACAGCCACCTCTGCCAGCTCTGCCACCTCGGGCCCGTTGGCCATCTTCAACACCTCAGCTCCCTCTGCCACCTTTGCCTCCCTTCTCACTTGTTGCCCTCCCAGGCATGGCATTGATGGATTAGTGCAATTGGAGGTGCATCAACTATCTCAAGGGTCGGTGGCCAGTCTGAATCACAAAAGTAGATCCATACAAGTATGGTCTAAACTTCTTCAGTGACCACACAATAGCAACACATTCTCTTTCAATGGTTGCCCACCTTGTGTCAGGTTCATTCAGCTTCCTGCTGATGAAACAAATGGGGTGCTTCCTACCTTTCTCATCCAGCTGACTCAGAACTGCACCTATACCTGTATAGGAAGCATCAGTTTGCACAATGAAGGTTTGGTTGTAGTCAGGAGATCTTAGGACTGGAGCTTAACAAAGGGCTTTCTTAAGTCTGTCAAATGCTTGAGTGCACTCCTCATTCCACCTGACCTTTTAAGGAAATTTGTGTGAGGAGACCACATTCAAGGGAGAAGCTATGGTCCCATAGTTTCTCTATGAAGTTCCTACAGTAACCAGTGAGGCCTAGGAAGGCTCTCACTTGGGTTTGAGTAGTAGGGTTGGTCAAGTTTTGTACAGCTTGTACTTTGCTAGGTAATGGCCTGATTTCACCTCCTCCTACTTCATATCCAAGGTAGACCACTTTACTCTGACAAATTTGACACATACTCGCATTTATGGTCAGATGGGCCTGCTCAAGAGCCTGCAAAACAGATCCTAAGTGGTCAACATGTTCTTTCCCAGTAGGGCTGAACACTGCAATGTCATCATCCAAGTATGCAATGCAGAAGTCCTCCATCCCATTCAGTACTTGATTAACCATCCTTTGGAATGTTGCAGGTACATTCTTTAGTCCAAACGGCACTACCTTAAACTGGTAAAGGCCTGCTGGGGTTGAGAATGCAGTTTTCTCCTTGGCATGGTCTGTCAGTGCTATTTGCCAACACCCTGAAGTGAGATCAAATGTACTGAGGTACTGGCTGTACCAAGTCTGTCCACCAGTTCATCTGTCCTTGGTAAAGAATGGGCATCAGTCTTTGTGACTGCAATAAGAGCTCTGTAGTCCACACAGAATCGCAACTCCTTCGATCATGCCTTTGGCACTAGTACAACTGGACTAGACAATGGACTTGTAGATGGCTCTATTACCCCGAGATTAAGCATCTTGTTGACTTCTTCCTTTATGTGGGTTCTGACATATCTGATAACCTGTAACCTCTTCTTTTGACAGGTAAACAGTCACAAGTGAGAATATCAAGCTGGACCCAAGGGGTCAAGCCTGGTGATAGTGAACACAGTGAGGCAACTGATGTAACAAAAACTTGCACTCCTCCTGTTGTTCCAGTGTCAGATGAGAAGTGAGATTGACTCCTTCTATATTCTCATCTAAAGGCTGTCCTCTGAGTAGGTCAGGTAGAGGTTCACTCTCCTCCTCCTCTTGAGCTGAAGCTAGAAGCAAAGCTCCTACTGCTGGACTTGAGACAAAGCTTTTAGACTGTTGTTGTGAAAGACATGGGAGACTCCTTAGGTTGCCTAAGTCCACCAGATAGATGACCTCTCCAAGTTTGCCCACAACCTTGAAGGGTCCTATCCATTTGTCCTGTAAGGCCCTCTGCCTTGTAGATACCATAACTAGAACCTGCTGATCTTGAGTAAACTCAACCATGTTGGCCTTCTGGTCATGCCAATGCTTCACCAGTGCCTGACCTGCTTTCAAGTTATATGCCGCTTCTGCCATGATGTGTGACATTCTCCTCCAGAGACCTATCACATAGTCAGTCACTCTCACTGGTTTGGGGGAAGGAGCACTCGTCAACCACTCCTTAATTAGGGCCAAAGGACCTCTAACTGGATGGCCATAGAAAAGCTCAAAGGGACTAAATCCAACTTCCTCTTGAAGGACATCTCTATAAGTGAATAGAAGGCATGCAGTAGAAGATCCCACTTTCTTCTAAGGGGTTCTTCTAAAGCACCTATCAGACTCTTCATTGTACGGTTAAACCTCTCTACCAATCCAATTGTCTGTGGATGGTAGGCAGTTGAGAACTGGTAAGTCACTGCATCGTTCTTCGACACGGCCTGCATGTAGTGGGACTTACAATTGGATACCCTGTAAGAGATGACTTCCTTAGGAAAACCTAGCCTGGTAAAAATTCCAAGTAGGGCCTTAGCAACAGCCTAAGCTGTACAAGTCCTTATAGGTATTACCCCAACTTATGCCAGTAGAAATACAGAGACAGCCTCTCCTTGGTTTTCTTGAAGCTGAATTGACCAGCCAAAGGAATATCATGGGCTAACTGTGGGAACTGTTGTCTGATTTCCAGGGGCACTACAAGATTTCCATAGTTCTCTGGAATAGACTCAGTAGGTTCACTGTAGAAGAGGCTATCCTCCCAGTATAACCTATGCTTCCCTGGCCCTTGCCCTTCCAGTTGGGAAGCTGCCTGTTGGCGCAGACCTTCAAGAGTAGGACACTCTTTTTGATGTCTGCTGAAGTCTGACCTGCAGGGTCCACATTCTGCCTGTAAAGACTGCAGCTCAGGATGGCCTGCAGGATCCAGATCTCCAACAGAAGCATGGTCCTCTTCCAGCTCTGATTCCTCAGCAAGCAGCTGATTCAATCACACAAGGTTGTTCCACACACACACAGCCTCAGCTGGTGGAGGAGTCACGTGTGTGACTTTGGACAGTCCTCTCGGGGATGTTCTTGTTGGTAGCACAGGAGTGCTCGCTGGTTTCTACCTAGAGGTTTTAGATTCCCCCTTTTCCTCTTTCTCTTTTGAAATTTCAGTCAGTATGTCCTGTGGATTTGGAGTAATATTTTCTTATATAATCTCCTCTTGAGAGCCTTTTAAGGTACTCTCCCTGGCCTTCCTGGTCTGCTCTTGTTTCCTTTTGCTGGGAGGCATGGGGGTGCTTGATACAACTCCAAGACTTTTTAAGTCATTCCCCAACAGGACTCTCCCAGGTACTTCACTCTGCACACTTACAGGTATCTTGACAGTCATGTCATTGCACTGGATGAGAGCTGGTAACTGTGGAAACATTTGAAGAGGGCCTCCAGCATGCTTAGTTGGGTATTTAGGTGCCTTAGCAACATCCTCAACCTTGAAAAATGATTTATCAACTACAGTTATGCTGGCTCCAGTGTCTCTGATGGCAGGGGTCTCCTGACCATTCACAATAACACTGTCTTTGTAATAATCTTTAGTATTGTCTGGAATAGAATTATAGACATCTAAGTTCTGTTGTTCCCACAGACACAGGGATACTAAAGAAACACTGGCTGAGACTTTCAAAGGTTCATCAGCCGGGAAGTGAGAGTTTCCACTTGCCATTGGTACTTCATCCACTGAGGAGAAGGCTAAGGAGACACTGTAGATCCCTGAAGGTTTACCCTTACATCTGGGATCCCCTTTCATATGGTCAGTTTACCCACAAGCATAACATATTCCAAATGTCTTCATGAATGGCGGTTTGTTCTGACCTCCTTCTGGTTTGGCACCAGGAGGTAGACTTGCCTGATTCGGTTTCCCTTGTGGCTTACCTTTGTTATGTTTGGGGCCCTCTTTTGGAGTGGAAGTATTAGAATACTCTTTGTTGTCTTTTGTGTGCTGTGTTCCTTCCTCCTTCTTCTGAGTTACCCCAGAATCCTCATGAGTAGCCCTGTTGGCAACCCACAAGTCAGCAGCCCTTGCTAACTTCTTTGGATCAATTTCCTTAGAGTCAGCCAAGTGCTGTCTCAGCTCAGGAGAGCAGGCATCATACATAGACTCCAACATAAACAGATGTCTCATACCTTCATAAGTGTTAACTCTGTAACCCTTAACCCATCCATCTAAGTGTTTCAAACATTCAGTCAAGGGCTTCCTCGGTGACTAAATGTTTGAAACATCATGCTTTTTGAGGATCCTAAACATCTTAAAATATTGAGAAGGGGTCTTCCCAAATCTAGCTTTTAAAGCTAGCTTCGAAGTTTCATACGCCTTTCTGTCTATATCCCCCAACTCCATTACCACATCAGTTGCAACAGGGGATAGCCTATAAAAATCCAAGGAATCAGATGATTCCCTGTAATGTCTTGAATTTCATGGCTATATTCAAAAGTAGCCAACCAATCCAAAATATGAAGCTTACCCTCATACATACTTACTGCATCTTTGGGCATGCAAGCTCTCTTAGAACTGGAAGAACTAGAAGACACTCTGAGAGAACCAGTTTCAAGAGACAACTTTTTCAGTTCAAGTGTATGATTCAACTCCATTTCTCTGAGTCTAAGTTCTTGATGTTTGCTTTCAGTTTTAGCTTGGATTCTTTTGAAAATGTAACTCAAGTCTCATTTTTTTCTAAAGAGACACATTCAGGCCTTAGTGTTGGACCTGATGGGGTCCCTGTGGTCAAAGGTCGAGGCCTATGAGCAGGTAGAGGTAAAACAGGGCCTACATCCTGAGACTCTTCTGCCTCATCTAACTCATCCACAATATTAGAGCTGGGCTCTGACATATTATAATCCTCATCAACATTTTCCACATTTGCTGTAGGTGTGGGGGTTTCAGACCCACTCCTCAGACTTTGGTATTCTAACAACTTTTCTATCAATTCAACTGTGTTGCCGTTTACAGTGTGATTCCTAGCTGTGCACATATCTCTCAATTGATGAACTGTTAAAGTCACTGGGGTCTCCTGTCTGTAGCTTTCCATATTAGTCATGATAAAACAATTGCTTTTCTAGTGTTGCTTAGCCTTGTGAGGGTTATTTGAACAAAGGTAAGAACAGTACTCTAAATGTAACAAGTCTACTTTTATCCTCACCGTTGTACCCCAGTGTTAGGCAGAATCACATGGAGTACCCTTTGGCAAGACTAGATGTAATTATGACTACAAGTATAAGCACAATGTCACCTTTGGTACAAGCCTGTACTACACAGTAAAGTGGTAGTGATGGCTGAGCAGCCAGACTTATCTCAAGAGTTTAAGTGAGCAGCAGAACAAGCTACACAAAGGACCAACAAATGCAGTGATTCAAATATACACTTACTCAAGGTTTCTTGGTAAAAGAATATACATTTATTTACACAGTTCATTTGAAAACATTACACTAGCAAGAGCAGCTCAATATCACACACTAATAGACCACAAATACACAACCGATAAGTAAATTAACAAGTTTGGCTCTATTAAAGTGGGAGAAAAATGGCACTTCATATACTTTTAAAAGGGGTGAAAAGACAAGGTTATAAGAATCAACAGCACAAATGCATCTCATAGGCCAGGGCCAAAATCAATGGTTCAGAGTCTTTGTATTTGATAATACAGTTCTGGTAAAAACAATTCTTTTCCACAGAGTTTAGAATATTTTTTTTTAACCTGGCGAAAAGCTTGATGAATGTTTAGGGAAGGACAAGCCTTCAAAGTTGAGGAAAGTTCCACAGACTTTCACAATAGCAGAAAAGATTTTCAGAATGCGTTTGCACAATACATTTTTAGTGAAGAAGAGCTGTAGCTGAGTCAGTTGTTCCTGGCAGTTTGAGCAGATCTCGCTGTTCCTGAGTTTCAGTCGTGGGGACAAGAAGGAGGACGTTGGGAGGTTCCTGCACTGCCCAGGGTGGAGGCCAAACGCTTAGCAAGACGTCAGTTTAAGGTTTTAGTGCCTTAAAGTCCACAAGCTAGTTTCCTTCCCCCTGGCTATCTGGTTTTAAAAAGCACTCTGATGAAATTTCGACCAGATGATGAGAGTGTCCAGGTGGCTTACGAGTTGGTTGTTCCCACCAAACTCAAGGGAAGTAGTTAACCTTGAAGGGCTTCTCTGTCGATTGGAGTTTCAGGCAATTCGGACCTGCAGCAGGGCTTCACCAGTGTTAGGGAGAATTCTCAATAAATTGCTGATTCCCCTTACCTAATGAGTCCCTCCGCAGCTTTGCTGGATTTCTGGGGTTTATTTTTTTCACCTGGTAATAGTGTGAGCCTTTTTCCCACTCTTACATGTATTTTGCTGTGTGTGTTTTTACTGTTTGTGTGATCTTGGGCACTGTAGCCTCACCTACTCTAAGTGCACCACTTTTTGTGTGTGTTACACAGCACCTTCAGTGCAGTGACACAGGGTTGTCTTTAAGACTCCCCTCTGACTCCATTTTTCTGGGGCTGACTACTGTCCCCAGAAACAGGTAAAGTTGCCATTAACTTTATATAGTCACTTCAAATTGCAGACCCAGTACACCCCATCTTCCATGGAGTACTGGAAAGGGTTAACTCTTATTCCTTTTTGTCTATACCTCTTGGTGCCTTGTTTCGCTCCCTTAACTTTAAGACTTGGCTGGTGGCAGTGGTATCTACTCAAACTTTTCTACCGCGATTATATTACATAAACGTGGTATTGTTTTAGGCTATTATAGTAGCCTCGAACATAAACACGCTTGACCAATTACATTTTATTTTGGTTCCAGCTGGGTTTATTCGCCATTTCTTTTGGTTAAAGTCTTTCTCATGTTTTACTCTACGCGCCAAACCAGGGATGATTCCTTTGTTTGCTGTCTTTTCGCGGGCTTCTGCACAGAAGCCCTCCTTAAAGCGCCTGATAGTCTAGAGGGGCAGGATGTGAGGGAGGGATCTTCAGACCCCTGCCATGGGTTATCTTGGCAACCCGAGTCGCACTCTTGTCTGATTGGCTAAGGGAACTGGCCTTGCCAGGCCAGCCAACCTGCTGTGTGATTGGCAGCCAGGCTGTATGAATGGGAGAAAACTGCATGAAAAGCAGGTCTCTGGGTCTGAAAGGGCAGAGTCGCTACTGGTACAAAAGAACCAATGGGGAACTGGAAGAAGAGGACCCCTACCACAACTGAACCGCCCGGTGAAGCCCTGCAGCAGGTGCCGAATCTCCAAATCCGACGACAGAGAAGATCCTCCAGGAAACATCTTCCCTTGAGCTGCTGGGACCAACCAGTTCACGCAAACTGCAAGCCAGGACCCCACCTCTGGTCGAATTTGCTGTACAGAGCTACAGTGGGCCTGATAGCCAGGAAGGTCGGACCCTGCTTGGGTTTTAAGGAGCGCACCTTTTATTTGTTGTTTATCGCTGCTGCTGGTTTCTTCCCTGGACAGTGCAGGACCCTCCAGTCTTCCTACTTCTGATCAGTCCGACAGTCGCTTCAGGAACCGTGAGCCTGCCGGAACTACCAGGAACCTCTTCCTCAGCTACAGCTCCCTCTCCGTTTTAAGGTACTGTGCAAATCCGGTTGTGCGTTTCGCTCAGCCACGGTGAAAGTGTTTGAAATCTTTCTCCAATCTGCGGGCTTGTCCTTCTTTTCTCTTTTACCTAACTTTTCTACCGACCAACCTCGTCCAGAATCTGTACCACAAACTTTACTGCGATTTGCATTCAACCTATTATCTTGAGTGAAAGACTTTTGAACCATTCACTTTGGCCCTAAGCCTTTTCTTTCTCATTTTACCCTTGTAGTCTCTCTTGTTCAGTTGCCTTGCTTACTTACCTGGTGGTTTTGCCTAATTTATAATAACTTTGTCTTTCCCTCCCTTTTAAATAGCTAGAGTGCCATTTTGCTCCCACTTCATTTTGTGAGCCTAATTTGCTCAAAACTTAAGGAATGCTGTATTTTCATTGTGAAATGTTATACAACTGTTGAGTAAATAATTGTTTTATTTAATAGTGTGATACACTTTAGAATATAAACTTTACACATATGATAGTAGAGAATAAAATACAGATATGTAACATCAATAAAATAAGATCAAACAATATTGAACAAACCAACACAAACAAGCCAAAGTCAAACGGGACAAGGGGAGACATATATTTCTAGTTCAAGACAAGCTGTTCTTATGGTCAAATTATCAATGATGGATCTAGTCAATTTGTCATCATATAGTCATATTACTTAGAATTTGCACTAATCAGTGTCTCCCCTTTACTGGTCTAAACAACTGTATATACTTTCAGCTAGTTACATTAGATTAAAAGTCAAAAGTTCATAGACCTGATAAAAGGGAGCAGTCTTTTTAGGTCTTGTGATATATACTTTAGGTCTGCCTAGTCCTATTCACATTAGCGTAATTTAACTGTTATAGGACTAAATGCTTATCGCCAAAGATTTCTCGATATTCAGCCATATGCTGTACATCGCTGTTTGAGTTTTTATAGATGTTGAATTTAGGCTATGATGCCAAAATCATGGCTCTTCTATGTGGACAGGATTATGGACCACTTTCCCATAACATTGTTCGTATATTTTGAGCATTGTAGGACAATATAAATATATATTTTTTACTTAGAAACCTTGAGTCAGTGTTTGCCTGAACCATAGCAATTGCTGCCCCTTATGTAAACACTTGTACTGCTCACATACTCTTGAGATAAGTCTGGCTGCTCCTCTACTGCTACCACTATAACTGTGTGGTACAGGCTTGTACCAAAGGTGAAATTCTACTATCACTTGTAGTCTTAATTGTGTGCAGTGTTCCCAAAGGGCACTGCATGTAATTCTGCCTAACACACGTTCATCCTGGAGTTTCAGCAGTCCTCTTCCTTCAGCTCGTCTTTGGTCCTTTCGTTCCAGTGGTCAACTCTGCTTTCCAAGTCCCAGGGACCTGCTTTTAAATATGTTTCCCCCATTCATTCCACCCTGGCTGTCACTCACACAGCAGGGTGGCTGTCCTTGCCAGACAGCCAGCCGGCCAATCATGCCAGAGTGCATTCAGGTCTCCTAGGAGACTAAGCACAGGGATTACCGGACACCTCACTCACATCCTGTCCACCCCAGACACTCAGGAGCCAGAGCAGGGCTTCAGCACTGCAGCCCACCAAAGGCCAACAAACAAAGGGACCAAACCTGGTTTGGCGCACAGAGACAAAGACAAGAAGGACCTTTCCTAAAAGAAATGGCGAAAAAAGATAACCAGAGTCTGTTTTTACTGATAGGTCTTGGGCGCCATATTTAAAAACATGGCTGACCTGATTTTTAACTACCATTGGTAGCGTTCAGGAAAAATCATGGTGGTTGATCTAAACCACTGCCATCAGCCATTTAAAGTAGGAAAAGGTCACAGTTGACTGTTACACAAGTGTTTTGACTCAGGGGAAGCTAGGCAATTCCTCCAGCACTCTATAGGAAGATAGTGTGTGCTGGGTTAGTAAATTTAAAAAGACTAGTAAAGCCAATTTAACTTTACATGCTCTAGGAGACGGTAGTCAGTCCCAGAGAAAGTATTTAACCCTTGAGGAGTCTGAAAGACACCCTTGTGCCACTGCACTGAAGTTGCTGTGCGACACACAGAAAAGATGATGCCTATAGAGTTGTTTTGAAACTCCATAACCAAAGAATACAAAAGTAAAACACACACAAAATACATGGAAGAGTGGGAAAAAAGGCTCACATTCTTCCCAGGTAAACAAATCAAATCATAGAAATCCAGCAAAGTTGCTAGGGGTCTCAAAAGGTGAGGGAAATTAGCACTTTTTGAGAATTCTCCCCAACGGTCCAAAACATGTGGATCATATCGCCTTTCTCATCCCCACACCTCAGGCATGTAAGGAAAAAGGTGCAGTGTCATGTAGGCTCCGTGTCGCATGTACAATTGTGTCTGCTGAAACCTGACATTTCTGGAGAACTCCTTGGGGTACATCAACGCTCAAACCCATTCAGGGTCTGTAAATTCCCTTCCTATATCTGACTCCCATTTACAGTTCCCTTTGAGGTCCTACATTAATGCCACATCCAGCATTCCTTGATATATTCTGGACAGGCCCTGTCCTTCCTCGGAAACCACGTATAATAATCCCAATAATGTGTCCTCCTCTGGGGGGGACAGGCAATCACACCATCTATGCCCTACCTCGTGTATCAATCTGGAGCATACTAGAAATTGTTAGCTACTCGCTACATATTCCTCTACTATCTATTGAAACTGTTGTATTCCTCTTGATGAGTACAGATCGCTCAATGCAACAGTGCTAAATCTCCTATATTTATACCATATATTGCACTCATTGGGACATGGGGGGCGTAAGGCTCCTTCATCTTTAATAATCTCTTAGCTCTGATCCACATTCTTCACCCCAACTGGAAGAGGTAAGGGGGGTCTCTGATTCTCACTTCTTTCAGCCTTAACACTTCCTTTAGCAAGTATGGAGGTGTCCATGTGCTCAAGAGTGCATGGTCCACTGCCTCTACATCCGCTAGCCTTTCCACGATATGTTGTAAACTGTGCAGCCAAGAAATATAATTCAAAGTGTGGGAGTCCCATCCCCCCACCCTTTTTCTTATTCCCTATGTAAAGTATCTAGGGCCACTCGCCACCTTCCCGAGCCCCATACGAAACCTACTAGCATTTTGATTAGTTCCTGAAAGAATATTCTTAGTATGAAGTATGGGACATTCAGAAAATCATATAGCAACCGGGGAAGGGCCAAGATTTTAGTAATGTGATACTACCCATCATAGGGAGGCGTAGTTTCTCCAAAACTTGATGGAATTCAGTATTCCCTTATTAGCCCTCAATGTGTTTTCTTTGTGTGTCTTTTCCATGTCATGATATATATTAATGCAACAGTATCTAAACATAGTGGTTCTCCACTGTAGTCCCAGTACAGGAAGCTGTGTTTCATACACCCCTACCCATCCTGCTAGTGGAACGATGGAAGATTTTGTCTTGCTAATTGCGTTCCCGGACATCTTTGTAAAGTTGTCCAAGATTTCCAGATAAAGCTCTAGATGGTCTTCTGGATTGCGCATGTATAGCAACATGTCATCATTTTAACCATGACTCGTATCTAAGTGCTATTGAGTAAACTAATAGGGGGTTTAGGAGATGCATCCCCCTAATTGTAACCATGATGATTTGTACTCATTTGTATTTTGCATGTTGTATTTACGCCTGGTTTGTATCTGTCAACTCTCCTTTGTTGATTCTAGTCTTCTTATGATGTGTAGTCATTTTGTTGCAACTATCTTTTATGGTCTGGATAGGCTGAAATAAAGTATGATGAATACATGCACTGCACACCCTCCATGAGTCCATGGTAAAAGAAACAAGCAGAGTGAGCAGCGGGGAGTGGTCAGCACATGTTTTGCTTGGGTGCCACATGGCTGGCAGTGTTCATGAAGATATTAGTCCTGATTCTCATATTGGCCCTAAGTGGTTTCTGCACATGTCGATTGGTGTTGAGGTGCTGCCAGGGGGATGGGCACAAGGGGGAGATACATGGAGACAATGGGCCTCATTACGACCCTGGCGTTAACCATGGCGCTATTAGCACCATGGTTGACACCAGTATTTTACCAACTCCGCCATGGTGAATGGCGGAATTACCGCCCCATTCCAAGGTTGGCGGGGTGGTCATTCCCCATTCACCATTGACCCTTCCCCATTCCCATTTTTGCCCCCATAGGGCTCAATGGGAATGGGGAAGGCAGTAATTACGGTACCGCAAATTGCGGTACCGTAATTACCTCAAATGTCCCTTTGCGGGTTCCTTCCTTAACGGCTGGTAAAACCAGCCGTTAAGGTCGGGACCTGCAAAGGGACCTCGTAATTAGGCGGTAAGGGTTTAACGGTGCCGACACCTTTTACGGTGCTGTTAACCCCTTACCGCCAGGGCCGTAATAAGGCCCAATGTAAATAAACCTGAGTAGGCAACGTGAGAAATATTAGACTCATGAAATAAAGCACCTCCTATACAGTCAAGACTTAGGCATATTAGGCATCACTGAAGCATGGTTGCATGGGGCATCGGGCCCAGCCATCATTCTAGCCTTGCCTCCAGGCTACACCATCCTCAGAGAGGACAGGCCATGTACAATAGGAAGGGGGTTGCACTAATCTACGAAGATGCATTATCCATCAGGCCCATTCCTCACCTCAGGGAGGGCAATGCAAACATCTTATCTGTCAAACTATTGCTGTCGCCCAACAACACCATCAATATCCATGTTCTATACCGGCTCCCTGCAGGCTTTCAGGGACACCTCATCCACCTACTCAGCGATAATATTAAATAAGCTACTAAAACTATTCTCCTAGGTTACCTGAACCTAGGCTACAAGGATCGTAATGATAAGTCCGCCACCACAATTGACAAAGATCTCTTAGACCTAGGATTCACCCAAGAAGTTCTCTGCCCGACCCTCTCCAAAGGCTGCACCCTTGACTGGGTTGTTGATCACATTTGTGCCTCCTCCGTCACGTCTAATGTTGCTTATCCGTGGACAGACCACAATTGCATTCAATTTACCATTCCTACTGTCTCCTGTACCAAAACTTCCACACACGCCCCTGCTTCGCAAGTAAGAAGTTCAAAAAAGCTCACTGCGGACAACCTCCGTCCTGCAGGACCCCAACATTCTAGCAGATATTTTTAAGGGCACCCTCACCAATGCAGTCAACTCTATAGCTCCACTTGAACACAAGGAGAAAAAAGTCCTTTCACAGAAACTCTTGGTTCACTGAAGAGCTCCAAACTCTGCGCTCGAACAAACTTCTGGCTCTCAAAAACTGGCAGATCAACCCCAGAGACGCATCCACAGAAACTTTCAAATCGACTGCATTGAAGTATAAAGAGGCCATCATCACTGCCAAATCTAATTCATTCAATCTGTGAATATCTAATGCCAACTCCCAAACTAAAGAACTATTCAATATCTTCAATGAACTCACTGCACCTCCCACCAGCACTGATGAAATCATCAAAGATGAAGCCTGGTGTGCAACCATACAAGCCGCAATTTTGAACAAAATAGGCCTCCTCCAAAAGTAAATTCAGGATCACTATGAAGCTCTAATGAGTCAGAACAAACCCCTTAAACCCCCACGAACACAACGTATTCCTCTCCCTAAATTCTCTTTTAAGGACATCTCAGAATCTGAAGTTATAGACCTCCTCAAACACCTTAAAACATTGCTATGCAAAGGCGACATTTGCCCACCTAAGATTACCAAGGATTGTGCCAAGGCTTTTGCCCCTCTTGTGACGTCCTTTATCAACGCCTCATTTAAATCAAGCATTGTTCCTGACAGCCTCAAAGAGGCGTGGGTGCGCCCCCTCTTGAAAAAGCCTACGCTAGATCCTGCACCGCCTAACAACTACCAGCCTATAACCAACGGCCCCTTTCTTCTCAAAATTCTGGAGAAGGCGGCTCACAGCCAGATCCAACTGTACCTGGAAACAAATTCCATCCTAGGAAAAAGACAGTCCGGGTTCCGTAAAGGGCATGGCACGGAAACAGCATTATTAGACTTAAAAAACAAAATCACTCATTTCTTAGACAAAGGCAAACGTGCCCTCCTCCTCCTCGTCCAAGACCTCTCAGCGGCCTTTGATATTGTAGATCACAAGATGCTTACCGCCCACCTTACCAAGCAGCACAATTCTCCAAACCAGCAGCCTCCTGGATCACCTCTTTCCAGGAAGTTAGACAATTAAAGTTTTCTCTAACATAGCAAATGTAGGCCCTACTACCATTCGTTGTGGAGTCCCACATGGCTCATGTACAGGCATTCTGCACCTCACAGCCTGTATGTGCCGTCCTGGCTGGTAGTGGATGGAGAACTAGTCAGGCATTCTGCTTCACAGCCTGTATGTGCTGTCCTGGCTGGTAGAGGATGTAGAGCTAGTCAGGCATTACGCTTCACAGCCTGTATGTGATGTCCTGGCTGAAAGAGGATGGAGACCTAGTCAGGTATTCTGCTTCACAGCCTGTATGTGCTGGCCTGGCTGGTAGAGGATGGAGACCTAGTCAAGCATTCTGCTTCACAGCCGGTATGTGCAGTTCTGGCTGGTAGAGGACGGAGACCCTATCAGGCATTCTGCTTCACAGCCTGTATGTGCTGTCCTGGCTGGTAGATGATGGAGACCCAGTCAGGCATTCTGCTTCGCAGCCTGTATGTGCTGTCCTGGCTGGTGGAGGATGGAGACCTAGTCAGGTATTTTGCTTCACAGCCTGTATGTGCTGTCCTGGTTGGTAGAGGATGGAGACCCTATCAGGCATTCTGTTTCACAGCCTGTATGTGCTATCCTGGCTAGTAGAGGATGGAGACCTAGTCAGGTATTCTGCTTCACAGCCTGTATGTGCTGTCCTGGCTGGTGGAGGACGGAGAGACCTAGTCAGGCATTCTGTTTCACAGCCTGTATGTGCTGACCTGGCTGGTGGAGGAGGGAGACCTAGTAAGGCATTCTGCTTCGCAGCCTGTATGTGCTGTCCTGGCCGGTGGAGAATGGAGACCTAGTCAGGTATTCTGCTTCACAGCTTGTATGTGCTGTCCTGGCTGGTGGAGAAGGGAGACCTAGTAAGGGATTCTGCTTTGCAGCCTGTAGGTGCTGTCCTGGCTGGTGGAGGATGGAGACCTAGTCAGGTATTCTGCTTCACATCCTGGCTAGTAGAGGACGGAGACCTAGTCAGGCATTCTGCTTTGCAGCCTGTATGTGCTGTCCTGGCTGTGGAGGAATGAGACCTAGTCAAGCATTCTGCTTCACAGCCTGCATGTGCTGACCTGGCTAGTAGAGGACAGAGACCTAGTCAGGCATTCTGCTTCACAGACTGTATGTGCTGTCCTGGCTGCTGGAGGATGGAGACCTAGTCAGGCATTCTGCTTCACAGCCTATATGTGCTGACCTGGCTAGTAGAGGACAGAGAACTAGTCAGGCATTCTGCTTCTCAGCCTGTATGTGCTGCCCTGGCTGGTAGAGGAGGGAGACCTAGTCATGCATTCTGCTTCACAGCCTGTATGTGCTGTCCTGGCTGATAGTGGATGGAGACGCAGTCAGGCATTCTGCTTCACAGCCTGAATGTGCTGTCCTTGCTGGTAGAGGACAATACCTAGTCAGGCATTCTGATTCACAGCCTGTATGTGCTGTCCTGGCTGGGAGAGGATGGATACCTAGTCAGGCATTCTGCTTCGCAGCCTGTATGTGCTGTCCTTGCTGGTAGAGGATGAAGGCCTAGTCATGCATTCTGCTTCTCGGCATGTATGTGCTGCCCTGGCTGGTAGAGGAGGGAGACCTAGTCAGGCATTCTGCTTCACAGCCTGTATGTGCTGTCCTGGCTGGTGGACGATGGAGACCTAGTCAGGCATTCTGCTTCACAGATTGTATGTGCTGTCCTGGCTGGTGGAGGATGGAGACCTAGTCAGACATTCTGCTTCACAGCCTGTATGTGCTGTCCTGGCTGGTAGAGGAGGGAGACCTAGTCAGGCATTCTGCTTCAGAGCCTGTTTATGCTGTCCTGGATGGTGGAGGAGGGAGACCTAGTCAGGTATTCTGCTTCACAGCCAGTATGTGCTGTCCTGGCTGGTAGAGGACAGAGACTCTATTGGGCATTCTGCTTCACAGCCTGTATGTGCTGTCCTGGCTGGTAGAGGATGGATAGCTAGTCAGGCATTCTGCTTCACAGCCTGTATGTGCTGCCCTGGCTGGTAGAGGATGGAGAATTAGTCAGGCATTCTGCTTCACAGCCTGTATGTGCTGAACAGGGTGGTGGAGGATGGAGACCTAGTCAGGCATTCTGCTTCACAGCCTGTATGTGCTGTCCTGGCTGGTAGAGGAGGGAGACCCAGTCAGGCATTCTGCTTCACAGCCTGTATGTAATGTCCTGGCTGGAAGAGGACTGAGACCTAGTCAGGCATTCTGCGTCACAGCCTGTATGTGCTGTCCTCGCTGGTAGAGGATAGAGACCTAGCCAGGCATTCTGCTTCACAGCCTGCATGTGCTGTCCTGGCTGGTAGAGGACGGAGACCCAGTCAGGCATTCTGCTTCACAGCCTGTATGTGCTGTCCTGGCTGGTAGATGATGGAGACCCAGTCAGACATTCTGCTTCACAGCCTGTATGTGCTGTCATGGCTGCTGGAGGATGGAGACCTAGACAGGCATTCTGCTTCACAGCCTGTATGTGCTGTCCTGCCTGGTAGAGGAGGGAGACCTAGTCAAGCATTCTGCTTCTCAGCCTGTATCTGCTGTCTGGGCTGGTAGAGGACAGAGACCCATTCAGACATTCTGCTTCTCAGCCTGTATGTGCTGTCATGGCTGGTGGAGGAAGGAGACCTAGTCAGGCATTCTTTTTTTTTTGTTTTATCAACTTTATCTTTTCTTTGGAAGTCTTCTCTTTTGTGGGTTGTAGGCCCTACTGGGTGTTGGTTAACAAGTGTTCTTCTTTGAGGCATTCTGCTAGGGCAGCTTCCAGGATGTTCACCGCTGTTCACAAGTGGATCACCAGGACTCTTCTTCTCTCGACGAGAAGGGGTCAAGGAGGGGTTTCAGGTAAGCTTTTCTTAGAGGGGCGGTTTCTGGGCACCTCATCAGCAGGTGTTGGACCGATTCAGATTCGGTTGAAACCTTGCATAGTCGACAGCTGCCTAATGAGGATTGCCCTCTAAGAGCTCTGATTTCGTTGGTGTGAAGTAGGTTTAGCTTAGCCCTTAGAAAAGTTTGTCTCAGACGTTTGTCTGGGAAGTTTCTGAATACTTGTTCGATTTGGTTGAGTTTTTTGCTTTGGTTCGGAAGATGGGACAGGAGTTTGTTTGAGGCGGCCTTGTCTTGAGTTTCTATCCAGTCTAGTTCTTGTAACTCTTTCTTGAATCTTAATGGATTTTGGCAGAGATCCTCTTCAATGCACCCCAATTGCTCCAATTGAGTTTTTTTCTTAGCGGCCCAAGTTGAAAGCATTTTGCAGCCATCGGCGGCAATCTTTTCATTTATCAGTTTGTATTGCGGTGGTGTTTCGGTAATAATCACTTTTCTGTATAAGGACATTGCATTCCAGTCTACTACTGCTTTTAGCGAGAGCAGCCCCAGTTCTCTCCTTATTGCCGGCAGTGATGTTGACTTTGGGAGGCGGAGCACTTCTCGCCAGAAGTGGCCTTCAAGTTTGTCCCACAGACTTTGTGGAATTGTCGGGCTGGCTTCCCCTCCATAGGTTAGGGACGGAATCACTTTAGCCTTGTAATATTTTTTCACTGGCAGCAGCGAGAAGCGTCCGTATTTTCTATCCAACGCCTTAGCCTGGGAAGGGAGTTTCCTCGTTTTTTTCCATATGTTGGTCTGCATACTCAGCTCGTTGCCAGAGCTGTCTATCATAACTCTGAGGTACTTAAGTTCTTTCACTTGTTCGATTTTAACAGTGTCGATTGTCCAATAGCTCGAGTTTCTTTTTGTTGATGTCGTTTTTTCAAAGACCAAGATTTTAGTTTCTTCTTTGTTGATCTCAAGGTTGTTTCTTGCTATGTAGATTGCCAAGTTATTAAGTTGGAGTTGGAGCCCAATTGGTGTCTTTTCTATCAAGATGATGTCATCTGCATATAGGAGTCTGGGGACTCGGCCCCCTCCTATTTTGGGTGGAAATGTTCTCAAATCTTTGCAGGTATCTTGATAGTCTCCCAGGAACGCTGTGAATAGCGCAGGCGCCAAGGGGCAACCTTGCTTGACTCCTCTTTCTATAGGTATCTCTTCAGCGAGGGTCCCTTTCCGGTTTAACTTTACTCTTATCGAACTTTCGGTATGAAGAAAAATGATGGGGTCTAGTATCTGGTGGGGACAGTTCCATGCGTCAAGTTTGGACCATAAAAGGTTGCGTTCAATCTTATCGAAAGCCCGGGTGAGGTCGACGAAGGCCATGAAGGTCTTTTTTTTGTTGGGCTCTTACCTTGCTTTTTATTATGCTTAGAAGCATTATGTTTACTGTTGTCCCTATGTTCTTGGAAAAAACCCTCTTGAAAGGGGTCGTTGCAGGAGGAGTGTGTAGCCCAGCGTTGGAAGCTTTTTAGAAGAAACAAGCCATAGATTTTCCCTATCGTGTCCAGCAGGGTGATTGGACAATAGTTGGTCGGGTCTGATCTGTCGCCTTTTTTGAAGATGGAGACGACTGTCGCCGAGGTCCAGGAACTGGGTTTTTTTCTTACATAGGCTTATTTCTTTAAAGACAATGCTGATAAAGGCTGCCCATGTTTCTTGCTGGTTTCTCAAATCGATGTTTGTTATGCCGTCCGGGCCTGAGGCTCTGGATGTTTTTAACTTTTGGATCGTTCTTACTATGTCAATTTTGTCGGAAAAGTCCTCCCAGGGCGGTCCCTCTGAGTGGTTGCGTACTTTCGAGTTTGGAGACGGCTTCTGGAAGAGGGTGTTGAAATGGTTGATCCAGTTTTCCTCGCTCACCGCATTGGTTGTTGAGGAGTGTGTGTTTTTGTCGATCCCTTTTACGAGGTCGCAGAATTCTCTTGAGTTTTTGCCATTGACCTTCCTTAACATTACCTATGAATCATGTTGATACAGGGTTGCTCGATAGAATTTGATCCAGCTTGCGTAGTTCTTTGCTTCCTCTTTGTATTGTTTCTTGGTATTTGCAGAATTTGATTTGATGGCTTGGCGTTTCAGATTTCAGAGAGCGCGACATTTCTCTACCAAGAGTTTATTGTATTGGTGTGATGTTTTGTTTGGCTCTATTCAGTTTTTCCTTGGGCTCGTTTGGTAAGCAATCAATAGGGGTTGGTAATCAATTTCAGTTTCATTGGTGTTTTCTGAGGCTCTGAGTTTGTTCTTGTATGCCTGAGACAATTCCAGAATTCTTTCTTTTGTAAGACGAAGCCGGTTCCCTTGATTCGTGACTTCTACTGATTCGTTCATCGTCGGGTTAGGAGGTCTTTGGGAGGACCACATAAATTCCAGGATATTATGGTCACTGGCTTTGGTTCTTATGTCAAAAGATAGTGCTAGGTTTAGCATTGCCTCAGAAGCAAAAATGTAATCGATTGTCGCTTTTTGGTTGTTTCTTTCTCAAGTTGGTATTTGGGATGGTTTTGAAGAGATTTGGTCTAGGTTGTAGATGTGTCTTGAATCCATCAATTTTATCCATTTTTGGACCCTGGAGTCCCCCCGCCACTTTCCGTTCTTTATTGGGGCGGGTAGGTTTGTGGTAGAGCAAGACGCATTTAGGTCTCTGCGTAAAACGATCAGTGTAATTTCTGAGTTGGCTTGGATGTCATCTATTTCGGTTTCCACTGTCCTTAGGAGGCTGTCATCCGTAGTGGCTTTGGGATTCCAGTAGACCGTTATTATGGCCATGGAAGATTCCCGAGGCTTTTTGGTGAGAGGGTCCATTCTGGTCCACTTAACCTGCACGGACAGGTGGCTTTGGGAGGAGGATCTCTTTTTTTTCTATTTCCAGGCCTCCTCCCAATCGTACTGAAATTAGTAGACCAGTTGAAGGTCGACTAACCAGGCCTCTTTTGGCTGGGGCAAATTCTATTGCGTAGCCGTCCATTGATGGCACGGATGTCAACCAGGTCTCTTGGAATGCTAGGATATCTTGGTCTCCCAGGTTGGTCTCTCCTATTGACATCAGATGTTTAAAACCCCTTGTGTTCCACGAACCCATTTTGAGTGAGGCTGGAGATGATTTCAAACTTTCTTGGTTGGTCGGGGGTTCTTGTTTGTTTTGCCTCACTGCTGGTTGCTATTTGTAGACCACTGTGGTTGCTGGTTTTGGTAGCCAGGTCCATGGTTGTTTTATTGGGGCAAAGGAAAGAGTGTTTCCTTTGGCCACTGTGTTTTGTGCTGGTTCGCTGGTCATTCCGGTTTTCTTTGTAGGTGTGGTTGACTTTTCTTGAGGTTGCTTTTTGCTGTCTGGGCGTGTAGGTTTCCCTGTTTGTTCTTTTGGGTAGGGTTCGGTGAGCTTAGGTTGCTGTTTTCGGCGGTAGGAGCTGCCAGCGATCAAATCTGTCCTGTGGTAGAGTGCCGCTTTTGTCGTATGGTGTGTCGTTTGGCCACTTATCGTTTTGTTGCCAAGCCTTTGGTAAACAATGAAGTTTTATCCAGGTATTCTGTTAGGAGGTACCCTTTTTTGAGTAGGGCTTCAATGTCTTCTTTGGTCAGAGTTGTTCTGGAAGATTCGTTATGTGTATATACGCCTTTGCCTTCCTGGCTTTGTGGTAGGGTTCAACTAGTGTGATTTTATCCGGAGTTAGGTGTTTAAGGTCGGTGGTGTTGCCCAGAATCTTCATGATTATCCCTCGGTTTAAAGTTGAGGCTTCTGAGTTTTGATCTGTTTGTTCTAATTTAATAATTTTGCTTCTTGGTGATGTCTCGGGTTGACCTCTGGTGGTTCGGGGTTTGTTGTGCTCAATTTCTATTGCTTTGCCCGTTTGTCTAGAACAGTAAGGAATCTTCTGGTCAGTGCTTGTACGTTTCGTGGGCCTTTTTTGTACCAATGTAGGGTGCCAGTCCGTCCCTTCTTTTTCCCTTCGATGTCTTTGAGTGCCGTGTTCTAATTGTTTTGATGTTAGTGGCCCTTTTGGGAATCTTGCTTTTGTCCACGGGTTTGGGATCGATGTTGTCTAGCTAGTCCTTCTTCGTTTTTTTGATGGTGGTATCTTTTCTGGGGTTCTCAGGTTTGCTGCTTCTCTTTTCCGTTCGTCAGAGTTTACCTCTGATTCGGGGGAGAGGTGTTGTGTAATGTTCATTTGTCCGCCAGGAAATCCTCGGCTGTTCTAGGTGTCTTTTGCCTTGAGTGGTGTGAATTTGCTATCTGTTGTTGAAATGTTGTTTTCTTCAGGTTGAATATTGAATGGTTTTGATTGTGCGAGTTTTCTTTCTCACAGATGCCAGATTGCAGACTTTCCGACTTTGTTGGGGGCTGTTTTGTTGGCATGGACTTGGCCACAAGGTCTACCGAGAGCCCTCTTAGTTTGGTTGAGGACTTAGATTTTGGTGGGGAGTCGATGATGATACATGTTTCTTTGTTTGAGGTTGTATAGCCGGGCAGTGCTTTTTTTTGAGGTTGCAGTTTTTTTCAATCCTATTGGTGTTTCTTGTCGGATCCCTGAGAATGCGAAGGTTGTGGGGCCCAGTTGGCAGTCTGTTTGAGTTTGTACACTTGGGCCATGGATCTTTGGTCCTTCTGGAGTATTGCTAAACTTGTCCTGTGAGTGCCTGATGGGCGAGAGACTTGCGTGTGTGCCCTTTGAGTTGCTTTCCTTTCCGATGATGAAACCTTCTAGGTAGATCAGTTTAGTGTGCATCAGTGCTGTAAGGGTAGTGTGATCTTTTAAGGTGTCATTCAGGGACTCATACAGTTTCCCGAAGGGTGCCAGGGGGTTCGTAATTGCCAACATTATTGTCGTCATATCTGTTTTTTTTGTTGGAGTTTCTTTTGAGAGTGAGTGGCCAGGGCCTACGCTTCTAGCCAGTGTGCCGTGGGCACGGTCATGGAGCGAGCTGTCATTCAGTAGGTTTTGTTGGCGCATGGGGTCCCTTGGCAGGTGGAGTAAAGAGGACCTTCTTGCGGCTCTTGGAGTTGTTGGAATCTGCCAATCCCTGTCAGCCGTGGGTCTGATGTGTGGGGGCAGGTGGTCGGGTGTTTTGTGAAGAGCCTCTTGGTGAAACGGGGATATTACAGAAAGGGCTTCTGGGCAAGACATTCTCAGTTCTGCGGGCATATAATGATTCTCCTTAGGTGGCAACGACGGTCCATGGGGGGATTCCGGTTGTTTGCCTTTGTGTACGTCCACCTTTTGTTTCTCAGCGGATGGAGGTAGGGATTCAAGAGGAGATTCCGATTGTTCGCCTGAAAGAACAGGAGATGGTGGTTTTGGGGAGGTGGGATGTAGGTTTGGAGTCTGCATAGCGGTGGCGTCTAGGGTGTTGTTGTTGTGCCGGGCAAGCTCTTGTGGCTGGTTCTTGTTTGACTCCTCTTGGTGCTTTGAGTCAGGCCCCGTCTTGTTGCATTGAGGTATTGCTGGAAGGCTGTGTTTGCAAGCTGTCTTGGGTGTTTTCTGAACTGGGGACCAGTCTAGCAAAGCTTCTAGGATTTCGTCGTCTGTAAGTTTGGTTAATACTTCATGCTTTGTTTTCCCTTGTCTTGCGAAGAGATCTTTTAAGGAGTTGCAGAAGGATGCGTTCGAGTGTCAGTTGGGCCACTGGGGGAGCCCATGAGTGCTCCACGTCCTCGGCAGTGCCTGAGCTGTTTGTCTTCGGGGCTTGTGGGTGGAGCCCAGGGAGCTCTGCGTTGGCGGCTGTCCACACGGCATGGACTTGGGCTGTGATCGTGAAAGGCGGCATCCCCACCTCGTGTGCCTGGGAGCCCCTCGAGGACGGGCGGGTGTTCTAGGCCCGTCGGCCGTGTTCGCGGATGTAACCACAACAGCCCCCAGGCCACAAGGATCCCCCTCAAGGTGTCTTGAGTTTCGTGTAGGAAGTTTTTATCACTTCGATTGCTTGGCAAATGGCCGCCGGCCATGAGGTCGGGGGCACTCATCTGTTTGAGCAGGTCCGTAGCAGTCCGTCCTCCGACGGGCTGCGCAGGGCTGCACCCCACAGAGGGCTCTGGCCGAACGATCAAGGCGGCCCTGGAGTCAGTTTCTTTATTGCCAATGTGAAGCTCTTTTTGCAGCTTTTGAGGGCTCATTCCAGAGTCCAAGGCAGTTTCTCCTTTTGGTGCTGGTAGAGTGCGTTGGTTTGGGGTTTGTTCTGCCAGTAATTGCAATGTCTTCTTTGAAGTTTTTTGATGCATTTGCACTGATTTTGCAGGCCGAAATTGTATGCCTGTGATGTTGATGGCATTGGTTCCTGGTAGCATGGTAATTATTGCAGGGAGGTCTGGCGGTCTGGACTTTGTGAGATGTTTTGCTGTAGATGGAGGGCATGGAGGCAGCTGGGTTTGACGTGAGCTCCTCAATCGCCTTTTCTCGTTGTCTTCACCGTCATAAGGGACTTTTGCCAGCTAGGGAGAATGACCGTCTTGTTCTGAGGCCATGTCCTTTGCAGTCCTGACAAGAATTGCAAAGACTGCTCTACATCTGCTCTAGATCCGCGACTGCTCCGCGGTGTCAGAAGGGCTTTTATGGGTCCTCCCACAAAAGAAAGGTAATGGTAGAGAGACTGGAGCACAGAGGCAGTGTTGACTGCAAAGACTGCTCTACCCTAGTAAGGGATTCTGCTTCTCAGCCTGTATGTGCTGTCCTGGATGGTGGAGGATGGAGACCTAGTCAGGCATTCTGCTTCACAGCCTGTATGTGCTGTCTAAGATGGTAGAGGAGGGAGACCTAGTCAGGCATTCTGCTTCACAGCCTGTATGTGCTGTCCTGGCTGGTAGAGGAGGGAGACCTAGTCAGGCATTCTGCTTCACAGCCTGTATGTGCTGTCCTGGCTGGTAGAGGAGGGAGACCTAGTCAGGCATTCTGCTTCACAGCCTGTATGTGCTCTCCTGGCTGTGGAGGAAGGAGACCTAGTCATGCATTCTGCTTCACAGCCTGTATGTGCTGTCCTGAATGGTGAAGGAGGGATACCTAGTCAGGCAATCTGCTTCACAGCCTGTATGTACTGTCCTGGTTGGTAGAGGAGGGAGTCCTAGTGAGGCATTTTGCTTCACAGCCTGTATGTGCTGTCCTGGCTGGAATAGGAGTGAGACCTAGTCAGGCATTCTGCTTCACAGCCTGTATGTGATGTCCTGGCTGGTAGATGATGGAGACCCAGTCAGGCATTCTGCTTCGCAGCCTGTATGTGCTGTCCTGGCTGGTGGAGGATGGAGACCTAGTCAGGCAATCTGCTTCACAGCCTGTATGTACTGTCCTGGTTGGTAGAGGAGGGAGTCCTAGTGAGGCATTTTGCTTCACAGCCTGTATGAGCTGTCCTGGATGGTGGAGGAGGGAGACCTATTCAGGCATTCTGCTTCACAGCCTGTATGTGCTGTCCTGGCTGGTAGAGGAAGGATCCCTAGTCATACAGGCAAACTGCTGTGTTCTCAAGTCATGACCCTCTGGATTTCTCATGCTCATGGGGCAGAAACTTTTGACATGTCATGACCCTAACACAAATAGCAGACCGGCTGGAGATGACATTCCAGAGACATGAAGACAGCCTCAAGTGTAATGTGGAGAGGCACCAGTAAAATGCATTGTTTTAATCATGACCGGAGTGTACTTATAAGGAACAAGTAGATGCATGCTCTCCTGAGACATAGCACCCCACACATGGCATAGATGTGTACACGTACCAGGAACCCTCATGTGAACTGGCCCAAAGTTTAAACAACATTAATTCAGCAGCAGAAAGACATGCTTAATCTAAGACCTTACAAATGATGGAACAGCATATTCGTGAATTAAAATCACACAAGTGTGTCATAAATGTGATTAAGCACTCAAGAGAGCACTGCCTATTGCACTGACAAATGTATTTTAAAGTTACAAAAGTCATGAAGAAATTATCATATTGCAGGTTGTAAGCTTTGTTCCACACAAGGATGTGTAAGTGCATTATTTTAAAATAGGAAAACATCACAGTGTAAATACATGCACTATCATATAGTGCTTTGAGATGGTTGGTCAATGCCGGTTAGATTTACAATGAAATCACTAAGAAGCACACTTCTTCACATCACCCCTGCATACATGTTCCATGTGCGGTGCGGAGGTTCAGAATCCCATGAGACTTGCCTTGCCTTAGCCCTCTGGAATGTACAACCTGGGTTTGACTTTAATTATCTGAATAGAAGTGCCATTTGGAATACGTCCGCTGTGGTAAGAAGTGGCCCCCACCTCTGTGAAATCATCTTGGCATGATATATTCTTATCAGTACAGCCTCAATTCCCCAAAACCAAAATCTATGGTGTGCTGGCTCATAAGCATCCGACCAGTTCTCCTAAGGCCAGACTTTAAACATGTCTTGCTGCACTTCATGTTTTATATTTGAACTCTGTCTAGATGGTCCACCTAAAGTAAATTAGAGACATGTGTCAGCAGACCCAGGGTAACAATGAACTGCAGGAAATCCTAGCATTTTGGTTTCACTATCCCAAGTAAATGATTGTGACTTTGAGTTTATAGATCAAAAAGTAAATTAGTTATAATCAAACAGAAATGTTTGTTTGATCACAAGAATGCTCTCTATCAAATTAATTTGAATGTAAAAGTCAGAGGATTAATACATGAATTTACTAAAGTGAATATATTTATGAAAAACAATGCCAACCTTCATGCCACCTATGCAGGCGTTAGTTTAGGCTTGGGGTTCCCCGAAACTCATTGTGGCATGTTGCTACAAGAAAATATGGCAAATAAACTCAAGAAAGGGTCAAGGGTTTTCATATACATATTTGTGGGCCTTAGGGAAGTCCATCTCTCTCTCATTTTTATTGACACATCCTCTGTAACCTAGGCATCCATAACTCCAGGTTAGTGCTATGGTGGCCTGTACAGTCTAATTGCTATCTCATGCTGCGGATTGCCCCCTAAATTGTGGATTGCCTAGTCTCAGGGACTATAAAACTGTCCCTACTCTACTACGCTCTCTTCGTATTCCACTGGGGCTTGCTCTGCGGTTGTTCTGTAACATTTTATGCTGTCTTCCATTCCCACTTTCTCTTCTTCCTTCTCTTCCCCTCACTCTGCACATCATATCCACTCCTCCCACCTTTTCTCTCGCTCTTCACTATTCTGTCCTTCTATGCCTCTAACATTTAGAGAGCCTAATACAATACAGTTCTCACCCTTGGATGTTACTCCTACCTTTGCATACTGCTTCCCTCTTCACCTGACTGCTACTCGCCCCAGTACTAATACTCTCATCCACCCATAAATACTTACTCATTCCACTCCTCAATCCAAATCAGTACTCTGTAGCATCCACTTCAGAATCCCTCCCTTCACAGCTCTCCCTAACTATTCACCACACAAACACAGACATGCCAACTGCATAACTGCATTCACTCCCGAGCCAATAGCTCACCTGTTTCCAGATCTCCTTAAGAAGAAGCACTAGTTTGTTCCTCCGGCTGGTCTGTTGGTCCAACACCTCCACTTCCAGGATATTCGCCAGAATAATCCTCACTTCCTATTTCCTGTTTCCTTCTCTTATCACACATCATATGATGAATTGAACAGCCCAGTCAGTCTCTGTATTCCCATTCTCCATCCAGGGCGGGGATGTATAGGGGAAGGCGTAATTAGTGGGCTAAGCCCTGCCCACTAGCTCTGCATATGCTCACTGCATATCATTGATAGTGGTCAGGGGCAAAGCCAAAGTTCATGTCCATGATTTGGGACCTTTTTTTCTCCTAGGCTCCCTGGGGAAGGGTAGATCCTTCTTGCCCTTGGTCCCTGGAGGTCTAGGGGACCTCTGACTAGCTATGTTAGCTCACCCACAAGTGTAACCTTTACCACAGGATGGATTCCTGCTGTGTTTACATGGGCTGCACTTGGCTTCTCTCTCGCCTCACACTGTGTGTGGTGACAAGAGGCATTTGGTGGTGTTGTGATCTCTCTGTTTGGCTTGTTCTTCTTAGTTTCCAGCACCTGAAAATAAACACAAACGCTGACAGCTTCTGACCTGAGGTGAGGATTGAGTTAAAGGTCTGCAAGCAGACATGCAGTCACAGGGAAAGGGGTTAGGAGTGTGTCCCTGCCAGGTCGCTTCTCCCTCACCACCTATTCAAAATCATTGAGTTCTGAGTCTGGATTAAGTGGAAAAATGGGCCTTACCCATAAGAAGAATACGACCTGGAGCAGACTTCCTTTCCAAGAGGGAGAAGAGGCTGACTGGGGGTTCCTTGACAACATATAGGGTCTAATCTGCACCCGTTAATAATAATTCAAAGTGAGTATAAAGATTCCAAAAGGCAATTAGGTAAGTCAGCTAGAAGCATTCACCTGCTTAGTACCTGGGGTGAGAGGAACTGAGGTGGCGATTTCCACTAGACTCATTGAGCTGATTAGTACCTGGGCTGAGAGGAACTGAGGTGGTGATTTCCACTAGACTCATTGACCTGCTTAGTACCTGGGGTGAGAGGAACTGAGGTGGCGATTTCCACTAGACTCATTGACCTGCTTAGTACCTGTGTTGAGAGGAACTGAGGTGGTGATTTCCACTAGACTCATTCACCTGCTCAGTACCTGAGGCGAGAGGAACTGAGGTGGCGATTTCCACTAGACTCATTGACCTGCTCAGTACCTGGGGCGAGAGGAACTGAGGTGGTGATTTCCACTAGACTCATTCACCTGCTTAGTACCTGGGGTGAGAGGAACAAAGGTGGTGATTTCCACTAGACTCATTCACATGCTCAGTACCCAAGGTGAGAGGAACTGAGGTGGCGTTTTCCACTAGACTCATTGGGCTGCTTAGTACCTGGGCTGAGAGGAATTAAGGTGGTGATTTCCAGTAGAATCATTGACCTGCTAAGTACCCAAGGTGAGAGGAACTGAGGTGGTTATTTCCACTAGACTCATTCACCTGCTCAGTACCTTGGGAGAGAAGAACTGAGGTGGTTATTTCCACTAGACTCATTCACTTGCTCAGTACCTGGGGTGAGAGGAACTGAAGTGGCGATTTCCACTAGACTCATTGACCTGCTTAGTACCTGGGGTGAGAGGAACTGAGGTGGTTATTTGCACTAGTCTCATTGACATGCTTAGTACCTGGGGTGAGAGGAACTGAGGTGGCGATTTCCACTAGACTCATTGACCTGCTTAGTACATGGGGTGAGAGGACCTGAGGTGGTGATTTCCACTAGACTCATTCACCTGCTCAGTACCTGGGGCGAGAGGAACTGAGATGGCGATTTCCACTAGACTCATTCACCTGTTCAGTACCCAAGGTGAGAGGAACTGAGGTGGCAATTTCCACTAGACTCATTGGGCTGCTTAGTACCTGGGGTGAGAGGAATTAAGGTGGTTATTTCCAGTAGAATCATTGACCTGCTAAGTACCCAAGGTGAGAGGAACTGAGGTGGGTATTTCCACTAGACTCATTCACCTGCTCAGTACCTGGGGTGAGAGGAACTGAGGGGGTGATTTCCACTAGACTCATTCACCTGCTCAGTACCTGGGGTGAGAGGAAATAAGGTGGTTATTTCCAGTAGAATCATTGACCTGCTAAGTACCCAAGGTGAGAGGAACTGAGGTGGTTATTTCCACTAGACTCATTCACCTGCTCAGTACCTGGGGTGAGAGGAACTGAGGTGGTTATTTCCACTAGACTCATTCACCTGCTCAGTACCTGGGGTGAGAGGAACTGAGGTGGTTATTTCCACTAGACTCATTCACCTGCTCAGTACCTGGGGTGAGAGGAATTAAGGTGGTTATTTCCAGTAGAATCATTGACATGCTAAGTATCCAAGGTGAGAGGAACTGAGGTGGTTATTTCCACTAGACTCATTCACCTGCTCAGTACCTGGGGTGAGAGGAACTGAGGTGATTATTTCCACTAGACTCATTCACCTGCTCAGTACCTGGGGTGAGAGGAACTGAGGTGGTTATTTTGACTAGACTCTCTCACCTGCTCAGTACCTGGGGTGAGAGGAACTGAGGTGGCGATTTCCACTAGACTCATTGACCTGCTTAGTACCTGGGGTGAGAGGAACTGAGGTGGTGATTTCCACTAGACTCATTCACCTGCTCAGTACCTGGGGTGAGAGGAACTGAGGTGGTTATTTCCACTAGACTCATTCACCTGCTCAGTACCTGGGGTGAGAGGAACTGAGGTGGCGATTTCCACTAGACTCATTGGGCTGCTTAGTACCTGGGGTGAGAGGAATTAAGGTGGTGATTTCCAGTAGAATCATTGACCTGCTAAGTACCCAAGGTGAGAGGAACTGAGGTGGTGATTGCCACTAGACCTATTGACCTGCTTAGTACCTGGGGTGAGAGGACCTGAGGTGGTGATTGCCACTAGACCCATTGACCTGCTTAGTACCTGGGGTGAGAGGAACTGAGGTGGCGATTGCCACTAGACTCATTGACCTGCTTAGTACCTGGGGTGAGAGGAACTGAGGTGGCGATTTCCACTAGACTCATTCACCTGCTTAGTATCTGGGGTTAGAGGAACTGAGGTGGCGATTGCCACTAGACTCATTGACCTGCTTAGTACCTGGGATGAGAGGAACTGAGGTGGCGATTTCCACTAGACTCATTGACCTGCTTAGTACCTGGGGTGAGAGGAACTGAGGTGGTGATTTCCACTAGACTCATTGACCTACTTAGTACCTGGGGTGAGAGGAACTGAGGTGGTGATTTCCACTAGACTCATTGACCTGCTTAGTACATGGGGTGAGAGGAACTGAGGTGGTGATTTCCACTAGACTCATTGACCCTCATTACGACCCTGGCGGAAATCGGAAAACGATGGCGGAAATGCAATACCGCCATCGAATAGCGCTCGGTGCGACTATGACCCGTCACCGCAAAGTACGAAGGCATTAGCGACACCGTAGTAAACGCCAACGCTAACTGCACCAAGTACGCGCGCGCGCGCCATGCCAAACCGTAAATACCACCATGGCGCAAGGGTACGCGAATTCCGACCCTAGCGGACATGCACCTAACGCCATCAAGCATGGCGGAAAACACCATTCCGCCATGGTGAGAAGTACGGCATCGCGAATCAACCGTAAACGGCCCCACTGAGTGCCTGTACACCGCTCCCTGCCCACAAAGTACAAGTCCCCGTAGGTGCAATGAAGTCACAATGCAACCAGTGAAATGTACAAGTAACCCATGCATGCCAACGAACCAAAGATTCACAAGAGGGGCCAATGGGAGCTGCAGGGCACAGATGGCACGAATACAGAAGCCATTCCAATGGACATGACCACAGTCCCCCCCCCCCCGAAACGCACGCAAACACAGGCACCTGTGACCAGCAATATTCCGAAAATCACATCATTCTACCAGTCCACCTGGCTGACCGGCATCTGTTACACAAAACCCAATCCCCCGCCCCTGAGCATGACAACATTCAAACAGTAATATTGCCAGCCCCCATCCCTGACCTCACTGTGCTCCATAGGCAAACGCGCCCAGCACAGTACCACGCGACTATACTCCGAAGCCGGAACCCAATGCAGATCTCCTCACAATACATCGCTCCCCAAATAGGAATATGCCACATCACTCGCAAAGAAGAACGCCACACGGCCCATATCAGAATATAAATTTAATGCACAACTAAATCACCAAGCTCATACAGCCATTAGTCCATGAACTCCAAAACACATATCACCATCGTGGGCTGCATCCGCAAGGAATGACCAGCTACTACTTGTGTGACGCCCTCTTCCATCATGGTACACAGAGCCACATTCACGTACGAAAAGGCAACATGGAAGCGCACAGAACCGCAGGCCCGTCCCAATGGGGAGGCACTAGTCCAGCTGAAAGGCCGAAATGTTGCTCCGAGCCACTAGTACTGCGTAAGGGCATGTGGCCCATTGGCGATCGTCCCATAAGATCGTAATGCTGCTCCACTGATTAACACGAAGTAGCAGGTGTCGGGAGTAAACGCCATCTGCAGGAGTGGCATACAGATGGCAGTGGCAAAAGGGGAGGAGATACCTGTCAACCAAAAGAAAAGAAAAAGAACAGAATTGCCATCAGAACTACATTCGAACAACTCACTTCAATGATCACACTAAATCCACAGGCATATGCATGCTAGCCCACTCCAAAGGATCATCACCACCCCTAAACCACTTGCGACTCATAACTATCCATATCGAGGTGTAACCAACATCACAAACGAGTGTACCTGTGCATGCGTCTGTCAAAACAGATTCCATCAGATGGGAATGTCAACGTGCATGGACACAAGTGTCTGAAGGCGCGTCGAGACAGGGAGGGCTCAACAAGGCCAGATAGACGATGGTCCCACTATGGCAGCCCTGCATCACATAGCGCAGGGGAGGCGGATAGATTCCAAGAAGCCCTGTACATGTCAAACCCTGTATCAAATCACCTGCCCATGCATCCATTCATCATTCCCTCATCCTGTCATGAAAACGCCAGAATATATACTCACAAAACATTCGAAATTTCCATTGAGTCTGTGCGTTATGCAGCCTGCAAAATCCACAGTGCCCCAGCCCGTAATTCCAGTGTTGTGGAGTTACATGTATTTGGGAACATCCGGCCTCATCGGCCACGTCACTATTGCGCATCCCAAACTATTCATATCAATCATTGCTTCCTCGCCATGGCCCCTGTCTCAAGGACATTTAACAATAGAACGTTATATATGCAGTCAGACCTGTGGGCATCTCCGCTAGCTGAATACCGAAAGCGCCGGCCTTCGGATTCCTCATTTGCAACATCACGTCGAAAAGGCATCTGTGGCCGTTTCAAACCACAAATTATTCCAGCTAGTGCGGCTGTGTGTGAAAATGTCAACTGCCATCACCCACTAATGGGACGCCCCGCCCGTCGTTGCAACTCGGTACAGTGATGCATGAGGGCCCACCGTTACTCGAGTACTACGTTCCACTGACCCATCACAAGTCTGTTCGCGACTGCAAAGATTGTATGTGAAACAATGGGACCATAGCCGAATGTACATATCAACAAATGTTACACGGCCATCGGGTACAAATACATGATTGCAATAGCAAGATGCCATTCCTCGATTCGCAGCGTTGTGTGCGGGACGTGCTCGCCCAAATGGGAGAGCAGCTTGCACAGGTGGAATGAATCACCACAGGTGGAGGCCATACAGCCCGAAAACACATTAAATGCACACCCAGTCTCCTCCCACAACCACACCCACTCCGAAATGCTACCGGCAGGACTCGCGATGTTGGCCCTGGGGGACTTGATAGCACTGCAAGTACTGCAACTCCAAGAAGAAGACGAACACCAACTACAACCGGCCGCACGGAGGAGACGCAGGAGGAGGAGGAGGCCAAGGCAGGGCCAGAAAGGGCCGCCAGCACAGCCACTACCACCACGCAGGCAGCCCGCAATCCCACGCCTCCGAGCACATCCGTTCAACCTCACTGATGAGCAGATCCACACCCTCTACCGTTTGGACCGGGACACCATAGCCGCCATTGTGGACATGACACAGGCTGACCTTGTCAGCATGATAGATAGCCCAACCGCCATCCCACCCCTACTGAAGGTGGTGTCTGTATTCCACTTCCTGGCCACAGGCACCTACCAGCACACAGTCGGACAGTTGCATGGCATTTCTCAGCCAATGTTCTCACGGACACTATCGCAAGTGCTCGATGCCCTCCTGCAGCACGCAGACGACTACATCTCTCTACCACGCTCGGAGCAGGAAATTACCAACACAAAAGTGGGATTCCATGCACTTGCCGGCATACCGGGTTGCATTGGTGCCATCGACTGCACCCATGTGGAATTGGTCGTCCCACATGCCATGGAGGCCCAGTACCGCAACCGAAAACAATTTCATTCCCTGAATGTTCAGATGGTGTGTGACTCCAACAGGATCATTACACATTGTTGTGCCAGATTCCCAGGATCAACCCATGATTCTATAGTCTTGAGGAACTCTACTATACCACGCTACATGGAGCGACACGCAGGGAACAGATCCTGGCTACTCGGTGAGTCTCTTTTCATGCATGATGATGTGGTGTATGTGATGCGGCAATGACCTGGCATGAAGGGGGGGGGGTGCGTACGTAGCAATGGCATTCCACATCATACGTTTATCGTCCACATACAGGTGATGCTGGGTATCCACTGAAGAGATGGCTCCTCACACCAGTCCGGAACCCACGGGACCAGCAAGAGGAGGACTACAACCATGCCCACTCACGTACCCGTGTAGTCATTGAACAGGCATTCGGCCTACTGAAGACTCGTTTCCGCTGCCTCAGCAGGTCTGGCGGGGCACTCCTGTACCGCCATGAGAAGGTTGCTAAGATGGTCATGGCATGTGTCATGCTCCACAACATGTGCGTACGTAGAAATGTGCCCATGCCCCCTGACGCAGAACTGCAAGCACCTGATGATGGTCATGATGAGGGTGGGGATGTGGCAGCACCTCAAGGAGTCTGCGAGGCACCGGAGGGCCGTGACATTCGTCAGCATCTCATTGATGCATGCTTCTAGCACTCACGCCTGGTGGCTGATACATGGACACGGGACTCGTGGCACTGTGTGTGTCTGGTACATGCACAATATGGAATGTACGCCTATGATGGCCTATGTTAGGCAGAAACCTGTGCAGTTCCCTTGGGGAACACTGCAAAAGATTTAAGACTACAGGTAGAGCAGTAAACCCCTTTGGTAGCAGTCTGTACCACCCAGATTTACCTGGTAGCTGTGGCTGAGCAGTCAGACTTCTCTCAAGAAGAGTTAGGCAGTATGCAAAGTATACACAATATGTACCAACACACAATAGCACAAGCAAACACTGACCAGAGCTTGGTTTCAAAAGTATATAGTTATTTATTTAAAATACACATAAGTTAAAAAAAACACTCTAGCAAAATATAGTAAACACTTTAAACACAGTTATAACGAAAGTAGATTCAATCCTTTCTCCTAACTAGACAACTCTAGGTTAACACCACTTAATTAAAACAGAGGTGAGTGCTTAACGTTAGATGACACTCTAGTAGTTTCCAAGAAAGGGAGAGAAAAAGCAGAAATGGGTTAAACACACCACTCTAAGGTCCAGAACACTTGCAATAGGCTCAAAGAAGCACAAAGTCACAGGTGAGCAAAAGTCACTAGGCAGGGCCCACTCTTAGAGTAGCCGGAGCGAAAATGTGCCCAAGATCACACCGTTATTAGGGATTCAAAGTCTTGCAAAGAGTTAGAAAGAGGTTAGAGTGGCTTAGAAAGTTTAGCCAGGGTGTCCCAGGCTCTCCCAGGTTCGAAAGCCGGGGGCTAAATCTACCCCGTACAGTCGGTAGCAAGGGAAGCCAGGCGGAACACGGTACCTTAAGCGGAAAGGATCCTCCAGCGGTGGCAGTTGTTCCAGGCAGTGGCAGCAGGGCTCGACGTCGGTCAGGGGAGAAGAAGTTCTCGCTGAAGAGCAGAAGAAGAGGGTCGTTGCACTGCCCGGGAAGAAACCAGCCGCGGAGTCCTCCGGTTAAAGGGTCGTACCGACTTTCGTGGTTGGGGTAAAAGTGGTGGGGTTCCGGTTGCCGGGGTGCTTGGCACTGGCAAGGCGGCCACGAGATACCTCGAGAAGCGAAAAGAAGGCGAAAACTGGTTGTCCCCACCAGTCAAGGGAAGGAGCCACTCCGTTAAGAGTTCTCCTCGGTCGTCGGGAAAAGTGGTGAGACGGTTCAGCAGGGCTCCACCGGGTGGTGTCGTCGAAGCAGGTCGGCTCAGCCCTTCCCTCGTCGGATTCTTGGTCCTGTGGCGACTTCTGAAGTCCCAGTCCCCAAAGCCCTGCTTTTATGCAGCAAACCCCCATTCACCCAGCCTAGCTGTCACTCAAACATGCTAAGTGGTGAGCCGGGCGGCTCACCACTTGGGCCAATCAGGACGGAGTGCGACTTGAGTTACCAAGGTAACTCAGTCCAGGGTGCCTAAATTCCCCTCCACCCCTCCTAAGTACCCCAGACAGAGTGGCACCACTTTGGAGGGCTTCTGTGGAGAAGCCCGCCAAAAGTGGAACAAAGGGCTCCACTTTGGGTCAGAGTTACAGAGGCGAACACCAACGCCATTTTAGAATCAAGTTTTGGCAAAAAGTCCCAACCGGAGTTATAAAAATAAATATATAAACCGGCGGTATGTTTAAGGCTACCGTAAATAAATAATTAAATGTGTTAGCCTAAAACAATGGGAAATCCCATAGGAAAATATTCGCGGTCGAATATAAAACGTAGTTTCCACTGCCACCAGCCAAAACTCGATCAGGGGGGACGGAGACGTGCCCCCTCGACTAACAGACCCTGGGGCAATCGAATTGCCCCAGCCAGTACGTCCACAATATGATGGTTTGTACTGGTTCTGTTCAGGATTCAAGACTAGCAAAGTCTTTGGTGACTTTACATGCCCTGGGAGACAGTAGTCAGTCCCAGGGTATGGAGTCTATGTTGGGGAGTCCCTAGGACACCCCTGGGTCACGGCACAGAGGGTGCTGTGTAACCCACATCACAAAAATACATGAGGCCCTATGGAGTAAAAGACCCCATAGCCCATTCAACACAAGGTTTAACCAAGAAAACACACTTCAACATGTCCAAGAGTGAGGGTAAAAGAGTCTCACTCTTGGCAGGAGAAAAAAATTAAACCCCAGAAATCCAGCAAAGCTGCTGGGGGACTCACTAGGTAGGGAAATTCAGCCTAAACAGAGAATTCTCCCTAACACTCGCCCCCCCCAGACTAAGGGACAGGAGGATTTAATCCACTCCTGGATGAACCTCATACCTCTAGTCGATGATATACATCCTAGAGAGTCCATCAGCATTTTGATGGTGACACCCTGACCTGTGCTCAATGGTGAAATCAAACCCTTGCAGGCAGATTGACCATCTCAATAGTTTTGGATTTTCCCCTTTCATTTGCATTAACCATCTCAAGGGTTGGTGGTCAGTCTGAATAACAAAAGTAGAACCATACAAGTATGGCCTAAACTTCTTCAGTGCCCACACAATAGCAAAGCATTCTCTTTCGATAGTTGCCCACCTTGTCTCAGGATCCTTCAGTTTCCTACTGATGAAGCAAATGGGGTGCTCCCTACCCTTCTCATCCAGTTGGCTTAGAACTGCACCTATACCTACATTGGAAGCATCAGTTTGTACAATGAAAGGTTGGTGGTAGTCAGGAGCTCTCAATACTGGAGCTTGGCAAAGAGCTCTCTTCAGTTTTTCAAAGGCCTGATTGCACTCCTCATTCCATTTTACCTTTTTAGGGAATTTGGGAGAGGAGATTACATTCAGTGGAGAAGCTATGGTCCCATAGTTCTCAATGAAATTCCTGTAATATCCAGTGAGGCCTAGAAAAGCTCTCACTTGGGTTTGAGTAGTTGGTGTTGTCCAATTTTGCACAGCTTCAATCTTGCTGGGCAAAGGCCTTATTTCTCCACCTCCTACCTCATGTCCAAGGTAGACCACTTTACTTTGACCAATCTGGCACTTACTGGCTTTGATTGTCAAATGGGCCTGTTCCAGAGCCTGCAACACATGTCCTAGGTGGTTCACATGTTCTTCCCAGGAGTGGCTGAAGACTGCAATGTCATCCAAGTATGCCATGCAGAAATCTTCCATCCCAGCCAGAACTTGGTTCACCATCCTTTGGAATGTGGCAGGTGCATTTTTTAGTCCAAAAGGCATGACCTTAAACTGGTACAAGCCAACTGGGGTCGAAAATGCAGTTTTCTCCTTGGCATGGTCTGTCAGGGCTATTTGCCAATAGCCTGACGTCAGGTCAAATGTGCTGAGGTACTTGGCTGCACCAAGTTTATCCACCAACTCATCTGTCCTGGGCAAAGGGTGGGCATCAGTCTTGGTGACTGCATTTAGAGCTCTATAGTCCACACAGAATCTCAAGTCTTTGGATCCTGCCTTTGGTACTAACACAACTGGGCTAGACCATGGACTAGTAGAGGGCTCTATTACCCCGAGATCAAGCATCTTCTTGACCTCTCCTTTGATGTGGGCTCTGATATGTTCTGACATTCTGTATCCTCTGCTTTTGACTGGCAGACAGTCACCAGTGAGTATCTCATGCTGGCCCCAAGGGGTCAAGCCTGGTGACAGTGAGAACAGGGAGGCAAACTGATTTAACATAGATTTGCACTCCTCTTGTTGCTCAGGTGTCAGGTCTGAAGAGAGATTAACTCCTTCAACTTTTTCATCTAAAGGTACACCTCTGAGGAGATCAGGGAGAGATTCACTCTCTTCCTCCTCGGCAGCTGAAGCTAGAAGCAAGGCTCCTACATCAGGTCTGGAGATGTAGGCTTTTAGTCGGTTGGTGTGGAAGACTCTAGGAGCTTCCCTGGGTCTGCCCAGATCCACCAGATAGTTGACCTCTCCAAGTTTTCCCACAACCTTGAAGGGTCCCATCCATTTGTCTTGCAAGGCCCTCTGCCTTGTTGGGAGCATAATTAGAACTAGCTGGTCTTGAGTAAACTCAACCATGTTAGCCTTCTGGTCGTGCCAATGTTTGACCAGGGCTTGACCAGCTTTCAAGTTGTCACTTGCTTCTGCCATCATGTGTGACATTCTCTTCCGGAGACCTATCACATAGTCAGTCACTCTGACTGGCTTGAGGGGAGGAGCACCTTCCAGCCCCTCCTTAATCAGGGCCAATGGACCTCTGACTGGATGGCCATAGAGAAGCTCAAAGGGAGAATAACCTACTCCCTCCTGAGGGACTTCTCTATAAGCAAAGAGAAGGCATGGCAGTAGAAGGTCCCACTTTTTCTTAAGGGGTTCTTCCAAAGCACCTATCATGCTCTTCATGGTTCTGTTAAACCTTTCAACCAACCCGTTTGTCTGAGGGTGGTAGGCGGTTGAGAACTTGTAGGTAACTCCACAGGTTTTCCACATGGCCTTCATGTAGTGGGACATAAAGTTTGACCCCCTGTCAGAGATTACCTCCTTAGGAAACCCAACCCTGGTAAAAATACCAAGGAGGGCCTTAGCCACAGCCGGAGCTGTAACAGTCCTCATAGGAATGGCCTCAGGGTACCTAGTAGCATGGTCTACTACAACAAGGATAAACCTGTTGCCTGAGGAGGTTGGAGGATCAAGGGGACCAACAATGTCAATCCCTACCCTCTCAAATGGGACTCCCACAACTGGGAGAGGCACTAAAGGTGCCACATTCTTGGAACCAACCTTACCAGAAGTCTGGCAGGTATGGCAGCTCTTACAATATCTATCTACTTCGGCCCCCATCTTTGGCCAATAAAAGTAGAGTGAGAGCCTTTCCTTGGTCTTCTTGAAACTCAAGTGGCCAGCCAAAGGTATCTCATGGGCCAGTTGTAAGAACTGTTGTCTGTTTTCTTGTGGGACTACAAGGCGTTTGTAGTCTCCAGGTTCAGACTCAGTGGGTTCACTGTAGAAGAGGCCATCTTCCCAGTGCAACCTATACTTCCCAGGCTCTTGCCCATCAGCTTGAGAAGCTGCCTGGTGGCGGAGACCTTCCAGAGTTGGACATTCTCTTTGCCCCTTACGAAAAGCTGCCCTGCTAGGCCCACCTTCTGCCAGTAAAGACTGCAGCTCAGGATGGTCCTCAGGGTCCAAATCTCCAATAAGGTTGGGGCCTCCTTCTAGCTCTTCCTCAGAGTCTAGCTCAACCACACAGGGTTGTACCTCCCTCTCAGTCTCAGCTGGAGGTGGAGTTACAGGTGTAACTTTGGACAACCTAGGGGAAGTCCTTGTTGGGAGCACTGGAGTGCTTGCTGCTGGCTTTTTCCTAGGAGTCTTGGGTTGCCCCTTTGCTCCTGATCTGGTAGTTACTGCAGTAAGTTGCTCCAGTGGTAGAGGAGTGATTTCTGTCATCATCTCCTGAGATAACCCTCTCAGGGTTTTCTCCCTTGCAGGTTTTGTGAGTTCCTGGAACCTTTTGCTAGGAGGTCTGGGGGTATGAGATACAACTCCAAGAGCTTTGAGGTCATTACCCAACAGAACCCTACCTGGCACTTCACATTGTACACTGACAGGTATTTTTACAGCCATATCATTACATTGGATGAGAACTGGTAACTGGGGACACATCTGCACAGGCCCACCAGCTAACTTGGTGAGGCATTTGGGTGCCTTAGCAACATCCTCTGCCTTGAAAAATGATTCATCCACCACAGTTATGCTGGCTCCAGTGTCCCTAATGGCAGGAGTCTCCTGACCATTCACCTGGACACTGTCCTTATAATACTCTTTAGTATTATCTGGGATAGAGTTATAGACATCTAGATTCTGTTGCTCCCACAACCCCAGAGAGACTAAAGAAACACTAGCTGAGACTCCAGTGGGTTCATCAGCTAGTAATAGAAAGTTTCCACTTGCCATATGTACTTCCTCTTCTGGAGCGAAGGCTAAGGAGGCAAGCTGGACCCCTGAAGGTTTACCCTTACATCTGGGATCTCCTTTCACATGGTCAGTAGCCTTACAAACAAAGCATGAGCCAAAGGCTCGCTGGAATGGAGGCTTGTTCTGACCCCCTTCTGGTCTGGGACCAGAAGGTACACTAGCCTGATTTGGTTTCCCTTGTGGCTTACCCTTATAGTTTTGTTTGGGGCCCTCTTTGGAAGTTGTAGTATTAGAATTCTCTTTGGAGTCCTTCTTAGACTGTTTTTCCCCATCCTTCTTCTGAGTTACCCCAGAATCCTTGTGAGTGGCCCTGTTGGCAACCCACAAGTCAGCAGCCTTAGCTAGTTTCCGGGAATCCAATTCCCTGGAATCAGCCAAGTGTTGTCTGAGCTCAGGAGAGCAGGCATCATAAATAGTCTCCAACATAAACAAATTCTTCATACCTTCATAAGTGTTCACCTTGTAACCCTTAATCCATCCCTCTAAGTTTTTCAAACATTCACTCACCCAGGTAGCCCAAGGGGTACCATCATGCTTTTTGAGGTTCCTAAACCTCTTAAGATACTGGGAAGGGGTCTTCCCAAACCTAGCTATCAAAGCTAGTTTCACACATTCGTAGTCCTTCCTATCCTCCTCCCCCATCTCCATTACCACATCAGTTGCAACAGGGGGAAGCCTAGAGAACAACCAGGTGAGTAAGTCATTTCCTGTGATGTTCTGGAGCCCATGATTATATTCAAACAGAGACAACCAATCCAACACATCCAACTTAGGCTCATACATACCAACCAATTCTTTAGGCATCCGGGGTCTTTTAGGACTGGAACTTCTAGAGGAGCCAGAGAGAGAAACATTCTCAACAGATAATTTCTTCATTTCTAAGTCATACTTGAGCTCCATTTCCCTTAGCCTTAGTTCTTTGTCAGTTTGAGCATTAAGTTTCTTATACTCCAATTCTAGCTTCATTTTCTCCAGTTCAAAGTACTGAGGACTAAATGTGGGACCTGGTAAAGGTCCAGTAGGCACAGCAGGTAGAGCAGGCAGAGGCCTAGGGGGGACAGTTACAACAGCCTCACCCTCCTCTTCTGACTCTTCCTCAGAATCATCAACATTTTGCTCCATGTTAATTTCAACACTGTCATCTACAGTTGCTGGAGTGGTAGGTTCCTCTGAACCATCACCCAGACTTTGGTTAGCTAACAATCTTTCAATCAGCTCCGTTTTCTTGCCCTTAGTCAGGAGATCCTTATGTTTACAGAGCACTCTTAAACAATCAGCAGTTTTGGCTGCAAGGGACTCTTGACTATAGCTTTCTATAACTGACATGTTAGAGGTTTTACTTTTTCAGTGCTAAGCTTTGTGGTTAGTTGCACTAAGGTATCTAAAGCACAATAAAATGTATACTCAATACAAATCCCACCGCTGTACACCAGTGTTAGGCAGAAACCTGTGCAGTTCCCTTGGGGAACACTGCAAAAGATTTAAGACTACAGGTAGAGCAGTAAACCCCTTTGGTAGCAGTCTGTACCACCCAGATTTACCTGGTAGCTGTGGCTGAGCAGTCAGACTTCTCTCAAGAAGAGTTAGGCAGTATGCAAAGTATACACAATATGTACCAACACACAATAGCACAAGCAAACACTGACCAGAGCTTGGTTTCAAAAGTATATAGTTATTTATTTAAAATACACATAAGTTAAAAAAAACACTCTAGCAAAATATAGTAAACACTTTAAACACAGTTATAACGAAAGTAGATTCAATCCTTTCTCCTAACTAGACAACTCTAGGTTAACACCACTTAATTAAAACAGAGGTGAGTGCTTAACGTTAGATGACACTCTAGTAGTTTCCAAGAAAGGGAGAGAAAAAGCAGAAATGGGTTAAACACACCACTCTAAGGTCCAGAACACTTGCAATAGGCTCAAAGAAGCACAAAGTCACAGGTGAGCAAAAGTCACTAGGCAGGGCCCACTCTTAGAGTAGCCGGAGCGAAAATGTGCCCAAGATCACACCGTTATTAGGGATTCAAAGTCTTGCAAAGAGTTAGAAAGAGGTTAGAGTGGCTTAGAAAGTTTAGCCAGGGTGTCCCAGGCTCTCCCAGGTTCGAAAGCCGGGGGCTAAATCTACCCCGTACAGTCGGTAGCAAGGGAAGCCAGGCGGAACACGGTACCTTAAGCGGAAAGGATCCTCCAGCGGTGGCAGTTGTTCCAGGCAGTGGCAGCAGGGCTCGACGTCGGTCAGGGGAGAAGAAGTTCTCGCTGAAGAGCAGAAGAAGAGGGTCGTTGCACTGCCCGGGAAGAAACCAGCCGCGGAGTCCTCCGGTTAAAGGGTCGTACCGACTTTCGTGGTTGGGGTAAAAGTGGTGGGGTTCCGGTTGCCGGGGTGCTTGGCACTGGCAAGGCGGCCACGAGATACCTCGAGAAGCGAAAAGAAGGCGAAAACTGGTTGTCCCCACCAGTCAAGGGAAGGAGCCACTCCGTTAAGAGTTCTCCTCGGTCGTCGGGAAAAGTGGTGAGACGGTTCAGCAGGGCTCCACCGGGTGGTGTCGTCGAAGCAGGTCGGCTCAGCCCTTCCCTCGTCGGATTCTTGGTCCTGTGGCGACTTCTGAAGTCCCAGTCCCCAAAGCCCTGCTTTTATGCAGCAAACCCCCATTCACCCAGCCTAGCTGTCACTCAAACATGCTAAGTGGTGAGCCGGGCGGCTCACCACTTGGGCCAATCAGGACGGAGTGCGACTTGAGTTACCAAGGTAACTCAGTCCAGGGTGCCTAAATTCCCCTCCACCCCTCCTAAGTACCCCAGACAGAGTGGCACCACTTTGGAGGGCTTCTGTGGAGAAGCCCGCCAAAAGTGGAACAAAGGGCTCCACTTTGGGTCAGAGTTACAGAGGCGAACACCAACGCCATTTTAGAATCAAGTTTTGGCAAAAAGTCCCAACCGGAGTTATAAAAATAAATATATAAACCGGCGGTATGTTTAAGGCTACCGTAAATAAATAATTAAATGTGTTAGCCTAAAACAATGGGAAATCCCATAGGAAAATATTCGCGGTCGAATATAAAACGTAGTTTCCACTGCCACCAGCCAAAACTCGATCAGGGGGGACGGAGACGTGCCCCCTCGACTAACAGACCCTGGGGCAATCGAATTGCCCCAGCCAGTACGTCCACAATATGATGGTTTGTACTGGTTCTGTTCAGGATTCAAGACTAGCAAAGTCTTTGGTGACTTTACATGCCCTGGGAGACAGTAGTCAGTCCCAGGGTATGGAGTCTATGTTGGGGAGTCCCTAGGACACCCCTGGGTCACGGCACAGAGGGTGCTGTGTAACCCACATCACAAAAATACATGAGGCCCTATGGAGTAAAAGACCCCATAGCCCATTCAACACAAGGTTTAACCAAGAAAACACACTTCAACATGTCCAAGAGTGAGGGTAAAAGAGTCTCACTCTTGGCAGGAGAAAAAAATTAAACCCCAGAAATCCAGCAAAGCTGCTGGGGGACTCACTAGGTAGGGAAATTCAGCCTAAACAGAGAATTCTCCCTAACAGCCTAGTACAGTTAAATCATTGTCCACACATCTCATTGGTTGATCGTGCACTGTTTATGGCATATGTGATATCATGTGGAACACCCTATCGACCCGCCACCCTAGTGAGCCCAACACACCCCCTCCTACCTCCCCCCCGAACACCAGTGTCCAAAGATGCTCATTGTCAGTGGGCTGTCGCTATTGCAAGCCCCCTCTGCGGGTGTCAGGGGCACCCCTGCCTGTGGAGCGCAGGTTCCTCCCAGATCTACGTTGGGGGCTGCCCTGGACGGAACTTGCAACGGATGATGTTTCTGCCTGCTCACGTCCATGCATGTCCCTAAGGGTTTGTGAGAGCTCAGTGAGCACACGGCGCACTGCGGCCAGTTCGGCGCATACGTCTTTGGACGTGGCATGCAGTTCCCCCCTCAGGCTCTCGGTGCTACTCTCCATCTGTGCCCTTAGTGTCTCTGTGCTTCTCTCCATTTCTGCCCTGAGTGTCTCAGTTGATGTTTCCATGTCTGCCTTAGTGCGCCCACATTCATCGACATGGTCCTTGAGGAGCGTGGCCACTTGCTGCTGTTGCACGATTAACTGGTCGAGGGACTGTTGCCTCTGCTGGGCCATGGCCATTTGCGGGGGTGTCACAGAGGGGCTGTTGACCTCATGTTGCCTTGCCACAGGGCTTGTGGGGGATGGCCAGTCGTCGTCTTGTGGGTGCCCCTGCGTGGTATCCTCATGTTGTACGGGATGGGACAGACAGGGGGATTGGGACAGGTCATGGATGGATCTGACTTCGACATCCCCGTCTTCTGTGTCGGAGCATGCTGCCATCATTGGGGTGTCACCTATGGTGCTGCTGCCACCAGAGGCAGTGCCTTCTGTGGCATCCGTTGGGGGCACCTGTGGTGGTGGTGTTGTGGGCATGCTGGCTGCTGGGGTGCCTGTTGATGTTCCCTCCTGTGTGCTGCCACCTGATTTGTGCTGCTGCCGTGTCTTGATGATTGCAGCTGAGGTGGAGGGTCTTTGGCCGTTGGTCTTGGCCCTCTTTGCAGGTGTGCTGGTAGGGGTGTCCTGAAGCTCGTCGTTTGGATCGGACCCTGTGGTGGAGTAAAGGAGGGCGAGGGTTATTAATGGGTCTGTGGGAATTGGAATGGCATTGTATCACATGCATTGGGGTGGTACCTGAGGGTGATTTGGGTCAGGGCCTTGGAGGTGCTTTCATTTGTGTGTGGAGTGAGGGTGCAGTTGTTTGGCAGCCTGCAGTTAAGGTGTGCCTGCTGCACGTGTAGTGGGTGTTTTAGGTGTTTTTAATTATTTATGTATTTATTGTGAGTTTTAAAGTGCGCTATCAGGGCGATGTGTGTGGACGTTCTCCTGGACATGTGTTTGTGTTGCACTATGTGGACACATGGTAGTTCACATGATTGGACATTGTGGATTTAGCATTGTTTTATCTGGCCCACCTACCGGAATCTTCGGATGTCTGCACTCCTTTCTCCATCCCTCTGACTCCCTCTATGCTCTCCATTCCGATGGTGGAGGCACAGATTTCTTCCCAGGGGGTCAACTTGATGGGTGATTCTGGACCTCCCCCGGTGGCTGTGGCAATGTTGCGGTTGGCAGAGAGTATTCTGCGGACGCATATCCGCAGGTCGTCCCATCGCTTTCGGCATTGCTGTGGGGTGCGGGGTGCGGTCCCCACCGCACTTACCCGCTGTGCCACCAGAGCCCATATGGCCTTCTTGTTCGCAAGTGCCGTCCTGGTCATTTGCGTGGAGAAGACGACGGCAGCATTCTCCTGGAGGGTCTCTGTTAGCACGGTGAGTTCCTCACGGGAGAAGTGGACCTGCCGCTTGCGGTCACACGCTTTCTTCGCTACTTTTCCCATTTTTCTTGGTTTCGCTAGGGTGGATGACGGGTTGGGGTGTGTCTCGGGGTAGTGTTTTTAGTGGTTGTGTGGTTTTTGTGGTTTTATAGGTGTACGGCGGCATGTTTCCCGTTCCGGGCCCATGTTTTTACTTCCGTTTCCGTATATTTCCGGTCACCGTACTTTCCGGTAGGCGCACTCTGCAGTGTCCGCTGTGATGGGTGGCGGTATTGCACCTAGGGCGCCGTACGGCGGCGGTGTGGGCCGTTTTGGGGTCATTTCCGCCATCGCGGACTTTGCACTTCAGCCATGCCGTGGTGCTCGTGCCCGATGGGTCGGAATGGGCCGCACTTTGCTCCTTCGTGCAATGGCGGAAACGCTATTTACGCTGTTGCGGTCCGGTCAGTCACTTTCCGCCAGGGTCGTAATGAGGGCCATTGACCTGTTTAGTACCTGGGGTGAGAGGAACTGAGGTGGTGATTTCCACTAGACTCATTGACCTGCTTAGTTCCTGGGGTGAGAGGAACTGAGGTGGTGATTGCCACAAGAATCATTGACCTGCTTAGTACCTGGGGTGAGAGGAACTGAGGTGGCGATTTCCACTAGACTCATTGACCTGCTTAGTACCTGGGGTGAGAGGAACTGAGGTGGCGATTGCCACTAGACTCATTGACCTGCTTAGTACCTGGGATGAGAGGAACTGAGGTGGCGATTTCCACTAGACTCATTGACCTGCTTAGTACCTGGGGTGAGAGGAACTGAGGTGGTGATTTCAACTAGACTCATTGACCTACTTAGTACCTGGGGTGAGAGGAACTGAGGTGGTGATTTCCACTAGACTCATTGACCTGCTTAGTACATGGGGTGAGAGGAACTGAGGTGGTGATTTCCACTAGACTCATTGATCTGTTTAGTACCTGGGGTGAGAGGAACTGAGGTGGTGATTTCCACTAGACTCATTGACCTGCTTAGTTCCTGGGGTGAGAGGAACTGAGGTGGTGATTGCCACAAGAATCATTGACCTGCTTAGTACCTGGGGTGAGAGGAACTGAGGTGGTGATTTCCACTAGATTCATTGACCTGCTTAGTACCTGGGGTGAGAGGAACTGAGGTGGTGATTTCCACTAGACTCATTGACCTGCTTAGTACCTGGGGTGAGAGGAACTGAGGTGGTGATTTCCACTAGACTCATTGACCTGCTTAGTACCTGGGGTGAGAGCAACTGGGGTGGTGATTTCCACTAGACTCATTGACCTGCTTAGTAAATGGTGTGAGAGGAACTGAGGTAGTGATTTCCACTAGACTCATTAACCTGCTAAGTACATGGGGTGGGGGGAACTGAGGTGGTTATTTCCACTAGACTCACTCACCTGCTCAGTACCTGGGGTGAGAGGAACTGAGGTGGTGATTTCCACTAGACTCATTCACCTGCTTAGTACCTGGGGTGAGAGGAACTGAGGTGGTGATTTCCACTAGACTCATTCACCTGCTCAGTACCCAAGGTGAGAGGAACTAAGGTGGCGATTTCCACTAGACTCATTGGGCCGCTTAGTACCTGGGGTGAGAGGAATTAAGGTGGTTATTTCCAGTAGAATCATTGACCTGCTAAGTACCCAAGGTGAGAGGAACTGAGGTGGTTATTTCCACTAGACTCATTCACCTGCTCAGTACCTGGGGTGAGAGGAACTAAGGTTGTTAGTTCCACTAGACTCATTCACCTGCTCAGTACCTGGGGTGAGAGGAACTGAGATGGCGATTTCCACTAGACTCATTGACCTGCTTAGTACATGGGGTGAGAGGAACTGAGGTGGTGTTTTCCACTAGACTCATTGACCTGCTTAGTACCTTGGGTTAGAGGAACTGAGGTGGTGATTTCCACTAGACTCATTGACCTGCTTAGTACCTGGGTTGAGAGTAACTGAGGTGGCGATTTCCTCTAGACTCATTGACCTGCTTAGTACCTGGGGTGAGAGGAACTGAGGTGGTGATTTCCACTAGACTCATTGACCTGCTTAGTACCTGGCGTGAGAGGAACTGAGGTGGTGTTTTGCACTAGACTCATTGACCTGCTTAGTACCTTGGGTTAGAGGAACTGAGGTGGTGATTTCCACTAGACTCATTGACCTGCTTAGTACCTGGGGTGAGAGGAACTGAGGTGGTGATATCCACTAGACTCATTGACCTTCTTAGTACCTGGGGTGAGAGGAACTGAGGTGGTGATTTCCACTACACTCATTGACCTGCTTAGTACCTGGGGTGAGAGGAACTGAGGTGGTGATTTCCACTAGACTCATTGACCTGCTTAGTACATGGGGTGAGAGGAACTGAGGTGGTGATTTCCACTAGACTCATTGACCTGTTTAGTACATGGGGTGAGAGGAACTGAGGTGGATTATTTCCCCTAGACTCATTGACCTGCTTAGTACCTGGGGTGAGAGGAACTGAGGTGGTGATTGCCACAAGAATCATTGACCTGCTTAGTACTGGGGTGAGAGGAACTGAGGTGGTGATTTCCACTAGACTCATTGACCAGCTTAGTACCTGGGGTGAGAGGAACTGAGGTGGTGTTTTCCACTAGACTCATTGACCTGCATAGTACCTGGGGTGAGAGGAACTGAGTTGGTGAGTTCCACTACATTCATTCACCTGCTTAGTACATGGTGTGAGAGGAACTGAGGTGGTGATTTCCACTAGACTCATTGACCTGCTAAGTACATGGGGTGGGAGGAACTGAGGTGGTATTTCCACTAGACTCATTCACCTGCTCAGTACCTGGAGTGAGTGGAACTGAGGTGGTTATTTCCACTAGCCTCATTCACCTGCTCAGTACGTGGGGTGAGAGGAACTGAGGTGGTTATTTCCACTAGACTCATTCACCTGCTTAGTACCTGGGGTGAGAGGAACTGAGGTGGTGATTTCCACTAGACTCATTCACCTGCTCAGTACCTAGGGCGAGAGGAACTGAGGTGGTGATTTCCACTAGACTCATTCACCTGCTTAGTACCTGGGGTGAGAGGAACTGAGGTGGTGATGTCCACTAGACTCATTGACCTGCTCAGTACCCAAGGTGAGAGGAACTGAGGTGGCGATTTCCACTAGACTCATTGCGCTGCTTAGCACGTGGGGTGAGAGGAACTGAGGTGGTTATTTCCACTAGACTCATTCACCTGTTTAGTACATGGGGTGAGAAGAACTGAGGTGGTGATTTCCACTAGACTCATTGACCTGCTTAGTACCTGGGGTGAGAGGAACTGAGGTGGTGATTGCCACAAGAATCATAGACCTGCTTAGTACCTGGCATGAGAGGAACTGAGGTGGTGATTTCCACTAGACTCATTGACCTGCTTAGTACCTGGGATGAGAGGAACTGAGGTGGTGATTTCCACTAGACTCATTGACCTGCTTAGTACCTGGGGTGAGAGGAACTGAGGTGGTGATTTCCACTAGACTCATTGACCTGCTTAGTACCTGGGGTGAGAGGAACTGAGGTGGTGATTTCCACGAGACTCATTGACCTGCTTAGTACATGGGGTGAGAGGAACTGAGGTGGTGAGTTCCACTAGTCTCATTGAACTGCTTAGTACCTTGGGTTAGAGGAACTGAGGTGGTGATTTCCACTAGACTCATTGACCTGCTTAGTACCTGGGGTGAGAGGAACTGAGGTGGTGATATCCACTAGACTCATTGACCTTCTTAGTACCTGGGGTGAGAGGAACTGAGGTGGTGATTTCCACTACACTCATTGACCTGCTTAGTACCTGGGGTGAGAGGAACTGAGGTGGTGATTTCCACTAGACTCATTGACCTGCTTAGTACATGGGGTGAGAGGAACTGAGGTGGTGATTTCCACTAGACTCATTGACCTGTTTAGTACATGGGGTGAGAGGAACTGAGGTGGATTATTTCCCCTAGACTCATTGACCTGCTTAGTACCTGGGGTGAGAGGAACTGAGGTGGTGATTGCCACAAGAATCATTGACCTGCTTAGTACTGGGGTGAGAGGAACTGAGGTGGTGATTTCCACTAGACTCATTGACCAGCTTAGTACCTGGGGTGAGAGGAACTGAGGTGGTGTTTTCCACTAGACTCATTGACCTGCATAGTACCTGGGGTGAGAGGAACTGAGTTGGTGAGTTCCACTACATTCATTCACCTGCTTAGTACATGGTGTGAGAGGAACTGAGGTGGTGATTTCCACTAGACTCATTGACCTGCTAAGTACATGGGGTGGGAGGAACTGAGGTGGTATTTCCACTAGACTCATTCACCTGCTCAGTACCTGGAGTGAGTGGAACTGAGGTGGTTATTTCCACTAGCCTCATTCACCTGCTCAGTACGTGGGGTGAGAGGAACTGAGGTGGTTATTTCCACTAGACTCATTCACCTGCTTAGTACCTGGGGTGAGAGGAACTGAGGTGGTGATTTCCACTAGACTCATTCACCTGCTCAGTACCTAGGGCGAGAGGAACTGAGGTGGTGATTTCCACTAGACTCATTCACCTGCTTAGTACCTGGGGTGAGAGGAACTGAGGTGGTGATGTCCACTAGACTCATTGACCTGCTCAGTACCCAAGGTGAGAGGAACTGAGGTGGCGATTTCCACTAGACTCATTGCGCTGCTTAGCACCTGGGGTGAGAGGAACTGAGGTGGTTATTTCCACTAGACTCATTCACCTGTTTAGTACATGGGGTGAGAAGAACTGAGGTGGTGATTTCCACTAGACTCATTGACCTGCTTAGTACCTGGGGTGAGAGGAACTGAGGTGGTGATTGCCACAAGAATCATAGACCTGCTTAGTACCTGGCATGAGAGGAACTGAGGTGGTGATTTCCACTAGACTCATTGACCTGCTTAGTACCTGGGATGAGAGGAACTGAGGTGGTGATTTCCACTAGACTCATTGACCTGCTTAGTACCTGGGGTGAGAGGAACTGAGGTGGTGATTTCCACTAGACTCATTGACCTGCTTAGTACCTGGGGTGAGAGGAACTGAGGTGGTGATTTCCACGAGACTCATTGACCTGCTTAGTACATGGGGTGAGAGGAACTGAGGTGGTGAGTTCCACTAGTCTCATTGAACTGCTTAGTACATGGTGTGAGAGGAACTGAGGTGGTGATTTCCACTAGACTCATTGACCTGCTAAGTACATGGGGTGGGAGGAACTGAGGTGGTTATTTCCACTAGACTCATTCACCTGCTCAGTACCTGGGGTGAGAGGAACTGAGGTGGTTATTTCCACTAGACTCATTCACCTGCTCAGTACCTGGGGCGAGAGGAACTGAGGTGGTGATTTCCACTAGACTCATTCACCTGCTTAGTACCTGGGGTGAGAGGAACTGAGGTGGTGATTTCCACTAGACTCATTCACCTGCTCAGTACCCAAGTTGAGAGGAACTGAGGTGGCAATTTCCACTAGACTCATTGGGCTGCTTAGTACCTGGGGTGAGAGGAATTAAGGTGGTTATTTCCAGTAGAATCATTGACCTGTTAAGTACCCAAGGTGAGAGGAACTGAGGTGGTTATTTCCACTAGACTCATTCACCTGCTCAGTACCTGGGGTGAGAGGAACTGAGGTGGTTATTTCCACTAGACGAATTCACCTGCTCAGTACCTGGGGTGAGAGGAACTGAGGTGGCGATTTCCACTAGACTCATTGACCTGCTCAGTACCTGGGGTGAGAGGAACTGAGGTGGTTATTTCCACTAGACTCATTCACCTGCTCACTACCTGGGGTGAGAGGAACTGAGGTGGTGATTTCCACTAGACTCATTCACCTGCTCAGTACCTGGGGTGAGAGGAACTGAGGTGGCGATTTCCAGTAGACTCATTGGGCTGCTTAGTACCTGGGGTGAGAGGAATTAAGGTGGTGATTTCAAGTAGAATCATTCATCTGCTAAGTACCCAAGGTGAGAGGAACTGAGGTGGTTATTTCCACTAGACTCATTCACCTGCTCAGTACCTGGGGTGAGAGGAACTGAGGTGGTTATTTCCACTAGACGAATTCACCTGCTCAGTACCTGGGGTGAGAGGAACTGAGGTGGCGATTTCCACTAGACTCATTGACCTGCTCAGTACCTGGGGTGAGAGGAACTGAGGTGGTTATTTCCACGAGACTCATTCACCTGCTCACTACCTGGGGTGAGAGGAACTGAGGTGGTGATTTCCACTAGACTCATTCACCTGCTCAGTACCTGGGGTGAGAGGAACTGAGGTGGCGATTTCCAGTAGACTCATTGGGCTGCTTAGTACCTGGGGTGAGAGGAATTAAGGTGGTGATTTCAAGTAGAATCATTCATCTGCTAAGTACCCAAGGTGAGAGGAACTGAGGTGGTGATTGCCACTAGACTCATTGACCTGCTTAGTACCTGGGGTGAGAGGAACTGAGGTGGTGATTTCCACTAGACTCATTGACCTGCTTAGTACCTGGGGGGAGAGGAACTGAGGTGGTGATTTCCACTAGACTCATTGACCTGCTTAGTACCTGGGGTGAGAGGAGCTGAGGTGGTGATTTCCACGAGACTCATTGACCTGCTTAGTACATGGGGTGAGAGGAACTGAGGTGGTGATTTCCACTAGACTCATTGACCTGCTTAGTACATGGGGTGAGAGGAACTGAGGTGGTTATTTCCACTAGACTCATTCACCTGCTCAGTACCTGGGGTGAGAGGAACTGAGGTGGTTATTTCCACTAGACTCATTTGCTTAGTACCTGGGGTGAGAGGAACTGAGGTGGTGATTTCCACTAGACTCATTCACCTGCTCAGTACCTGGGGGAGAGAGGAACTGAGGTGGCGATTTCCACTAGACTCATTCACCTGCTCAGTACCCAAGGTGAGAGGAACTGAGGTGGCAATTTCCACTAGACTCATTGGGCTGCTTAGTACCTGGGGTGAGAGGAATTAAGGTGGTTATTTCCAGTAGAATCATTGACCTGTTAAGTACCCAAGGTGAGAGGAACTGAGGTGGTTATTTCCACTAGACTCATTCACCTGCTCAGTACCTGGGGTGAGAGGAACTGAGGTGGTTATTTCCACTAGACGAATTCACCTGCTCAGTACCTGGGGTGAGAGGAACTGAGGTGGCGATTTCCACTAGACTCATTGACCTGCTCAGTACCTGGGGTGAGAGGAACTGAGGTGGTTATTTCCACTAGACTCATTCACCTGCTCAGTACCTGGGGTGAGAGGAACTGAGGTGGTGATTTCCACTAGACTCATTCACCTGCTCAGTACCTGGGGTGAGAGGAACTGAGGTGGCGATTTCCAGTAGACTCATTGGGCTGCTTAGTACCTGGGGTGAGAGGAATTAAGGTGGTGATTTCAAGTAGAATCATTCATCTGCTAAGTACCCAAGGTGAGAGGAACTGAGGTGGTGATTGCCACTAGACTCATTGACCTGCTTAGTACCTGGGATGAGAGGAACTGAGGTGGTGATTTCCACTAGACTCATTGACCTGCTTAGTACCTGGGGTGAGAGGAACTGAGGTGGTGATTTCCACTAGACTCATTGACCTGCTTAGTACCTGGGGTGAGAGGAACTGAGGTGGTGATTTCCACGAGACTCATTGACCTGCTTAGTACATGGGGTGAGAGGAACTGAGGTGGTGATTTCCACTAGACTCATTGACCTGCTTAGTACCTGGGGTGAGAGGAACTGAGGTGGTGATTTCCACTAGACTCATTGACCTGCTAAGTACATGGGGTGGGAGGAACTGAGGTGGTTATTTCCACTAGACTCATTGACCTTCTTAGTACATGGGGTGAGAGCAACTGAGGTGGTTATTTCCACTAGACTCATTTGCTTAGTACCTGGGGTGAGAGGAACTGAGGTGGTGATTTCCACTAGACTCATTGACCTGCTAAGTACATGGGGTGGGAGGAACTGAGGTGGTTATTTCCACTAGACTCATTCACCTGCTCAGTACCCAAGGTGAGAGGAACTGAGGTGGCTATTTCCACTAGACTCATTCACTTGCTCAGTACCCAAGGTGAGAGGAACTGAGGTGGTTATTTCCACTAGACTCATTCACCTGCTTAGTACCAGGGGTGAGAGGAATTAAGGTGGTTATTTCCACTAGACTCAGTCACCTGCTCTGTATCTGGGTTGAGAGGAACTGAGGTGGTTATTTCCACTAGACTCATTTGCTTAGTACCTGGGGTGAGAGGAACTGAGGTGGTTATTTCCACTAGACTCATTCACCTGCTCAGTACCTGGGGCGAGAGGAACTGAGGTGGCGATTTCCACTAGACTCATTCACCTACTCAGTACCTGGGGCGAGAGGAACTGAGGTGGTGATTTCCACTAGACTCATTCACCTGCTTAGTATCTGGGGTGAGAGGAACTGAGGTGGTGATTTACACTAGACTCATTGGGCTGCTTAGTACCTGGGGTGAGAGGAATTAAGGTCGTGATTTCCAGTAGAATCATTGACCTGTTAAGTACCCAAGGTGAGAGGAACTGAGGTGGTTATTTCCACTAGACTCATTCACCTGCTCAGTACCTGGGGTGAGAGGAACTGAGGTGGTTATTTCCACTAGACTCATTCACCTGCTCAGTACCTGGGGTGAGAGGAACTGAGGTGGCGATTTCCACTAGAAGCATTGACCTGCTCAGTACCTGGGGTGAGAGGAACTGAGGTGGTTATCTCCACTAGACTCATTCACCTGCCCAGTACCTGGGGTGAGAGGAACTGAGGTGGCGATTTCCACTAGACTCATTCACCTACTCAGTACCTGGGGCGAGAGGAACTGAGGTGGTGATTTCCACTAGACTCATTCACCTGCTTAGTATCTGGGGTGAGAGGAACTGAGGTGGTGATTTACACTAGACTCATTGGGCTGCTTAGTACCTGGGGTGAGAGGAATTAAGGTCGTGATTTCCAGTAGAATCATTGACCTGTTAAGTACCCAAGGTGAGAGGAACTGAGGTGGTTATTTCCACTAGACTCATTGACCTGCTTAGTACCTGGGGTAAGAGGGACTGAGGTGGTGATTTCTACTAGACTCATTGACCTGCTTAGTACCTGGGGTGAGAGGAACTGAGGTGGTGATTGCCACAAGAATCATAGACCTGCTTAGTACCTGGGGTGAGAGGAACTGAGGTGGTGATTTCCACTAGAATCATTGACCTGCTTAGTACCTGGGATGAGAGGAACTGAGGTGGTGATTTCCACTAGACTCATTGACCTGCTTAGTACCTGGGGTGAGAGGAACTGAGGTGGTGATTTCCACTAGACTCATTGACCTGCTTAGTACATGGGGTGAGAGGAACTGAGGTGGTGATTTCCACTAGACTCATTGACCTTCTTAGTACATGGGGTGAGAGGAACTGAGGTGGTGAGTTCCACTAGACTCAATGACCTGCTAAGTACATGGTGTGAGAGGAACTGAGGTGGTGATTTCCACTAGACTCATTGACCTGCTAAGTACATGGGGTGGGAGGAACTGAGGTGGTTATTTCCACTAGACTCATTCACCTGCTCAGTACCTGGGGTGAGAGGAACTGAGGTGATTATTTCCATTAGACTCATTCACCTGCTCAGTACCTGGGGTGAGAGGAACTGAGGTGGTTATTTCCACTAGACTCATTCACCTGCTCAGTACCTGGGGTGAGAGGAACTGAGGTGGTGATTTCCACTAGACTCATTCACCTGCTCAGTACCTGGGGCGAGAGGAACTGAAGTGGCGATTTCCACTAGACTCATTCACCTGCTCAGTACCTGGGGCGAGAGGAACTGAGGTGGTGATTTCATCTAGACTCATTCACCTGCTCAGTACCCAATGTGAGATGAACTGAGGTGGCGATTTCCACTAGACTCATTGGGCTGCTTAGTTCCTGTGGTGAGAGGAATTAAGGTGGTTATTTCCAGTAGAATCATTGACCTGTCAAGTACCCAAGGTGAGAGGAACTGAGGTGGTTATTTCCACTAGACTCATTCACCTGCTCAGTACCTGGGGTGAGAGGAACTGAGGTGGTTATTTCCACTAGACTCATTGACCTGCTCAGTACCTGGGGTGAGAGGAACTGAGGTGGTTATTTCCACTAGACTCATTCACCTGCTCAGTACCTGGGGTGAGAGGAACTGAGGTGGTGATTTCCACTAGACTCATTCACCTGCTCAGTACCTGGGGTGAGAGGAACTGAGGTGGCGATTTCCACTAGACTCATTGGGCTGCTTAGTACCTGGGGTGAGAGGAATTAAGGTCGTGATTTCAAGTAGAATCATTGACCTGCTAAGTACCCAAGGTGAGACGAACTGAGGTGGTGATTGCCACTAGACTCATTGACCTGCTTAGTAACTGGGGTAAGAGGAACTGAGGTGGTTATTTCCACTAGACTCATTCACCTGCTCAGTACCTGGGGTGAGAGGAACTGAGGTGGCAATTTCCACTAGACTCATTGACCTGCTCAGTACCTGGGGTGAGAGGAACCGAGGTGGCGATTTCCATTAGACTCATTGGGCTGCTTAGTAACTGGGGTGAGAGGAATTAAGGTGGTGATTTCAAGTAGAATCATTGACCTGCTAAGTACCCAAGGTGAGAGGAACTGAGGTGGTGATTGCCACTAGACTCATTGACCTGCTTAGTACCTGGGGTAAGAGGAACTGAGGTGGTGATTTCTACTAGACTCATTGACCTGCTTAGTACCTGGGGTGAGAGGAACTGAGGTGGTGATTGCCACAAGAATCATAGACCTGCTTAGTACCCAAGGTGAGAGGAACTGAGGTGGTTATTTCCACTAGACTCATTCACCTGCTCAGTAACTGGGGTGAGAGGAACTGAGGTGGTGATTTCCACTAGACTCATTCACCTGCTCAGTACCTGGGGTGAGAGGAACCGAGGTGGCGATTTCCATTAGACTCATTGGGCTGCTTAGTAACTGGGGTGAGAGGAATTAAGGTGGTGATTTCAAGTAGAATCATTGACCTGCTAAGTACCCAAGGTGAGAGGAACTGAGGTGGTGATTGCCACTAGACTCATTGACCTGCTTAGTACCTGGGGTAAGAGGAACTGAGGTGGTGATTTCTACTAGACTCATTGACCTGCTTAGTACCTGGGGTGAGAGGAACTGAGGTGGTGATTGCCACAAGAATCATAGACCTGCTTAGTACCTGGGGTGAGAGGAACTGAGGTGGTGATTTCCACTAGACTCATTGACCTGCTTAGTACCTGGGATGAGAGGAACTGAGGTGGTGATTTCCACTAGACTCATTGACCTGCTTAGTACCTGGGGCGAGAGGAACTGAGGTGGTGATTTCATCTAGACTCATTCACCTGCTCAGTACCCAATGTGAGAGGAACTGATTTGGCGATTTCCACTAGACTCATTGGGCTGCTTAGTTCCTGGGGTGAGAGGAATTAAGGTGGTTATTTCCAGTAGAATCATAGACCTGTTAAGTACCCAAGGTGAGAGGAACTGAGGTGGTTATTTCCACTAGACTCATTCACCTGCTCAGTACCTGGGGTGAGAGGAACTGAGGTGGTTATTTCCACTAGACTCATTGACCTGCTCAGTACCTGGGGTGAGAGGAACTGAGGTGGTTATTTCCACTAGACTCATTCACCTGCTCAGTACCTGGGGTGAGAGGAACTGAGGTGGTGATTTCCACTAGACTCATTCACCTGCTCAGTACCTGGGGTGAGAGGAACTGAGGTGGCGATTTCCACTAGACTCATTGGGCTGCTTAGTACCTGGGGTGAGAGGAATTAAGATGGTGATTTCAAGTAGAATCATTGACCTGCTAAGTACCCAAGGTGAGAGGAACTGAGGTGGTGATTGCCACTAGACTCATTGACCTGCTTAGTAACTGGGGTAAGAGGAACTGAGGTGGTTATTTCCACTAGACTCATTCACCTGCTCAGTACCTGGGGTGAGAGGAACTGAGGTGGTTATTTCCATTAGACTCATTCACCTGCTCAGTACCTGGGGTGAGAGAAACTGAGGTGGCAATTTCCACTAGACTCATTGACCTGCTCAGTACCTTGGGTGAGAGGAACTGAGGTGTTTATTTCCACTAGACTCATTTGCTTAGTACCTGGGGTGAGAGGAACTGAGGTGGTGATTTCCACGAGACTCATTGACCTGCTTAGTACATGGGGTGAGAGGAACTGAGGTGGTTATTTCCACTAGACTCATTCACCTGCTCAGTACCTGGGGTGAGAGGAACTGAGGTGGTTATTTCCACTAGACTCATTTGCTTAGTACCTGGGGTGAGAGGAACTGAGGTGGTGATTTCCACTAGACTCATTCACCTGCTCAGTACCTGGGGAGAGAGGAACTGAGGTGGCGATTTCCACTAGACTCATTCACCTGCTCAGTACCTGGGGCGAGAGGAACTGAGGTGGTGATTTCCACTAGACTCATTCACCTGCTTAGTACCTGGGGTGAGAGGAACTGAGGTTGTGATTTCCACTAGACTCATTCACCTGCTCAGTACCCAAGGTGAGAGGAACTGAGGTGGCAATTTCCACTAGACTCATTGGGCTGCTTAGTACCTGGGGTGAGAGGAATTAAGGTGGTTATTTCCAGTAGAATCATTGACCTGTTAAGTACCCAAGGTGAGAGGAACTGAGGTGGTTATTTCCACTAGACTCATTCACCTGCTCAGTACCTGGGGTGAGAGGAACTGAGGTGGTTATTTCCACTAGACGAATTCACCTGCTCAGTACCTGGGGTGAGAGGAACTGAGGTGGCGATTTCCACTAGACTCATTGACCTGCTCAGTACCTGGGGTGAGAGGAACTGAGGTGGTTATTTCCACTAGACGAATTCACCTGCTCAGTACCTGGGGTGAGAGGAACTGAGGTGGCGATTTCCACTAGACTCATTGACCTGCTCAGTACCTGGGGTGAGAGGAACTGAGGTGGTTATTTCCACTAGACGAATTCACCTGCTCAGTACCTGGGGTCAGAGGAACTGAGGTGGCGATTTCCACTAGACTCATTGACCTGCTCAGTACCTGGGGTGAGAGGAACTGAGGTGGTTATTTCCACTAGACGAATTCACCTGCTCAGTACCTGGGGTGAGAGGAACTGAGGTGGCGATTTCCACTAGACTCATTAACCTGCTCAGTACCTGGGGTGAGAGGAACTGAGGTGGTTATTTCCACTAGACTCATTGACCTGCTCAGTACCTGGGGTGAGAGGATTTGAGGTGGTTATTTCCACTAGACTCATTCACCTGCTCAGTACCTGGAATGAGAGGAACTGAGGTGGTGATTTCCACTAGACTCATTCACCTGCTCAGTACCTGGGGTGAGAGGAACTGAGGTGGCGATTTCCACTAGACTCATTGGGCTGCTTAGTACCTGGGGTGAGTGGAATTAAGGTGGTGATTTCAAGTAGAATCATTGACCTGCTAAGTACCCAAGATGAGACGAACGGAGGTGGTGATTGCCACTAGACTCATTGACCTGCTTAGTAACTGGGGTAAGAGGAACTGAGGTGGTTATTTCCACTAGACTCATTCACCTGCTCAGTACCTGGGGTGAGAGGAACTGAGGTGGTTATTTCCACTAGACTCATTCACCTGCTCAGTACCTGGGGTGAGAGGAACCGAGGTGGCGATTTCCATTAGACTCATTGGGCTGCTTAGTAACTGGGGTGAGAGGAATTAAGGTGGTGATTTCAAGTAGAATCATTGACCTGCTAAGTACCCAAGGTGAGAGGAACTGAGGTGGTGATTGCCACTAGACTCATTGACCTGCTTAGTACCTGGGGTAAGAGGAACTGAGGTGGTGATTTCTACTAGACTCATTGACCTGCTTAGTACCTGGGGTGAGAGGAACTGAGGTGGTGATTGCCACAAGAATCATAGACCTGCTTAGTACCTGGGGTGAGAGGAACTGAGGTGGTGATTTCCACTAGACTCATTCACCTGCTCAGTACCTGGGGTGAGAGGAACTGAGGTGGTTATTTCCACTAGACGAATTCACCTGCTCAGTACCTGGGGTGAGAGGAACTGAGGTGGCGATTTCCACTAGACTCATTGACCTGCTCAGTACCTGGGGTGAGAGGAACTGAGGTGGTTATTTCCACTAGACTCATTCACCTGCTCAGTACCTGGGGTGAGAGGAACTGAGGTGGTTATTTCCACTAGACGAATTCACCTGTTCAGTACCTGGGGTGAGAGGAACTGAGGTGGTTATTTCCACTAGACTCATTGACCTGCTCAGTACCTGGGGTGAGAGGAACTGAGGTGGTTATTTCCACTAGACTCATTCACCTGCTCAGTACCTGGGGTGAGAGGAACTGAGGTGGTGATTTCCACTAGACTCATTCACCTGCTCAGTACCTGGGGTGAGAGGAACTGAGGTGGCAATTTCCACTAGACTCATTGACCTGCTTAGTACCTGGGGTGAGAGGAACTGAGGTGGTGATTGCCACTAGACTCATTGACCTGCTTAGTACCTGGGGTAAGAGGAACTGAGGTGGTGATTTCTACTAGACTCATTGACCTGCTTAGTACCTGGGGTGAGAGGAACTGAGGTGGTGATTGCCACAAGAATCATAGACCTGCTTAGTACCTGGGGTGAGAGGAACTGAGGTGGTGATTTCCACTAGACTCATTCACCTGCTCAGTACCTGGGGTGAGAGGAACTGAGGTGGTTATTTCCACTAGACGAATTCACCTGCTCAGTACCTGGGGTGAGAGGAACTGAGGTGGCGATTTCCACTAGACTCATTGACCTGCTTAGTAACTGGGGTAAGAGGAACTGAGGTGGTTATTTCCACTAGACTCATTCACCTGCTCAGTACCTGGGGTGAGAGGAACTGAGGTGGTTATTTCCACTAGACTCATTCACCTGCTCAGTACCTGGGGTGAGAGGAACTGAGGTGGCAATTTCCACTAGACTCATTGACCTGCTCAGTACCTTGGGTGAGAGGAACTGAGGTGGTTATTTCCACTAGACTCATTCACCTGCTCAGTAACTGGGGTGAGAGGAACTGAGGTGGTGATTTCCACTAGACTCATTCACCTGCTCAGTACCTGGGGTGAGAGGAACCGAGGTGGCGATTTCCATTAGACTCATTGGGCTGCTTAGTAACTGGGGTGAGAGGAATTAAGGTGGTGATTTCAAGTAGAATCATTGACCTGCTAAGTACCCAAGGTGAGAGGAACTGAGGTGGTGATTGCCACTAGACTCATTGACCTGCTTAGTACCTGGGGTAAGAGGAACTGAGGTGGTGATTTCTACTAGACTCATTGACCTGCTTAGTACCTGGGGTGAGAGGAACTGAGGTGGTGATTGCCACAAGAATCATAGACCTGCTTAGTACCTGGGGTGAGAGGAACTGAGGTGGTGATTTCCACTAGACTCATTCACCTGCTCAGTACCTGGGGTGAGAGGAACTGAGGTGGTTATTTCCACTAGACGAATTCACCTGCTCAGTACCTGGGGTGAGAGGAACTGAGGTGGCGATTTCCACTAGACTCATTGACCTGCTCAGTACCTGGGGTGAGAGGAACTGAGGTGGTTATTTCCACTAGACTCATTCACCTGCTCAGTACCTGGGGTGAGAGGAACTGAGGTGGTTATTTCCACTAGACGAATTCACCTGTTCAGTACCTGGGGTGAGAGGAACTGAGGTGGTTATTTCCACTAGACTCATTGACCTGCTCAGTACCTGGGGTGAGAGGAACTGAGGTGGTTATTTCCACTAGACTCATTCACCTGCTCAGTACCTGGGGTGAGAGGAACTGAGGTGGTGATTTCCACTAGACTCATTCACCTGCTCAGTACCTGGGGTGAGAGGAACTGAGGTGGCAATTTCCACTAGACTCATTGACCTGCTTAGTACCTGGGGTGAGAGGAACTGAGGTGGTGATTGCCACTAGACTCATTGACCTGCTTAGTAACTGGGGTAAGAGGAACTGAGGTGGTTATTTCCACTAGACTCATTCACCTGCTCAGTACCTGGGGTGAGAGGAACTGAGGTGGTTATTTCCACTAGACTCATTCACCTGCTCAGTACCTGGGGTGAGAGGAACTGAGGTGGCAATTTCCACTAGACTCATTGACCTGCTCAGTACCTTGGGTGAGAGGAACTGAGGTGGTTATTTCCACTAGACTCATTCACCTGCTCAGTAACTGGGGTGAGAGGAACTGAGGTGGTGATTTCCACTAGACTCATTCACCTGCTCAGTACCTGGGGTGAGAGGAACCGAGGTGGCGATTTCCATTAGACTCATTGGGCTGCTTAGTAACTGGGGTGAGAGGAATTAAGGTGGTGATTTCAAGTAGAATCATTGACCTGCTAAGTACCCAAGGTGAGAGGAACTGAGGTGGTGATTGCCACTAGACTCATTGACCTGCTTAGTACCTGGGGTAAGAGGAACTGAGGTGGTGATTTCTACTAGACTCATTGACCTGCTTAGTACCTGGGGTGAGAGGAACTGAGGTGGTGATTGCCACAAGAATCATAGACCTGCTTAGTACCTGGGGTGAGAGGAACTGAGGTGGTGATTTCCACTAGACTCATTCACCTGCTCAGTACCTGGGGTGAGAGGAACTGAGGTGTTTACTTCCACTAGACGAATTCACCTGCTCAGTACCTGGGGTGAGAGGAACTGAGGTGGCGATTTCCACTAGACTCATTGACCTGCTCAGTACCTGGGGTGAGAGGAACTGAGGTGGTTATTTCCACTAGACTCATTCACCTGCTCAGTACCTGGGGTGAGAGGAACTGAGGTGGTTATTTCCACTAGACGAATTCACCTGTTCAGTACCTGGGGTGAGAGGAACTGAGGTGGTTATTTCCACTAGACTCATTGACCTGCTCAGTACCTGGGGTGAGAGGAACTGAGGTGGTTATTTCCACTAGACTCATTCACCTGCTCAGTACCTGGGGTGAGAGGAACTGAGGTGGTGATTTCCACTAGACTCATTCACCTGCTCAGTACCTGGGGTGAGAGGAACTGAGGTGGCAATTTCCACTAGACTCATTGACCTGCTTAGTACCTGGGGTGAGAGGAACTGAGGTGGTGATTGCCACTAGACTCATTGACCTGCTTAGTACCTGGGGTAAGAGGAACTGAGGTGGTGATTTCTACTAGACTCATTGACCTGCTTAGTACCTGGGGTGAGAGGAACTGAGGTGGTGATTGCCACAAGAATCATAGACCTGCTTAGTACCTGGGGTGAGAGGAACTGAGGTGGTGATTTCCACTAGACTCATTCACCTGCTCAGTACCTGGGGTGAGAGGAACTGAGGTGGTTATTTCCACTAGACGAATTCACCTGCTCAGTACCTGGGGTGAGAGGAACTGAGGTGGCGATTTCCACTAGACTCATTGACCTGCTTAGTAACTGGGGTAAGAGGAACTGAGGTGGTTATTTCCACTAGACTCATTCACCTGCTCAGTACCTGGGGTGAGATGAACTGAGGTGGTTATTTCCACTAGACTCATTCACCTGCTCAGTACCTGGGGTGAGAGGAACTGAGGTGGCAATTTCCACTAGACTCATTGACCTGCTCAGTACCTTGGGTGAGAGGAACTGAGGTGGTTATTTCCACTAGACTCATTCACCTGCTCAGTAACTGGGGTGAGAGGAACTGAGGTGGTGATTTCCACTAGACTCATTCACCTGCTCAGTACCTGGGATGAGAGGAACCGAGGTGGCGATTTCCATTAGACTCATTGGGCTGCTTAGTAACTGGGGTGAGAGGAACTGAGGTGGTGATTTCCACTAGACTCATTCACCTGCTCAGTACCTGGGGTGAGAGGAACCGAGGTGGCGACTTCCATTAGACTCATTGGGCTGCTTAGTAACTGGGGTGAGAGGAATTAAGGTGGTGATTTCAAGTAGAATCATTGACCTGCTAAGTACCCAAGGTGAGAGGAACTGAGGTGGTGATTGCCACTAGACTCATTGACCTGCTTAGTACCTGGGGTAAGAGGAACTGAGGTGGTGATTTCTACTAGACTCATTGACCTGCTTAGTACCTGGGGTGAGAGGAACTGAGGTGGTGATTGCCACAAGAATCATAGACCTGCTTAATACCTGGGGTGAGAGGAACTGAGGTGGTGATTTCCACTAGACTCATTCACCTGCTCAGTACCTGGGGTGAGAGGAACTGAGGTGGTTATTTCCACTAGACGAATTCACCTGCTCAGTACCTGGGGTGAGAGGAACTGAGGTGGCGATTTCCACTAGACTCATTGACCTGCTCAGTACCTGGGGTGAGAGGAACTGAGGTGGTTATTTCCACTAGACTCATTCACCTGCTCAGTACCTGGGGTGAGAGGAACTGAGGTGGTTATTTCCACTAGACGAATTCACCTGTTCAGTACCTGGGGTGAGAGGAACTGAGGTGGTTATTTCCACTAGACTCATTGACCTGCTCAGTACCTGGGGTGAGAGGAACTGAGGTGGTTATTTCCACTAGACTCATTCACCTGCTCAGTACCTGGGGTGAGAGGAACTGAGGTGGTGATTTCCACTAGACTCATTCACCTGCTCAGTACCTGGGGTGAGAGGAACTGAGGTGGCAATTTCCACTAGACTCATTGACCTGCTTAGTACCTGGGGTGAGAGGAACTGAGGTGGTGATTGCCACTAGACTCATTGACCTGCTTAGTAACTGGGGTAAGAGGAACTGAGGTGGTTATTTCCACTAGACTCATTCACCTGCTCAGTACCTGGGGTGAGAGGAACTGAGGTGGTTATTTCCACTAGACTCATTCACCTGCTCAGTACCTGGGGTGAGAGGAACTGAGGTGGCAATTTCCACTAGACTCATTGACCTGCTCAGTACCTTGGGTGAGAGGGACTGAGGTGGTTATTTCCACTAGACTCATTCACCTGCTCAGTAACTGGGGTGAGAGGAACTGAGGTGGTGATTTCCACTAGACTCATTCACCTGCTCAGTACCTGGGGTGAGAGGAACCGAGGTGGCGATTTCCATTAGACTCATTGGGCTGCTTAGTAACTGGGGTGAGAGGAATTAAGGTGGTGATTTCAAGTAGAATCATTGACCTGCTAAGTACCCAAGGTGAGAGGAACTGAGGTGGTGATTGCCACTAGACTCATTGACCTGCTTAGTACCTGGGGTAAGAGGAACTGAGGTGGTGATTTCTACTAGACTCATTGACCTGCTTAGTACCTGGGGTGAGAGGAACTGAGGTGGTGATTGCCACAAGAATCATAGACCTGCTTAGTACCTGGGGTGAGAGGAACTGAGGTGGTGATTTCCACTAGACTCATTCACCTGCTCAGTACCTGGGGTGAGAGGAACTGAGGTGGTTATTTCCACTAGACGAATTCACCTGCTCAGTACCTGGGGTGAGAGGAACTGAGGTGGCGATTTCCACTAGACTCATTGACCTGCTCAGTACCTGGGGTGAGAGGAACTGAGGTGGTTATTTCCACTAGACTCATTCACCTGCTCAGTACCTGGGGTGAGAGGAACTGAGGTGGTTATTTCCACTAGACGAATTCACCTGTTCAGTACCTGGGGTGAGAGGAACTGAGGTGGTTATTTCCACTAGACTCATTGACCTGCTCAGTACCTGGGGTGAGAGGAACTAAGGTGGTTATTTCCACTAGACTCATTCACCTGCTCAGTACCTGGGGTGAGAGGAACTGAGGTGGTGATTTCCACTAGACTCATTCACCTGCTCAGTACCTGGGGTGAGAGGAACTGAGGTGGCAATTTCCACTAGACTCATTGACCTGCTTAGTACCTGGGGTGAGAGGAACTGAGGTGGTGATTGCCACTAGACTCATTGACCTGCTTAGTACCTGGGGTAAGAGGAACTGAGGTGGTGATTTCTACTAGACTCATTGACCTGCTTAGTACCTGGGGTGAGAGGAACTGAGGTGGTGATTGCCACAAGAATCATAGACCTGCTTAGTACCTGGGGTGAGAGGAACTGAGGTGGTGATTTCCACTAGACTCATTCACCTGCTCAGTACCTGGGGTGAGAGGAACTGAGGTGGTTATTTCCACTAGACGAATTCACCTGCTCAGTACCTGGGGTGAGAGGAACTGAGGTGGCGATTTCCACTAGACTCATTGACCTGCTTAGTAACTGGGGTAAGAGGAACTGAGGTGGTTATTTCCACTAGACTCATTCACCTGCTCAGTACCTGGGGTGAGAGGAACTGAGGTGGTTATTTCCACTAGACTCATTCACCTGCTCAGTACCTGGGGTGAGAGGAACTGAGGTGGCAATTTCCACTAGACTCATTGACCTGCTCAGTACCTTGGGTGAGAGGAACTGAGGTGGTTATTTCCACTAGACTCATTCACCTGCTCAGTAACTGGGGTGAGAGGAACTGAGGTGGTGATTTCCACTAGACTCATTCACCTGCTCAGTACCTGGGGTGAGAGGAACCGAGGTGGCGATTTCCATTAGACTCATTGGGCTGCTTAGTAACTGGGGTGAGAGGAATTAAGGTGGTGATTTCAAGTAGAATCATTGACCTGCTAAGTACCCAAGGTGAGAGGAACTGAGGTGGTGATTGCCACTAGACTCATTGACCTGCTTAGTACCTGGGGTAAGAGGAACTGAGGTGGTGATTTCTACTAGACTCATTGACCTGCTTAGTACCTGGGGTGAGAGGAACTGAGGTGGTGATTGCCACAAGAATCATAGACCTGCTTAGTACCTGGGGTGAGAGGAACTGAGGTGGTGATTTCCACTAGACTCATTCACCTGCTCAGTACCTGGGGTGAGAGGAACTGAGGTGGTTATTTCCACTAGACGAATTCACCTGCTCAGTACCTGGGGTGAGAGGAACTGAGGTGGCGATTTCCACTAGACTCATTGACCTGCTCAGTACCTGGGGTGAGAGGAACTGAGGTGGTTATTTCCACTAGACTCATTCACCTGCTCAGTACCTGGGGTGAGAGGAACTGAGGTGGTTATTTCCACTAGACGAATTCACCTGTTCAGTACCTGGGGTGAGAGGAACTGAGGTGGTTATTTCCACTAGACTCATTGACCTGCTCAGTACCTGGGGTGAGAGGAACTGAGGTGGTTATTTCCACTAGACTCATTCACCTGCTCAGTACCTGGGGTGAGAGGAACTGAGGTGGTGATTTCCACTAGACTCATTCACCTGCTCAGTACCTGGGGTGAGAGGAACTGAGGTGGCAATTTCCACTAGACTCATTGACCTGCTCAGTACCTTGGGTGAGAGGAACTGAGGTGTTTATTTCCACTAGACTCATTTGCTTAGTACCTGGGGTGAGAGGAACTGAGGTGGTGATTTCCACGAGACTCATTGACCTGCTTAGTACATGGAGTGAGAGGAACTGAGGTGGTTATTTCCACTAGACTCATTCACCTGCTCAGTACCTGGGGTGAGAGGAACTGAGGTGGTTATTTCCACTAGACTCATTTGCTTAGTACCTGGGGTGAGAGGAACTGAGGTGGTGATTTCCACTAGACTCATTCACCTGCTCAGTACCTGGGGAGAGAGGAACTGAGGTGGCGATTTCCACTAGACTCATTCACCTGCTCAGTACCTGGGGCGAGAGGAACTGAGGTGGTGATTTCCACTAGACTCATTCACCTGCTTAGTACCTGGGGTGAGAGGAACTGAGGTTGTGATTGCCACTAGACTCATTGACCTGCTTAGTACCTGGGGTAAGAGGGACTGAGGTGGTGATTTCTACTAGACTCATTGACCTGCTTAGTACCTGGGGTGAGAGGAACTGAGGTGGTGATTGCCACAAGAATCATAGACCTGCTTAGTACCTGGGGTGAGAGGAACTGAGGTGGTGATTTCCACTAGACTCATTGATCTGCTTAGTACCTGGGGTGAGAGGAACTGAGGTGGTGATTTCCACTAGACTCATTGACCTGCTTAGTACCTGGGGTGAGAGGAACTGAGGTGGTGATTTCCACTAGACTCATTGACCTGCTTAGTACATGGGGTGAGAGGAACTGAGGTGGTGATTTCCACTAGACTCATTGACCTTCTTAGTACATGGGGTGAGAGGAACTGAGGTGGTGAGTTCCACTAAACTCAATGACCTGCTAAGTACATGGTGTGAGAGGAACTGAGGTGGTGATTTCCACTAGACTCATTGACCTGCTAAGTACATGGGGTGGGAGGAACTGAGGTGGTTATTTCCACTAGACTCATTCACCTGCTCAGTACCTGGGGTGAGAGGAACTGAGGTGATTATTTCCATTAGACTCATTCACCTGCTCAGTACCTGGGGTGAGAGGAACTGAGGTGGTTATTTCCACTAGACTCATTCACCTGCTCAGTACATGGGGTGAGAGGAACTGAGGTGGTGATTTCCACTAGACTCATTCACCTGCTCAGTACCTGGGGCGAGAGGAACTGAGGTGGCGATTTCCACTAGACTCATTCACCTGCTCAGTACCTGGGGCGAGAGGAACTGAGGTGGTGATTTCATCTAGACTCATTCACCTGCTCAGTACCCAATGTGAGAGGAACTGAGGTGGTGATTTCCACTAGACTCATTGGGCTGCTTAGTTCCTGGGGTGAGAGGAATTAAGGTGGTTATTTCCAGTAGAATCATTGACCTGTTAAGTACCCAAGGTGAGAGGAACTGAGGTGGTTATTTCCACTAGACTCATTCACCTGCTCAGTACCTGGGGTGAGAGGAACTGAGGTGGTTATTTCCACTAGACTCATTCACCTGCTCAGTACCTGGGGTGAGAGGAACTGAGGTGGCAATTTCCACTAGACTCATTGACCTGCTCAGTACCTTGGGTGAGAGGAACTGAGGTGGTTATTTCCACTAGACTCATTCACCTGCTCAGTAACTGGGGTGAGAGGAACTGAGGTGGTGATTTCCACTAGACTCATTCACCTGCTCAGTACCTGGGGTGAGAGGAACCGAGGTGGCGATTTCCATTAGACTCATTGGGCTGCTTAGTAACTGGGGTGAGAGGAATTAAGGTGGTGATTTCAAGTAGAATCATTGACCTGCTAAGTACCCAAGGTGAGAGGAACTGAGGTGGTGATTGCCACTAGACTCATTGACCTGCTTAGTACCTGGGGTAAGAGGAACTGAGGTGGTGATTTCTACTAGACTCATTGACCTGCTTAGTACCTGGGGTGAGAGGAACTGAGGTGGTGATTGCCACAAGAATCATAGACCTGCTTAGTACCTGGGGTGAGAGGAACTGAGGTGGTGATTTCCACTAGACTCATTGACCTGCTTAGTACCTGGGATGAGAGGAACTGAGGTGGTGATTTCCACTAGACTCATTGACCTGCTTAGTACCTGGGGCGAGAGGAACTGAGGTGGTGATTTCATCTAGACTCATTCACCTGCTCAGTACCCAATGTGAGAGGAACTGATTTGGCGATTTCCACTAGACTCATTGGGCTGCTTAGTTCCTGGGGTGAGAGGAATTAAGGTGGTTATTTCCAGTAGAATCATAGACCTGTTAAGTACCCAAGGTGAGAGGAACTGAGGTGGTTATTTCCACTAGACTCATTCACCTGCTCAGTACCTGGGGTGAGAGGAACTGAGGTGGTTATTTCCACTAGACTCATTGACCTGCTCAGTACCTGGGGTGAGAGGAACTGAGGTGGTTATTTCCACTAGACTCATTCACCTGCTCAGTACCTGGGGTGAGAGGAACTGAGGTGGTGATTTCCACTAGACTCATTCACCTGCTCAGTACCTGGGGTGAGAGGAACTGAGGTGGCGATTTCCACTAGACTCATTGGGCTGCTTAGTACCTGGGGTGAGAGGAATTAAGATGGTGATTTCAAGTAGAATCATTGACCTGCTAAGTACCCAAGGTGAGAGGAACTGAGGTGGTGATTGCCACTAGACTCATTGACCTGCTTAGTAACTGGGGTAATAGGAACTGAGGTGGTTATTTCCACTAGACTCATTCACCTGCTCAGTACCTGGGGTGAGAGGAACTGAGGTGGTTATTTCCACTAGACTCATTCACCTGCTCAGTACCTGGGGTGAGAGGAACTGAGGTGGCAATTTCCACTAGACTCATTGACCTGCTCAGTACCTTGGGTGAGAGGAACTGAGGTGATTATTTCCACTAGACTCATTTGCTTAGTACCTGGGGTGAGAGGAACTGAGGTGGTGATTTCCACGAGACTCATTGACCTGCTTAGTACATGGGGTGAGAGGAACTGAGGTGGTTATTTCCACTAGACTCATTCACCTGCTCAGTACCTGGGGTGAGAGGAACTGAGGTGGTGATTTCCACTAGACTCATTCACCTGCTCAGTACCTGGGGAGAGAGGAACTGAGGTGGCGATTTCCACTAGACTCATTCACCTGCTCAGTACCTGGGGCGAGAGGAACTGAGGTGGTGATTTCCACTAGACTCATTCACCTGCTTAGTACCTGGGGTGAGAGGAACTAAGGTTGTGATTTCCACTAGACTCATTCACCTGCTCAGTACCCAAGGTGAGAGGAACTGAGGTGGCAATTTCCACTAGACTCATTGGGCTGCTTAGTACCTGGGGTGAGAGGAATTAAGGTGGTTATTTCCAGTAGAATCATTGACCTGTTAAGTACCCAAGGTGAGAGGAACTGAGGTGGTTATTTCCACTAGACTCATTCACCTGCTCAGTACCTGGGGTGAGAGGAACTGAGGTGGTTATTTCCACTAGACGAATTCACCTGCTCAGTACCTGGGGTGAGAGGAACTGAGGTGGCGATTTCCACTAGACTCATTGACCTGCTCAGTACCTGGGGTGAGAGGAACTGAGGTGGTTATTTCCACTAGACGAATTCACCTGCTCAGTACCTGGGGTGAGAGGAACTGAGGTGGCGATTTCCACTAGACTCATTGACCTGCTCAGTACCTGGGGTGAGAGGAACTGAGGTGGTTATTTCCACTAGACTCATTCACCTGCTCAGTACCTGGGGTGAGAGGAACTGAGGTGGCGATTTCCACTAGACTCATTGACCTGCTCAGTACCTGGGGTGAGAGGAACTGAGGTGGTTATTTCCACTAGACTCATTCACCTGCTCAGTACCTGGGGTGAGAGGAACTGAGGTGGTGATTTCCACTAGACTCATTCACCTGCTCAGTACCTGGGGTGAGAGGAACTGAGGTGGCGATTTCCACTAGACTCATTGGGCTACTTAGTACCTGGGGTGAGAGGAATTAAGGTGGTGATTTCAAGTAGAATCATTGACCTGCTAAGTACCCAAGGTGAGACGAACTGAGGTGGTGATTGCCACTAGACTCATTGACCTGCTTAGTAACTGGGGTAAGAGGAACTGAGGTGGTTATTTCCACTAGACTCATTCACCTGCTCAGTACCTGGGGTGAGAGGAACTGAGGTGGTTATTTCCACTAGACTCATTCACCTGCTCAGTACCTGGGGTGAGAGGAACTGAGGTGGCAATTTCCACTAGACTCATTGACCTGCTCAGTACCTTGGGTGAGAGGAACTGAGGTGGTTATTTCCACTAGACTCATTCACCTGCTCAGTAACTGGGGTGAGAGGAACTGAGGTGGTGATTTCCACTAGACTCATTCACCTGCTCAGTACCTGGGGTGAGAGGAACCGAGGTGGCGATTTCCATTAGACTCATTGGGCTGCTTAGTAACTGGGGTGAGAGGAATTAAGGTGGTGATTTCAAGTAGAATCATTGACCTGCTAAGTACCCAAGGTGAGAGGAACTGAGGTGGTGATTGCCACTAGACTCATTGACCTGCTTAGTACCTGGGGTAAGAGGAACTGAGGTGGTGATTTCTACTAGACTCATTGACCTGCTTAGTACCTGGGGTGAGAGGAACTGAGGTGGTGATTGCCACAAGAATCATAGACCTGCTTAGTACCTGGGGTGAGAGGAACTGAGGTGGTGATTTCCACTAGACTCATTCACCTGCTCAGTACCTGGGGTGAGAGGAACTGAGGTGGTTATTTCCACTAGACGAATTCACCTGCTCAGTACCTGGGGTGAGAGGAACTGAGGTGGCGATTTCCACTAGACTCATTGACCTGCTCAGTACCTGGGGTGAGAGGAACTGAGGTGGTTATTTCCACTAGACTCATTCACCTGCTCAGTACCTGGGGTGAGAGGAACTGAGGTGGTTATTTCCACTAGACGAATTCACCTGCTCAGTACCTGGGGTGAGAGGAACTGAGGTGGTTATTTCCACTAGACTCATTGACCTGCTCAGTACCTGGGGTGAGAGGAACTGAGGTGGTTATTTCCACTAGACTCATTCACCTGCTCAGTACCTGGGGTGAGAGGAACTGAGGTGGTGATTTCCACTAGACTCATTCACCTGCTCAGTACCTGGGGTGAGAGGAACTGAGGTGGCAATTTCCACTAGACTCATTGACCTGCTCAGTACCTTGGGTGAGAGGAACTGAGGTGTTTATTTCCACTAGACTCATTTGCTTAGTACCTGGGGTGAGAGGAACTGAGGTGGTGATTTCCACGAGACTCATTGACCTGCTTAGTACATGGAGTGAGAGGAACTGAGGTGGTTATTTCCACTAGACTCATTCACCTGCTTAGTACCTGGGGTGAGAGGAACTGAGGTTGTGATTGCCACTAGACTCATTGACCTGCTTAGTACCTGGGGTAAGAGGGACTGAGGTGGTGATTTCTACTAGACTCATTGACCTGCTTAGTACCTGGGGTGAGAGGAACTGAGGTGGTGATTGCCACAAGAATCATAGACCTGCTTAGTACCTGGGGTGAGAGGAACTGAGGTGGTGATTTCCACTAGACTCATTGACCTGCTTAGTACCTGGGGTGAGAGGAACTGAGGTGGTGATTTCCACTAGACTCATTGACCTGCTTAGTACCTGGGGTGAGAGGAACTGAGGTGGTGATTTCCACTAGACTCATTGACCTGCTTAGTACATGGGGTGAGAGGAACTGAGGTGGTGATTTCCACTAGACTCATTGACCTTCTTAGTACATGGGGTGAGAGGAACTGAGGTGGTGAGTTCCACTAGACTCAATGACCTGCTAAGTACATGGTGTGAGAGGAACTGAGGTGGTGATTTCCACTAGACTCATTGACCTGCTAAGTACATGGGGTGGGAGGAACTGAGGTGGTTATTTCCACTAGACTCATTCACCTGCTCAGTACCTGGGGTGAGAGGAACTGAGGTGATTATTTCCATTAGACTCATTCACCTGCTCAGTACCTGGGGTGAGAGGAACTGAGGTGGTTATTTCCACTAGTCTCATTCACCTGCTCAGTACCTGGGGTGAGAGGAACTGAGGTGGTGATTTCCACTAGACTCATTCACCTGCTCAGTACCTGGGGCGAGAGGAACTGAGGTGGCGATTTCCACTAGACTCATTCACCTGCTCAGTACCTGGGGCGAGAGGAACTGAGGTGGTGATTTCATCTAGACTCATTCACCTGCTCAGTACCCAATGTGAGAGGAACTGAGGTGGCGATTTCCACTAGACTCATTGGGCTGCTTAGTTCCTGGGGTGAGAGGAATTAAGGTGGTTATTTCCAGTAGAATCATTGACCTGTTAAGTACCCAAGGTGAGAGGAACTGAGGTGGTTATTTCCACTAGACTCATTCACCTGCTCAGTACCTGGGGTGAGAGGAACTGAGGTGGTTATTTCCACTAGACTCATTGACCTGCTCAGTACCTGGGGTGAGAGGAACTGAGGTGGTTATTTCCACTAGACTCATTCACCTGCTCAGTACCTGGGGTGAGAGGAACTGAGGTGGTGATTTCCACTAGACTCATTCACCTGCTCAGTACCTGGGGTGAGAGGAACTGAGGTGGCGATTTCCACTAGACTCATTGGGCTGCTTAGTACCTGGGGTGAGAGGAATTAAGGTGGTGATTTCAAGTAGAATCATTGACCTGCTAAGTACCCAAGGTGAGACGAACTGAGGTGGTGATTGCCACTAGACTCATTGACCTGCTTAGTAACTGGGGTAAGAGGAACTGAGGTGGTTATTTCCACTAGACTCATTCACCTGTTCAGTACCTGGGGTGAGAGGAACTGAGGTGGTTATTTCCACTAGACTCATTCACCTGCTCAGTACCTGGGGTGAGAGGAACTGAGGTGGCAATTTCCACTAGACTCATTGACCTGCTCAGTACATTGGGTGAGAGGAACTGAGGTGGTTATTTCCACTAGACTCATTCACCTGCTCAGTACCTGGGGTGAGAGGAACTGAGGTGGTGATTTCCACTAGACTCATTCACCTGCTCAGAACCTGGGGTGAGAGGAACCGAGGTGGCGATTTCCATTAGACTCATTGGGCTGCTTAGTAACTGGGGTGAGAGGAATTAAGGTGGTGATTTCAAGTAGAATCATTGACCTGCTAAGTACCCAAGGTGAGAGGAACTGAGGTGGTGATTGCCACTAGACTCATTGACCTGCTTAGTACCTGGGGTAAGAGGAACTGAGGTGGTGATTTCTACTAGACTCATTGACCTGCTTAGTACCTGGGGTGAGAGGAACTGAGGTGGTGATTGCCACAAGAATCATAGACCTGCTTAGTACCTGGGGTGAGAGGAACTGAGGTGGTGATTTCCACTAGACTCATTGACCTGCTTAGTACCTGGGATGAGAGGAACTGAGGTGGTGATTTCCACTAGACTCATTGACCTGCTTAGTACCTGGGGCGAGAGGAACTGAGGTGGTGATTTCATCTAGACTCATTCACCTGCTCAGTACCCAATGTGAGAGGAACTGATTTGGTGATTTCCACTAGACTCATTGGGCTGCTTAGTTCCTGGGGTGAGAGGAATTAAGGTGGTTATTTCCAGTAGAATCATAGACCTGTTAAGTACCCAAGGTGAGAGGAACTGAGGTGGTTATTTCCACTAGACTCATTCACCTGCTCAGTACCTGGGGTGAGAGGAACTGAGGTGGTTATTTCCACTAGACTCATTGACCTGCTCAGTACCTGGGGTGAGAGGAACTGAGGTGGTTATTTCCACTAGACTCATTCACCTGCTCAGTACCTGGGGTGAGAGGAACTGAGGTGGTGATTTCCACTAGACTCATTCACCTGCTCAGTACCTGGGGCGAGAGGAACTGAGGTGGCGATTTCCACTAGACTCATTGGGCTGCTTAGTACCTGGGGTGAGAGGAATTAAGATGGTGATTTCAAGTAGAATCATTGACCTGCTAAGTACCCAAGGTGAGAGGAACTGAGGTGGTGATTGCCACTAGACTCATTCACCTGCTCAGTACCTGGGGTGAGAGGAACTGAGGTGGCGATTTCCACTAGACTCATTGACCTGCTCAGTACCTTGGGTGAGAGGAACTGAGGTGTTTATTTCCACTAGACTCATTTGCTTAGTACCTGGGGTGAGAGGAACTGAGGTGGTGATTTCCACGAGACTCATTGACCTGCTTAGTACATGGGGTGAGAGGAACTGAGGTGGTTATTTCCACTAGACTCATTCACCTGCTCAGTACCTGGGGTGAGAGGAACTGAGGTGGTTATTTCCACTAGACTCATTTGCTTAGTACCTGGGGTGAGAGGAACTGAGGTGGTGATTTCCACTAGACTCATTCACCTGCTCAGTACCTGGGGAGAGAGGAACTGAGGTGGCGATTTCCACTAGACTCATTCACCTGCTCAGTACCTGGGGCGAGAGGAACTGAGGTGGTGATTTCCACTAGACTCATTCACCTGCTTAGTACCTGGGGTGAGAGGAACTGAGGTTGTGATTTCCACTAGACTCATTCACCTGCTCAGTACCCAAGGTGAGAGGAACTGAGGTGGCAATTTCCACTAGACTCATTGGGCTGCTTAGTACCTGGGGTGAGAGGAATTAAGGTGGTTATTTCCAGTAGAATCATTGACCTGTTAAGTACCCAAGGTGAGAGGAACTGAGGTGGTTATTTCCACTAGACTCATTCACCTGCTCAGTACCTGGGGTGAGAGGAACTGAGGTGGTTATTTCCACTAGACGAATTCACCTGCTCAGTACCTGGGGTGAGAGGAACTGAGGTGGCGATTTCCACTAGACTCATTGACCTGCTCAGTACCTGGGGTGAGAGGAACTGAGGTGGTTATTTCCACTAGACGAATTCACCTGCTCAGTACCTGGGGTGAGAGGAACTGAGGTGGCGATTTCCACTAGACTCATTGACCTGCTCAGTACCTGGGGTGAGAGGAACTGAGGTGGTTATTTCCACTAGACGAATTCACCTGCTCAGTACCTGGGGTGAGAGGAACTGAGGTGGCGATTTCCACTAGACTCATTGACCTGCTCAGTACCTGGGGTGAGAGGAACTGAGGTGGTTATTTCCACTAGACTCATTCACCTGCTCAGTACCTGGGGTGAGAGGAACTGAGGTGGCGATTTCCACTAGACTCATTGGGCTGCTTAGTACCCGGGGTGAGAGGAATTAAGGTGGTGATTTCAAGTAGAATCATTGACCTGCTAAGTACCCAAGGTGAGAGGAACTGAGGTGGTTATTTCCACTAGACTCATTCACCTGCTCAGTACCTGGGGTGAGAGGAACTGAGGTGGTTATTTCCACTAGACTCATTGACCTGCTCAGTACCTGGGGTGAGAGGAACTGAGGTGGTTATTTCCACTAGACTCATTCACCTGCTCAGTACCTGGGGTGAGATGAACTGAGGTGGTGATTTCCACTAGACTCATTCACCTGCTCAGTACCTGGGGTGAGAGGAACTGAGGTGGCGATTTCCACTAGACTCATTGGGCTGCTTAGTACCTGGGGTGAGAGGAATTAAGGTGGTGATTTCAAGTAGAATCATTGACCTGCTAAGTACCCAAGGTGAGACGAACTGAGGTGGTGATTGCCACTAGACTCATTGACCTGCTTAGTAACTGGGGTAAGAGGAACTGAGGTGGTTATTTCCACTAGACTTATTCACCTGCTCAGTACCTGGGGTGAGAGGAACTGAGGTGGTTATTTCCACTAGACTCATTCACCTGCTCAGTACCTGGGGTGAGAGGAACTGAGGTGGCAATTTCCACTAGACTCATTGACCTGCTCAGTACCTTGGGTGAGAGGAACTGAGGTGGTTATTTCCACTAGACTCATTCACCTGCTCAGTAACTGGGTTGAGAGGAACTGAGGTGGTGATTTCCACTAGACTCATTCACCTGCTCAGTACCTGGGGTGAGAGGAACCGAGCTGGCGATTTCCATTAGACTCATTGGGCTGCTTAGTAACTGGGGTGAGAGGAATTAAGGTGGTGATTTCAAGTAGAATCATTGACCTGCTAAGTACCCAAGGTGAGAGGAACTGAGGTGGTGATTGCCACTAGACTCATTGGGCCTCATTACGACCCTGGCGCTAATCGCCCGTCATTACCGCCATGGCGTAATGAGCGTTTACGCCGTGAGTCGATGGCGTAAAGAGCGCCACATTACGACCCATCGCGCACGAGCATTACGCCATGGCGGTAATGCAATTAACGCCATGGCGTAAAAGGCCCCTACCGCCATCGTTGAGTGAGCAAGGTGCCCTTCCGCCAGCGTAAGTAGCGTCCACCGTAGTTTGCGGCCACCGTAATTAGCGGCGGCCGTAAATTACGTTGGCCGTAAAAGGCCAAACCGGAAATAGCGTCATCGCGCCGGAACGGGAAGCATCCCGTCGGCCATCTTTAAAAACACAATCCATTGCCATCCTACCAAACAACACCAGACCCAACCCTGACACCTGTCCCAACCAAACAACCACCCATCCAACTCCCTGAAAATGCCGAAATGCGTCAAAAAAGCATGTGACCGCCAGCGCCAGGAGCGATTCAGCCGGGAGGAACTCTGCATGCTTGCAGAGACCCTGCAGGACAACGCAGGTGTTGTGTTCTCCCCTGAAATGACCAGGACAGCAATCGGGAAGAAGAAGGCCATCTGGGCCCTGGTGGCTGAGCGCGTCAGCGCGGTGGGGACCGTACCCCGCACCCCACAGCAGTGCCGGAAGCGCTGGGATGACCTGCGCATACGGGTCAGAGCGGTCATCTCAGCAAACCGCAACCTTGCCCAGGGAACCGGTGGAGGGTCGGAATCCCCCCTGAAACTCCAACCGTGGGAGGAGATCTGTGCTACCACCATCGGCATGGAGTCCATCGAAGGTGTTGGAGGGATGGAAAGGGGAGCCCCGACATCAGGCGATGAAGGTAGGTGCCTCTGACAAGACATGCCACAGTCACAGCAGTCCAATCATGTGTAGCACAAGGTTGCCCTAGAGTGTAAATGCAACACATATCAATACTGGCCATAGCCACATGCGAGCACCACCCTGCATACACTGCTGGCACCCGCATACCTGCGTCCACACACCACACTAGAAGGAGA